>NC_054382.1:87578214-88209464 GCF_017654675.1 Xenopus laevis | reverse complement strand
CATCTAATTTATTTTCTTCATCTAATTAAAATAACCTTTCAAGAGCAATATATCAAACCTAAAACTCTTGACATGCTTAAATTGTGTTCATACAAATAGATGATTGGCTCACTTGAGTATTGGTGTATATATGGCTCCACTAGTAGGCTATGTTTTGGGGATCCTGTAAATTAAAATGATTATGCTTTTATAAAACGGTCATTATACAGTGTGAGGCCAAAAGGGATTTTATCCATATTCAACCAGTAACTACCAAAGCATGCCATGAAAGATTTTCCACATATTTGAGTACAGTAAACAAGGTTGAACAGGATATTCTGTTAAATATATCCTGACTAAAGCTACATTCTGACATGACAGTAATCACCAAAGAAATAGAATATAACAATGTTCTACATAAAAGTGACATGGACGGATGTTTGAAATTCTTCTTAACCCTACGCTAAATCAGAAACACAATGTTTTTACTGAAGTCACAGTTGAGTAAACAGAACACATCTTCACCACAAATCTTATCTCTGACAACAAAATCAGATTAGAATAGCAGCTGCAAATATTTCCACCTTCGTTCAAAGTACAATGAAGTGTTTCATAATGGGAACATAGACGGGGGAACTGGAGAATAATTTCAGATATTTAAAATATTTTCATAAATGTACAATACATAAAGGCAAATGTATCAGTTTGCAGAAAAATAAACTCAAAATTGCAGCAAAACCATACACTGTTTTAACTAGAATGTTTATAAATAACCTCAGTCAAAATGATGGTCACGAAAAATGTTGCACACATGAAAATCACATTGCTCCATTCCTTTTCAAAAAGGCTGAAAATCTTGGCTACTACTAAATTTGGGAAAATGTTTCAATAAAATTGCTTGAAATCTATAGGGACCTATTTATTAAATCTCATTTTTTCTGGTTGAGTTTTTAAAGGAGAAAAACTTGACCCTCAAATTTTTCAAGATTTATTATGCTCCAAAGCTGCTAAAAATATGAATCTGAAAATACTCCAGCTACAACCTGTTGAAGTTATGTAAAAGTTAATTGGCTATTTAACAATTGGAACGTGTTTTATGCGTTCATGGTTCTTGAAAGTTTAGCACTGGTTTTCGTTCGATAATCAGACAACCAGAAAAAGTCGTAGGATTAAAGTGTCAAATTGTATTTAAAGAGCTACTAATAAAAAGAGGCTGGGTTAGGGTATTCATTGACAACATCGCAGTTAGACATTTATATTTTGAAACGATATTCTGTCTGGGAAAGTTACTGTAGTTATTTTATTTGACTAAAAGACTAGTGACAAAATGGAATGGTTTTATTAACACACAGCAATGTGTTTTTAAAGGATAATACCAATATGTATGTATTTAAGACTTCTGTGCAGAATAATCGATTTATATATGTTTTCTTTGTTGTTACATAGAAGCGTCTATAAGAGAAAATTTAAAGGGAGCCATGATAAAATGTGAAATATGAACGCAGTACCAAAATCAAAAAACAAAAGCAAGAACAGAAATGGGAAATTTGACATAAGAAAGTGAAGATTAACTTACTGTAGTTTGATTATAGTTATGTAGTTATTATTTTCAATAAGCACATCCATACAAAACTGAGCTGATCTTGGGGGGGAGGGGTGCAATGGGACAGTTGAAATCTTATAAAAACAGATGTTTCATTTACTTAGCACAAAGTTTGAATTCAAAATACAGTTAAAAATAACAAACCATACAATATTTAGAAATAGGTTTAGATTTTAGCTGATATGGTTTTGTGCTAATTAGGACTTAAAGGATAGTAATTATATGTTCTTGACATTGCCACTAGCATAGAATAGCTAAACATTTTTGGAGATTGATATTCTTTCATTTTTTTCTTTTATAATAGTGTTTGATCTACACAAAGCTTTTCAAAATGTCTTAATGAAGCTAAGATTTTTTTTATTTCTTTTTTGAAAAAATTTACTAATGGTCAAATATCGAGGGTTAATTAATATTAATATCGAAGTCGAAGGATATACCGCATTTTCATGCGATCGAACGATCGAAGGAAAAATCATTCGATCGAACGATTAAATCCTTCGAATCGAACAATTCGAAGGCTTTTAATCCATCGATCGAACGATTTTCCTTCGATCAGAAATTGCCTAGAAAGCATATGGGGACCTTCCCCATAGGCTATCATTGATGTTTGGTAGGTTTTAGGTGGCAAAGTAGTTGGTCAAAGTTTTTTTTAAAGAGACAGTACTTCGACTATAGAATGGTCGAATAGTCGAACGATTTTTAGTTTGAATCGTTTGATTCGAAAGTCGAAGGTCAAAGTAGCCAAAGAAAAAACGTTCGAAATTCGAAGTATTTTTTCTTCTATTCATTCACTCGAGCTAAGTAAATGCGCCCCTTAGACATGAAACCAACATGGAAGGCCATATTTTCTCCTCATTGTGAATGTTAGAGCTCCAGTATTTGGCAGCTATCCTTATTGCATTTAAGCTTCTTGAAATGTATTTTCTTGTATTCAAGAAAAAAAAATTATTTGATTTGATTTCTATGGGAAAAGAAGATGGCAGCTCAGCTCTGCAAACAGTAACCCTGGTTGGTGCTTTTTATTTATTAAAAAAGGATCACAATCCCAGGGCAACAGGTAAGTGCTCTAGAATCACTGGGGGTGCACATTTTTTTCCTTTTACAGATTGTATTACATGCATATTCCTGCATTTAAGGGCAACGTTTCCCCCCTTCAAATGTGTAGTTTGAAGTAGCCCACAAATAGCAACAATAACTTAAAGAATCATTATGAAGTGCTGTCTATATGTAGGAGGTTACTATATTTTCCCATGAATGCATAGCATGCTTTATCAGCAACCAGATTATCTAATGATTAAATTTCTATATTGCAATAAAGCTCAATAAGATGGCAGGTCCCAAATTTTCTTTAAAGGACATCATTATGAATAGATAGTAAGCACAAACAAAAGAACAGGAGTTTTGCCCTTCATTATGCAATGCCCTAAGGATGAACATCCCATTAGATTAAAGTTAATGAAGCAATGGCAATTACTTAAAGAAGATAACATTTTATGTAAACAAATCATTGACAAGTTCCAATTTTTTTAAAACAGAAAATATCTGCCCCCCACTTTTTTTAAAACAATATTTAACCCCCTAGACAATGTGGTGCTCTTTTTTTACTCCCCTCATGTATCACCGAATAAAAATGATTGACCAAGCATCTTTTTTAAGTTTAAATGCATGACAGATTCAAAATTTCAATAGCAGCTACGATGGCTAGACAATTTGCTCTCCCTCAATGTACTGACTGCAAGATCAATGAACTCAGTAATCAAACATATATTACTGGTTTTTTCACATGAAAAGAAGAAATACTCGTAATCCGTGGCACTTTACAGATGTGTTTTAATGTTTCTTAAAGGGATACTGTCATGGGAAAAAATTTTTTTTCAAAATGAATCAGTTAATAGTGCTGCTCCAGCAGAATTCTGCACTGAAATCCATTTCTCAAAAGAGCTAACAGATTTTTTTATATTCAATTTTGAAATTTGACATGGGGCTAGACATATTGTCAATTTCCCAACTGCCCCAAGTCATGTGACTTGTGCTCTGATAAACTTCAATCACTCTTTACTGCTGTACTGCAAGTTGGAGTGATATCACCCCCTCCCTTTCCCCCCCCCCAGTAGCCAAACAAAAGAACAATGGGAAGGTAACCAGGTAATAGCTCCTTAACACAAGATAACAGCTGCCTGGTAGATCTAAGAACAGCACTCAATAGTAAAAACCCATGTCCCACTGAGACACATTCAGTTACATTGAGAAGGAAAAACAGCAGCCTGCCAAAAAGCATTTCTCTCCTAAAGTGCAGGCACAAGTCACATGACCAGGGGCAGCTGGGAAATTGACAAAATGTCTAGCCCCATGTCAGATTTCAAAATTGAATATAAAAAAGTCTGTTTGCTCTTTTGAGAAATGGATTTCAGTGCAGATTTCTGCTGGAGTAGCACTAGTAACTGATGCGTTTTGAAAAAAACATGTTTCTGATGACAGGATCCCTTTAACAATACATGAACTACTGTATTCTGAGATATTTTAACATAAGCTCTTTGGAATTGTTTTGATTTTCGAAATAATTCTATGCAAGATTACTATATGCTGACCAACTTGTCTCCTTATGTTATGGGAATTATTGTTTGAACTACTTCAGTGCAGTTTTTATTGTAATTACAAGCAAGGTAAATGCACACAAATAATTTATTGATGTGAGTCAGAGCTGGCTAACATGTTAAATGGAAATCTCATTCAACAAATTGCTTTATATAGTAATTCTAGATAAGTGGTTTTGTGAAACACATAAGGAGTCATCTACAACCACAAGTGCAGCTGCAGGCCTGCAAAATTCTCCATCAGTTAAGCATGAACTTTATTAATGAAAGGTATTTGCATCAAACTGTGCTCCCTGCACTTCTGTATAGTGCACATAGTGCATCCCTGGATTCTTCATGCCTCCAGTTTCTAATCCAGCACTGCTGTGCCTATATATCCAGCAAACCCCACCTCCAAACTAGCCTGAAAAATGGAAATGACGCCAACCAAATTAAGAAACATTTAGCACAATTGCATCTAAATGGGTTGAAGTGCAAGCTCAATCGTTTTCATTTTGATGGATTGGCTGCAATAATGTCAGGTTTAACTCACATTGGTAGGGATGGGCGAATTTTTTCGCCTTGTTTCACCGAAAAAATGACGCCCATAGACTTGTATGGTGTTGTGCGTCAAAATAAAAAGATGCGCGTCAAAAAAAAAATGTTAACTTTAATGGGCTTCAGCGACATTTCGCCGGTGGCGAATTTTTGACTAAACTAAATGGGTCAAATTCCCATCCCTACCCATTGCCGATTGCACTAATGCTGAAAATGTAATCAGAATTTCAGATTATAGATATACCCCCATATGTAACAAAACTAAGTTGCTCAGGTGCATTAACCCATAGCAACCAATAAGATGTTTGCTTAAACTCATTTTCTCTAAAAGCATGAATGCCATGAAAGTTATTTAAAAATCCGAATATAAAAAGTGCAAACGGGTAAAAATGTGTAACGATCTGAATGAATCTAAAACCTCTAAAAATGAGAATTTTTTTTAGTGAAAAAATATCTGAAAACCTCTAAGGGTCCCATTTACTGACAACAGATTTTTCACATGAATATAAATAAAATTGGGGGTTTTTTCCATATTTTTCAAAAGCTCTAAAATGTCAAGATTTATTAAGTGTAAAAACCACAAAAAACTCTAATGTAAAATTAAGTTAATATTAATTATGTCTTAGTTGAGGTTGTGTACAAGTTTATGATTAAAGAGAAAAAAGGAATTTTAGAAAATGTATAGGACATGGAATCATGGAAACCTTTTAGCTGTACTTAAAATAAACTGCAATCGCATAGATTTAGCCAATAATGGCAGTTCATAAAATTTATTGTGGATAATGGGTTACAAATTTTAACTATACACAACTACAAAGAAATGTGTTTACAATGTTGTTGTAGTTGCAGTAGTATTACTGCACTACAGCACCACTGTTCTGAGTTTGAGTCCACTCCCTGTGAGAGCCTATGATTAAGTGTCCTTTGGGGACAGGAAACGCGTCAGGCTTCTATTTTCTATACATGATGTAAATAAAGACTTTTGTATTATTTCACAAAAAACTTTTGGACTCCTGGATTCTATGATTTATTGATTTTTTGGTGTTCCAGAGTAGTGCCGGCCTACATTCAAGGTTTCTGTGTGTAGCTCACCTTTGCTGAGGGTCTAGGGCATGAGCACCCGGACCCATTATGGAAAGTGGTAAGCTTATTTAAAATATCCATGCTTCTTATGGTTTTCATTTCTGGACACTATCAAATAATCTTCCCTGGACCCTAGAGACCCTCCACACTCTTAAAGAAACATACAAGCAGGTTAATTGGCTTCTGATGAAACTGAACCTGTGTCATGTGACTGTAATAGATTAAACCATAAAATATAACATACAGGGTAAGTGGTAATTAACTCATTCACGAACCTAGAAACAAAAATGTAAAAAAACATGACATGGAGTTTAGCGAGGCGGGTCTGCTGCAGAATTTTGATTTAAAGGGGGTGGGGTTCACCTTTAAATTAACTTTTAGTACGGTATAAAATGGCCTATTGTAAGCAGCTTTTCAATTGACATTCTTTTTTCAAAATAGTGTAGAATTATTTCAATCTTCATCTGACTCTATCCAGCTTTCAAAATCGGTCACTAAACAAGGGTCGATTAACCTCTTTGATTAAACATTTTGAATAAATTATGTATTTGTGCTCTTAGGAAACTTAATAAATAAAGGGACCAGTGAAAAACATCCAGTAATAGATTATTGAAAATATTTATATTGGTATAGCATGGAGTTTGTATGTTCTTTACATGCTTATGTGGCCTTCCCCCTGCCTCCAACACTGCCAAAACCCTACAGGCAGATGAATTGGCTCCTGATGAAATTGACCGTACTGTGTGTGAATTAGATAGGGACTTATTGTAAGCTTCACTGGGGTAGGGACCGATGTGAATGTTGTATAATCAATAAATCAATATAAAAATGTGGCACATGTCAACAATGTATTAAATAGGGATGCATCGAATCTTGGATTCCATCCAAGTCATTTTTCACAGGATTCAGGTTCAACTGAATCCAAGAGCTGAACTGAATCTGAAGACTAGATAAAGGGGAAAAATACTCTTTGAGTGCACACTGGTTTTCTCTGTTCAAACGTCACTAATTTCTGCTTGCGCAAAGGTTTGGATTTGGTTCAGTATTTGCCCAAATCTGTACCCAAGCATTCAGGGATTCACTCAAACTGAGAAAAGAAAGCATAATAAAGTATTAGACACCGAGATCACACCTTATAAAAATGGCCTATCACATATGCTAACATTCTCTATTTAAATCACTACATTACAATTATTAAAAGTTTTTCATTTGTAAAACAATTTTAATGAAAGGTTCATTTCAGGGCATTGCCTTTGCATAAGGCCTCTTCAATTTTGAATATGTTATGGAAGATATATTACTGATCAAAGTTAATTTGATTTGAGAATTCAAATGATTCATCTTTTTTTCTGAACAGCATTAGTAACGAAAGTCTGCAGTGAGCATTCTCTTCTTCGACCGTAGAAGATAATAATGTAACATACATTGTTGACTATAACTCACAATTTTCATGACTTTAAAATGAGTTGATAGATTATTTTCAAATTAAAGGTTTTTTTTTAGCTTTTCAATTTCATTTCCAGTGGCTAAAGCATTGTTTTAATAGACAAAAGTATAGTGTGTGTGGTTCAAGCAGTGTGTCACAGGGTTAAAAGTATGAATTGTGTTAAGGGTATGGTTAATAATATATATATATATATATATATATATATATATATATATATATATATATATATATATATATATATATATATAAATAAGTAAATACCCAGTGGACATAAAGAAATGATTAACAGTTCAGTTTACTCTACACAGTTTTAGTACAAAAGTTATACAATTAATTACACATGATAATACCCCACTCAAAAAGTTGAATGCATGAAGTTGATTTCAGACAAAAGAGTATTTATTGTGTGAATTAAGCATACACTATGACACCTGGAAGTTCCTGAAAGGTTAGGCTGTTTATTTGAGTCAGGCATTAGTCACTTTAAGCTTTCTTTTGCAGAACAGTTCACAGATGAAGACATCTGGATTTCACATTCTATCGCAATGTATCCAGACCAGATTTTTTGGTGCTAAATTTTGCGCTTTATAAGGTGCTAGAGTGTATTTTTTTTGAAGGCCATTGTGTTCTAGCACCATCTGGAGGCAGGGTTTAGCACTAAAAATTGACATGGTGAGACAAAGGGGTACATTTATCAAAGAGTGAAGTTCCGCCACTAGAGTGAAATTCCACAGCTCTCAATTCATTTCTATGGGATTTCGAAAAACGTATTCATCAATGGGTGAAAGTGAAATTTCACCCTTTGATAAATACGCCTTTCAAAATCCCATAGAAATGAATGGGGAGTGGCGGAATTTCACTCTAGTGGCGGAACTTCACTATTAACTTTACTCTTTGATAAATATAGCCCAAAATGTGAAACCTTGGTGGCTTCATCTGTATCTTTTCTAACTTCTCTGTAGGCACTTCGGTGGTGAGTTCATTGTTGTATTGAAGCAAGCTGCAATGAGTCAGAACTGACTAATACAACTTGCCTTGCTTTGTAAATATTCAGGAGTTATGATAGAAACATTTGCATAGCATTAACATGATAGCATTTATTTTGCCTGATTTCCCTTGCTCAGGACAATGGGAGCATTGCCTGTGCACAGAGTGAAAAGGAAAATGAATACCATACTTTCCTGGTCAATAGATGATGTACACGTAATTGAGAAGAGGGTAATTCCTGTCTACACTTTGTCCAAATCCTGCTTCTGATGTCGACATCCAACTTATAATGTTTCAGAAAAGTAGAGAAAGAACTCTACGCTGCTGCTCTATAAACTTCCTCTGGTGGAACACTCACTTCAATAGCCCATAAAGCACATACAGCTCTTGTGGAGTGGGCCTTAAAGGGCAACTAAAGTCTAAAATAGAATAATGTTAGAAATGCTGTATTATGTATACTAAATATAAACATGAACTTACTGCACCAGCAGCCTAATAAGACAAATGATTTATGCTTTTAAAGTTGGCGCAGGGGGCTGTCATCTTGTAACTTTGTTAGACATTTCTGCAATATCAAGACTCGCACATGCTCAGTGTGGTCTGGGCTTCAGTTGGGAGGTTAAGCTTAGGGATCGTCATAAATTATCAAAACAGCACAAGTCAAATAATATCTGCCATAGAAGCCAATACAGCAAGGCTGATTAATAATCATAATATAGAGACTGCACTGCGTCTCTGGATACAAATCTCTACAGGGAATCCAACAATGCTGCTAGAGTTCTGGGAAGTAAGGTGGGGGGGCTCCCCCTGCCATTTGAAAGTATGATCGTTTACCTGCACAGCAGTTGGGGACCATCTGACAATTCCTATCAACAGCAGTAAAAGAAGGGGGAATTGCATTGCATACAGTCAGGTTTATGATAAAAACTGTAGACATCTTTTAATTAAAGTATATTGGAGATAGATTTCTTTTTCATTAAAGAAAGTAAAAATGGGATTTTATATTTTTGCCTTTACATGCCCTTTAATCTCTATTGGTATGTTTGCCTTTATCCACCTGCTTATCGTGGAGTACATTGCTGCTTGTCCCTTCATTACCCCTGAAGGAATAAATAATAGCTGCTGTGATTTTCTCAATGTGGTTGTTCTGTTCAAGTAAATTGATCAGTCAGCATCTGACTTGACTAAATCTAGTGCACTGCTCTTCTTTTCTTGATCAGACTGTGGGTTTGGAAAAAAGGCTGGAAACACAGGGGCAAATTCACTAAGCGCCGAAGCGCCGAACGCTAGCGTTAGTTCGCTAGCATTAGTTTGCTAGCGTTTGTCATTTTCGTTACTGCGCAAATTCACTAACGAACGCTGGCGTAGTTTCGCTAGTGTTACTTCGCACCCTTACGCCTGGCGAATTTTCGCTAGCGACGTAACTACGCAAATTCACTTGCGTAGTGTACTGAACGCTACCTTTTACGCTAGACTTCCTTCGCCACCTCAGACCTGGCGAAGCGCAATAGAGTAGATAGGGATTGTTTCAAAAAAAGTCAACATTTTTTCTAAGTCCCAAAAAACGCTGGCGTGTTTTCTACATTATGGGTGATAGGCTGAAAAAGATCAAAAAATTTTTGGGGGCTCCCCTCCTTCCCCCCTACATTTCCTAACTCATGGCAACTTACCTAGGCAGTGGGCACATGTGTAGGGCAAAATAAAAATTTTATTTGCTGATTTGAAGGTTTTCTAGGCGTTTGTAGTGCTGATACGTATTCCTCCATTGAAATTTGAATTTGGCGCCGTATGCAAATTAGCCTTCGCTAGCGTAACTTCACTTTACATAGCGAATCAACGCTAGCGCAACTTCGCAACCTTACGCAACCTTCGCAACCTTACCCCTGAGCGCAACTTCGGATTTTAGTGAATTTGCGGAGCGCTGGCGAAACTACGCCTGGCGAAGTGCGGCGAAGTTGCGCCTGGTTGCGCATCTTAGTGAATTTGCCCCACAATCTTTGCATTCAAATGAAATGGTGTCACTACTTTTGGTAAGAAAGTTGGATTAGTTCTCAAAATGACCTTGTATAAAACTATTAAAGGGGTTGTTCACCTTCCACACACTTTTTTCAATTCAGTTGTTTTTAGATTGTTCCCCAGAAATAAAGACTTTTTTCAATTACTTTCCATTTATTTTTTACGTTTTTTCCAAAATCTAAATGTAAAGTTGAATGTTCTTGTCTCTGGTGTTTGAGTCTGGCAGCTCAGTAATTCAGGTGCAGATTCTGAACTGTTACAATTTTGCAACATTGAGTTGATACATTTCTCAGCAGCATCTCTGGAGTATTAGCAACTATTGTATCAATTCTAACAGCTGCCTGTAATGAAACCCAGAGATTCTGCTCAGGAGGGACAAAGATAAGAAATGTATCAACTAAATGTATCAATTTAGAACAGTTTACAGGATCGGCGACCCCCCCTCCCAGAGCTGCTTCAGAAGGAGAGAAATGACACTTTATACTTCAATATTAGAAAAACCGTCACACATAGAAAATAGAAAGTAATTGGAAAAAGTCGTTATTTCTGGTGATCTATCTGAAACCAACTAGTTGTTTGAAGGTGAACAACCCCTTTAAAAAGTGTTCAATGTTTGTTTGTTTGAAAAGTGACAGTTCCTCCTCCTGAAACTTCCTCTGCTGAAGACTCTGTTAATGGAGATTCTTTCTTTTTCTTGAGTCTTGACATGCTCGGTGCTGAAGCTTCTTTAATGCCTTGTGCCACGGCTTTTTTAATTCAAGCAATGATGTACACAGACTCTGCTGAAGCCTCTCCCGTTAACGTTGTTGTACAAGACTGACAGAACTTTGAATGTCTTGCAGCAGGTTTTTCACCTGCAGCACATCTTGCTCTTTCCTTAACTCTCTTGAGTAAAAAAAAAAACTGAAATAAAAAAATTAAACACAAAAAAAAAATTAAATTGCTGCTGTATACTGTACACTTGCTGCCTTGGCATAAAATACACCTCTACCTTTTTTAATGAGAAAAAAATACAGCCCACCTCCTATCAACAGCCAACAGTTTCTGCGCTTTGAGAATGACGCATGAGCTTACAAAGAAGATAAAATACATATATGTATACATTATATATATATATATGTATATGAGTATAATATAATAACCAGCAGGTTAGAGAACATAATAGAAAAGCACAAATACGGCACCGGGAAATATTTTCAGTGGCCTTTGTTTTTCACCAAAAATGTTCAAGTGATTAGAATTAATTGAAATTAAGTTTGAAATAATGTTGTGAACATCAGCCATAAAAAATGGTTTTAATGTTCTACAGGTTTTCATGTGAATATATTACACAACGATTCTAAATACAAATATGTAATTTTGTTTCAATCATAGAATTCTAATGATAAGACTCTGCCCATAGAGCACTTGCTCTTAGTTTGCCTCAGCCCAATAAGGATTTTATCCCTTTCTGTGATGATAAATGGTGTAAATGCACACTATGCAATGATGATTTATGCTGATGATATAGCTCTGTGCAACATTCATTAAACATAATAGGAAACAAATTTAAAACATGTTAAACTGCCTTGGGCAATCGGTCAGATTCCAATAAAGAATTGCCCTCAGCCAAATTAGTCAAATGATAGTGCAGAATGCTAATAAAGATGAACTCCTTTTATTTGCAGTGAATAAAATGTAATAAAACAACTTGTCTTATGATTCAAAATTGTTTTGTTATTGTCATCAAAATGGTGTACCTCTCAGTATTTGCACTTTCCTAGCAAGGCAGAAAATTACAATATGTTGCTGTCTCACTGGCGCACCTCATTGCAACACAATACAATAACGGGAAACACTTCAGGAAACCAATTGGGAGAACTTGCATTTTTGATTTACCTCTAGTGAAAGAAAAGCAAAGAGTAGTTCAGACACTGTTGCTTTCAATAATGCTTCAGTGCTTAGGATAAAGCTTGCCTGCACTGAAACAGTAACTTTTCTTGATATGAAGCACAAGAGCAGGGCCGTTATGCTTTTTTGCTTTGATGAATATGCCCTGTTGTATCATAAGGCTTTTTTAGCTTGTAAGGTAAAGGCTTTTTTTTTGTACATGTGCAGTAATATTATACTTGTTAGACTTCTAGCTGTTGATTCTTCAAGTTTCATTATTGTAACATCTTTACTACTAACAGAAAGGTTATATATATATATATATATATATATATATATATATATATATATATATATATATATATATATATATATATAAATCAGATCTCATCAAATGTTATGCACCAACCCAAGGGTGTATTATCGGATGAGTTATCAGATGCATATACAGTAAATCTATACAGTATATCTATCTATAATACATAGCCTTCATATCAACATGTATTCAGAGGAAACCTTCACTACTGGTATTCTGCTTTTTACTGGCATGTATGGAGTTAATGAAGTGCTCATTGGTAATTTTTCAGTGATCTTACTGGCATGTGTGGAGTTAATAGACTGTTCATTGGACATTTTTCAGTGATCTTATTGGCAGTATGGAATTGATGGATTGCTTATTGCCTTTTCTAGAGAGATTATCATGGCACACTTGGGGTTAATATGCTGATTATCCATTTTCTACAGCATTGTACTAGCATGTCTGGAGTAATTATGCTGATTTTTTATTTTTTGTAGTATTTATACTGGCACACCTGGAGTTAATAATCCAAGTATTCATTTTCTATAGTATTATACTGGCAAGTCTCTGGTTAATATGCCCATTACACATTTTATTAGGGATTAAATTGGCACGTCTAGGGTAAATATCCTTATTACTCATTTTGTATAGTAATTATACTGGTGATAGGAGTATTGCTGGTAATTAAATGGATAGGAGTTGACATGCCGTGTTACAGCAGTTTTAATAAAGAAAAACGTACACACCTCTGCTGAGAGCACAAAATAGGGCAGGCAAAAAACAAGTCCAAATTCAAGCCGAGAGTCAAGCAAATCACAATCAGGAACATGACACAAGGCTTGGATAAGGCAGGTTGGCCAATGATTCAGCGTGGAGGATTCTGGAAAGCAGTCTTAAGTAGCCCTTTAACGAGCCATTGCCCACAGCTGGACAGGGGGCATGGATCCTGGAAGACTGACGTAGAGGCAGCATCAGAGATGATATGTCTCCTGTGACTCAACCAGGAGTATGAGCCGCTGCCTATATATAGCAGGTCCCTGGTTCGAATTAAGGGAGTTTCTTACACTACTCCCCTCTTCCAAGCTGCCTTCCGGGCAATACAAAAATCATAACATAACCTTTTAAATAACCAATAGTTCAATTCAAGTCCCACAGAAAAAAACTCAGAAGCAGGAACCAGAGCTGAAGGTCTCTTTCACTAGCGAATTGTCCTCTACACCTGTTAGTAAATTGGCAATTTCCTTGCGGATTGGATTTCTGGTGAATTTTTGCTTAAGACGGTCACTTTGCATTTTGGTAAATCTGCCCCTTATGTCTATCAACTTTTTCATCTCCTCATAATTGTGATTAGAAATAAACAGTTGGCTCTTGTGCAGGGGCGTGAGCACCTTGCCTCAGACGGCAGCTCCCCAGAAGTTACCAGGGGCGGCAAAAAGCTGCTCCTGGTAACTTTATGAGCCAAATTTCCGGTTATAACCCAGAAATTTGGCTTTTCTAGCACAGAGAGTGCAATTTCGCTCTCTACGCTAGCGATGCGCCCCCCCACGGCCCCCCGTCGGCGATTGTAAGTTAAGCACGATGGGCAGAGGGGGGGGGCATTTCGGACACACCTTCAGGCGGCATAACAGCCTGAAACGTCCCTGCTCTTGTGCTTGATATCAACAAAAGTTACTGTCTTATTTACTTCAATGGGCTATTGTGTCACAAAAAAAAGTTATTATTAATGTCAGCTTCAAAGATTCATTGCTTCCCTACAGCCTATTTTCATTAACATTTAAAATTGATTTCATTGAATATGTCATTATATTCTCTGGTTTCATACACAATTGATTTGCTTTGGTTAGCACTTCATTTCGTCTGTATTTTACAATATTTACATTTTTGCTTAATGTATTGCAGCTTATTTTATTTGCTGATTGCTTTTGATAGCCTGCCTAGAGAATTCTTTTTTGCATTATTATTATGACACTTGAAAAAATCCTGAAAACAAAAACTTATTGCACACTATTTTCTGTAAACTGTATTTTCATACTATTTTATGCTATGAAACATATTAAAGGAAAACCATACTCCTGAACAATGTAAGTCTTTATAAAAATATATTACAGAAAACAGCTTATATGTAAAACCCTGCTTCATGTAACAAACCATTTTCATAAAAAATCTGCCTTTGGTATTGCCATTTTAAGTAATAAGGGCCAACCCCTGGGCTCATATAATTCATGGTGCACTCAAGTAAACCACACAAACCATACAAGTTAGGTCACATCAGTCAATTACTGGGCTCAGTTCTGTCTTCCTGTTACAGTTAGAGCTGCAGTATCAGGTGATCTCTGAGGCAGCACACAGATCATACCAAAATGGGAGCTCAAGGCAGGGCCAGAACTAGGGGTAGGCAGAGTAGGCACGTGCCTAGGGCGCAAAGCTGGGGGGGGCGCCAGGCACGTACCGCCTCTGTCACCTACCTCTAGTCCGGTTCCCTTCTCTGTCCGACTATCTGTGGCATTTTAGCATTTTTTCGCTTGTGCACATGCACAAGAACTCTAATCAGCGCATGCGAGAGCGGCAATTTGCGCATGCGCACGCGAGAGCGGTAATTAGCGCATGCGCACGCTAAGGTAAAACATGTAAAAGGGCAATATTTATACATTACTCCTTAAATTATGCTGCTATATCACAGGGGTCATTTATAAATGCCCTGGACCCCTTAATGCTCATTCACTTAGCATTTTAGGAAAATGGCTCCTCAGTACAATGCAACCTCTGGCTGTCCTCTTCAATATGGAGCAAGACAGAGGCCTTTGGATGTTGACAGCAGGGCAGGAATGCAAAGTATGAAAAAACATGATGGCTTGTCCTTGTTTTTCTCACCCAGCCTCACTGTTTGTCAGTCCTTACAGGTATCTCTCTCTCTCTCTCTCTCTCTCTCTCTCTCTCTCATTCTATCTGTCTCTCTCTCTGTATCATCTATCTATCTAATCTCTCTCTCTCTCTGATACTGATTTATTAAGGTGACTAACAAGTTAATGAAATGACAGTGACAAACAAAGACTTTTTAAAAGGGCTGCTCACCTTCCAACAATTTTTCCAGTTCAGATGTTTTCACCAGAAATAAATACTTTTTTTTCAATTACTTTCTATTTTCTATTTGTGACTGTTATTTTTGGTATTGAGGTTTTAAGTTTCATTTTTCACCTTCTTATGTTTTTCTAAAGCAGCTGGGGGGGGGGGTGTTCACCAACTCTGTAAACTGCTCTAAATTATCTGGCTCTGCTGAGCAGAATCCCTGAGTTTCATTAAAGGCAGCTGTTATGATTGATACTATAGTTGCTAATATTTCAAAGATACTGCTGGGAAATGTAACAACTAATGTAGAAAAGTTCAGAATCTGAACCTGAATTATTGAGTTGGCAGAAAGAAACACCAGAGACATGAACATTAAACTTTACATTTCAATATTGGTAAAACCATTAAAAAAAGGAAAGCAATTGAAAAAAACTGGTATTTCTGGTGAACTATCTGAAAACAACTGAACTGAAAAAAGTGTTTGGATGGTGAATACTCGTGTATTCCAATATAAAAATTGAAACCTTACAGTAAAGATCACTGAACTTAACTTACTTTTAGAAAACTGTGCAAATTGTATTTTTGGGGAACCAATGATGGCAAAGAATTTCTTTTTATGTTGGATTGTAGATTTACCTGAATTAAATATGAGTGAGTTAGGCATTCAGAAAAAGATCACAGTTCTAAATATATGTTCTTATTGACTTAGCTGCTACAAGCAGTCCACTAGTCAAAATGCCCAATTTGCAGGTTTTATCAATACCCAGCTTAACAATACCGACTTAAAAGCAGAGTTCTGTTCGCGTTCTTAGACAACGTAGCTGTCAGAAGACTATAAAAGGTGTTTATTTGGTGGGCAATATTCATCTGACCCATTACATATTTTGCTGGTTTTAAACCACAGGATTGAAAGTGTTTTGAAAAAAAGGAAAATTGACACAATGAATTCATATGCTTTTAAAGGAAGCATTCTCTACTGTACTGTTTGACCCACACATCCTTATTTAAAGGAGAAGGAAAGGCTAAAACTAAGTAAGCTTTATCAGAAAGGTCTATGTAAATACACCAGTAAACCCTCAAAGTAATGCTGCTCTGAGTCCTCTGTTAAAAGAAACACAGCATTTCTTTCCTTCTATTGTGTACACATGGGCTTCTGTATCAGACTTCCTGTTTTCAGCATAAACCTCCAGGGCAGGGCTTGAGCATGCTCAGTTTGCTCCTCTTTCCCTCCCTCCTCCCCTCCCTGTTGTAATCTGAGCCCAGAGCTATGACTGAGCAGGGATATACAGGCAGGAAGTGATGTCACATCAAGTGAATATGGCAGCTGCTATCCTAAACAAACAGAGAGAGCTTCTAGAGCTGTTACTCAGGTATGGTAAAGCATTCTACAGAATAAATAGTGTTATAGCTTGCACCATTGTGGCTAATCTATTGACAATAAACTGCTTCAGGACATTTCCTTCTCCTTTAACCTTGCATAAAAAGATATACGATAATTATACTCATTTCAGAGTTATGTTCTACCAAATTTGGTAAGCCACATGGCTGTGCATCCATTTTCCTCCCAATGGAGGAACAAAAACCCATAACCAGTTCTGAGTCATTTCTAAATAAGTGGAAAAAGAGGAGAAGAGCAATAACGTAATCTCAGAAAAAAGATTCTAACTCAGTGACACAAATAGCCAAAGAAATGGTTCATGAGAGGGACCGCTTTTCATTAAATTCAGCCTTGCTCTAATAAAACTTCTTGGCAAGAATATACACACTGTACAAAGTAATTTTTCTGCACAGTAAACGTTTTCCCCTGATACAAAGGTAACAGAAAGTTTTAGAGCAGAATCAATCCAATCTGCTGATTTATGTAGCTAGTTTTCATTAGGAAGTAGACTGGCTGTTATAGAGAGTTTGGAAATTTATAGCATTCCCTGTACAACGTGATGTCAACATGGGTCCAGTGGGGCAACTAATAAATACCTTTTGACGTAACAATTTTGTGACATACGGACTATGGGTTCAGGTCTTTTGTTAATGATACATGTGGTATTTCACAATGGTATGTGTAAAAAACAAACAAAGACGTCCGTTTACTAAAGCGTGATAAATTTGATGATATGTTTCCGCATGTTATCGCTGAAAATATTTTTCCTCCTAAATATTCGCAGCGACTACGTTTACTAAACAGCGATATGCTTATTGCGATCACTTGCGGTAACCACGTTGATGAACCAGCTTACGTTAGTGGTAATTTTAGCGAGTTGCGAATTTTCTGGCGACAAATTAAGTTTGCAAATATTTATGCTATAAAATAGTCTTGTTTTATGGTGTTTATTATGGCAGGATTCATGGGCAGATATGTATTTTCAAAACTGCTAAACTTTATAGAAATTATCAACAGCACAGTAAAAAGATTTCACCCAATCAAACATTTATGCATCATATAAATCCACATTTCAATACAACCAGTCACAAGACTTCACAATTCATAAACAAGTTTTACCAATAAATCTGTGTGCATCATATAAATATAGTTTAATCTTGGCTGACAAAGCCTTTGGTCCCTCCTAGCCATAATAAATTGCCTTTCAGATGAAAAAGCTGCTGTAGCAACAGACAAAAGTATAATCGAAAACATCCTGTCACTTCTCTCTTCTCCTGTCAGGAATGGCAACAGGAAGAGAATGATGGGTAAAACAAGGTGTTATGGGATATTTCCTGTCCCCTTGAGAATTTTCGGGGTGAAAAAATAAATTACAGTCATTATATAGATGGCGGTAAAATTTTGCGAATATTCTGGCGTTAATTTTGTCTTTCGTACATTTCGCTGTTTAATAAACCAGGCATTAATGTGTACATAGTGTTATTTTCAGCAAATGCGATAACTGGCGAAAAACTTATTCTTGCGCAAGAAAATTCGCAAATTTATATTTACTACAGGTTAGTAAACTGGCGAAAAAAATTGCCAACAAATTTGTCTATATTTTGTGCGCATATTTGTTCGGTATTCGGCTGAATCTTTCGTTAAGGATTCAGGGGTTCGGCCGAATCCAAAATAGTGGATTCAGTGCATCCCTATCTAAAACATTACTCTAAAACTAGAGAGATCACAGACAAAGTTATCAATGATTAGGCCAGGAGATTTTTTAAGAAAATATTCTACTATATGTATACCATGTTAGCCTGTAACCAATAGGAATTAAGTGACGCTAAACACATAAAGTATAATATGAAAAGCAGGAGTTAATGATTATGTGTTATTTGGGAGAATGAATGCAAGGTCTGATGTAGAGTATACTGTAATGCATGAAGAGAGCTGGAGACTATTATGACCTCTCTTTAATCACCCAGTCTATAAGCTATAAGAAGGAATGCATTATAATAGTTGACTCTTAAATATTATATAGGTAATAATGTTTCCCCACAAGGCTGCAGGCCAAGTGCTTCTAAATAGGTTAAATAAATTCCATGTTTAGAAGTTTCTGTTTGTACCTCTTAAAGATTCACAGTTGTTTTTCTGTTTGTACCTCTTAAAGATTCACAGTTGTTGCTACATGGTCATGTGATCTTTTGACTTCTGTTTTAAAACCTCATTGGAGATTGACCACAGTCCAGTAACAATAAAGGTACGGGATCCATCATACAGAACCCCGTTGTAAGGACCATCTGGGATTTGAACACTTGGGACTGGGGTTGCTGGACTTTCAGTGCACAGTTGGTGCATTTACCCCATGAGCCACTGGGGGCTTTTGTGTTTCAGTTTATCTGCCTGTTCACAGTATGTTTTCCACCCACCTCGTTTACCCTCATGTGTCTCCTATTCCCTAATAAATTGCCCTTTATAAACCACGCCCTGAGCCATGCTCAGGGCGGAGTCATTGAATGTGTTTGGTTTTGTATCTGAATGTAATTTGTTTGTTCCTGAATCTTGTTCCTGAATCTTGTTCCTGAATATTTCTTGTTCCTGAATATTCCTTGTTCCAAGTTCCTGAATCTTGTTCCTGTGTTTTTGTTCCAGCTTTTCATTGCCTGCCTGGTAAAGACTTTATTTTTGACCTGTTCCTGTTTTGCTTCAGTTCCATTAAATCCTGTATATTTCACCATGCCTGCATCAAGTATTTGTGGCTTTTCCCCTGGGCTTCCACCACACGCACTACCAAGTGTGAATTTAACTCCAATTGCAGCGGTTTCCAGCTGCGAACGTTACACCCGTTCTCTAGAATACTGATAATTACGGAAAGGATGTCTCCCACAGATTCCATTTTATCCAAATAATCAAATTTTTTAAAAAAAAGCATTAGTTTCTCTTTGTAATAATAAAACAGTACCTTGTACTTGATCCAGACTAAGATATAATTAATCCTTATTGGAAGCAAAACTAGCCATTAGGTTTATTTAATATTTACATGATTTTCTAGTAGACTTAAGGTACTGTATGAAGATCTAAATTATGGAAAGATCTGTTATCCAGAAAACCCCAGGTCCAGAGCATTCTGGATAACAGGTCCCATACATATACAGTTTATTTTATCTTTCTTTACGCTATCTCTGTTGAACATTACAATTTTCACCTTCATGACTTACTCATTAAAACAGAGAATTCAGAGAATTTGTGGTCGCAAAGAAGGAATGTGCTTGTTGGAAGGCAGATTTAGGCACCAAATCCCTGGTGAACAAACTTCATTTTTCTCAGCCTATCAACTTCCCTCAATTAAATACAGCTGGAAAGCAGGTAAACCAAGCTTTAAATGTAAAATTTTAATCTCTAAGGGGTCATCTACAAATTATTTTGCCTGTAGGATAACTAAGGGACACAAAAACAGGCACCAACTGCTCATTTACTTTAGACTTGTGGCAGGGGAAGTGTTCCACTGTTCACGTCATGCTCGATTTAAAATCTGATGCAAGGTAAAATGGGCAGCAGTTGGGGGTGGAAGACAGGCTTACCACCTACATGCCATCCCTTGGCCTGCCTCTCATGCGGAATGCATATATTCATAGTGATGGCATGGCGAGGAGTGGTTGGATATGCTAGGAATGCATATTGACTCAATTACATTAATGAAAGGGGTTTAGCACACAAATCACTGCAGGGAATTGAGAGTTCGCAACTGAGTTTCAGATTTAAATGAGCCCTATGGTCTGTTCCTGATTTGTGCTTGTCTAGATTCTGGACCAGATTCCAATTTTGTCTGACCCTTCTGGTACTTTGCTATTGGTCTATTTTGCTACCGAACTTCATAGTGCACACTTGTGGTCTCCTAACCCTGACAATATTATATATTTCAATGGACCTTAAGACACATTGGGGGTTATTTATCAACCCTGGGCAAATTTGCCCATGGGCAGTAACCCATGGCAACCAATCAGATTGCTGCATTCATTGTTCTACTTGCAGCTGGTTTCAAACAGCTAATCACTGATTGGTTGTTATAGGTAACTGCCCATGGGCAAATTTGCCCAGTGTTGATAAATGGGCCCCATTGAATTCCCAAGAAGCTTCCTTGGTGACAGAATACAGCTTTGTCTGCTCTTCCAAAACCTCTCACAAGAAAAAAAGCAGAAAGAAAAATGATTACACTAAAGAAAATTGGTCCATTAGTAATTTGGATTTTTTAATCTTTATTTTAAAAAGGTTTATTGCAACAGATTAATTAAAATGACATTGTGTCATTTTACTATCTTCTCTCTAACAAAGCTAAGCCATTTATTTTAAGATGAGTTGTAGTGTTGAATTGTAAACCGTTCTCATTGAGTACTTATTGATTCCTGTTACCAGTATAATTATGTTGTTAATCTAGTATAAATGCCTTGTAAAATCTTATTTGATTCCACACTGCAAATACACAGTAGCAATTTGTTTAAAATGAAACATGACAAAAACAAATGTTTTAATCTCTACTTAATGGAGAACATTGCATCATAGGCAAATATTGGATTGTTGCAATGGAATTCTTCTTGCTTTTTGCAGTTAATAAAAGAAAGAAAGCTGAAACCTCTGAAAATTGCCTAATAAAAATAAATCTTGTTCCTGGTGTTGGCTGCACTGTTAGGTGTTCTGTGTCTTCTGGGAATCTATCAATACCAATCTTGACACTTTTTAGAAAGCTGGATACACCACCAATAAAGGAGGAGCAAAGATTTCATATGATTTCATTTGATATGATGCTCGGGGGAGAAACACATGGATCTTCATTGTTGACTTATCTTATCTTGAGTTTCTGATTAGTGAAAATTTTCTGAAGTTAACCCTTGAGTTAATTCTTTGAGTGGTGCTTCTTCAGTCTAAGGCAATTTACTAAACTCGACTTTTTCTCACCATTAAAAAAAGAATTCCACCAAACTCCCATACCTGAATCCCCTTAATTAACCAATCAAACGTCTCAAACAAATCAGTAAGACAAAAAGCCATGACAAAATCGAGCATCAAATCAAATTGGGCAAGTTTTTTGAATGGCTGAAATACTCAAATTTATTGAATAATCGAATGAAAACCAGCACAAACAGTCTGAAAATACTGAGAATCCCTAAGGTAAAAAAAAAGTGTTTCAATTGTTAAAAGGACCAACATCGACTTCTACATGATTTTAGCTGGAGTATTTTCAGATTTGGATTTTCAGCAGCTTCAGAGCATAATAAATCTCGAAAAGGTAGAGTTTTTTTAACCTAAAAAGTTAGCTGTTTTCATTTTTAAAACTCGACCTGAAAAATTTGAGGCTTCAAAAATAGGTCCCTAAGATTGCTTCCAGAGCTTTCTCAGCTCTGTTGTTAGTGAGTAATGCACACTATACTATGGGGCAGATTCACTAAAGGGCAAAGTGACTTACGCTGGCGAAAATTCACCAGCGTGACGTCATTTCGGCACTTCGCCAATTTACTAACGGTAGGAGATAGATTCTGGCGCAACTTCGCACTCTAACGCCAAGCGAATTTACAGTCTGGCGAAAGAGCGTTACTACGCAAATTCAAGTTTTTTATTTTACTGACCCTTACCTCTATCGCCAGACTTGCCTTCGCCACCTCCGACCAGGCGAACTGCAATAGAGTAGATAGGAGTTCCTCAAAAAAAAGTTTTTTTCCTATTTAAAGGGTGATTGACTGAAAAAGATCGTAAATTTTTTTTTCGGGTATCCTCCTTCCCCCCTACTGTGGGCACATGTGTAGGGCATTATAGCAACTTTTATATAATTTTATTAAGGTTCCCTGGCCTTGTATAGTGTAATGTATTTGCTGCAGCATATACGGCCATTAAACTTTAACTGCACGCCGTATGCTAATTAGCCAACGCTAGCATAATTTCGCTGCGTTCGGTACCCTGTGCGCAACTTCGGATCTTCGTGAATTAGCGTTGTCCAGGCGAATTTACGCCTGGCGAAGTGTTGTAATGTGCGCAAAGCCATCGATGGCGAATTTTCACCTGTTAGTGAATTTGCCCCTATATGTCTAATAAAATAGACATAAATAACCAAACCTCATAGTGTAGTCTTCTTATACACAACCCAGTATTCAAAGGGAGGGAAACCCTGGCAGAGCAATAATTGCTGGGATTGGTATACTCACAGAGAATTTTTCTGCTTTTGTGAAAAAAAACATCCACATTGCCCTCCAAAAACAGTACATTTCTACCATAAAATTCACAATTATTGGTACACATATCAATTTCCTGGACACATATTGTAAATTACGACAGCTTCCATCGCAAACACACAAAACTACTTCAATGCTTATATCCACTCTGTAAATACAGCCCTGAAAATACAGAAATGAATAAAAACCTGACCCACCTAAAAAGCTTGTTGTGCGGATTTCCTTGAAGGACCCAGTATTTGCGGATTTCCTTGAAGGACTACTGTAGGAACAAGAGGTTGTAGACCTGCACCCAATTATTCTTCATGGATAAGATACAGAACACTATTGAATATAAAGGGCATACTGCACATGGTTTACACGTAATGGGATCAGGAAAAGCATGAGATCCTTATCTTAAAGAGAAACTATACCCATGTAAATGTCTACAAAAACATAAAACATCCAATATGTAAAACAATAAGGTACTCAAGGTATTAAAGGCCACCCCCGGCTCATAAGATTCGCTTTGCTTCCACACAAACCAAGGTCCCACATACATCAGCTGATGAATGGACAGAGCTCTGTCTTTTACTCCCACACTTCTTCCTCTAAGATATAAAAGTTCAATATTTACTGATGCACATATAGTATTTGCCAATTTCGAAAGGTTCTTTAATGGGTCATGATGAATCCTGAATGTTCTGTTTGTTTATTGGTGTATATATTATAGATATATTCAGTTTCTGCTTTAGAAAATGTAACCTCATTAATATCCAGTGTGCCTGATAAAGACAAGTAATTTTTCATTTTTAATCACAAATCCTTGCATTCTTACATAAAGTATATCAGTAAGCCAATTAATGGTATACCACACAAATATAATTTTTTTTTTAAATAGTCCAGAGCAAATTGCCAACTCCTGCATTAATAAGGTAATTAGGGTGGAATCTGTCATTGCTTGACAGTAGGAATGTGTTGGCTGCAGCCAAACTTGGTAATAAATTACATAAATACATCAATAACTGTAAGATTATTAAACCTATTTGTGAAATAGTATATCAACCAATAACCTTACTGTCCATGAAGGATTTTATATTGACATTGATGGCGAAATGCTTTTTCCATTCATACAAAAGGTAATAAAAAGTCATTTCTCCATTGATTACAGCAAGGCTAAGCCATTTAGAGGTTCAATGATTTATAGCAAAGTACTTGTGAATGATTCTTTAATGTGTTTACAGTGAATTAACTTTGCAGTTGAATATATCCCATCTAAATATGAATCCAATTTCTGCATTTGTGACACAAAATTAAACATTAGAAATGGCAATAGAGAAATAGACTAGAGAGATATAATGTTTTGTAAATAAGCAAATCAAGCCAGATACCAGGTAAGAGGTAACATCACACAACATGCTAATAATGGGCTGTTACACATTTAAGTGTTTATTGTTTTATATGTGTCAGTGTATATTCAGTAAGCTTGTGCATGTGTGTGGGAGAATAGCAGTAAATGTTATTTTTTTTAATATGCAAGCTGAAGAATTCCTTTAGACAATGAATAAATTATAGTGCTACAATCAGTCACAAAAGTCATGGTGGGACATTCACTAAGATTCGTTGTTGCGCCAGCTTCGCCGCACTTCGCCAGGCGTATTTTCGCCAGCGCTACGCAAATTCACTAAAATCCGAAGTTGCGCTCGGGGAAAGCATAAGGTTGCTAAGTTGCGCTAGCGTTAATTCGCCAAGCAAAGTTACACTAGCGATGGTTAATTTGCATACAGCGCCAAATTCAAGTTACAATGGAGGTATATGTAGCAGCACTACACAAGCCTGGGAAACCTTCAAAACAGCAAATAACATTTTTATTTTGCCCTACACATGTGCCCACTGTATAGTTAAGGTGCCATGAGTTAGGAAATGTAGGGGGGAAGGAGGGGAGCCCCAAAAAATTTTTCGATCTTTTTCAGCCTATCACCCATAAAAAATGAAAAAACGGCAGCATGACAAAGGGGCGTGCCCCGAAACGTTGCACTGCATTAATAAAATTGCAAGGGCTTGCCCTGCTAACTAAACTCCTGTGTGCCGGTGATCCTTCTACATATCCTAGAGGAAATAACTCATGTGTTCCACTGGACTAGCAGCTACTAGCAGTAGCTCACTGCCATAATCACTCAGTTGAGCCCTGGTGCTTTTGTGATATTTAAATTCATGAATTTACTGTACATTGATTTTGAAATAACATAGTAACATACTGTTGTAAGATAGGTTGAAAAAAGACACACTTCCATCAAGTTTAACGTTTAAATTCTATAAATAACCTACCTAACTACTAGCTGATCGAGGAAGGCAAAAAACCCTGTTTGAAACCTCTCCAATTTGCCTCGAAGGGGGGAACAAATTATTTCCTGACTCCAAGATGGCAATCGGACCAGTTCCTGATTAAACTTGTACTATGAGCTATCTTCCATGACCCTGTGTTCCCTCACTTGCTAAAAAGCCGTCCAACCCCTTCTTAAAGCTATCTGATTTAGGGAGAAAATTCCACATCTTCACAGTTATCACGGTATAAAAACCCCTTCCAAATATTTTTTAACAGAACCTTCTTTCTTCTAAACGGAATGGGTGGCCACATGTCATATGGAAGGGCAAACTGGTGAATAAAGCATTAGAGAGATTATTATAGGATACCCTTATATATTTATATATACAGATGAAGCCACTTGGATTTGTGAGATAAATGCGTCATGACTCATGGTTAATTGAAGAAACTGCGTTATCTAAAGTCATCTTAACTCATTTAATGCATTTAACCTTTCCATTAGCATACCAAAGCACCATTGTGAACAATGGTGAATGCCTTAATTAGATGGGATGTTGTGACGCAGTTTTCTGTGTTAAATGAGATAAATGGGATATCTGTGTTTAGTTATTCTGTGTCAAACAGACAAACCAAAGTGGCTGCATCTGTAGTTATCATATCTTCCCTTAAACACCTCTTCAACAATGTGAACATTCCCAACTTGGCCAGTCTTTCCTCATAACTTAGATTTTCCATATCTTTTACCAGCTTAGCTGCCCAATTACACAATACACAATACACACAGACACAAATACTTATCCTTCTGAACCACTTTCTATTAAACTGCAGCTAGTTTCACTTTGCCAAAATATTGGCATATGCATAAGAGTCAATATTTGTTTTTTCGCCAATGTTTTTTCTTGTATGAAATGCACCCATTAGCATTTTTTTCTTGTACCAAATTCACTAAAGTCAATGGTAATTTTCTTGTGTTTTTCCCAAGGCAAGTGTATTGGATGTGTGCTTTTTTCCCATACCAAATGCATTGGAATCAGAAGGTTAATTTCTCATTTTGTGTTTTCTTTCCCATGTGAAAAATTCTTGGGTTTTTGCAGAAAAATCTGTGCCACCCATGAAAATGTAAATTATACCAAAACATTTACGAAAAAATTTACTGTTGTAACATTTAGGGGGTTATTTATCAAGCTCCAAATATCCAAACCTCGAATAATTCAGAATTTTCAAAGCAACAACAACTATGAATTTTTCAAGATTTATTAAAGTCCAATGGACTAACAACTCTGAATCAGAAACCCCGGCATCTAAAAGCTCTCAAGGTCCTGTATAAGTCAATGGGGATGGTCCCAGTGTCTGTGCTGATGTCCGTACTGGTATCCGATGATTTTGGGGGTTTTGTCGCAAAAAACTCTGAAAACTCAGAAAAAATCTCAGTTTTTGTGGAAAACTTGGAATAATTCGGAGTTTTCCGGGAGAGCTCCGAAGTTTGCCTGACCCTATTTTTTCATGCTTTTTTCTTCATAAATAAGGTCCATTTGGGAATTCAGAGTTGCTCGGAGTTGGATATTAGAAATATTGAGATAAATTCGAACCTTGATAAATAACCCCCTTACTCTCCTCTATTTTTATTTTCAGACAAAGAGATTAGTTGGATAAAAGTAGTATTCAATAAACTCCCACGGCATACCTACACACTAACATTTGAGTCATTTTTCTCTAAAAATTTGAGGTTTTTCTATATTTATTAAAAACACAAAAAAATTGAATTTATTAAGTTTAAAAACCATGAAAAACTCAAATACAAAATTGTGTGAAGTAAAAGCTGTTGAGATCCCATAGATATCAATGGGAGCTGTGCTGATTCTATTGGACCTTTTTAATCAATTCTGGGCTTTTAGAGGTTTTTGAATATTTTAGCACATCATTCAGTTTTTTTTCTATCATACTTTTTATATTCTAATCTTTTAATACCTTTCCTGGAATTCGTGGTTTTAGAGAAATATGGGGTTATGTAATAAAAGGCACTAAGTTTGCCCAGGTGCAGTAACCTGTAGCAACCAATCAGCAGGTAGCATTTACTTGTCACCTGTTTAAAAGCAAACATCTTATTGGATGCTATAGGTTCTGGCGCAAACTTAGTGCTTTATATTACATATTTGAAAATTAAATTTGACCTTCAATAAATAGGCCTCCGTTTGTCCTTTTCAGTCATTTGAGTTACCTATTTATATAAAAAGAATAGACTAAATACTGCAAACATTTGTATGTCATTGTAACATACATATAGAACTCTTTTTCTTAGGATTTGATATATGAACCTGCAACTGTTTTACGTATTTGCTGTTCTTATCTACATATTTAATTTGAATTTGAATTGTTAAACTGAATTGTTACTTAAGGGAAACCTAGAGTAAGTGAGCTTTTGTTGGCATTGAGGAGGTTAAGCCAATCACTTTGTCTTCTTCCTTGGTTTTACTCAGAATGCATTATGAATGTTAATATGTCTCATATTGATTGCAAGATGGTTAATCGAATGCCTTGCAGGGTTATTAGCCCCTATCAGTGGCAAAGTTACCTTTAATAGATTCAATTAATTATCCTAATCATTCTTAGATAAATGGCTATTGAAAGCCTTAGGATTGTATATTAATAAAAAAAAAAAAAGATTTTATTTAGATTTTTTTTCAAGGAGGTCAGAAAAGAGGTTGGTTGGTAAGAACTTACAATACACTCATAATTAATATAATTCAATTATTTTTATTAAAGCCTGGTTAGATTTAATTTGGAAGCCACGCTTTTGTTTCTAGCATTGACATCAGAATAAAATAATCGAAAGAGTAATATCAATGGGTTGTTTAATTAGAATATATAAAACTATTTTGATCAAATTTCATAACTCATTATCTTTTTCAAAAGAAATGTGCAGATTATTTCAAATGTAGTTTATGTAAAAGTGCCTTTATGACTATTATATTTGTCTTATTAGTTTTCTGATTATTTACTTATCTTATCAACAGTTTTGCCCATGTTAAAAATTTCCTCC
The DNA here is from genome assembly GCF_017654675.1 of Xenopus laevis. Lineage (NCBI taxonomy): Eukaryota > Metazoa > Chordata > Amphibia > Anura > Pipidae > Xenopus > Xenopus laevis. The sequence goes on along the minus strand of NC_054382.1, from coordinate 88,181,059 downwards.
TGCTTGAACCTTTGTTATACATTGTTTAAAAAAAAAATCTGTTATATGGAAATCACATTGTAATTTGATTACCCATAGGGGTCTATTTATTAAAGGTGGCGTTTTAGTGAAAAAAACCTATCGAATTCATGTAAAAGTCAATGGCAGAGGTCCCTTTCACCATTTGAAGATGTTTTTTGACTTCACGATTTTCGGGTAATTTGCGGTGTTTGATGCTGCTTCAAAACTCAATAAATTTGAGGTATTCAAGGGGGTTATGCCTATAAACTCGAAAAATTTGAGGTATTTATGTCTTTACACTCGAAAAAGTCCGATCTGCCAAATTCATGGATGGGAGTTAGGTTGAGTTTGTTTCTGGTAAAATAGAAGGAAAAAATTATTAAATTATTTTAGTAAATAACCCCCATAGTATTCAAACAAATCTATTAACTATTGACTAGTGATGGCTGTTTCGCCAACCATTTGTGAAACTGTGAAAAATTGCCAAAATGCATTGAAATATATGGGCCTTTAAATTGTTTTGACGCACGATGCAGCGCTTCAAATTTTTCTTGCGAGACCATTTTTTTTTACCCATTGGAGTCTATAGGTGTTTTTTTTGTGGCTTATCACTACTTTTGACAAATTTCCATTTTTTTGTAATAATCAGACAGTATTGAACCAAATTCTATAACTATGAGACCAATGAATCTGTTTCCCTGGTTTTAATAGGGCCACTATCAAACATTACAGGAAACAATCGTATAGATTTTTCATATTTTATTTAAACATCCTCAAAAAAAGTACTTCCCAGACATTCACACACAGATATGAAATTACCCCAGGGTAAATGAGTCATATAAGGGATTATTTGCCTCCGAAGAATATAGCTAGAAATGCCTATACCCATTCCTAGGAAGAATTTTATAAAATACTCGAGTCTGAGTGAAAATTATTCAAAAATACATATGTAAAATACACATTTTACAATTGGATTCCTAAGAGGCAGCTTGCCTGTTTGGCTGTTATCAGAACATGAAGTGCTTTGTAGAGATAAGCACATTATTTATGATTTATTATTATTTCAAATTAGTTTTGTTGATCTAGTTGAGATAGTGTACTATGGTTATAAATATGAAAATTTACCTATGTATAGTATTTATAAGAAAGGGTTATATAATTTATTATTATAATTTAGTATTGTTGATTTTAAATTTTGTTATTCAACAACCTGTGGGCCACAACACAGTATGTGCATAGCAGGAGTTTAAATAGTTCTCACTCTTTTTAAGATACATAATGGTGTTATCTGTTATCCACTATTTAACCTGTGCCATTTAGCCCTTTTTCAGTTTTTTAACATTGCTACACAGAAACTTGTTTATATAAACTATAGTAGTGTTTCTGAAGCAAACACACCCGTTTTACCAGTGCAGGGCAACAGAACAGGATCATTTTATTACTTTAAAACACTTTAATATATTAGTGTTACTTTCCTTTAAGAGCTGAAATTCCAGCTCTTTCACCTCGTTATATATGTCTTAAAATATTTCTATAGAGATCTTTAAAGACAAATAGAAAGATGTTAAGAAATAGCATTTGGGGTCATATGCTGTACAAATGGACCCAATGAACGCAATAGAGAGTGCAAGTGAAGCAATTCATTATCGTGCTTACTTCCAAAGAAACTCTTGCACTTATACGTGATTGATAACGAATCCATTCAGCCCCCTCTTATGAAGGACTTTGGAGTTACAACCAACCTGGATCTTATGGTAGCTCTTTCCACATTGGTTGTATCAATTGGTGTATCAACTTTGCGTGCAGTGAATCAAATGAAAATGCCATTTTGAACGTATGTTCGATAAGTCACACAAAGCCCCCACCGAAAATGCTAGATGCAACATCCACCCTATTTGCATTATAGTGCAAGTACAATTGTGTCAGTTTTAAACATTGGGTGCAACTGTGGTGCACTCAAGTCCGAGGGGGTTATTTATCTAAATTATCTCACAAAATTCTTTTCACAGTTTTCTGAAAACTACTGTGACCAAATTTGCATGGATTTTTCCCCCTATTTATCAATACATTTTTTTGTGCAGAGAAAAGCTCGATAAAATCATGAAAAATCCGAATACCATGACATTTTCATATTTGACACCTGAATACCACTACTTTTTCAGATTTGATGTCCGAATACAGTAACTTTTCCAGATTTCACGGGAGAATAAGGTCATTTTTTCTGATTTGCCACCCAAATACCGTGACTTTTTCTACCTAAATCAGGATAGCTTTGAGTCATCTGCCATTGACTTCTACATGAACCTGGGTTGGAGTACATTTTTATTCTGACTTTTAACACCATCAGGGTTTAATAAATTAATAAATGTAATAAATCATGAAAAATTTGAGAGGTTGTTTTCACTAAAAAATTGTGTTTTTCCCCTTTGAAAAGTACAATCAGAAAAAAATCAGACTTTAATAAATACCCTGGAACTATGGGAAAAATATTTTACTGTGGGTAAAAACATGACAATTTGCACCTGATATTGCAAATTGCTAACTGCACAAGGGTTCATTAATGACCCATTTGATCTAATTCATAATCTTTAAGGTTTCACTTTGAATATATATTATTGGATAGTAAATGTATTGTCCTTGGGTGTCTAAATGTATTATTCGTTGTTTGTAAAAGTATATTTTAACTCTGTATAAGTTTTGTGAAAAAATGTGACTATATGTCTCAAAGAGCTCTAAAGGTAATGTATTACACATCTGCCAGTATATTTAATAAATTATGTCAAAGCTATCTGACCGAGGAATATCTCATTTCTTGTCTACTGCTTTCACTGGATTAATGGGTACATTACTTACAGTACCTATGATACTTAAAGCTCTCTGGATCATTTTCAATTACCTTTTATTGTCCTTCAAGCCTCCATATGTCTATTTTTATATTCCTCATCAAATGTATTTTTTAGACGAAATATCATTACTAAGACAGCTAGAGGTTAATCTCATACACCCAAAGAAGTATTTTTACATATTCATAGAATTATTGTTGTTATTTGGAGAAACATAAATTCTTTTTTACAAGTATCAGAGTTAAGGGAGAGATAGAGCATGTAAAGGATACTGTTTTTATAACCATACATGTGTCATTCAAAAAAATGTTAAGCTAATATACTGTAAGCTCGGTTGTTTTAAGCTTTTAAAGTTGTCTTAATGATCAGCTTGGTAAAGTAACAGACAGCTGTAGCAATTTGATACTGAGGTATTATTAGCTAGATGTCACATCTATCCACAGTCAAAGAATACAGTGAATAGTAAGTACATTAATCTCATAGCATCCTTACCTGAAAGAAGACTTTAGATCAAAAATAAAAAAGATATATCTTTATAGATCCCAGAATCCAGAGTGTTTATGACATATGATTCTTCTTGCACTTTAATAATGGATTTTCTTCTATATATCAACAACTGCATACAGTAGTGCCATAGAAAAACATACATAGTATGTGGGACAACGCACTATGTATTGAAAATAAAGGATATGAGATGTCATCTCAAAGTTCTATAACTGCTATGAATCCATGTGTTACGATTGGTATCCCGAACCTAGAACAAACCCCTAGGTCCCAGTCACGGCTCAGTCTTCTGCCTGTAGCAGCCACCTTTGGCTTCCGGAGGAGTCCTCTGCTACTTGGGTGCCACCAGGTCTTAATGTGAGAGGACCCAGGAAAGAGTTCTAGGCAAGCAAGTGAACTGACTGGGAAAACCAGGAACGTAGTCGGGGTCACAGGCCGGGTCAATACACAAGAGGAGCTGAGCAGAACAATAACAGTAGATGGTAGCAGAATCAGCGCATTCAAGAAGATGGCACCAACTAAGATGAACGTGGTAGGCGTCCCACTGAGGGTGCGACAGGTGTCCCTGTCACACCCCGACTAGACCACCAGGAAGAGTGCTCACACCATGCCACTGCAAGTCTTGTGCCTGGTTTCCTTTTTCACTGTAAATTACCTAGTTACATAGTTGGGTTGAAAAAAAACCAAAGTCCATCAAGTTCAACCCCTTCAAATGAAACCCAGTGCACTCACATACAAACACTCACACATACAACTCCATACACTCACAAACTATATGTACCAATAGCTATATTAATTGTAGATTTAAGTATCGCAATAGCTTTGGATATTATGTTTGTCCAAGAAATCATCCAAGTCACACTTAAAGGCTTTAACAGAATCCTCCATCACAACATCATCTGGCAGTGCATTTCACAACTTCACTGTCCTCACTGCTTTAAATGAAGGTTCTTTTCATTTAGGGGCAAATTCATCAAGCGTCGAATATTCCACCCCCTAACCAGTTTAGTTGCACGTCTCTGCACACTCTCTCCAGCTCATTTATATGCTTTTATTTTATAACATTTGTTTTTTATTGAATAATTTCAACTACATGGTATATTATCAAATTTGTTTTAGAATTATTACACATACCGGTATCTTACAGCATGTTTTACTGTACATATATACATATCCAAATGTAAATGTGTTATATAAAGTTACATAAACCAGGTTTCGGATTCTGTTTAGTATACAGATATGAGCTTATTTCAGACAGATAACCTGCCACACCGGGTTGTTCTTTGTGCTAGAATATTACCAGGCTACATCTGTATATTAATAGCCTTTTAATGGAATGGAGTCCAGAACTGCACTGCATACTCAAGTTGATACCTTACTAGGAACCTAAAAGAGGCAAAATAATTTTTTCATCCTTTGAGTTAATACCCTTTTTTGTGCAAGAGAAAACTTTATTTGCTTAAGTAGCCATAGAACAACACTGCCTGGAATTAGACGTGTTATCTACAAACTTTGTTATTTACTAAAATCCAAAAATGTCTCATAATTTTATTAAAACCCCTTTGACCAAACTACCAATTGTCTGAAAACCACAAATTATGAAACCCAGAGCACTTTTTGTTCCCCTTTAAAACTCAGATCAGAAAAAATGGGACTTTAGTAAATAACCCCCTTAGTGCATAACCTTGTATTTCTGAACACTGAACCTCTTTTAAGTTTTCTGCCCAGTTTTCCAATATAGTCAACTCAGTCCACAAAATGGCAGCATCCTGCATGTAACTTGTTACTGTACAATTTAGTATCATCAGCAAAAATAAAAATGGTAGATCCAATGCCCAGCAAAGAAGGCAATTGGTACGGAGCACACGGTGGTCCAGGAATAAAACTCTGTTTATTAGATATCCATTCAAACCATCAGTACATAACATGGATGTTATAACCCCCACACTTGACGTGTTTCGTCTCGCCACTTCCTCAGAAGCATGGGGAATCCCCACCCCCAACACCGTTTATAAAACCAAGTTAGCCCCACCTTTTAAAAACATTTAACCTTTTAACCCACTGAGGGTAACATAAATGTATCCTATTGGTGATACCTAGTGTCAGCCTTGTAACTCCATTAACCAGGTTAAAGCTAATCTATAGGTCAAATAGAGATTGCCACTAAACACAGGAAAAATATACAAATATATAGATACACTTATCAATATGTAATTAACGTGCACAAGGGTACCAAAAAATCGAATCCCTTAACCTTAAAGAAAAAATACACTATATTATCATATTTGAAGGTACCTAACAAACCCGCACTATTCATGTAAATAACCTATTTGGCATGTAATATAGGGGGAGAATATCCAAAATTATTAATAAAATATACAATATACAACCAAGAACTGTTTCCTTTCTCAATACATCAAATCACCATATCCTGTATAAAAGTACCTTGGTAAACATATACACTATTAAGATGAGAAATGCACTAATTGCAGAAACAAGATAACTCCCAATCCCTGTTGAGGCCCCCATGATATTCAGTGGTTTTTAATTGATAAATCCAATAGGCCTCCAACCTCCGGAGTTTTCGATCCAGATCCCCCTTCCTCACATCTCTAGGGGGTTTATCTATAATTTGAAAAGTTAGACATTCTGCACCCTGATGTTTTTCAATCACATCTTTGGCAATAGCTGATTTCAAATCTGCACGATCAGTCGCTGACATATTTTCTAAGATGCGGGTACTTGCCATTCTAATGGTTTTGCCCACATACTGAGCACCGCATCCACAAGTAGCCAAATAAATAACTCCTTTTGACATGCAATTGAAATATTGTTTAAAATCATAGGAAAAACCTGTCACTGAGCTGTGGAACTCCTTGGAAACTTGTATCAATGAACATGTCTTACACATAGTACGTCCACGTTTATAAATACCCTTATATTTTAGCCAGGCCTTTGTGTCACTATTTCCCTTGGAGGTAAATAAACTTCTTGATACATGAGAAGCCAAATTTTTCCCTTTAAAAGGTGGGGCTAACTTGGTTTTATAAACGGTGTTGGGGGTGGGGATTCCCCATACTTCTGAGGAAGTGGCGAGACGCCACGAAACGCGTCAAGTATGGGGGGTTATAACATCCATGTAATGTACTGACGGTTTTAATGGATATCTAATAAACAGAGTTTTATTCCTGGACCACCATGTGCTCCGTACCAATTGCCTTCTTTGCTGTCCAGTTCGTCCAATTCAGGGACGTTATTATCGTGCAGCACAGGAGTTTGTCTGGATGCACGGGACATTTGGAGTGCTCGCATGTTATGTCTACTACTTCATCCAATGCCCACCCTCAGGTCATTAATAAACATGTTAAAAATCAAGGACAGAGCCCTGCAGTACTCCACTAACAACATTGGTCCAATTAGAAAATGTCCCATTTACCACCACTCTTTGTAACCTATCCTTCAGCCAGTTCTCTATCTAAGTACAAATCACCATATCCTGTATAAAAGTACCTATTCTAGGCCAATATTCATCAAGGTAACCAGTAACCTTCTGTGTGGTACTGTATCAAAAGCTTTAGCAAAGTCCAAGTAGATTACGTGATTTGCGCTGGTTTTCGTTTGATAATCTGATAATATTGAGTTTTTGTGGCGATAATTTAATAAAGTCACATTTTTCTGGTTTCAATTCGACAAAGCCTTACGATTCGAACTGACACACAATTTTGATGACATTTTTTCGAGAAGCTTTAGTGGTAGATTAAGGGAATTCCGGTTTGGAAGTTCCGTTTTTTTAAAATAAATATAGTGAGAAAACGTACAGTTTTAGTAAATAGCCCCTTCCCCAAGTGTCAGTGGACAATTTGTATGACTTCCCTATGAAACCAAAGGGCATTTTTAATTGAATTTGCTTTGCAGGACACAATATGCCTTGCACATTAAAATGACCCAGTAGAGCAGTGGTGGGTTGTATTGATTACTGGTGTTTTTCTGTTAGTGAAGAAAATTAGAGCCCTAAGGGTAAAAAATTTAGTGCTCTGATAACGTTACATTTTTGTATATATCCCTCATTTTCTATGTACGGTATCTGTGCAGTACACTGTGCAAAACAATGTATCAATGACTAATATAGCAAAATATATGGTGAACTAAATTCAGGTTAATCTTCTGGGGAGAAATTGCAATGGATAAAAAAGAGATGTTATTTATTGTGGTGGGCAAATTGTTTTCGCCTGATACAGAAATATACTCCCATTAACTTCAAAGCATTTGGTGCAAGAAAAAACCCCATTAAGTCCAATGTATTTGGTGAGAGAAAAAACACCCATTGTTTCCAATGCATTTGGTGACATTTTTGGGTAAAGCAAAATAGAGCAGCTGTGCTCATCACTAGTTATTATAGATTTTAGCATATGAGCTTAGGTAATATCATTAAAGGGGAACTCCGCACAAACATAACTTAAGATTTTTAAAAATGAAAAATACTTTCAACCAATTTTGCAATATACATAAATTAAAAAATATGCAGAATTTTCATGATTTTTAATGGTTTGGAACAGTTCCCTAAGCCTAGCCCCCTGCTCTCCTGCTGATATGTCTGACTTCTTTGCTTAGCTGACTGACTACTGTTACTTTGTATCAGCAGACATCTGTCCTTAGCCTGCATCCTCCAAACCCCACAATTCTTTGCACAAAGGATTCCAAAAGGAATGGAACATCACAGTGAAATGCATTGTGGGTTATGTAGTTCCTGCACGCTGTCTGTAAGCTGTGGAGAAGTTGTTACAATTTGTAATATCAGTGTTTAGTCCCTCCTTCCCTGCCAGGATTTCAAATGAGAAGAACTATTAAACAGCTGGATGTCAGCACAGAAAATGGCATTTATTCATACTTTTTTTTTTTATTAGAGGTTTCTGTGTTATGTGGGCCTCTTTATAAAATTTGGGTTTGGAAGCCGGAGTTCCCCTTTAAACCTACATATAATTTTCCTTTCCTGTGACATGTTTTTTATTTTTTTAATTATTTTTATTCCTCAAATTCATCTGGCCTACAGTTTTGTAACAGTTGAAACCATATAGGTCACAAACCCACATACATAACAATTAATCTTTGTTTATACCTTTGGATCCTCAGTCTTCTTTTCATTGAAATTACAACTGGCACCACCTCTTTGTTATTCTACCAGGCAGACGTCATTGATGAAAACAGAAATTAACATAACTATAATATGTATGTAAATTGATCAATTACAAGTGCAAATTGTTTTTAAAAGACATTAATTCTACAAATGCTGGTTTTCACTGCACAATATATTAAATCTATTTATGTTTTGTATATATGATGTTCTTTTTAACTATCACTCATTTTTTTCTACGAAGTATACTGAGCAGTTCAGCTCCACTACTTATACCAAGAAAATAACTATATAAATGACAAAATGGCAGAGGATGTGATTTCATTAATTCATTACAAAGGGAAGCATGGTACTAGGTCCCAGCCCACGATCATCGCTCAAGTGCTTGCCAACATTCCCAGATGAATACTGCAGACAAAAAAATGGAAAGTTGCTCTCACCACTAATTGTTAAACCATTAGGAGGGGTGCAATGGGGATGTGACCAAAATTCCTACATGAAAAAAGGGGAAGTTGTTCTCACCACTAAATGCTAAACCATTAGGTTACATTAGGATACATGATATCCTACATGATAACTGGAGGTCATGGGTAACTTGTGAATCCTCCAGCTTTAGTTCATGGGACCCAGTGAATATTTTACATTACTACTAAATTACAAATTCATGACACCAATTTGAAAAACAATTGCCTCCATTTTGTTAATTCACCTTTATAGAGAATATAATAATGTATACTGTTACAGGTCTCACTAAGCAAAAAAAAAATAAAAAGCAAAAGCTGGCAAAAATATAATTGTATATTTTTGCACATTTTTAAATGTATATCAATACTATACAGGTTCAAAATAGAACAAAGCATTTTTGTTTGCATAATTTAGTCCTGTTTACACAACATTTAATAAACAGCTACAGGTAAATAAGCTTAAAAAATAGTGCTCACAATAATAAATTGTCTCTGTGATTTGCATCTACATTTTTAGACTTGTCTTTCTCTAGTTACTGCTGGGTCCTGCTCTTGATTTATTGCATTTATTTCTTGACTGTATATTGTCTTTCCAATCTATTTTTCTGACCCTTGTGTACCTGTGTCCCTTGTTTGCTGTCTGTTGCCTTATCCAACCTTTTGTTTGTCACTGAAAATGCCGAAATATACATCTACACACCGCAAAGTCCTCTTCCAGAATCACAACACTAAAATTGTTCATAGAAAATAATGCACTTGGGAAAACGCTAACAACCAATTACAGGCAAAGGATATTGTGTGGGTATATATTTTCCAATTTGGGAAAGTTTATTGTATAAGATAAAATGTTGGTATAAATAAATGGATTAAATATATATAAATTTATATTTAGACTTAAATTTTAACCAAGCTGTAAAATATGCCTTTGGAATAGTATTCACTGCTCTTTTATAAAGCAATAGGGTTAGATTCTTCTAGACGACTGTTTATGACCAACAAATACCTTAAATATAACATAACATACATTATAAAGAAGGACTTGGTAAGAATATTTGGTGCCCAGGGTGTTATTTTGAACATTTGAACTTTGTTTGACTTCTCCATTGAAATATATGAATTCTGTAAATTGTCTGGCATTTCGGGGGCAAAGAGCAGTTTTTCACTGCATTACAAATAGCTGATTAAAGTGGACCTGTCACCCAGACACAAAAATCTGTATAATAAAAGTCCTTTTCAAATTAAACATGAAATCCAATTTCTATTTTTTATTAAAGCATTCATAGCTGTTGTAAGCTCATTTAAAAATCTCAGCTGTCAATCAAATATTGTCTGCCCCTCCTCTATGCCAGTGGCATAGAGGCGGGGCAGACAATTACTTTCACTTTCCATTCAGCACTTCCTAGATGTCACTGCTCTCCACACATTCCCCCGTTCTCTTTACTGTTTAATTGTGTAGCCAGGGCAAGGAAATGGACATCAGGTCCCCCATTCTGGTGCACAAAGATTCTGAGATGATGCAAGGCTTTCCTTAATAAAACTGTCCACAAAATGGCTGCTTCCTGTTTGCTATAATTATGAGATCCCAGACTGAAGGAAAAAAGATTCAAATAATTTATATAGTGTAATTAAAGTTCATTTTGCTTGACTAATGTGATAAAATAGGATTTGGTGTGGGCGAATGATGTTATCCCTCTTAGAGAGCCAACACTTTTGGAAACATGGTTGACTAATTTAACACCAACGAAAGGAGTGCTATCCCTATGGTATAAAAAACTGAGATCTACATTGGATATTAAAAGTCTACCGGCTGTTAGTAAGTGGGAAAAGATATTGAACATTTCTTTAACGGCGGAAGACTGGATACAATCGTTCTCCAATCCTTCTAGATACTCCAGGTGTATTACTCACTTGGAGACATCTAGGAAGATTCTTTATGGATGGTATATGTCCCCACACAAATTGCATCGCATTTACAAGAACATACCTAATACATGTTGGAGAGGATGTCACCAGAAAGGTGACATGTTTCACATATGGTGGGAGTGCCCTAAACTTCAGCGTCTTTGGTCACAAATGGAGTCATTCTGTACAACTAAGTGGAACTTACAAATTCAAATTACTCCAGTTATGATAATTCTTGGTCTCATTGATCCGAATGTTCCTAAAGAGTTTCATTCCATTCTACACCATTTGGTCTTTGCGACCAGACAACTTATTGCGAGGAAATGGAAGTCGGAAGAACCTCCGTCAATACAACAAATTACTCAGGAGTTGGACTTGCATTGCCTTTATGAGAAAATGGCAGCCTTGACCTCCAATAATGTGGGGAAATTTTACAAACACTGGGATAAGTAGATTTCCTGTTAGTATAAAGACCTAGGATCACATACCCTTCACCCCTTCCTGTTACTCTTTTCTTCTATCTTTCTTTCTAATTTTATTGTATGTTTTATTATTTTGTGATAGAGCACTTGCTCTATTGTGAAAAAATTGTAAATCAATAAAGAAATATATTGAAAAAAAAAAATAGGATTTGGAATGTTATTTTTTGGGTGACGGGTCCCCTTTAATATCTACTGAATAAAGATCTTCAGGATATTGTAGGTGAAATTGCCTCCAGTAGTCTGTATTTCAAAAATAACCAATCATAAACACATGGAAAAGCAATTCCACACAAAGTTAGAGCGCTCTCCTGTAACCAATCAACCTTTTCAGGTGTCAGGTGCTGGACTCTATAAGACCCCCTGCTCAGGGTTAAAATATCATAGAAGTCCAAGAAAACTGTAATACACTGATCCAATTTGTAGTGCAAAGAAAAGTGCTTTTATTGGCTCAAAGTAGTAGTTTCGGGCCACACTGGGCCCAAAATCAAGCCTCACACACTGAGTACTGTGTTAAATAGCTGAAAAGGGGGTGAGAGCAAGGAAGTGGGAGGTGACCACAGGGATTTGTTAAAGGATAAATTGGAACACACCTCTAATATGTACATAGAGCAACTGACTATAAACAGTCCATTGATTAAAAGTCCTTGTGTCTCCATCGAGACAGAGTGAAGTCCATAAGTGTAATGAAGATAATAAAGGTCCATAAGTTACATATAAACTTAGTCAAAATCCATAAATTACATATATATGTAAAAAGTGTAAACAAGTGTAAAAAGCAATTCAACTCTGTCATTTGATTATAAACATTCTGATCACCCCAAAGTGCTTCATTTAAAGTTTAAAAAGATTTTTTTACATTTCTGATAATGAATGAATAAGCTGAGACGCGACTAAGATACCTCTACTGCATACTTTACCCATTTTTTTTTTTTTAGTGTTTCTCGGGTTATGCAGATGATGGTACCCGCACTCAGATGGTTCATTCAATAGCCTTAAAAAGAGGAAAGAGAAATTATTTGATAACATATACACATATTGATATTATCACAAATTCATCAGTACTGGTAATGAGTCTACTAGTAAACAAACATTGCTGGGGTATAATCCTTGTTCAGACCTCTCAGCCACACTGTATCTAGTCTGTGGATCCACTGCATTTCTAGCTTTTGTAGTGCCAATAATCTGTTACCCCCTCTCCTCAGAGCTGGAACTGAATCTATTATCTGAAATTTCAGTTGACTCACCAAGTGACCTGCCAAGTGACCTGCTGCTAGGAAATGTGTCGGTACTGGTAAAGAAGTTTGTCCCATATGGATGTTGGATTTGTGTTTTGAAATGCGATCTTTTATCCTTTGAGTAGTTTCACCTATGTATAGCAGGCTCAAAGGCATTTCAATAAATAGATGACAAATGTGGATTCACATGTGTAGTATTGTTTTATGTTGTATTGCTTCCCAGAATGTGGATGGTTAAAAGTACTCGCTTTAATTATTGAATTACATTGACAACAATGTAAGCAGGGAAAAGTCCCAAATTTAGGTTTTTGTAAAAAAACACACTTTTGTGGTTTTTGCCTTCCAACATCAGCTTTAACCAAACGATCTTTTAAATTTTGAGCCCTTTTATAGGCTAGCATCGGGGGTGACTGAAAGCTGGGGACCTCTGTTAAACATGATTGCAGAATATGCCAGTGTTTATGTATAATATTCCCAATCTGTTTACTTGCCGTATTAAAACGACTAACAAATACCAATCTGTTGTTTTCCTTATTTCTTGTTGGCTTCTTAGTAAGTAATTTTTGTCTAGTGCATTGATGAACCTTCTCCAGATTATTTTGGAGTGTCTGCTTGGTAAAACACCAGTTACTGAACCGGTCCATCATTTCATTCAGATAGTCATCACACTCCTTTGGATCACTCACAATGTGTTTAATTCTTGTGAATTGTGAGAAGAGAAGAGAATTTTTAAGTGCATTTGGATGGAAGCTATCAAAATGTAACAGATTGTTTTTGTCAGTTGCCTTCTTGTTTAACTCAGTTTTAAGTGTACTGCCATCTTTTATAAATTGTACATCTAGAAAGCTAATACGAGTTATGTCAGAATTAATTGTGAATTTTAATGTCTCCTCCATGTTGCTTCAAAACTGATGGAAGGTAGTTAGACTCTCAACATCACCGTCCCAGAGTGAAATGAGATTGTCAATGTATTGTAAATATAGGATACAATGAGATCTAAATAGGGGATTTTTATATAATAGGGTATCTTCCCTATGGGCCATGTATAGATTCGGATATGAGGGAGCTACATTGCTCCCCATAGCTGTACCCCTTTGTTGTATGTAAAATCTATCCCCAAACAGGAAATAGTTCTGATGTAATACTCCAATAAGTCTGTTAGAAAGGACTTTTGCTCTACTGCATTCTCCGTTGTATTCAAAAAGTGGAACACTGCTGCTACTCCTGTATTATAGTTAATAGATGTGTATACTTGACACATCGGGGCTCACTAATAAAATTTTGTCATTGGGTAATGTGACCTGTTCCAATATACTCAATAAATGGGTAGTGTCTTTTACAAAAGATTTGGTGTTTTGTACCAAGGGTTGTAAAACTTTGTTAGCCCTTTTATAGGCTAGGATTGGGGGTGACTGAAAGCTGGGGACTTCTGTTAAACATGATTGCAAAATATGACAGTGTTTATGTATAATATTCCCAATTTGTTTACTTGCCGTATTAAAATGACTAAATATCAAAAGCAAGAACGTATAAAAAAAGTGTAACCATTCTGAATAAGAATATGAAATCCTCGTTTTTAAAAGAATTTTCATGTAATTACAATTGAGAAAACCCCCAAAAACTTCTAAATCCTGGAAGCAAAGAAAGATTTTACAATTTGATAAGGACAGCTGCCATCGACTTCTACAAGACCTCTCCAGCTCTTAGATGGCAAATTTTCTGAGTTTTAGAGTTCTTTGTGGTTTTCACAATTAATAAATATATACATTTTTCTTAGAGTATCTTCTAAGAATCTTTCTAATAGTAATCAATTAAATCCACAATTTTTGTCAATAAAAATTTTGATTCAAGGAAAATAATATATGAACATTAATAAATCAGCCCCTTAGAGGCACATTTATCAATACATCAAAGATTGTAAGAATAAGCAACTCCAGCAGATTAACTGCAAAACATTTATTTCAGATAGTGGCAACACGATATGTTTCAGGTCAAAAGTTTGATTCAGGGAAATAAAAAAAATACAAACATTAGTAAATCAGTCCCATAGAGTATAGTAAAAGGAAAATATTATGTGGTTTTGGACACTTCAACACAGGTGTTGAGTTTATTATTCTATTATTCAAAAGAAAACAGAACAGGGGCTAGGTTATGGTTCAGCATGGTCTTATCACCATAGAGGGAATAGTTAAAGGGTATTTAGACCCTTCAAGCAATCCCATAGCTCCCAGCATGCTTTATCTGGATTTGTAGTCCAGTAAGTGTTGGTTGAGCAACAATGCTTGGTTTCCCTTTAACTATCGCTAAGATTAAACCCACAAAAGCCAGTTTTTGCATCATGCATATACTGCACTATATAATGATTTACACGCAACACTGGAATGAAAGAATGCAAAGTATTTTAACATCAGATTAAGAAGAGCATGAAAATGCTTAAGAGCTCTGAAAAGGAATGTGAAGTGGAAATAAACAAGAACCCTTTAACTAATGAATGGGCTAATAAAGCTAAGTGCTTGGAGAAGATAGCAAGAGAAAGGGTGGATATTTAAGAAAAGATGATTCCTGTCTGCAAAATCTATGAATAAACTCAGTGGGGCTCAATTACAATTGCAGCTATGCAAGTGCAGTCATGGAAAAATGGACGCAATATTTCCCTGTATTGATGCATTTCAGAAAAGGTACTTGTGTATGAACACGCTTATTGTACACCAAGTGCCACTGCATCTCTCCAGTCTTTCTAATGAATTGCACCTATTGATACAGAAGAAACCTGAAGCTAATGTCATCATAAATGTAATGGTCTTTACTGCGGGCTACATCAATAGGCACAACATATTTGCAGCTATAGAATCAAATGCAGATATACATGTAATAACTGTTTGCCTCAATTCTCTCTGTCTTATGGCACTGAACAAATAATATATTTATACGCTATTACTCAAAACTTACACCAACCTGCAGAATTCTGACACACATGCAATAATGTTCACAGGTAGTGTCACACAATATTTAGATACTAAGGGGTCCCTTTACTAACAATCACATTTTTTCTAAGAATCTTGATAAATATGTGGTTTTCCTATATTTCCAAAAAGTTCTAAAAATTTGAGATTTATTAAGTGCAAAAACCATGAAAACTTCTAAGGCAACACATCACCACGTTAAAGTTGTTGAGCTGCTATAGAGGTCAATGGAAACTGCACTGATATGATTGTACTGTATTTGAACTTTTTGGGGCAGATTTACTAAGGGTCGAATTTCGAAGTTTTACTCTAATCGAATTTTAACTATTCCCTAGTCGAATTTCACTAAAAAAAACTTTATCTTGTGGCACTTAATCACTGTATATTTATACTTGTTTGCAGACTATAGTTTATTATAATGTTGTCCTCCCTGTCTGTACTTTTCTAAATTGTAAAATTATATAGTGCTGTGTATCCTAGTAGTGCTTTATAAAGTTATACAGTAACTACAATTTACTTGTGGTCAGAGTAGGGAGGAATAGGGAACGAAGGTTGCCGTCCGGGCAGCTCTATCTACCAGGCAGATACCAAACCAGCCACACCCTCCTCCTAGGCTAAACACACCTACCCCAGCTGATTGGTCAGTACACTCTGACCAGTGCTTTAAATTAAACTGGCAGATATGGAGTGTGTGATGTCATCTGCTCCTCCCTTTGAAGATGTACTGAGTGATTTAATCTGCTCCTCCTGTATCATGGCTGCTGAAGTAGGGAGGGAAAGTGATTTGAAAAGAGAGAGGATTCCTGCAGAGAAGCAGAATTTCACTTTTTACACAGGAGACTACACACAACTCTAGCGAAAGTCACATACAGGTGGTAATTTGGGTGCAGGCAGTTAAGCTGTGTGTGTGTAGGCTGTGTTTTTTAGTGAAATACACTGACATCTTAATGTAACCTGGAGGCTTTGAGGGCAGAGAGCTGCAAATTGTCATTCGAGCTCAAAACATATTTGCTTCCCAACAGTCCTTTTTATATATTTGTCCAATAAAGGTGCTGTATAAGTCATTGTATTGTGTTTCTTAATGCTAAAACAGTAAGTTGTAACCATGTGCTTGCTGCCTCCCAGAATGATCTCATTTATGTTCTGCCTGGTAGGATGTTGTCACTATGAGCTGCCTATTAGGATGTCTTTGTCACTATGAACTGTCTAGTAGGATGGTTCCCTTGTGGTTTGCTTTTCCTGAGCTGCCTGGTAAGATGGTGTTCTTATGAGCTGCCTGGTAGGATAGTGTTGTCACTATAAGCTGCCTGGTTGGTTGGTGTTCTTTTGAGCTACCTGATGGGATGGTGTTGTCACAGTTAGCTGCCTGGTAGGATGATGTTCCTATGAGTTGCCTTGTGGGTTACACACAAGCCAACTCACTGCCTCACTTACAGCGATGAGTGAATCAGCTTGGATCAGTTTTTTCTCAGCCTGTGTTTCTATGCAGGTGGGAAAGCAGCCTGTTATGCCATAAGCTTAAAGGAGTTGCCATAAAAAAAACCCCACTGATGCAAATTATAATTTTTATGAAAAACTGTTAAGTTTCCACCATGTATTGTATAATTAAATATGAGGGGAGGCCAAAGAGACTGCTCAACACACACCATCTCCTATTAAGGGGGTGTCCACTTTGCAGTACGTTTGGAGTTGTGACAACATTTCTTATTTTATCATATAAAATGCACCTTTTATATACAAAGCCTACACTCTGGCTGGAGGAAATCGTGATATTTCTTAAAGAAAATCACACTTTTGCTGCAGCTTTCTCATTGTGCACATAAGTGCAGAAAAAAATTATTGTTTATTAGGGACATAATTATTTTTTGAAAGGAAAGGGTTAAACTCACATGTCCTTGTCCGTGGAGCCACTCTGCCATTGTGCCCTCTCCTTGCAGTAACGACTTCCACTTACTGGTCTCCATTCCAGTGGTAATCATATGCTTAGGGTTTAGTGGTTCAGAAAGCAATCAGCAGATGGAGGTTAAAATCAAAAGGATGACTTTATTGAGGTATTGTTTTTGATTTTAAACTCCATCTGCTGATTGCTTTCTCAACCACATAATTATTGTTTGCCTTATCCTCTCTTAGTCTGCACCTCTGGTGGGGGGAAATGTTATGTATTATGTTCCATTTAACTTGGCTAACATTAATTTACAGCTGTAAAGCTACCCCCAAAGCTGCAAATATGTTGAAAGACAAACTTCTTTCTTTATATTACTCCAATGCATGATCCTGGCCCTCCACCGCCAGAGCCAGCTTGCTGTTGCTGCCAGCCCCCTCCCTATGTGCTTATCTTTTTGTGCCAGAAGGGGTCAAAGGGGTCCACGTAGACAACAGCAGCTCCAGGGTGGCCAGGATGCTAGCACAGAGCATAATTGCACTCTCTGCGCTAGAGGAGGCAAATTTGTTGAAAATGCTTTGAAAATGCTTTGAGAACTGTAAAATTTGCTCTTCAAGTTACCAGGACGGGCATTTTTGCTTTGGGCACTGCTGCCTGACGCGAGTTTCTCAACTCACCTCATTGGCGCAGTGCCGCTGCTTGTTGTAATTTACATTGCAAGCGACCCTTATAGGAAATATTTTCATTTCAATTCTACTGTGCCAAGGTCTTTTGCTGGCCTTTAGTCCTCATAAACAAGAGACCAGCCACTTGTCCAGGAATATTAGCTGCAATGGCCTAGGGAATACATGATGCTGTAGATACAAATATAGTACTGGTTCTTTCTACATCTGACCTTTTGACTGCCCTAAATGAGACAGGCCTCTTGTCTCTACCTTAAAGGGGTTGGTCACCTTCAAACAACTAGTTAGATCACCAGAAATAACCAAACTTTTTCCAATTACTTTCTATTTGTGACCGTTTTTCTAACATTGAAGTGTAAAGTGTATTTTTCACCTTCTGAAGCGGCTCTGGGAGGGGGGTCGTCGACCCTGTAAAATATTCTAAATTTAGTTGATACATTTCTTATCTTTGTCCCTGCTGAGCAAAATCTCTGGGTTTCAGTACAGGCAGCTGTTAGAATTGATACAATAGTTGCTAATACTCCAGAGATGCTGCTGAGAAATGTATCAACTAAATGTTGCAAAATTGTAACAGTTTAGAGTCTGCATCTGAATTACTGAGCTGCCAGACTCAAACACCAGAGACACGAACATTCAATTTTAAACTTAGATTTTGGAAAAACAATAAAAAATAAATAATGGAAAGTTATTGAAAAAGTCTTTATTTCTGGGAAACAACTGAATTGAAAAAAGTGTTTGGAAGGTGAACAACCTCTTTAAAAGCATGGCACAGAAATGAAGGGGAAGTGCAATAAATCATTATCATTACAGCATCATATTACGTAAATAAACATACCTGTAAGATATCTCAGTTGTTGTGGTATTCGCCATACTTGAGAAGGTTTGAGTGTTGGGAGTTAAAATAATATGGGGGAAATGTAATAAAATTCACAAAGAGAGCAAATTTGCAAATAAACATTTGCATGTCGCAATGTAATATTTTGCACAAAATTACGAGTAGGAGTATGTCTTCATTCTACCACAGGATGTTGTCATCACAGTGACTGACAGGCTGAACAGACAGTAGCAGGGGAAAAGTCCTCCCACAAAACTCCTCCCACACACCCGCCTGTGTTTCTCTCTGTTCCCAGCCTGCACGTGGCTGTCTTATGCTTATGCAAGATCAATACTTTATAGTAGCATATTTTAAATGCTCAGCATAAAGCAAGTGATGTAAAGTTTAATAAAATATGTCAAAATAATCTAATATTTTCCTTTATTTGAAGTTCAACAGTATAAAACAACAAATATACACTATTCGCAAATGTATGGGCCCAAATGGACATAAAAATCTAAAGGCCATAATACATTGTTAGGCATTATGCAACCTGTGATCCAGTTCCAGAGTAACAGATGCAGCTTCTTTTTCTCTGCAGCTCCCTGCACTGGATCATATACTGTTTCTGCACATTGATATATAATTGTAAGGAAAAAAATGCAGCTGTTCTGGAACAGTATTTAATAAGATACAGGGAACTGCTGGGAAAATAAAGCAGCAGCTGAGTTGTAGAACAATTTATGATCACACTGATCACCTATCATGGGTTTGGGACCCTGATATAGAAATAAAGTGTCATCCATACTGACCATATCTCAGTTCTGCACTTGAAATGCACTTATATAAGTTATATAAGTCACAGAAGCATAAGTGATAGAAAGAATTAAAGAATGTGGGGCTTAATCAGTTTGATTAACCACTTGCAGCAAATTGACTTGTGAAAATTGTGTTGTACATTGTAATTGTAAAGTTGTGCAAGTGCTCCTCTATTGTAACCTCTGCCCAGAAACCTCTGCAATGTGTCTTCCAGTTGAAAATATATATCAGGATCCCTATTGTTTTAAGTGGTCCGAAGGAATTGTAAGAATTGCAATCAGTCGGTTTTCAAAAAAAAAGTCTTGTTCCTAGTCTGTTACCTGTTCTAAACATTTGTAGAAGTCAATATAGTGTGGGTCAAAATTAAGTGTCAGTCTGATAGGGCAGCAAGTCATCAATATATTGTAACTACAGTAATAAATAATAAGTCAGACCCTGCTTTTGGTATCTAGTGTTCCTGGCCATAAACAGGTTGGCATATGAGAGTACAAACGCACATCCCATAACTGTTTTCAAACTGGAAGTAATTTCTAGTGAGTGCCAACTCAAGTAGCTAAGTCAAAAATTCAGTGGGTACTGACTTGTCAGACCTACTCCTCAAAGCAAGTTTGCATGCTTGGATTCCCAGCTCCTGAGGGATCACAGTATACAAACTGTTGACATCCATAGTAAACAAAATGCATTCCTGGGAAGATCAGGTACATTTCTCAGTGTGTTAATTACATGTGTAGAGTCCCTTGAATAGGAGGGTATTTTGCTCACACAATGCTGAAGAAAAGAATCAATATAAGTAGCCAGAGGAAGAAAAAGGGAACCAACATAAGAAATAATTGATCATCCGGCAGGAGCAGACACAGACTTGTAAACCTTAGGAATTGTATATATAATCGGGATACGAGGGAAATTTGTGGTGAGATAAAGTTAGGTATTTTTGTCAATCCACCCTACTTGAAAGGCCAAGGCCTGTTTGTTTTTTAATCCCCTTTTAAAAGTCTGTGTAGGATCCCTGGGTAAACTACTGTATGTCATGCCATCAGCTAGTTGGATCCCTCCTTATCAGCAGGTCTTATAACTAAATCTTTATCATCAATAAGTGTTTTAATGGCTGACATCTTCTCCACTGTGAGGTTAGGGTATGACTTAGTGTGCTTAACTGCAGCCACTATTTCTTTAGAGAGTACCTTGCAGAACGTATGACCAGAGGCTGGAGTGTTGAGGGGGCAAAATTACTTTTGGGTTTCAACCTGGGTTCATTGCTGGCACTGGAAACTCTAAAATGCTTTAGACTTCCATTTTCGTTGGAATCTCTGAATATCTACAAGTATGGTGAGAGCATCAGGAGCCCTGTGTGCTATAAAGGAAAGTCCCTTCACTAACAAAGACTGCTCACCAGGAGATTGTTTGCTAAGATTAAAAATTATATTTTCTTGCCCCTTGGTGGTTTCTCTTAGTCTTAGTCTAAGAGTCTAACCAAGAGTCTGAATCCGTCTGAACTGTTTGCTGTTTCTAATGACCTGGGCACTCTTTTTCTCCAAATGTTAAGTTGTCTGTAAGGGGCACATTTACTAAGCTCGAGTGAAGGATTAGAATAAAAAATACTTATTTTTTTGGCTACTTCGACCATCGAATTGGCTACTTCGACCTTCAACTACGACTTCGACTTCGAATCAACAATTCGAACTAAAAATCGTTCGACCACTCGACCGGTCGATAGTCGAAGTACTGTCTCTTTAAAAAAAACTTTGACCACCTACTTCGCCAGTGTATGAGTATACACTATATATATATATATATATATATATATATATATATATATATATAGATATAGATATAGATATAGATATAGATATAGATAGATAGATATATATATATATATATATATATATATATATATATATATATATATATATATATATATATATATATGCTGTCTCTCTCCTGCAGTTCATGATTGATATATTAAACTATTATTGATGATTATTCATTGATTCTACTTCCATTAGAGCCAGAGGTTGGAAATGGTAAAATATATGACTGTTTCAAGCTATGGAAACTTTTCTCAGATCTAAAACGAATGGGAAATACGAAAGGATATTCTTAGATTAAAATGCAGTTCCATTTAGTTTTCCATTGCATTTCATACACCCCAGAAATATTTTGTGAATGATGTTAATTACGTCTCCAATATATATTTAAATAAATGTGATTGAACATGTTTTAATCCCACTTCGTTTCTGTTTGAAAGAATAGTTAATTGTACTCAAAGGAGATAGATTTCATCATATTCCTTTGCTAGATACATGAGTAGCAACCTATAAAGAACAGACTATCAGAATGACTTTATGTCCCTTTAAGATCACTAAACATGGGAAGTGAAGTGTTTCAGAGATATAATGGCAGCAGTCTAATTTCAATGGGAGATACATTTCTCATTTTAAGAGGTTTATTACAAAGGTCACCACTGAATAAATAGCAAGTGGAAATAAGATATATAATGGAAGTAGAGAGAACTGCAACAGTGCATACGAATGGCACCAATGAGGGTTACTCTCTGAAGGAAAAGAAACTCACTGACTATCTCAAAAATCTAAACATTCTCTACGATTGTTTAATATGAAGTCTCCAAAGTGAGAATTCAATATTTTTTAGCAAGGGTTTTATCTTCCCAATAAGAAAAAACTACTGTTCGTTTAGTGAAGCCTGCTCATCTGGAAAATAGGAAAACTTGAAAAAACGTGTGTCTTTCAAAGACGCTGAATTACAGTGAACTCTTGATGGAACTGTAGTAGTCAAAATGCAATGCACTGTTAAGCACAAGAACACTTTTCATTCATTATACATGAATACAGAAATTGTTTGATCATAACAAAACAACAGACGCACTGTGTGTTGCTGATAAATGAGCATATGAAACATTTTTTAAAGGAATATTCGGAGTCTATTAAAGACTTTAAAAAAGGAGCCTGCACCCTGGAGCACAGGTGTTAATCTTGCTATGTAGGTAGCATTTGTTGGTTATTACACAGTTATATTCTTTTTCCTTTCGCCAATATGTTTTGTATTCTCGCTTTAAAGTAAAAATAAATCAGATTATCATAATCAGTTTCAGTGGTCTTCTGTTTTATTTTGCAGCAAATGTTAAAGAAAGACGTGTTCTCTACGAGTTACAAATATGGAGAGTTTTCTTTATCACATACACTAACTGGGGAAAATATGTTTCAGCAAAGCAATTCCATTCAAATGACCTGTATTAGAGGTGCCAAATAATATGTCTGCCACTGATTGCCAGGGCATCAGCTGTGTCTGTGGCATTGGCAGGAAATTGCCCAGCCCAGTCCTATTAAGCAGATAAAAGTATTATGAGCACAAGGGTCCATTTATGCACAGAACACAAACAAAAATGGGCTTGTTTATTACTTTCCCCTGGGTTAATAGGTGAAGTTGCATGGCAACTTATTTTCTGTTCATTGTTGTCTCTCTAGCAAGTAGAACATTTTCTCTGGCTTACTGAATTGCAGGTTTTAGATGAATTTGTGCATGGATGGGATCCATTATCCAGAAAGTTCTGAATAATGGAAAGTCTGTCTCCCATAGACACCATTACAATCAAATGATTTGTATTTTTAAAATGTATTTCCTTTTTCTCTGTAGTCATAAAACAGCACCTTGTACTTGATCCAAACTAATGTATATTTAATCCTTATTGGAAGCAAAAACAGCCTATTGGGTTTATTTCAAGTTTACATGATTTTCTAGTAGACTTAAGGTATGAAGATCCAAATTACAGAAAGATCTATTATCTGTAAAAACCCCAGGACCCGAGCATTCTGGATAACAAGTCCAATATCTGTAATATGCATAGCGATTCAGTGGAATGCAGCAGATAGAAACATCAGAAATAAAACTAAAACACGTAAGAGAATTTTGCCAAGCTACCTTTAATACAAAATTATATAGGGCCTTGCTTACGTATGGACAGTGTAAAAATAAGCATAAAAGCAACATTTTGTGTGCGCAGAAAATGTATTCTTGATTGACAAACAATTGCATAGGGACTGGGTTCTTTTGTTTCAAATGCCAGGCTCCCAGAGAATATGTTACTTAAAGAAAAACTATCCCCCCAAAATGAATACTTAAACAACAGATAGTTTACATAATATAAAATGACATCAAAGAATGTTACCAAACTGGAAGTAAACATTGCCCTTTTACATTTTTTCCTTTGAGCACCCATGTTATGGGAAGCAAAAGATGGAACTTTGTCCGATAATTGGCTCATGTGACCTAAAATGTATGGTTTGTTCGATCTGTTTATGAGCACCATTAATTGTAGAATTCCCTTAGTTCTTAAAATGGCAATTTTCCTTTTAGAATTACCCAATGGCACAAACTACTAATGAAAAAGGGAAAAATTGTTTATATACAATCAGGGTTTTACATATGAGCTGTTTTATGCAATATATTTGTATAGAGGCCTACATTGTTTGATAGTATAGTTTTCCTTTAAACATTTTATGTTGTTAAATGTATGCTGTGGGGCGAGAGTATTATAGCATTATAAAAACCAAACTGTCTGTGGTGTATAGGGATATGCCTGTGGTAGTGCACATGGTGTGAAGTCTTTTACAGTATATTGTTATGTGAAGCATGTAGTCTGTACATGGGGTTGAACCTATTAAACTGTTATGGCAAAAGTTATTTGTGCCATATGGAGATGAGCTTGCTTTAGTGTTATGTGAAGCATATTGTTTGTGCCACGTGGGGCTGAGGCTTTTAAAGTATTATGTGAAGCATGCAGTCAGTGGCACAGGGGATGAGCTGTTATAGCTTTATGATAACCATGTCTCTGGCACATAGAGATATTCCTGGTATAGTTTTACAGGAGGCATGCTGTCATTTTCACATGGGGATGAGTTTATAAAAGGGTTATAGGAAACATGCTGTCTTTTGGGGGTAAATTTATCAAAGAGTGAAGTTCCGCCACTAGAGTGAAATTCCGCAGCTCTCCATTCATTTCTATGGGATTTTGAAAGGCGTATTTATCAATGGGTGAAAGTGAAAGTTCACCCATTGATAAATACGCCTATAAAATTCCCATAGAAATGGCGGAATTTCACTCTAGTGGCGGAACTTCACTATTAACTTCACTCTTTGATAAATATACCCCCTGATGTTTGTACTTTTGAGCAATATGCATAAAATATAGGTTCAGATAATGCTGGACCCATCTGTACCTATCTTTTTATGAACATTGCTTAGAAGAGCATAGAAAGCATAGAGACACATCCCCATGTGACAAGGATCAGGGATATTTCTATATGGTTATCATAAAACTATAACAGACCCATCCTTGTGTACCACAGACTGCATATATCCCATGGTACTGTTAAAGGTTCATATTTCTCTTGTAAGCCTTATTCATAAAAAGATTAAAAGAGCAGGTATCAGACAGCATGCTTCCCATAACACTAGATGGGCTCACTCCCATGTGGCACAGACAGCATGCTCCCCATCTGATAGTTTGTCACATTAAAAATTTGCAACCAGGAGTTTCTTATAAATAGAATTCCTAAATAATGTTATTCTGACTTTGACCACCAGGTGCATGAGAGCATTTTTTTTGACAATGCGCAAAGGAAGAAGTAGTTTTCTGGGACCAGCAGCGTTCCTAGAGGGGGGCGGGCCCTGGTGCATGATGCGCAGCCAGGCCGCGCCCCCCTCCGTACGGCACGCTGCCGGGTTGATTTCCGTGGCGTGCGGCGCTGCCGGGGGGGCCCTGAGGGGGTGCGGGCTCTGGCCCGTTCGCACCCCCTGCTCCCCCGGTAGTTCCACCACTGTCTGGGACCATGCAAATGCAGGGGGCCACACTGTAATAAAATGTTGGGGCTGCATTGTGTCATGAACTGTTGGGGCCACACTGTGTAATGAAACGTGGTGCATCTCTCACATACGCAGTGTGGCATTTTTGAATAATATGCACCTGTCACCCAGCACCGACTACTTGTGGGAAATTTATACTCACTTTGAATGAGGGTTGATTTTTGAGCCAAAAAAGGCTTGAAATGACTGGAATATACAAAGCATTTTTGATGGATCAAGGATATGGTTTTTTTAAGTCAAAATGCCCAAACCATAATAAACAACCTCTTCCTCTAAACATTATTGCTACCTTTATGCATTCAGGCAGGTACTACTCTGTGGTTACTGCCACAATTTGCTGTTATATTTCTAAAGATTTCTAAAATTTCAGCCATAAAGTAGGACAGAACTGCCACTTACAGTAGGTGCTGGATAGAAACTATGCCCACTGTGACAGTTTGCTCTGTTATATAGATACATAGAATTTTAGTCATAAAGAAGGAAAGAGCTGCTGCTTACAATGGGTGTCAGAAAGGACCTGTATCACTGTGACAGAATGCTCTGTTAAAGATCGCTAGAATCTCAGCCATAAATCATCCAGCTATAAGAGGTGTGCGTATTGAAATGCAAGCTAAATTCATCAAAACATATATTGGGGCTGATTCAATAAAGGTGGTTATTCCTTAACGCAATGTTTTGTGCGTTATTTAAGACGCATTATTAAAGGAGCGATTCATCAAAGTATTTTCGCATGCGCTAATAGACATGTCGGAAACGTTAATTCTACATTCCTGCACAGCGGTATTCTAATCGCATTGCGATACTTATAGAATAAAATTAATCCTAACGCATTATTCACTGAGCGATAAAATAAACAACATCAGATGGATTACTAGAGGAAGATGTAATGAGGAGCTGTAGGGCAGCAATTAAAGACCTTTATGAGGAACTGGAGCCTTACCTACCGCCACTAACACATTTTCATGATACCTTGCGCAGATCCAGAATGCACTACGTTCTGTGTCATGAAATTATAAATTATAATTATAAAATACCGCACACAATTCAGCTACAATGAACGTAAAAATATCACTTCTTAAGTTAGACAAGTAAACCTTTAGTGAATCGATCATTAATTCTAAAAATATAAGAAGTGATAGCCATGCTATAAATAACACAAATATATCGACCTTTAGTGAATCAGCCCCATATTGTGATAAAATGCATTTTTTTAAATGAAGTACTTTTTTTCAACATAGAGTTCTTTATTTTTGAAGTCTAAAATGCAACATGTTGCATTAAAATTAAAATGCATATTTAAATGCTGGTCGGTACAACCAGCCACAATAAAATGAAATTAATTAAGTACAAAAAAACCCACGTCTTAGAGCACTTAGTGATGTAAAACAAGTATCCCTCCACAACTATTACTTCAATGCTCCACCTCTAAGGCAATTACCTCACCATTCTATCATAGTTTAAAAAAAATGCTCAGTAGAGATTATATAAAACATAATGCAAATTGTTATAAGCTAGGAAAAATTAAACAATAATGAAAAGTCTTGGTGAACCATTACCATTAAAGATATAATTTTTCCACCAAATGTACAGTATATTGATTGATGCAAAACCATAGAAATGATTAAGCTTTTAAATGCTGCAAGAGAAAGACAGTGAAAATACACAAACATACACCATCAGTTCTCTAAAGCCCTGTTGCTATAGCCTATACGAAAACATTACAATTATATAAAAAAAAAAGAACTTGAATCTGAATCTGAAAATACTCCAGTTAAAACCTGTCGAAGTCATGTAAAAATCAATGGCAGATGGTCCATATTACAATTGGAAAATGTTTTTTGGCCTTCATGATGTTTGAAAGTTTCAGGCTGGTTTTTAATTGATAATCTGAATAATTAGTGGTTTCTGTTCGATATTACAAATAAGGGATCTTTACATTTGGATCACCATATATTACCGTACAGTAAGTCTACTAAAAATCATTTAAACATGGAATAAACCAAATAGGATTGTTTTACCATCAATATGGATTCATGGAGTCATAGTTACATAGTTACATTGTTAGATCGGGTTGAAAAAAAAGTTCAACCCCACCAAATGAAACCCAAATGCTTCTCTCTAGTCTAAAGGGGTGGCCTCTGGTACAGTTATCTTCTGTATGGGCAAAAAGGTCCCCTGCTATTTGTTTATAATGTCCTCTAATGTATTTGTAAAGTGTAATCATGTCCCCTCGCAAGCGCCTTTTTTCCAGAGAAAACAACCTTGACAGTCTATCATCATAATTTAAATCTTCCATCCCTCTATAAATTTAACAGGGATAACATGGGATTGGGAAATGGGAAAAAAAGTCCAGTATTGCAAAAACTAGTGAGTAGTAAGGTACACTTACATGCTAATAGGGGGTCCAGGTGCTCAAGCCCCAGACCTTCAGCTCAGGGAGGCAATAGCAGACATATAGATTTCAGTGGAAGGCTGGCACAAAAACTGGGCTTCACTCCAAAAATAGATGCAAATAAATACGTTTTATTATACAAAAAGGAACATCTCAGAGGGTGGCCTTACGCGTTTCGTGCCTTCTGGGCACTTAGTCATAAACCTATGACTAAGTGCCCAGAAGGCTATGACTAAGTGCCCAGAAGGCTATGACTAAGTGCCCAGAAGGCAAGAAATGCATATACCAATGATCATTTGCTTTGTAACCTTTTGCCCATTTTAAATTTCAACCCAAAGGCATTCCACACCCTCCCCAGTGCCATCAATGGATATTTCTTTATAATGGCTTTGATTCGAACTTTAAATATAAACTCCTCCACCCTTTTTAATGCATCTGTCCCTCCTAAAAAGGGTGTAACAATTTAAATTCACTCTAGATCTCCATTTTACCTGACTAACTACATGCATTTGCCAGCATACAATGGAGGTTACTACTTTTCCCTTTGTAATTTACATTACTTAATGGAGAATTAAATCTTAAATTAGTATTAGCCTGTTTTCCTTGTAATCCATGACCCCTTACTAATCCCTCTACCCTATCTTCCCCATAATTTTTTAGCTCAACCCCCCCTTACCAATTTAAACACTCCTCCAACCTCTTAGCCATTCTTTCCCCTAGCACAGTGGACCCCCTTCCATTGAGGCACAATCTGTCATGAGCCCAGTGCTCTAGGTACCCAAAACTCTTCCTTTCTACACCAAGACTTGAGCCACTCCCTAAGCTCACGCTGTCTTCCTAAACTTGCACGTGGCATGGGCAAAATTTTAGAAAAGATGACATTGGAAGATCTTCCCTTAATCTTAGATCCTAGATCCCTGAACTCGCTCTTTAAAGGAAAACTATACCCCCCAAACAATGTAGGTCTCTATTAAAAGATACTGAGTAAAACAGCTCATGTGTAAAACCCTGCTTCATGTAAATGAACCATTATCATAATAATATACTTTTTTAGTAGTATGTGCCATTGGGTAATCATAAATAGAAAATTGCCATTTTAAAAAATAAGGGCCGCCCCCTGAGATCGTAAGATTCACTGTGTACACATACAAACCACATGTAAGGTCACATGAGCCAATTAACAGACAGAGTTCTGCCTTTTGCTTCCTCACTTCTTCCTGTTACAGTTAGAGTTGTAGTATTTCTGGTCAGGTGATCTCTGAGGCAGCACAGATAGAGTCACGAAATGGTGGTTCAAGGCAAGAGATGTAAAAGGGCAATATTTATGTAAATATATATTCCAGTTTGGTAAGATTCTTTAATATGTCATTCAATTTGATATAAACTATCTGTTGCTTAAGTATTCATTTTGGGGGTATAGTTTTCCTTTAAGGTCTGCCATTTACCATTAAATTTGTGGTTAGTACCAATATATACTCAGACAGCTAGGTCATGCCCAGCTCCACCCAATAATTTGTCTACCCGATCAACCACATAACGAACCCTGGCACCAGGAAGACAGTAAACTGTTCAGTTGTAGCAGTCCGGCCGACAGATTACCCTATCCACTTTCCTAATAATTGAATCCCCTATAACCCGAACCTGTTTAGGCCTGGCTATGCTCTCCTTCCCACCACTACTAGAGAAATTGGTCTCCTGACTGTTAGAAAGTTCAGTCCCATCTAGAACTGCCAATCCAGAGTTCGCACACAGCAAATCTGTTGGGATGTATAAACCCCAAAGCAGCCTCCCTTTTGCCCACACGTTTCGGGCCTCTGCTGGGCTCTTTGTCAAGCCTAGGCTAGAGAAAGGGCCCAGCAGAGGCCCGAAACATTGCCAATTTGTTTTGTGAGCTGAATAAACACTGATCACCAAATCAATTGCATCAGTTATGCCACAAGTCTTTTGTTTTGATATATACAGTTTTTGGGCTTTGGGCAGCATTGGGCCCGATACCTGACGGCACCTGACACCAATCCGGTGTTACAGGCCTGGAGCAGCACTCCATTTCTGGGATTCACACT
Organism: Xenopus laevis; assembly: GCF_017654675.1. Taxonomy (NCBI): domain Eukaryota; kingdom Metazoa; phylum Chordata; class Amphibia; order Anura; family Pipidae; genus Xenopus; species Xenopus laevis. Next base: position 88,151,002 of record NC_054382.1, on the reverse strand, counting down.
AGATTCTAGATTTTCTGTCACCCAGCTAACTGCCTCATCATCCTGCTGCTGTTCTTTCCCTCCCAAACTATCTGACACAGCTAGGTCCTACTCAGTGAGCAAGAGACTCTTCTCAAGATTGTCGACCACAGTGTTGTAATTGCTGCTCTAGTTAAGTAATTTGGAACTCTTGTTCCAAATCTGCATACACATGGCTGACTGTGCAGTTCAGTTATCAGGCACAAGCTACTGTTTTATTATTTACAGAGACATTTTTAAAAATTAGAATTATTTTCTTAAAATGGAGTCTATGGGAGATGATCTTCCTGTAATTTGGTGCTTTCTGGAAAATGGATTTTCAGGTTTTCAAGGGATCCTATACGTGGATAAATAATTGAAATTGACTGTAGGAAACAACTGATATTTTGGTCAGTTACACATAAATTACTTGTTAAAAACCCAGATACTTATTTTCGGAACAAAGCCATAGTGGAAACAAGTATAAAAACACAACCTAAAATTTTAAAAAGGTGAGCAATATTAAGAATTGTAAAACTGTCACAATTTGACAAATTGGTTTATGCTGTTACATGTGGGTATTAAACATTTTTGTTATTTGCCCAGTGTGTGTATTATGTATGTATATTATCTCAGCATGGACCTCTCTGGACTGCTTTCAAATGTCTGCAATTCAGCTGTTCGTTTCTTGATATTTCTTGCAGAGCATTATTTTTTTTCAGCCTTGATTGGTTATATAGCTGTTCTACTGTGTGCAGTGCCTGACCTGTTGTGTTTTCTGTTGCCATTTCATTTCTCTGGATATAAAGTCTGCAGTATGAGACCTGTTACACTGAGTTTATGTTCAGTGTTTTTTTCCCATTATGTTTGTTGGGTCAATTTGTGGAGTAAGTATGATATGCAGAATGTTAATTTCATTCATAAAGCAACATTAACGGGTTTCCGATTTCAAACAAGGACTTTTCATTCTTTACAATCGCCCACTACAGTTTACATACAGCGATGTCTAATGAGTTCATAATTATACATACCTTGTCCTGTCCCAGTCACTGTGAGAAGTGAATCAACGGGTAGTTTACTCGCCCTTTAATTGTTATGGACAGAAATTTGTCCTGAGAGTATCTGTCCCTTCCAAATTGTGGTAAATAAGTTCAGCTAGCTGATAAGAAGGAATGACACTGACACAGACAGTTCAGTATACAAAATGCTTCTCTTGCTTTATTCAAAGACACCAAAAGGTTATATAGGCTAAGTGGGGGTTATGACACCCCCGTAAGCTTGCGGTTTTGCTAGATAGCTTCAAATGGAAAAGTACAAACTACACAATGGAAAAGTACAAATTACAAAGTATTTTTATGCGGTTTAATGTAGCAGTCGTCTTCAGGAAACAGGTGCAGAGAGGCATAACCACAACCGTCGTGACCTTCTTAGCACGAGTCTGTTTCTGTGAAGAGGTTCCTCTTGGTTTCATCCTAGCTTGCATCGATATATGGTTTTTGCAAATAGCTGAGCAAGGAAATATAGAAGACACACACAGTATAACAGTAAAATAGACTTTTTAAATGATAGTAAACAGAATAGACTGACCAGTCCACCACATAATCACCGCACTGTACAAGTTCTAGAACTTGTTTAATGATGATGTGCAAAAGAAGGCAGAGCTGTAGATACAAACAATACAGCAATATCAGAATACATTCTGGATAGAGACAGAGTATTTTATCTGTGCATGGAGGGGGAGGACCCCACCCTCTGTTAGCTGACAGGAAGGAAGAGGGAGAGAGGAAGTGCTCCTGGGAGAGAGAAAGAGCTGCTAGGAGAGAAAAGCAGCAGAGTACAAGCAAAGTGTGCACGGTCCCAGAGTTTCTGTGTGGGAAAGTTGTTAGTGAACCCCACTGGCAGAAAAGCCTCTTTCGGGTGCAGAAGGAAAGGGGGGTCCTTGTCAGGGCTCTGAAGAGCAAAGTGTGCTCTTCTCAGGGCACAGAAAACCAAAGGGAGTCCTTCTCAGGACTTTGAAGCAACTGCTACATAAGTGGGTTTTCCTAAGCAGTTCAAGGTCACTAGCTACATTAATTCAGTGAAGTTGCTCCCGGCTGGCAGGCTACCCGTATCACTGTCGCGGAATTCTTTTGACCACGCCCATTTTTGTGGCCACATCCCCCTAATTATCATGTTCATTTTACATAATTTGGCAGGTTATGAAAGTCTGAACACATTTCTGGGGTTTTTATATGTTATTACAGTTTTGCAAATGATGGTGAATTGCCCTTTAAGCTGTGAGTCCAAGTTCTTATCTTATCAAACTGTTACAAAAGAATGTAAAGTATCTATTCTGGGCTGTCTGCCAAGCCACAATTAAGTTAGATAGTTTGTGTCTGGCTGTTCAGTGCAGCAGATCAAAGAGAAACCCGGGACTTATAGGTACAAATCTGTGACAGTGGGTTGAGCTTTAGAATTTGCCATGATAAAGCCAGGAGGCGAAACATGTGTTGGCACACTTTTTAGCGCTCTTATAACTGCTTTTGAGCATTTGCTTGATTTTAAAATACTTTCCTGTACTTGGAACTATTGCAAGCTTATTTGAGACCCCATTGGTTTTTTGCTCCTTCTTACTTCCTATTCTGAAATCATATGGCACTGTGGGATTTGTAGTTTTTTAGGGAAGATTAGAAAAAATCAAAGAGCTAGCAAGGTAATCTCGAGACTACAGTCCTCAGTGACCTTCTATCTCCCACTTGTGGGGTCCCAGAATTAAGAAATGTATAGGCAGTTAGATCTTGGGACTTCTCCACTTCTATCATTTTTATTTTCATTCTTTTTCTTCAATGCTGGTCTCGAATTGGACAAATTGATATTAATAATTTTTAATTTTTTCACTTTCAAACACCCATCAGCCTTGGCTGAGGTGTGTAAACCAATTATAATTTACCATTTTAGTGGGGGTCCCCCCTTTTTTATCAACATTAATCCACGTTCAGCAATTGGTTTGTAATGAATTTAGTCAACTTTTCTTAATTAAATTGTGGTAATCCTGTTTTTACCTAATTTAGTACCCTTATCTGTGCAGGTACTTTTTATTTTATTTTATTTTGGTTATTCAAGTCATGAATTCGGAATAAAATTGACACTAGCACTTTAATGAATTAATCACTTAATTTAGTATTTTAGAAGTAATTTATAATCATTAATTAACGGCACAAAGTACTTAATCGGGTAATCACCTTTTGGTGTTGAACACCATCATGTTATAATGAATCACAATATATTTTATATATATTTCATTTAAAATATTTATTTAAATTATTCACAATCATTTGAAGCTGAACAGCTGAATAATACAGACATCTTTAATTAATGTGGTATTAATAATTGGTGGGTGACTAGATAGAGGGGGGTTTTACTCCCTTTCAATTTTAGCAAGTGGGTTGAGCTGTCAAAAGCGGGACTGTCCTGCTCAATACGGTTGGGAGGTATGCATAATGGTTCTCATGCAGTAGCAGAAGAGGGCTATATAGTATACAAATGAAATACAATAAAAACATATATATACATCTGATATGTGTTATACAATCCTTATGAGGCCTAACACATGTCTGCTGAGAGGGAAACATTGAGTCACAAACTACAACCAGGATGCATGTAGCAGTAAAATACACATAGTATAATGAACAGGAATTAAAGCAAAATGCAAACATACCAATGATGCTTGGATAGGCCTGCTTGGAAACAAGGATGGGTGAAGATTTTACAGACTCTAGTGAAGTGTAGCTGTTACCACATAAATGGTTGCTTCCTCTCTGCACCAGGATGTAATCAGATGTGACAGAGAGAATTTTAGAATGGACAATAAACAGCTGAAAGGCTGCAGTGTTAGAAATGACCAGCAGAAAGATACCCTAGATGCTCAATACACACATGTATAAGAAATCATTACATATGAAGAAATTGACAACACTTAAATAATCATTATACATGGAATATGGACAGCACAGCACATACCTACTTTACTTTTACTTTTATATTATACACAACAGGCATGTAGATTTGGCACAGGAAAACTTTCACATTATAACACTCATTACTGACACAGATAATGGAAATCTTTGAAAGGAAAGTTAAATGATTTTTATTAAAGTGTATTGGCATAAACCATATTCACATGCACAAAACAATGTGACATCTCATTCCCTCCTTAAGTACAATTGATCCCTAAAGGTCTCAATAAATTGTCTTCTGGTAAGAGGATGGCAATAGAGGCTGTTTCCTTCCAGATGTTCTTTGCATAATTCATAATGAGATAATACTGAAATGCTAATCTTTCTTTTGTCTTTATATAGTATATTGCTGACACACACACGTTTTTCTGCCTTGGAAGGATAATTTATCTTTATTAAAATACACTGATTCTGAAGATCTCTCCATTAGGCATTTTCTGGAGGGGTGCAATGGAAAAGCCACCATTTTCACAGTCAGCAACATTATCTGGCACTATCTGTCAAGACAACGCAGCAAAATCCGGAACAAGTTCAATGTTCTTACAACTCACCATAAAATCTTCAACATTAAAATAAACTTATGACACTCACCCCAAAGAACACACTGAAAGTATCCTACACCAAGAAACAGAAAGATAGTTGCTGAAGTATACAACCAGTTCTGTTTCTTAAAAGTATTAAAATAAAATGTGGACATTTGAACTATTTAAATCCCGGTGTGCATCTGACTCCTTCAATTGATTGATAACATAGCCTCTTAAGGTAGCACCTGGGTCCTGCAATTTATGTATGGAGTGCGCTGGAACTATGGATTCTATATATATATATATATATCAAAGAAATTAGCACTCATAGGTCTTTTGTGATGAAAAAAAATGGGTTTATTCAACGTTTCGGCTCTTAGACTCGAGACGTCATCAGACAATTCCTTTTGAAAAAAACCTGAAAACATTTAAAAGTCTGATTTATTTAAAGAGGTAGGTCCAATAAGATCAGCGCAGATCCCACTGATATTTGGCAATAAATGTTTTTTTAGAGCTTTTTAGGAAAATAGGAAAACCCCAAATTGTTAGTAAATTGGCCTGCAGAGGGGTAAAAAATATTTTTATTATGTAAATAGTTAAGCTATGCTGTAGTGCAGCCAGCAGGTGGCGTTAAGTCCACCTGAGAGCCTATATAAGACAGTATCGCGTGCTTAGGAACTACCTCTTCCTCGCAAACAGCATGTTGCTCAACAACCCCTTGGATGTTGCTCCCAGTGGCCTGGCTTGGAGGCAAGTTTTGGTTGTACAAAAAACAGGTGCACTGCCAAACAGAGCCTCATGTGGTCTACCAGTCCATATATGGGCTACCTAACAGCCAATAACAACGCTTATTTGACATCCCATTTTCATGCTTGTGTTGCTCCCCAACACTTTTTTACATTTAAATGTGGCTCAAGCGTAAAAAAGGTTGGGGACCCCTGGCCTAAAACATCAAACAAGCAGCAACAGATTGAAGTGGCCAGTCCCCTGGGGGAAGCTTGGTGCCATAGGGCTAGCCAGCGATTAGTAGGGGCAAGTAAGTTTGCTCCAGGAGTAAAAGATAGAGAGGGCTAGTCAGCACAGACAGCCTATTGTCCCAACAGGAGGTATTAGTTTGGGGTTAGAACCCTGAGGTGACTGTACACCAGTGAGGGACGTAATCAATCAGGAGTAGGTTAGAGGAGAGCCAATGTGAGAAGCTTGGGTGTTGAGGACACCACAGAGATGAGGGGTAATAGTCCTCGGAAAACTGACACTCCTGCTGGTGTATCTTATAGGACAAGGGCACTGAAGGCTTCAATAAGGGAGAACACTGTTGTGTATGTGAGTAACTGATATTATATGAAGAATACTCGTGTCTGAATTCTGCAGATCTTGTTGAATTTCTGTTTACTAGCGATTAGGGATGGGCGAATTTTTTCTCCTTGTTTTGCAGCAGAAATGACACCGATAGACTTGTATTGTATCGTGCATCAAAAAACAAATGACGAGCGTAAAAAAAAATGTCGCAGCGCGTCACAATTTTTTTCGACGCCCATAGACTTAATAGGAGCTGCCGATATTTCGCCGGTGGCGAGTTTTTGGCGAGACGAAACTGCCAAATTCAGCCCAAGCCTACTGGCGATTGACTGCATACTCATATTAAGCCGATATGTGTGAAATATAAATATTCTTTTACAGCTTATTGAGATTTAATAAATATTGGTTTTTTTTTCGTGTTTTAATGTTAACGTGATGCTTGCTCATGATCGGGCTTAAACATTTGGCAGAGTGTTAGAGTATAGAACTGCTCTAACACCCCATTACCTAAAATAACATTCAATTGCTGAAACCAGTTAAACGCATTCTGACAGATTTGTCAAAGAAGTAACTGCTTAGATACATGTGCCAGTTTCTTATAATCCTTTGTTGACTCTTGGAAGGTGTTAATAACTGGGATAAAATTCAAACTCTTTTTGTTTTTAATTTTCTTCAGAAAGTTTCCAACTTTTTTGCTTTGAGACCCTTTGTGTTGTTTCTAAATACCTTGAAGATATTTTCCATTCAGAGATTTTCAACTGGGCATTAAATACTGCCAGAAGAGTCCTTATATATATGTTTTTTTTTTAAAGAATTATCCTATGCCCACGTTTCACAAATGATTCCACAATAAATCAAGAAATTCAGACGGCATTTTTTCTTTCACATATTACCAGTGATACTTGTTAGCAAATATTTACAGAACAACTGGATTTACACAATAAGCCGACAGTGTTAACCAAACATTCAATGAGAGGCATCTCAGTCCCTGAAGACATATAAAACTGTTTCCAAACTGCACATCAGAGACATTATTCCATTACACATAGCAAAAATGTCCTTGACATTCAGGAGTTTGCCATACATATTTTAGCATGCATCACTCCAGGGTGCTTTTGAAAATACCCTCCATTTGTCTTTAATAATAATGAGTTATCATATGGAATCCAGTTCTTGGTTAATCTGACATAATGTACACTTGATGGGTTTTATTAACTGCCTGATGAAGTCCAGCAAACATCAGAACCATCTCCCCCTTCTGTCATGTATTCCATTTGGTACTGTTTGTCTCTATTCTGCCCATTAAACAAAAGGTCAATATCCTTCATGGTCTGGTGGTATATTTCGTACACAAAGCACATTGAGTCATTTCATATATCAAAAGTTACTAAACAATAAACTTTATTAAATGTATCACAATAAACTGAGCAGCTATATTCTTCCAAACCGTTTCTGTTCCACATGATGTGTTTGTTTTGGGGAATGTGATGATGTTTTCAAACGATATAATTAAAAGAAATAGCATTAGTAATCCTTTATGTGGCCATGTTCTCTGTACATCTAGTGAAGTTCTTTTCAAAGGGTGAAAGGGCAATTTTTCCATCACGTTCATTGGATTTTGTTGAGAAATTGTCTATTCTCCCTTTGATGTAAACTTACATCTGAAAAAGTGTCTCTGACATTCTTTGCTATTATTATCCTGCTGGGTATTCAAAATTACTTCCACAGTTCATGTGCAAATCTATATTTTAGTACATAAGGTCAAGGCGGAAGAATTTGAAATAAACCAAACACAGTTCTACCAGTATTTTTATATTTTAAAGTACTGCATAATAAAGAAAATTATATGATCATCAGCATATGCAAATGCTTTTAGCTTTGTTAAGTCACAGGGGGAAAAAACATTTTTTACAGCATTTTTTAAGCTCTTTTGGGCAGGTCCTTCACCTCTTTGTTGTTATTGGTTGTTTTGTATGTAATTCTGAATGTTCAGTGTATACACCCAATTATTGTACAGCACTGCAAAATATGTTGATGCTTTATAAATACATTTTAATAGTGAAGTCCATTTCACACCATTAGCTATGGCAATTAGGACTCATGCTGCAGAGGCTGGCTGGAATAATATAGCTTCAGTGGCAACCTTCAGGTAGAGCTTCCGGCTCTAAAAATCGAATTTTGAGCTAATTTTTTTGTACTTCGACTAGAGAATGGTCCAAATTCGATTTAAATTTGGAAAAAATCGAAAATTAGAATTGCGAAATTTATCATGTACTGTCTCTTTAAAAACTCGACTTTGACTATTCGCCATCTAAAACCCGGTGAATTGCTGTTTTAGCCTATGAGGGACCTCCTAGAACCTATTTGGAGTCCATTGGTGGACTTTGAGAAGTCAAAGGTTTTTTTTGGGAAAAAAATTCGAATTGTACGGTTTGAATGCGCTATTACTGAAAACGGACCTACTGGATCGAAAACTGACCTATTCGGCCAAAAAAAAAAACCTTAGATTTAATTTTGGTTGGTCTTTTTGCATTCAAATTTTGAAGTTTTCCAAATTCGAAATTCGACCCTTGATAAATCTGCCTCTCAATGTCACAACTTCTCAACAGATTAGTCAGAGCACACTGATTACGTGTGTCACAGACACTTTCCAAGATGGTGACCCCCCTGGGATAAATGTGAAGTCTATTGCTAGTCATTGCTACTATTGAGAAGCTGAAGCTTTAGGCTGGTGCCATAAGTTCAGTATGTAAAATATGGAATTTTTAGCCGTATTCATTTTTAGGGTTTAGTTCCCCTTTAAAGGACAATGAAAGGTTAAAATCAAGTCTTTTGCATTGTAACATGGTTATCAAACAGTGCTCAAAGCACTCACTGTTTACCCTAACTTCGCTTCCCTTTTCTCTGAACGCTCCAGTCTGCAAAGTCTCTCCATAGAAAGAAGTACAGTGACATCACTGCATTCCTAGCATTCTACGCCCCACTGCCTCCGGCAGTATCAAGCTTAGTTCTCACTAGCTGCATGCACTTTCTAGTTGTTTTTTTCCCCTTCTTGATCAGTGATGTGTGCGGTTAAGTAGAAGGGACTTTAAGGGTCTGCGACAATGCACATGTGGCGCTTCGTTTTCTGAAGTCGCCCGAAGTTTCCTCGCGAGGCAACTTCCTGCGACTTCGGAAAACGAAGCGCCACATGTGCATTGCTGCAGGCGATTTTCATTTTAGCCAGCGGAGGGCAGGGGGAGGGCGATTCGGGGAGATTGGCAATTTGTTGCTGGGGCGACTAATTTCCCCAAATCTGCTCGTGTGGACTGACCCTAACACATGTGCAAAGAGACTGCAAGTGGAACAGCTACAAGAGTTATATATGAGGTACTAAATGCCTTTAGAACAATAACAACCTAGTGATATTTAGTTAATATTGTTAGTATAAACAAATACAACTTCAAAGCTGTATTGCTTCATTATAGGAAGCACTGGCTTATAAGTCATTTTTATTTTAAGCATGGGTTAATTCCTTACCGCAGACTGATGCAATTTTTTTTTTGGCAGGGCTGAACACAAAAGATGTCTGTTTGGGGGATTTTTAGTATTGGAAAATATTCAGTATTACTATTCATTCTTTAATGACAAAGCCGCCTTTTAAACAGACTTAAATGGTATCATTTATCAAGTGTCTCATTGCCACACATTCTTATTAAACTTTTTTTACTCATTACAACACAATTACATTTGCCACATATTTCCATTCATTTTTTTGTTAATTGCTAAAATGATCACTGGAAAAAAAATAAACAACACATATCCACGTTTTACATCAGAACACTTATAAAAAAAGTATGAATTATTACACTGGTGTATTATTCTGTACATATGTGTGTATGTCTATGCATAAATCTGCAAGAGTAAAGTTTACTCATATTTGCCCCTTGATGTCATGTTCATTCGCCAATTGTCGATGGCCTCTGTTAATCAACATAAACACATTCATCTCGGCTACACCAACCAACTTTACAACAGAGTATTCTGTAACACCTCATTTTTTGTAATTATTTTTTTTAAAGGCAAACCAAGCGCTGGCAATTTTTCTCTTTGTGTACAAATATTGGCTTTTTATTGTTTTCGGTAGCTGGTCAACTCCAGAATGTGGGTTAGTCCGAGCACTGGGACAATGTTGTCTACGGCAGCTGGTCAACGCCACAGCGTGAGTTAGACCGAATGCTGAAGATTTCTTACTGTGTTTTGTAAAGAAACAAGCTAATGTTGGACCAAGTAGATATGGAACAGCTTTGTATTGGGATTCTTTAAAGAAAACCTCCAACCTCTGCCTTTGTATTATTAGTAAGATAATGCAGCATTTAAGGGTTAAAATTGCATTTTAAGAAAATATACAAGATAATATACACACATGAAATATCTTTATTATTTTTGTGGCATATAAGGGATTATTGCTCAGGTATTTTACAGCTCCTATAAAAAAGTGAATTGATGTTTTTGTCCTCTTGGTCTTCATGATTGTGAGTGCATGGAAGTTGCAGCAACATGGGTTTCCTGCTGTCTTCCTGTCTCCTCTGTGGCCTGCTGCTGGCAGTGCTAAAATACAAATACGGCTGTGGAAGCACTCCACAAATAATTATAATAAAAGTTTGCAGTATAATTCAAGTGTGAGGTGTAACGTTGTACCCAGAATTTGTATAGTTACACCAGATTTACATGATCATGCCATTGAAGAAAAGTGATGAGCGAATCTGTCCCATTTCCCTTTGCTGAAAAATTTGCATACTACACCATATTTTCTGTTCTTGTTTGTTTTTACTCTATCCGTTTGCTTTAGGCGCTGATCCAAAAACATTGTTTTTTATGTGATATTCTTCTATACAGATGAGAGACTGAAAGAGAACGGCAGGAGAGAGTCACTCTAAAGGATTACATTGTTCCTAAGTATTGTTGTAATGTATGATTAGTCTCTCGCTAAAGGTGTCCATACACTGAGAGATCCGCTCGTTTGGCAATGTCGCCAAACGAGCGGATCTCCCTCCGATATGCCCACCTTGAGGTGGGCAATATCGGGCTGATCCGATCGTGGGCCTAGGGCCCAACGATCGGATCCTAACGATGCCTTAACGGGCGGTCGGATCGCGGGACCTCATCAACGAATAGATGCGGCCGCGATCCGACGGGATTTTCTGTCCCATCCGATCGAGATCTGGCCGACTTTCGGCCAGATCTCGATCGGTGAAGCCCGTCGGGGGGCCCCATACACGGGCCAATAAGCTGCCGACATGGTCTTTTATCGGCCTGTGTATGGCCACCTTAACTCTCACCACCTACATTAAGCTCCACACTACCTAACCTCACTAATTACTCAGCTCGGTACCTCTGTGAGGTGCCAAACATCAGGCTCCCTGATATCATTTATGTCTTCTTCTAATCCACCAAAGATGGCTGCTGTATTTCCTTATATAGGTTCATGTGCAAGAATTCTAAAGGTCAGCCTCAAGGATTGGTGCCACCTGCTGGCTGAAATAAATATTCGCTAATCATTTACATTATAAATAAAACATACCTCACCTCCATACAGATTGACCTGGCTGGATTTGCTTTAAACATACCAAAAAAGAATGAAAGGATTGATCAGTGTACATTCCCTGGTCCTATTTTTTAGATACCCATTCTGTGCAATTACATACATAGTCAGAAGACAGGGATTTTTAGTTGCAGTGTATGGACCTGAAATTACCAGGCTATCATACCACATCACTGTTATCTATATATGTTGGATCTATCTATCTAAGCAACTTACTAGTTATTTTAGCTACATGACTGCTCTTGTGTTATCTACTGCGTTTGCTACATGGTAGATGGGCTCACTTTGTCCATACTGTTTAATTTGCCTTTTGAATTTTTTATGGTAACTATGCTTTTTAATTTTCCATGGATCATGAGTAGCATTGTGATGTCACTTTGAAGAGCAGGTATCCAGAGAGGGTTATTAGAAGTAGCATGTGAGATCATTGATGCGATTGGTTATCACAATTTTATTTTAATGTCAAACATTTTCCTATCTCTATTTCATCGGGAAATGGGAATATCTTTATTTCTGTTTCATTTCCCACATTGCTAATGATGTAATTTAAAAGCAATCAGCCCACATACTAAATGAACTTCACTGACAGCAATTTTCTCTTATGAATGTACTCAATTTAACACGGCATTTTACCTCCAAGTGAGGATGAACTGCTATATTGTAAGTTGCAAGGAGGGCAACCCTAACTTTATTCTCAATCCCCTAGTGTGAGTAATAGAACATGCATTAATCCTTTTAAGGACACTGTTATTGCTTGGCTAAATACACTTTACATACTAAGGATTGTCTTATTTATTCAGCTTACTAGACCATTTAGTTTAAAGGGCATGTAAAGTCTAAAATAGAATAAGGCTAGAAATGCTGTATTTTGTATACTAAATATAAATATGAACTTACTGCACCACAAGCCTAATCAAACAAATAATTTATGCTTTCAAAGTTGACTACAGGGGGTCACCATCTTGTAACTTTGCTAAGCATTTTTGCAAGACTAAGACTGTGCACATGCTCAGTGTGGTCTGGGCTGCTTAGGGATCGTCATAAACAAAGCTGCTTGAGTTCTGCATGGCTGGGAAGTAAGGTGAGGGCTCCCCCTGCTGTTCATAAGTATGATTGTTTCCCTGCTCAGCAGGTAGGGACCGTATGACAATTCCTATCCACAGCAGTAAATGAAGGGAGAATTTCACTGCATACAGTTAGGTTTCTTATAAAAATGGTACACATTTTTTTAATAAAAGTATATTGGAGATAGGTTTCTTTTTCATTAAAGAAAGTAAAAATGGGATTTTATTTTTTTGCCTTTACATGCCCTTTAACATCAGTCTTTTACATCTCTGTTTGTATGTAATGTTAATTGCGGATAGAGGTGTATAAGGAACTATGTCTATACATGGGCAAACACACCTGCCTTCCTCTGATTCATAGAGAGATTGCAGTGCTATAGTGTTATCATTCTGACCAGAAAGAAGAATAGAATGGAAATAGGAAGAGTGAGAAGAAATAGATAAAATATTTTTTTGTGTGTGAAATAAAAACAAGAAGAATGCAAGGCTACTTGATTATACAGTTTCTTCTGTTTTATTCTGAACAAAAGCAGAAGGAATGGGGGTAAAAGGTTATCTGATTGCAGCAAACATTATTTAGGTAAGTGGCTCTGTTACATATGTGTGTGTGTTTGTGTATTGTACAGTACAAGGACAGATACTTGAATATATTCTTTTTGCAGCATATAATGTAATACAGGTATTGGTACAGATTTAATTGGATTTCAACTGTATTAATTCATAGTGAAAGGTGCCATGGCAATTTTTGAATTGGTCTTATATGGTACAACATAATGTATACTTTGCCTTGGGATTTTGAAATTGAACACTTTCTCTCTTTAATAAATGCTATTTATGAACAGCGTTAATTTGTATGTCCCATTAGAAACATGTTCGTGGCTGAAACATTTTTCTGCCCTACAAATTGAAAGCATGGTTCATGAACAAAGGGCAGAGACCTATTTAAGCATGAAAAAAATAGTGTTAATTTGAACCAAAGGAAATGGTGACAATCTATTATAGCATACGTGGCATAACATAAATTAATTAATTCTCTCCAGCGTTAATGCCTTTGTTCTCTGTCAGAACAACTGACTTTATGTTTCCATTCTGCCTACTGGAGGAAGTGATTACTTACGCATCAAAGTGAGCATTGTATTTACATGCCATGTCCCCTCTTAATCTCAGCGATAAGAGTAAGGAATGGTTAAGTGTCAATATAAAGCAAAAATGTCTAGTCTGGAGACAACAGAGGGTTGCTGGTTAACCACAAGGGGATGCATGGATTTGTAGCCTAACAACAGATGAAAAGCTCTGTGGGACCTCATGGGCAGGGGTCAAAATAAAATTAAGTATTTGACACAATGGTTCCAGTGTTAAACCTTTTATGCAACATGGACTACTTAAAAAACTATTCTTGCATGCTATGGGGCTGAGTTACTAAAATTCAGATTTCTAATTTTTTTCACAAACAATATTTTTTTACCTAAAATGTTGTGTTTATTTTGTATTCCTCTTAATTAAGTGTAAAAAACACAAAAAAACTTTCAAGGCCCTAAAGAAGTCAGTGGGAGCTGGGAATTTTTAATCAATTCAGAGGTGTTTTTCATTTATTTTCTCTATTAATTTTCATATTCATATGATTCATATTCATATTTAGTGCATAATTCAGCATTTTTTGCCATTTGTACTTTTTTTACATTTGGATCTTTTAATAACTTTAATGGCTTTGTGTTTTTTTGTGGTTTCAAAAAACTTTAAAACCACTAATATACATTCCGTTGGCCTCTTTGTCTTATAGATGCACAATAAATACTATTATATATATTTATCATAAAACAATAATAATTGAAATAATAACATAACACAAGGATCAATGCAAGGCTTGCTAATACATGTCTAGTTGTGCAATCAAGAAAATCAGAATGCTGATGAAAATGATGAATCAGAAAAATATAAAGATTAACAATAAATTCAACTGAATATAATGCAGATGACGCAGGCAAGGAAAGTAGAGGCAGTCGATTTATGGAAGTTAATATTAAAACGTTGAAAATACCTGTACATAATTGGATACAAACGTCTCATATATAATTTATGGGGCAGATATCAAACTGTGAATTCAGATTTTAATAAATCAAAACTCACCTATGTTCTATGCATTCCTATGAGATATATATATATATATATATATATATATATATATATATATATATATATATATATATATATATATATATATATATATATATATATATATATATATATATATATATATATATATATATATATATATATATATATATATATATATATATATATATATATATATCTTAAGAAGCAAGTAAGTTGCAGGAAAAACGTAGTCCCTTTATAAAATGTATAATTAAGCAATATAATTCTTAATGAATCAGATGCAAGTTGAGTGTAGGAACTTCCCACACCGGGGATGACTTTAATGTACAGTAGTTGGTCAGCTTAAATATATTGCAATATATGGACAAACAATCCCTGTTTTGTTTAAAACATAAGGCATTTTTAGTAGCTTAAGGCACAAAATGTTTCAATGTCCTTAATATATTGATAATGGGTTGAGTGCAGAGGACTCTTGTATTTGTCTGTGAATTTTGTGGTCACAACTTCATTGCACCCCCGGTTACTGTTATTAGTGCTGAGCACAACTTTCCCTTCTTTGTTATATACTGCATGAACAATTTATGATAGCATCAGGACATACAATGTACAATATATTCTGGGACTTTTGCAGAACAGTTTATATTCACTGAGCAAATATGATAGATTTAGGAAATATTACTGTTAACTCATTGCTGCTATATTCATTCTACATTTTGCTTTCTGCAGGAGACCATTTGGCAGTTAATGGGGAGGAAAAAACAACATAGAATCCAAAGGAAAAGTAGAAGAAACACAGAAATGGTGGGTAATGGTGTTGAGTGGCCAGTTTTAATAGGGATAAGAGGATATACAATGGAAGAGCATTACAAAAGGGAGAGCAGAAGTGAATTTGGACAAGAAAGAAACACGATCATAGGCAAGGAGAAAAGATGAGAAAAGCTAATTAAAGTGCAGTAAAATAATGGATAAGGTTTGCATAAAATGAAAGGGATAATAAGTTAAGGAATATGAGATGTGAGAGTCATGCGTGTTCTTTTTATTTCATTTCTATTCCTTGCATTTTAAGAGTATTAATAAAACATCATATTTTGTTGACCTTGTTTTGCTTTTCATTCTTGCTTTGACATTGACAGGCAAGACAAGTTTAGTTTGTTCTTAAATTTAAATACAATTATGCATTTTCCACTTTCCATTTCTCTTCTCTGTTTAGACAGTTTAGCATTAATGTAATGCCAAAATCTCTTCCGTTCCTAGTGTAATTTTCCTGTCATAAAGGGTAGCGGGTGCTGTAAGTGTCCAGAGATATTTTCAAACTTCTGTGTTTAATGAAATTATTGAAAATGCCATTTGTCATCCATTTTTATACATGAAGTCATCGGAAAACCAAGAGTTGTGCGGGAAGCTATGCTTGCATGCTGTCTTTGCTGATATATTTTCTGTGTTTTCATAATTTAAACTGTGATATTATCTTTGACATTGTTCTTCTTTTTAAGGTAATATATCCTTTTTCATAAAAAACCTTTTAAATCCAAAAGCAAAAGAAGTCCTTTAAAGTAAAACAGGCACTAATTGTAGCTATCTGAAGCATATTGTCAGACAAAGTCATACATAAAATACATAAAAGACTAGGCTTAACGAGGACAGCTCAATGCAAAAAAAAAAAAAAACACACTGTGCACAATTGCCATAATTGTATTATTGCTTGTGCTTGTACAGAGATAGTGGGGGTCATTTCTAAAATTTGTTCAGCACATATTTGTTTGCAAATGGTTGTATTGCCCATGCTTTTTACTGAATGCTAAAATATTGCACTGCTGTGCCCAGCTTTCCAATTTTTGCGAATTCGCATTGCTCATAAATTTTCGCAAATAGCTTGCAAATGAGATGGGTGTTTGCATGAGTGTGCCCCGTGTGTGAGGTTGTTGTGCAAGAAAATAGCATTGACAGTAACTTATATTCACATTTTTTTTTATTTTACAAATATTTTTCTCTGCCACCAAAGCCGTGGCATAATTCAAGCAAAGAGGGGCAAATTTACTTACCTTCGAATTTGCGCCAGCGTTGGCTTCGCCGCACTTCGCCAGGGCGCCGCTAATTCACTAAAATCTGAAGTTGCGCTCATCGGGCGAAAAGTAGTGAAATTGCGCTAGCGTTACTTCGTCAAGCAAATCGAAGTTACGCTAGCGAAGCCTAATTTGCATACGGCGCCAAGTTAAAGTACAATGGACGTATATGTAGCAGCAAATACATTACACTACACAAGCCTGGGAAAGCTTCATAAAATAAAATAGAGTTGTTATTTTGCCCTATACATGTGCCCACTGTATAGTTTAGGTGCCATATGTTAGGAAATGTAGGGGAAAATTTACGATCTTTTTCAGCCAATCACCCTTAAAAAAGTAAAATATGCCAACGTTTTTTGGGACTTAGGAAAAATGTTAACTTTTTTTGAAGCAAGCCTTATCTACTTTATTGCACTTCGCCTGGTCTGAGGTGGCGAAGGCAAGTCTGGAGCATGAGGTAACGTTCAGTAAAATCCACAAGTTAGTGATTTAGCGTAGTTATGTCCCTTCGCCATAGCGCAACTTCATCTGGCATAAGGGTGCGAAGTGAAGAGTAGGTACACTTCGCTAGCGAATTTACGCCAGCACCCGTTAGTAAATCGGTGAAGTAACAAAATGATGTCATGCTGGGGAATTTTCGCTAGCGTTAGCCACCTCGCCCTTAATAGTTAATTTGCCCCAGAGTGTGCACATAAATATTCACAATTTTTGCCATATTTAAAAACTCATGTTATGCACATTCGCAGTGCGACAAAAAAAGCAATTCTGTTTGATCCCCCATCCTCATCTATATAAATATAACTATGCAGTGAAGTTTATAAATGAGCTCCAGTTTGTCAGATATCTGGAAAACTGAACTTATTCTCTCTGTCACTGTGCCTGTATAGTACAGGCTACTGTTGTGCTGCCTCTGTAATGATCTAGTATCTGTAAATGTACAACTCTGGTAACAACTTCAGTCTCTACCTGCCTTGCATGTGGTAAATTGAAGCTGTGAGAGATACTCATTGTATCCATCTTACTACTAGTGGGCATACTGGCTTGCTCCTTGTACTGGAATGGAAATCGGCTACAGAACAGGAAGGCTATCACCTGTTCATAAAGAGAAGAACAAAGTATAGCAAAGCTAAAATGCTTACTAAAGCATCATATAGGGGCCCAGAATGAAAATGAGACATGAGATGAAAATAAAGAATCTGATGGAGATAACAATACATAAAATATTCCAGCAACACAAAAGAATAAGGCAGATCCTTAATACTTAAAGGAACAGTAACATCAAAAAATGTAATTGTTTAAAATAATAAAAATATAATGCAGTGTTGTCCTGCATTGGTAAAACTGCTGTGTTTGCTTCAGAAATTATATTGTTTACGGAAATATGCTGCTGTGTAGCCATGGGGACAGCTTTTCAAAAGGCTCAAGTTCCATAGCAGATAAGCTCTGTAGAAAATAATGTTATCTGTTATATGAACTATAGTAGTGTTTCTGAAGCAAATAGATCAGTTTTACCAGTACAAGGCAACATTACATGATATTTTTATTACTTTAAAACACTTTTGTTTTTTGGTGTTTTTGTTCCTTTAAGGCTGCTTTAGAGACGCCTGAGTCTCTTGAACACATGTATTTGGACAGTGGTGTTGCAGCAGGTCTACTTAGATTTGCCAAACATATTGACACAATGTCAAAGTGTGTGGATAACACTGAGGACCAAACAAAAGTGCACAAAGTTGTGGGTATATTATTGACCCCTACCAGTAATACAAGATTACGTTGTAGAGGGGAAATATATTCTTCAGCCTTCCGTAGTTGTCCACATGCAAGAATGCAATTTTTTTGCTTGTCTGTGCAGGTAAAAAGAATACCTATACAATTTTTATAGGGATGAAGTAATGTTTAAATAAATAAGTAGGCTAGAAATGTTATAAATTATGTTTTTTTCTTCTTTAACAGCTCAAGGCAACCACATCTCTTTAGCGGTAAGGATTTGTGCCTCCAAAGATGTCAGTTACTGGGCTGAATCAAAATATACAGTACAAATAGAATATAAATGTCACAATATAAGGCTGGTTAGTAATTAATACAGATAATTACTAAATGGCAGCACAGTAACCAGTGCAACTAGCATCAGAATTTAATAATCAGCCTTGCAGCATCATATTACAGACCAACCTCATTTCTGCTTGATAATTTACGACGACCCCTAAGCGTAGCTTCTCAACAGCTGTTTAGAGCCCACTGAGCATGTGAGTGTCACAGACACTTTCCAAGATGGTGACCCCCTGTGACATGTTTGGAGTCCTGGATCATTGCTGTTATTGAGAATCTGAAACTGTAGGCTGGTGCAATAAGTAGTGATGGGCGAATTTATTCGGCAGGCGCGAATTTGCGTGATTCGCCACCAGCGAATAAATTCGCGAAACGCCCATGAAAATTTGCGTAAAAAACGGGCGCCGTCGTCAAAAACGGGCGCCGTCATCAAAAACGGGCACAGGCGTAAAAAAGAAACGGGTGTCGGCGTCAAAAACGAGATGCCAGCGCCATTTCGCGAATTTTTCGCGAAACGGCGCAAATTCGCCCATCACTAGCAATAAGTTGAGTACATAAAATATGGTATTTTAGCCATATTCATTTTTAAGGTTTAGTTCTCCTTTAAGGTAAAAGATCTAAAAATCTTACATCAATTTCAGTTACATGACTCAGTGTAAGTGTAAAATATAAGGAATTCAGTTATAAACTCATTAACAAAGCCTTCCTTTTTGACTCGTTATAACTATGTTTAACTCCCTGCAACACTACAGAGATACTCATGCTCAGATTTCTGTGGAATCTGGATATACTAATTAAACTGACCTGTTTATTCAAATCCCTCATTCTAGTGATAACTCCCTGTATAATAATGGATCGATTGGAATTTATTGTTAGCGAATCTTGCCCAAAGTTTCCACCAACACCAGTAAAAAGTAATTTAAAAATGTTAAAGTAAAACATTACTTTTTTAATAACAAAATGAATACTTAAAAATATAAAAACACTTTCAATTATATTAAATTCCACGTTTTTATGTATATTTTAACCAAAGCCTTCAAAACTGCAAGAATATCTTCATTTTCATGGTCCTTAGAATAGAGCTACCGCTAGAATAAGTTAATGAATCTCATTAGCATCAGCAGATGTTGACGGTGACATATAAATTGTATTCTCTTTGGCATTTTTAATGGTTTTCATTTTGAAAATGGCATTTAAGTTCCTTTCTGTGGAATAGGATTTGGTCAGACAGTCTATTATAAATTATGAAGCAGGACAATTCTGTCCCCATGCCTACATCAGTTCCAGTCCCTTGCACATACACACAAAATATTATCAATGTAACAACTGATTAATATCTCTCGGTCAGCAAGATAGCATGACCCTTGTGTCTGCATCTGGTTTGATAATAAATAATCCCAATACAACATTTACTAGGCACTTTCTGTCTATATAAAACATACCTGCATAGATCTGTTAACCAGTCATCACAGAGAGTTTGGCGTTAACAAAATTAACCAGTCCATTATTTTTAGCTATATATTTATTAAATATTTGTAAAGTACATCCATGTCTTTTATGTATGTTCACATTTTTTTTTCACTGGCAGTATATTGAGCAAAATATGATCCATGCAGTAATAAACAGCTGATATGAGACATAAATCTTGTCAAACAATTGTGCTTTTTTCACATGTTCTAGTCTCGTTAGCTATAGTTTATGTTCTCATCCATCCAAAGGACGTTGAATGCAGTTTTTTTTAAAATCATATGTAAAAACCCAGATATATCATTTCCAGTCGTAGTATTATGAGTTTTATGGTTTGTGTGAAACAGTATTTCTGCAATGCCTCAAACACCAGCCAAACTCTCTATAATTAAAAGGACTTTGTTGCAAACCTGACACTGCATATGTATAATGCAACATCATTTAATGGACATAATTGCAATTATTTGTAAGCTTATACTGGAAAATATGGGCTTTACAAACACAGTCGAATGCATTCCAGACGACAAGTCAAACGTTAATATTATAAAGAGCATTTCCTTACTTTAAGTGTTATACTCATCAGGAAAAAAATATGAGTTTAGTTATAGGGGAATAGAAACTACGGCTGACATGAGCAATAGCGATTCTGAATGTAATGCTATGAAATGTTTTATGCATGGAAACTAAATTAAGCAATGCAGTGTAACACTGATTTCCCATGGAAATAAAAAAACACAGCTGAGGTGGCGTATATAACTCTTGAGGCGTTGCTAAAATCAGGATATATGTTGATCCAATTTGAAAAGCATTCTTCATGTGCAGTGTATGTATGGCTGTATATAGTGAATAAAGTACCCCCTCTTGTAAAATATAAGTATATAATCTACAGTCTGGTCATTTCCCTATGGGACCAGACTGTAAATTATATCCTTATATCCTTAAACACGGTGCGTTCTGAAGTCCACCTTCAACTACGACTTCGACTTCGAATCGAATGATTCAAACTAAAAATCGTTCAACTATTCGACCATTCGATAGTCGAAGTACTGTCTCTTTAAGAAAAAACTTCGACCCCCTAGTTCGCAACCTAAAAGCTACCGGAAGGTCCCCATAGGCTTTTTTGGTCGAAGGATAATCCTTCGATCGTTGAATTGAAATCCTTCGAATCGTTCGATTCGAAGGATTTAATCGTTCGATCGAACGATTATTCCTTCGATCGTACGATCGCAGTATTTGCGCAAAATCCTGCGACTTCGATATTCGAAGTCGAAGGATTTTCATTCCCAGTCGAATATCGAGGGTTAATTAACCCTCGATATTCGACCCTTGATGAATTTGCCCCCAACTTTGCTCTTTCTCAAGGATAACAAACCTGACTGTGAGCAACACAAACTGCTAAATACCCTCTCCCAGCAGTGAATGGTGGGGAAAGAACACTGGTTGTCATGGCAACCCCAGTAAACAAACAAGTGGAACTGTGTTAAGAGTAGGAAAAAAGCCAACACCTGTGTAACATAGAAAAAAAACCTTGTGCATAAAAATATATAGAAACAGTTGCAAATAAAGTACCAAAAGTGAGTCTCTGAAAGCGTGTGCTGTTTGCAACATTGTTTATAAAATATGTATCCAATCTTCAGGATCAAAGTGCTCTTAGTTCCCACGTGTTGTTTAACTTTAAAAACAACGTGATAGGCGAACACATCAGGTTATACTGGTTAAAATTAACCAATTTTAACCTGTCCACGTCCCAGAACTAACTTATTGTTTTTCTGCATGTTACCCTTTTGTATATAGTGGGATATATATATATAATACTCAAAAGCCATGAATATCCTGTAAATTATAGCCTTATAAACGGTGAGTTCTGATGTCATCAGTTATAAACGGTGAGTTCTGATGTCATTTCTGTCACATGACTCACTGAAACTTGTGTATTATAATAAATAAAGTACCCCCAGTTGCAAAATATGAGGATATTAGAAGTTACCTCAGAGTTCCATGACCGTATAAAAACACTCGGCCTTCGGCCTCGTGTTTTTATATGGTCATGAAACTCCTCGGTTAGGGGAGATTGTGGATGCACACCTAAGGCCAATTTCAAAAAGTTTAAAGCCCTGTCTAAATGATTCAAGTAAATATGCAAGTGCATGTAATTTTGAAACAGGGTTTTTTTGTTACAAAGTTATGATCATAATATTGATAAGCCACCATACCACGTCAAGGTAAAACCCCACATGGTGGTCCCTAACTTATTTATCTTTAGTCATAGTAAAAAAGGAACATTACCTCTCTGTGTAGTAACAATTCTTTATGTAAACATCTCCAGTGCTTTGGTTTCAAACTCTGTGCTAAATCCTCCCCCGCCAACTGCTAAGCGGCTTTTAAGAGGGAGAGACTGCCTTAACCAACGCCCAGTTTAGAAAAGTAGAAGTCAGGTGTTGTAATTAAAAGCAAAGTAGAGTGATATGTGCAGTTGCACAATAGTGTGTATACATGTGTAAGTGAAATGTGAAGGTGTGTATGGTAGTGGTAAGGGAAAGTGTATGTGTATTTGGGAGTATGTATGAAAGTAAGCATAGAATGAAAGGGTGTAGAAGAGAAATAAATGAAAGACACAATAAGGGGCCGATTCACTAAGCTCGAGTGAAGGATTCGAATGAAAAAAATTCGAATTTCGAAGTATTTTTTGGGTACTTCGACCATCGAATTGGTTAAATTCGTTCGAATTCGAACGAAATCGAACGAATCGAATGAAAAATCGTTCGACTATTCGACCATTCGATAGTCGAAGTACTTTCCCTTTAAAAAAAACTTCGACCCCCTACTTCGGCAGATAAAACCTACCGAAGTCAATGTTAGCCTATGGGGAAGGTCCCCATAGGCTTGCTAAACTTTTTTTGATCGAAGGATTTTCCTTCGATCGTTGGATTAAAATCCTTCGAATCGTTCGATTTCGAAGGATTTAATCGTTTGATCGAACGAAAAATCCTTCGATCGATCGAACGAACGTTTAGCGCTAAATCCTTCGACTTCGATATTCGAAGTCGAAGGATTTCAATTCGAGGGTCGAATTTCGAAGTATTTTTAACTTCGAAATTCGACCCTTAGTGAATCTGCCCCTAAGTGTGTGTGTACATAGAGAAATGTCTAATGGGACGTTGGTTTTTTCACGGCTAGATCCTCCCATGCCGCTAGCATCTATGGCTTTTAAGGGAGACAGATTGCACAAACCAAGGCACAACAAGTGAGGGGGACCACCAAAAGTAAAAAGGGGAACTCCTCGGTAACTTATAATATCCTTATATTTTACAAAAGGGGGTACTTTATTCACTATATATATATATATATATATATATATATATATATATATATATATATATATATATATATATATATATATATATATATATATATATATATATATATATATATATATATATATATATATATATATATATATATATACAAGAAGATCGGTTCACAAGAAGTATATCTGTTTATACGGCTCATTAGACCCAATGAGAGAAATACATAAACAAAATCTTGCCTCCTAGTTTGTTTCAGTGCTCAACAATAGTTCTTGCTGGACTATAACTCACAACATGGTGCACACTGAGTGGTAGAGCACATATACGGTGTGGAGGGTCCTTGGCAGGACTGTCTAGCCATCTCATGCCCCACTATTACTCATGGGTTTTCCAACAATGTCACCTAGTAAAATTTAGGGGTTAGTCCAGTTACTATGACAGGTCGCTCAATGCATGGACCACTCTCATGGCAAATTGGGTACACAACCACATAGACATAACCCACATCAGCCTTAAAAAGGAGGTAGTCTAACTGGGAATGGCTGGTTATCAGTGGTGTCAATGCTACACCCGAACTTGCGGGATCATAACTAGAATTTGTTATTTGGACCTGATGGGCTCCGGGGTCACGACAAAATAAAAGGCAACACTTTACAGCGGCAGACTTGCAATAAGTCAACTGCTGTCATATCTAAATTAGCATCTTGCAATATCACAAATGGAAATACACAAAAAAAAAAACACAGAACCAAGGGTCTCCTGGGGAAATCAAACTAGTAATGTAACTTTCTGTTATACGTATAAATTTTATCAAGGACCACAGTCAATCCAAGCAAGTGAAAGGAAAAGATTAACACAAAAAAGGGAAAGGAACATCACATGTATCGGTGGCCATAGACGCAGAGATCTGCTTGTTTGGCAATGTCACCAAACGAGCAGATCTCTCCCCGATATGCCCACATTGAAGTAGGCGATATCGGGCTGATCCGATTGTGGGCCCTAGGGCAATGCATCCAAAACGGGCGGTCGGATCGCAGGACCGCATTCACGCACAGATGCAGCCGCGATCCAACAGGATTTTTTAACCTGCCCTTTTTAACCCAGGGAAGGGTATTTAGCAGTTTGTGTTGGTCACAGTCTTGTTTGTTTTCCTTGAGAAAGAGCACAGTTGGTGCTCGAAACGTCAGATTTTTTTCCCGTAGAGTGCGGTACTATGTTATTTTATTTACCAGCACCCGGGCAAGTTGCTAAACAAGTTTATATACAGTAGTATATATACTGTATATATAACTCAACTTATGTGTGCAGCTTGGTACATTAAATAATACCTTAGTAGAAAAGATTAAAAAAAATAAAAGAATAGTATTAAGTACAGTTATATGCAAGGTTGCCATTGTGAATAAATGCTTTTAGTACACATTGTTTTATATTTTTTATATTTATACTGTTTCCATTGCATGTTGTGTGAGGAAAGAAAAGCGCCACTGACCAATGTATTTGGCATTGGAAATTTTCTGTGGTTTTTCAAAATTTTCTGATGAAGCGAAACAGAACAGTTTTGCTCATCATTGCACCTCCTGCTCAGCTAAAATAGTTTATTGGGGACTAGGGGAAGTTGGATAAGAATTTTAGCACCTACCAGTGTCTGAATGACATGCAAGTTAAGGGGCAGTGTGGGGCAGTGTGTAACTTTGCAAAAAAACATGCTCCCTCATGAGCGACCCCTTTTATGTTAAAGCAGAAGACAAGGATTTATACAACTTAACACAGCTGAATTTATATATTAATTCCATTGTAAACTCTGTGGGACACATAATTCCTTTCTAATTTCTCTTAGTAACCTTGCATATAACTGTACTTAATACTATTCTTTTATTTTTTTTAATCTTTTCTACTAAGGTATTATTTAATGTACCAAGCTGCACACATAAGTTGAGTTATATATACAGTATATATACTACTGTATATAAACTTGTTTAGCAACTTGCCCGGGTGCTGGTAAATAAAATAACATAGTACCGCACTCTACGGGAAAAAAATCTGACGTTTCGAGCACCAACTGTGCTCTTTCTCAAGGAAAACAAACAAGACTGTGACCAACACAAACTGCTAAATAGACACTGGTAGGTGCTAAAATTCTTATCCAACTTCCCCTAGTCCCCAATAAACTATTTTAGCTGAGCAGGAGGTGCAATGATGAGCAAAACTGTTCTGTTTCGCTTCATCAGAAAATTTTGAAAAACCACAGAAAATTTCCAATGCCAAATACATTGGTCAGTGGCGCTTTTCTTTCCTCACACAACATGCAATGG
Organism: Xenopus laevis; assembly: GCF_017654675.1. Classification (NCBI taxonomy): domain Eukaryota; kingdom Metazoa; phylum Chordata; class Amphibia; order Anura; family Pipidae; genus Xenopus; species Xenopus laevis. The sequence goes on along the minus strand of NC_054382.1, from coordinate 88,125,225 downwards.
AAACAGTATAAATATAAAAAATATAAAACAATGTGTACTAAAAGCATTTATTCACAATGGCACATTTTTATCGACACACACTGAAGGATTGATTTGGAGTGTACTAACATTGGTCAGAAATATATAAATAGAATATAGCACAATGCAGTATTTTTTTTTATCGCTCTATCCCCCACCCTCATAATAAACCCTAAAAAAACATAGTTTTGACGTGCACAAGAAGAACTTCCATACTGATAGGGATTATCTCAACTTCATGATATTTTAATTTTCACATCAGAATCTCTTGCTTGAATTTGGCCAATGGACAATAAAGGGATAAATGATTTGAGATGATGTAAAATAATAGTGTCATTTTTGGCATTAGTCAGGAGGAATAAAATAAAAATACATACCTTTATAAAAATCAGTTGGTAAAGGATTATTGTGACTCTTGCAACACATGGTATTAAGTCATCCATAAACAAAACAACTAAGCTTTTTAATATTTAATTTATTTTACACTCCACTCCATTTTTTAGCACAACAAACTTTACACACACACATAAGCTCAAAGCAAGACATCACCATACCTCAACTATATGTGAAATGTACATAAGAAAGAGCCTAATATATTTTATTTTGAATCTGCCCAATACCCATTGTGTGCTTTGAAAGCTCCCAGGTGAGTATACTTGTAGCCTTTCAGGAGCAGCAGCCAGTCTCCAAAATCTCCACATTATTCCAATGAAGGTTTCCTCTAGCCACCACTTGCCAGATATCTGATGAGTCACATTCACCTTCACCATAGGCTTGCTAATGTTACTTTGGGAGGCCCATTTATCAAAGGTCGAAATTTTGAATTCATGTGAATTTTTTTTAATTTGAATATACTCACAATTCGACTGGGAGGCTATTGAAGAAAAAATACGAATGTCTCATATTTGATCGAATGGTTCCAACCCAAAAATTCTAATCGTATTCCATTCGTATGAATCAAGTTTTTCTCCCGAAAAAAACATCTGCAAATGGCTCAACAGACCTCTGCCATTGACTTGTAAATGAACTCGGCGAATATAAGAATTAGGACTGTTTGCAGGGTTGAGGTGTGATAAATCTCATATTCAAATTCACATTCGAATAGGGGGGAAAAAGTTTGAATGCGGGAATTTTGACACTCAAAATTTAAATTTACTATTAAACCCTTGATAAATCTGCCCCTTATTGTCCACTGTTCTCAATCCATAGATGCACTTTATGCTGCATATAAATAAATGGCACATTGGTTAGAGGCTAGGTTCAAATCCTCACGTGAGGAAGGGGATAGCGCAATTAGCCAGTTCCAAAATAGGAGCTACAAAGTTACTATTATTGTCACGGTAATATTATTTGAAAATAACACCTCCGAATATTATATATTCCTCACTGGTTTGCCCGACACTACATTTTAGCATAGTATGTACTGTAGGTATGATTCATGACAGAATGAATAAGTTCATTAGGCAGCTGCACAATATAAAGTGTAATATAGGAGGGAAATAGTACCGTATTTTTTCAGTAGAAAGATTAATGTGGTAACATTCTATGCATAGAGAAGTTACTGTATAGCATCCATTATGTTATCCTGATCCATCTACATTGTAGTCTGTAATGCAGACTCTAGTCATCATAAACTGCCTTTCCCATTTGTCTATTCTGTTTTGCATGATATTATCAGTTCAGAACTTTGCATGGTTGAGCTATATCTCCAAGATGCATTGCTTTGTGTGCATATGAGTGTGTGTGTGGATAAAACCAGTTGAAAAAGATCTTCTTTGTCATGTTTTATAAACCTAGTGACAACTATAGTGTCAGCCAGTCTGGTTAAAATGACGCTACTTCCCATGCTAAAGTAAGTGGCTCAATCTTTCTGTCTCCAAGTATACTTCTTAGCATATTTGCTTGATTTACTGTATTTCTAAGTAGCTTTACTTTTTAGACTTTATTAGATACCATTTTGTTCTTCATAACCTTCTTCACACAACCTTTGCAATTTACATTGACGGAAATTCTACCTTTCGCATGTGTTTGTTTTTGTTCTTTCAGTGCATCATGTTTTAATATTCAGCAAAGAATTTTTCAGACGCCTACCTAATGTTCTGCCATAAAATAACAGAATTACCATTTTTTGTCAGCAGCGTATGACCATTTAGTCTGAACATTACGACCTGAGAATTTCCATAATAGTAATTACCAAAACTACAGAGCGGATTAAGGCATAAACAAATGATATGAAGTTAAAGGTAAATATTTACCATAACATACTCCAGGGCTAGTGAGGGACTTAATGTGGAAGACCGGTGAGGCCTGATTAAATGAATTACTTCTTTTGCTGAATAAGAAAAAAGCAAAGGAGAAAATAAAATAATGAAAGGGGAAACAGTGAATTGCATTTAAACAAGAGTTTTGAAAAGTGTGAAAGCATTTTATATTTGTTGGCCCAAGGCCAAAGGGATCTTTTGAATTATAATTTTAATTAATTTTAAAATGTATTATTTAAAAAATATTTATTTTTTAGATAATATTTCTACCCCCCCCCCAAACCCATCTTACTTGCTTTATTGTTATGTTTCCTGTTGAAACAGTTACCCCCTGACTGTACCAGGTGAGGAAATCCCATTGTAGAGGGGCGGGAGAGGGAGGAGCTACTGCCAGCTTCACCCTGTTGTATGAAATAGCTAAATAAAAGCACTGCAGGACTAAAAGTTCTGCATAGGACTCTATTGTTTATATATTGATTGAATTTTGAACAACCTTGACAGGGGTGAAGATGGTATTCATCCCAGGATACTTAGCGAGCTTAACTCTGTGATTGCCAAACCTCTTTACTTAATTTTTCAAGATTCATTGAAGTCTGGCATGGTACTAAGAGGCTGGCAAATTGCAAATGTAGTGCTGTTGTGCTGTTCTCAGCCTCATAACTATAGGCCAGTTAGTCTGACGTCAATGGTAGGAAAGCTTTTTGAAGGGATAATGAATGATAAGATACTGGACTTCATAGCAAATAACAATACTATGAATTTGTGCCATCATGGTTTTATGAGTAATAGATCTTGCCAGACTAACTAAATTTCTTTTTATGAGAAGGTAAGCAGGACCTCCATTCTGGGATGGCAGTGGATGTGATTTACTTAGACTTTGCTAAAGCATTTGATACAGTGCCACACAGAAGGTTACTGGTTAAATTAAGGAATGTTGGCCTGGAACATAGTATTTGTACCTGGATAGAGAACTGGCTAAAAGATAGACTACAAAGAGTGGTGGTAAATGGAACATTTTGTTATTGGACCAGTGTTGTTAGTGGAGTACCGCAGGGCTCTGTACTAGGCCCCTTTGCTTTTCAACTTGTTTATTAATGACCTGGAGGTGGGCATTGAAAGTACTGTTTTCTATTTTTGCAGATGATACCAAATTGTGCAGTTGTTTTTTTTTGGGTACTTCGACCATCTAATAGGCTACTTCGACCTTCGACTACGAACTAAAAATCGTTCGACTATTCGACTATTCGATAATCCTGTCTGTCTCTTTAAAAAAAACTTTGACTACCTACTTCTGCACTTTAAACCTACCGAGCTACAATGTTAGCCTATGGGGACATTCCCCAAAAGCTTTCTAAGCTTTTTTTGATCAAAGGAAAATCGTTCGATCGAAGTATTTGCGGTAAATCCTTCGACTTCGATATTCGAAGTCAAAGGATTTTACTGCGATGGTCGAATATCGAGGGTTAATTAACCCTCGATATTCGACCCTTAGTAAATGTGCCCCTAAAAGACAGTGTGTTGGAAGTTTCTTTAAATGAGAAGGACCTTGGAGTTTTTGTAGGTAACAAGTTGTCTAATTCTGGGCAGTGCTAATACAGAACATACTATTGTTTGTATTGTTGTACATATGTGATATACTGGTAGTGGCACACGCTTATGATGTGAGTTTATATGAATCTAAAACAAAACAAAAAAATATTTTTTAAAAAAATCTCTTTTTATAAAAAAATATGTTTGTGTATAGCAAAGGGTTAATTGCGTAGCAATTTGTGTAAGATAAAATGGGATAAAATGGGAATTGGCAAAGTTTCTGAGGAGAGGATTATTCTCATGAACCGCCACTAGGAGTCACTCTTTTTAAGCCTATAAATTTGTATAGTCTCTTTTGTATATTATCACTGATGAAGGGCCATGCGGTCCCGAAACGTTTGATCTGTTGAACTGTGTCAAGAGCACCATCGAATAAAGCTTGGGATCACCCAGTTTGTTGCATAAAAAGGTATCGGCTTTTCATTCATTGTTTAATTCTGTTCAGTGTCATTCCGTGGCTACTAAAGCAAATAAAGTTTTGTCTTGCATAAAAAGAATAGGATAGAAACCACTCCCATTGACTTATATACAACCTCGGTAGGTCTGAGATGCCAGATTTTCAGATTCTGACTTTTTGCAACATTGGGCTTTAATAAATCCCGAGAAAATGTAGGTTTTTTTTCTACTAAAAATTGGATTTTATAGTAAAAAACTAATTTTTTTTGGCATTCAGACTTTAATAAATAACCCCTAAGAATCAGTGCTATACAGATGTTACCCACGAGACTGGCAGCATTGAGGATCAATCCAGCTCTTGTTAGTAACTACACACAATACTTGATATTTTATCTTATTTTTATAACACGTAGCATGTATACCTACGGTATGCATTTCTTAGCAGGCATATACAATTTGGAAAAAACCTCTATGTATCTTGTGTTATGCCTTTAAAATTTTAGTCTTGAAGCGATCTTTAGGGAAAGCTATCTTTAATTGTACATTAAATCAGTCAGAAACCTTATTAAATAAAATGATCAATATGCAAGAAAAAAACATACACTGTATTTGCATGCAAATTATTAAACTGCTTACTAGACCAATTATTTTTTGGATTGACTAGGTCATTTAACAAGTCAAAGTGGCTCAGAAAGATTTCACACATAGTTACAGAGAGAGAATTGTCTTTAGAGAGAAGCATAGTTTCCCTTTTCCTATTGTTACCATTGAGTAAACAGAAACTCATGCAGACTATAGTTATTAAAGTTTTAATCAAGTACATGGTTATATGAATTATAATTAAGAACCATACCAGTTCTTGTACTTAACAAGTACTGTAAATGATTCTGAATTTTCCATTATTCCATACCTAGGACAGGGGAGGGGACACTTTTTTCCCCATAATCGGTTACATATTGCATTTTTTGCCTGAGAAATACAATGATAAAGGCAAAGGGTAATTTTAATTGCTATAAGTCAACGCCTGGAATCAGTGGCAGTTAGTCGCCATATGTAAACTTACTCAGAATGCTTCAAATTCTAGCATTTCCATTTTTAGTGGTTTCTGGGTTTAGAATTTTTAGGCTTTCAACAAAGTAGCTCTCTTTGTGATAGAGTCAGTGACCTTAGGGTTAGATAACTAAACAGACGGTACACGGGCAGCAAGGTTTGCTAAGGGCTGCTTACAGGGTCAGACTGGGTCAGCGGGACACTGGAAAGCAAAACAGGTGGGCCATGGCATTTGTGGGCCCCACTGTACCCCCTATTGTAAATTGTAGGGATATTACAAGACACCTTAAAGTTCCTTGACCTGTATAAAAGCACTTCAGCCTTATGTCATGGAACTCTTTGGTGGCTTATAATGCCGTATATTTTGCAACAGGGCATACATTATAACTTATACTGTATATTCATTGTTGATTGTTGATTCTCCCAAACCTTTTTATTCTTTTTGAAAAATTGTACTATATTTAGCTTCTGATTATTGAATATATTCTTTTTTATTATACAGTCTTGCAATGAAGGCAATCCTTTTTTATTAATTAGAGTGTTAATCATCTTCCAACACTTTTTTAACTTCAGTTGGTTTCAGGTAGGTCAGCAAAAATAAAGACTTTTTTCAATTACTTTCTATATATTATATGTGGCTGTTTTTCTAATACTGACTGACTGATCTAAGGGGCAGATGTATCAAGGGTCGAATTGAAAATTTGAAGTAAACATAATTCTAATTTCAAGCTATTTTTGTGTACTTCGACTAGGGAATAGTCCAAATTAGATTTGATTTAAAAAAAATTGGAAAATTAGAATATCAATACTGTCTCTTTAAAATTTTGACTTCGACCATTCACCATCTAAAACCTGGCAAATTGCTGTTTTAGCCTATGGGGACTTCCTAGAACCTATTTGGAGTCAATTGGTGGACTTTGAAAAATCAAAGTTTTTTTTTAAAATACTTCGATTGGAACGATTGAATACAGCTTATTCACCCGCAAAAGAACCTTTGATTTTTTAAATAAATTTCAGTTGGTCTTTTTTTATTCAAATTTCAAAGTTATGGGAGTTCAAAAAAACTCCCATTACTTCGAAATTCGACCGTTGATAAATCTGCCCCTTAAAGCTTAATTTTTCACCATCTTATGTCTTTCTAAAGCAGCTCTCCGAGGGGGGGGGGGCGCTAACTCTTTAACTATTCAAAATTGATGACTGAGCAGAATCCCTGAGTTTCATTAAAGGCAGCTGTTAGAATTGATACAATGGTTGCTAATATCCGTATCGAGTTGCTAATATCAAGTAATGTAGTAAATTGTAGCAGTTCCAAAGCTACACCTGGATTACTGATAAACCAGAGTCAGGAACATAAATCTTTAAACTTCAATTCTGGAAAAATAGTCAAAAATAAAACATCAACAGTGATTGAAAGAAAAGTCTTTATTTCTGATGATCTAAGACCAACTGAACTTAAAAAAGTGTTTGGAAGGTGAACAGCCCCTATAAAAAAAAGTGTAGTAACATGGGTAAAGTTTGCTTCAGTGCAAAATACTTATATTAACCAATCAAATGTTTCACTTTTATATCTATCTATTAAACTAAATATTTGATTGTTTGCCATGGGCTTACTACATAGCTTTTAAACCTTGTAGACCTGATACAATTTAACATATACATTTATTTTATAACAGTGTGTGTCTCGAATAAATGGTGAGAGATTTTGTTTGTTACTTGCTTCTAGGCCTTCTTACCCAGATTTTTATACTAGAGGTGCCAATTATTAAAATTGCAAAAAGCCTTATAGCCCATTGGTAATTTACTCTGATGACCATTCTTTTCAAAAAATAACACTAGTTTATCATGTACAGAGGAAATATATACATATTTACAGTTTTTAATATTTACATTTTTAAATCTTTAAAATTCTTTTTAATAATCATAGTGTGTGGTTTCTTCTTTGACGGATCTACATCTACCTCTTACTTACTCTCTCTCTCTCTCTCTCTCTCTCTCTCTCTCTCTCTCTCTCTCTCTCTCTATATATTGATTGAGAAATAAAGAGATTTTTTTTGATATTTAGAGTGACACAATCTGAATGTGTCCTGCTTTTCTGGATACATTTCAACTAAGGTCCAGCTTATTTAATGTCTTTGTTCAAAATTCTGCCAAAAGACGCATTAATTCTGTGGAGGAATGGAGCTGGATTTTATAGAATCTTTGAGTGAATTCATGAGTTGATATGAATGTAGCTGTAATTGATTGAACTTATAAGCACTATGGCATGAGACCTTGCTGCAAGTAATTTCGAAGCCTGGTGATTTCCCACTAGAACAAAATCTGTTGCTTATATGTTTTGTGCATATCCAAGCCTGATTAACACTACCTTGTGAACATCCGCATCTCCTTCACCCTCTACACATTAAAGCCAGTTCTTTTAGATTAAAAAATAAATATCAGAATAAAATATTAATATACAAAATATTAGTCAAGCTATAATAACAAGCTGGATTCAGTAATAACCACAAAACTACTTGGATAGAAAGTAGATCAAAGTATTAAATATTACTCTGATCATGAGATAATAGCCCCAACACAGTCTCTTTTGCTCGATATGATACAATTTCCAGATTTAGTATTGTGAATTATTGTAGTAATGCCTAATATACTCGTCACCCTAACTCCTGTACTGAGGTCCCAGATATTGGACATTGGTTTCCAGCGTATAAGGTGTAAATGCTATTTTGAACAAATGCTTGCAAGCTCCGCTCTGAAACTTGCACCTAAGTTTTATCAAAACTCAAGTGAAATTGTGTTCATCTGGACCCAGAAAAGCCAACTCAGAGCAAGGCCGCAATTATAGTGGAGTTATGGGGAAATTCTGCATTAAGGGAAGAATGGCAATTGATGTTGCACTTTGCGCAAGCCATTTGTAAATGACTCGTAAAGAGCGTCGCCTCAGTATACAGCCTGTTGGCAAGTGTGCAAAAGTAAAATATTTGTGCAAATCTTTGTGTCACTGACATGGGACACAAGTTGTGCCAGTCATGTAAGGCTGGCATGTATGCGGCTCATGGGGGAGTCCACTTAACATCATTAGTGACATGCAAAGAGGAGCATCTTTGGGTGCAAGGTGCATAAAGAGCCCTGTACTTATAGCCTTGTTAAAGGGATACTGTTGTGGGAAAAAAATTTCAAAACACATCAGTTAATAGTGCTGCTCCAGCAGAATTCTGCACTGAAATCAGTTTCTCAAAAAAGCAGATTTTTTTATATTCAGTTTTGAAATCTGACATGGGGCTAGACATATTGTCAGTTTCCCAGCTGCTCCCAGTTGTTTGACTTGTGCTCTGATAAACTTCATTCACTCTTTACTGCTGTACTGCAAGTTGGAGTGATATCACCCCCTCCCTCTCCCCCCAAGCAGCCTAACAACAGAACAATGGGAAGGTAATCAGATAGCAGATCCCTAACACAAGATAACAGCTGCCTGGTAGATCTAAGAACAACACTCAATAGTAAAAATCCAGGTCCCACTGTAACATATTCAGTTACATTGAGTAGGAGAAACAACAGCCTGCCAGAAAGCAGTTCCATCCTGCTGGCTCTTTCTGAAAGCACATGACCAGGCAAAATTACCTGAGATGGCTGACTACACACCAATGTTACAACTAAAAAAAATACACTTGCTGATTCAGGAAGGAAATATATTATATTTTGTAGAGTGAATTATTTGCAGTGTAAACAGTGTAATTTAGAAATAAAAACCATGACAGAATCCCTTTAAGATAGGCATTTAGTACTGTCCTTCTCTGCACAGTGACTTGTGCCTGATGCACCAACAAAGTGCTCAGTGCACTTTGTACATAGGTGCAGGCCCGGATTTGTGGAGAGGCCACCAAGGCCCAGGCCTAGGGTGACAGAATTTTAGGGGGTGGCTTGCTGTCCAACCACACCCACATTGGTTCAGAAACACTGTGGATGCCCAGGAGATAAAATAGTTTTTTAAGTTTCTTGTGCGCCAATCTAGTCCAGACAATGAAAACTTGTGCCAATAAAAGGGAGGGGATAGGGGCAACAAATGTCAACTGGCATAGGGCTGCCTACTATATAAATCTGGCCCTGCATAGGTGCAATAGTTAATAAATGGTACTATAAGGGGCAACCCTTAGAGAGGCAGTTCCTATACCTATACCTGGGTGTGTGTAAATGAACACTGTAGTCATCGCTCAACTAATATTATCTTATTGGTTCTGTAAACTGATAAAATCTAATCACTAGTGAGTGGTGTGACGGTTTCTCTTTATCTTTAGACACATTTATGCATGTCCTATGTGCTTTAGAAATCCTAAACCATAACTGTGAAATTAAGGCATATGTGCTAGTGATCTTAAACATATGCCAGTGCACAAAAACTTATCATCCTGGACTAATGGTATACTTAAAACAATCTTTAGGTTCTTTTGTAATTTATGCAAATCAATCATGATGTCAACTGGAATTGCATTTGATTATAGTGCAGGGCAATTACTCATCCTCACCCAGGAAAGATTAATGACATCCAAAAGGTGCATTCTGTTTAGTCCCTGTTCTGATATGCAGGCCACAAAACTGAGATAATTATATGGATATCAAGGATCTGTTTTACTACACAGTACACAGACCTACTGCCAATGAGGGATAGATGTTGAACCTACTGCCGGCTTTTAAAATAAGATTTAGACGGGAAATGCTTCTTTTTTAACACTCAAAGGAATAACACATTAACATGGTTTGAATGTTTCAATACCGTTTGCTTCTATTTAGTGTTATTGCTAAAGAGGTGTCCCACAGCATGCCATATTACTCAGACACACCAGGCTTAGCCACCCAGTGTCAGGGATATAGATTGAAGTCTTATGGGGCATGTTTTCCATAATTGGATTTCAGAGTAGTGTGAAATATAAAGAAGAGCTACTGGTGGGCACTTGTGATTGGGTGAAAATAAAATATACTATAGAAGTCGTTTACATTTACATTTTGTCATTTGTACCTTATTTTACCATTAGCAGGCACATGCAGAAGGTTGCACCTAGGCATCGCCTCTTCTTAATTAAAGTTAAGGAGCACTTGGGGCAAATATCACTAAGAAGACAAGGGTTGCCCTGCACCCTCCAGATTTTAAATTTGGCACCCCTAGGTGCTATAGCACCTGTTTCTGACCCTTAGAAACGGCACAAGGGAACAATACATCCAATTGGAATTGAAGTTATGCTTGAGATCTTGCTGTAGCACTATTTGAAAAGGCTGCACTTGTTTTTTGCATAATATTTCTTCTATGCACAGGTGTCCGGAAGTGTTATCAAAAATGCTCCAAAATGCAACATTTTGTTATGCTTTTTTTCTTACTAAAACAGTACATCATACTTGATGATAAACAAGCTATTGTATTATATAAAGACTCATTATCTGGAAAACTCCAGTTCCCAATTATTCTGGATAACAAACCTCTGTACCTTGCATATTTCCTATTAATTTTACCTGCCTTCAGCTCTGCTATTTAATTAGATGTTTGATATTGACCTTTTTTGCAGTCTGCCTTTTGTGTAAAAGCTTTGAAATAAATCAGGAACAGGAGCACATAGGAAGGAAATATGATCAGGGTGCATGTAAATGAAAGCAATGTGATAAAGAAGGTGGCTCAAACTTTAAGAAAACATTCGTTTTCAGGATTTCCTCTATGTTTTTTTTAGTTGTTTAATGATTGGTTGTTTATTGATAGTGTTATTGCATGCAAGTTAGAATAGCAGCCTTATACAGATACACCCTGTTTGTTATCACTTTCTTCATGGTCCATTAACAGCAAAAAGTGCAAATTCTTTATATAAATGTATGCAGCATTTCTTTATGATCATTATCAGGCATATACAGTTTTCAAATGTATTTGGCCTTGCCAAGTTTCCAAACGCTTGTGATAGTCGAAACTGGCCTCCCAGTCTGAGAAATCGCGGGTTAATATTCTACACACACAGGCGTGTGTCAGTATCTTTTTTGTGAAGGCATTAATCTGTTTAGTGACTTTCTGAGGTTTATGTATATGTATCATTCTTTGTAACTGGTGAGCAAGCATTTCTGCATGACTTTGTCACTTTTTCTGTCATGTAAAAGTGCCCTCTGAAGCACAATTAAAATTGTAGTGAGGGAAGTGGCTGCAACTGTTATTACTTATATCTTTGTCCTGAAGATAATGTTCCTTCCTTTAAAAATAGTGCCTTTTTCTTTAAAGTGTAGTTTATCATGTCAGGGTTTATTTGGGATTTCTTGTAGCTGTTAATCTCCACTGCTGAGAAAGAAGCAAAGATAAATCCTCCACCCAGCACACCAGTTAGCCACATGTAGAGACTGGATTAATATGCCAGTAATTTCAATTATGACTAAATATTCATCTTAAAATATACATTCATTTTGGGAACCAGGGTAGAAGATTAGTAGCACTTCTTGTATATTTGCACAGGTTCCATCCAAGTGACAATTCCTCATGTTTCTCTAAACAAAAAAGGTAATGTGATTATTTCATTTAACTATTATGCAGCTGATATGGCATTTTAATATCATTTTAGTCTTTTTTTTTGTATGACTATAAGATTTTTTTATTAACTCACGTTTTAGCAACTTCTTTGACCTTGTGAAAGTGACAATATAGTGTATGTCTTTACTGCTCTCCCCATCTAGTGGCAAAATGTGGAATTTAGTTACATGAAATTCATTCAAATGGCATTATTATAGAACTGAGACCATTTTTTGTCATTTACATTTATACTTAATAATTCTAAGAATACAATTTGAATGTCTCTGAATTGTATATACGATCTAGGTGCAATAACTGTATAAATGCACCTTGTAAATATGCTTGTCTGGAACCAACCACCTTAATGCATTTTGACTTGAGCCCCTGACAGTAAAAGGGGCAATATCTAGCCACTAAATAGTTAACATGACAGACATGTATGCAGTGTGAATTACTATGCTAGAATTTTGCGCTGTGGCATAATTTGTTTTACTGCAAATTCCATTTCTAATATTTGTGGAAAAAGATCTATTCTATTTAAATAAAGATTAAAAAGAAGATGGGCGAATTTATTCACGAGGCGCAAATTCGTGGCCAATTTACACTTTTCGCTGCCGGTGAATAAATTTGCGGAATTGCCACAAAAATTTGCCAGCGAAAACACGCTGGCGTCAAAATATATTTGACGCTGGCGACAATTCTGACGCCAGCAACAATTCTAGGCGCCCATTGACTTTAATGGGCTTCAGAATTGTCGTCGGCGTCAGAATTGTCGCCGGTGTCGGAATTGTCTCCAGCGTCAAAAATATTTGGACGCTTGGCGTCAAAATTCACGTTTGCAAATTTTTCGAGGTTAAGCGAAACGGGAGAAATTCGCCCATCACTAGTCAGAGGAGTGGTTGGGTCTCTAAATATGTCCGTCTCTCACTAGTTGCATTAAGGCTAAGGTATGAAGGGAATTAAGGGGTGAAACACTGCACCAGGCCACAATTATTCAGTACAGGTATGGAATATGTCATCTAGAATACTCAGGACCTGGGGTTTGTTCTGATAAAGGACCTTTCTATAGTTTGGATCTTCATACCTTAGGGGGCCGATTCACTAACTTCAAGTGAAGGATTCGAAGTAAAAAAACTTCGAATTTTTGTGCTCCTCGACTATCGAATTGACGGGCATAGAGGCGGGGCAGGTAATATTTGATTGACAGTTTAGATATTTAAACACCTTTATAACAGGTATGGATGTTTTAATGAAAACATTTTTGGGGGTTTCATATTTAATTTGCAAAGGACTTTAATTATGCAGCTTTTTATGTGTAGGTGACAGGTCCACTTTAAGATGCAGTAATCCAAATTCCAGATGAAAAAATCTGGGACAGGGTACAGAGCTCAGACAGCCCTATGTAGGGTTGTGTATGGAGTTGAAAGGGCTGTGAATCTATGTAACTGCTTCTGAACTTTTGCCTTCTCTTAATTAATTAAGAGAAAGTGATTAACCAAAATTATTTCCCAGCATGCCATTGCAATTAATAAATGTGATAGGGGAGAATTTTAAAATGGAAATCATTCAAATAGCATATGATTTAAGTAACATAGATGTAAGATGCGGCGGGAGATCCGATCCCTCTCTTACCTCCCGGCGCATCTCCCTGTAGCGTCGAATGCGCAGGCGCGCACTTCCTGCTTAGGCTTCTCCCCTCTGTCTTCTGTGCTCAGGCGCGCACTTCCTGGATGGGAGCGTTTTGACGCTGGCCTTCATGACATCAATATTGTGCACCAAATTTGAATCTTGACACAAATTCTCTTTTAAAAGCCCAGTCCACCATTTTATCGATGCCCAAGCTGGTTCCAGTTTTACTATTCCTGCCGAAAGCGGATCTGAGGATCAGAACTCCTGTTTTTTGACTCCCCTCTGACTTTTGAGTCTGATTATTGCTGCCAGCCTAGAAGTCTTAGGGCTATTCCACACGGGGAGATAGCGACGCGTTTGCGGTCGTGGCGACAAAGCGCCGCGACAGTCGCCGCGACCGGCGCAGGCGACAGTTTTGTATGGGCGCCTATGTAAAAATGCCTGTGCTAACCACACGAGGCGATGCGCTTTTCAACAGTCACCTGAAAATGCCTCGCCAGGCTTTTTCAGGCGACTGTTGAAAAGCGCATCGCCTCGTGTGGTTAGCACAGGCGTTTTTACATAGGCGCCCATACAAAACTGTCGCCTGCGCCGGTCGCGGCGACTGTCGCGGCGCTTTGTCGCCGCGACCGCAAACGCGTCGCTATCTCCCCGTGTGGACTAGCCCTTAGACTGATTCTCGATCACGTCTCCTCTTTATCCTTGCCGGTACCTCGTTTACGGACTTGTTGTCACTTACTTTTCCTTGTGTTTTCCGCAGGGCGTCGGTGAACACCGGAATCCGCAGGGATATCCTATGCACCGATACCGATAACGAGATTGTTACAATAGAATAGAGCAAGCTGTACTTTTGTCTTATTACAAAGCATGCAGAATAAACCAACTCACCAACAGTGAATGATTGTCTATTGTTCAAAATCTGGGTCACTTGTTCCGGGTGTGACCATCTGGGGTTACTTTCACTTAGACTGCACATAAGATGAAAAGTGTCTCTAATATATCCACCTCGAGTGTGTTTCTTTATGTTCAGAACTGACATGATCTTTCTCTACAAATGTTGCACCTCTAGCCTTAGCAGCATTAACACCAGAGAGTTATTCACTATACGGAGTGGGTAGCACTGATACTGGTGATGCTCAATGTAGCACAGCTTTTATATAAAGACATTCTAGCTTCCTCCACCAAATCTTATGTATTGTAGTGAAATGAAACAGAATGTTCTTAGCAAGTGTTCTACTTTAAAGTGTCACTGAAACTGACAGCAAGCACAGTAAAACTGCACGTGGGCTTTTATTTGTGCGACTTTCCTGGGGACCACACGGCATCGTGTCAGGCCTTTTTATCTGTAAATTTCTACTCAGGCATGAAATGATTCTGTAATACACAGGTTCCTGATTAGAGCAATTTGGGCTTTTTTATGTACAAAGTGTCCTAAAAAAACGCAGTGTAGAGGGGACAAACACAATGAAGGCTTCACAAAGATGAATGGAGCTCTTAAATAATGTATCCAAATGCAAGAACAGAAATAAAAGCTGAAAACAGATACTGTACATCAGACTTGATAAAGATGAATTGCATGAAGTCGATATGATGGATTACTCCTTAATATTATGCTGCCAGTGTTAAATAATAAAATGAAAGTTTCCAGCACAAAAAAACATTCTCATTGTTTAATGTCTTATACGGCCAATGCACTAACATTGGGGGCTCATATATGGAATTTTCAGGGTGTTTGTTGGGTACTTGTAAAGCACAACTTTTTGTACCAATGAATAAAGGATTATAACAGTAGCCTACAAAATACCTGTATAATGAATAGATATGAGCTTCTTACAGGTGTAGTAGGGGCAGACGAGAGCACTGATTATGTATTTCAGTTACAGATAAGTTGCTTCTCAGAGTATCCTCTCACATTCTCACATACATAGGGGGTTATTTACTAAACTCCGAATGTAAAAAAAAATCACAAAAAATGTGTGATTTTTTTTTATAAAATCAGACTTTTAAAAAAACACAAATTTTTTGGAATTTATTAAACCCAGCAAATGGAAAAGTCAGAATCGGAAAATCTGGCATATCAGACCTGTCGAGGTTGCATATACTGTAAGTCAATGGAAGAAGTCCCAATGATTTTTTGATATGTGCTGGGTTTAGTGCAATACTTTGAATTCTGGGGTGAAAAAATCTAAAAAATCTTGAAAATCAGATGAAAAATCATATTGTTAAATTTTCGGGAAACAATAAATAAGAGCAAAAAATTTGATTGGAGTTTTTAGCAGAAAATATTGAGATAAATTCGGACTTTGATAAATAACCCCCATAATGTTCCCTCCCAACACCTCTGTCATGTGGAACAGAACTAGCAGATTGAGGGGGACTCCTCACCCAATACTACTTCCCCCCTATTTCTCTGTTCTAGTCAGCATGTTTGCATGAGTTTCTAGCGAGCTGTCTCACTACATCTCACTAGATTCTCACTAACCTACTCTTGAATGCTCCAAATCTCTAACTGGAGCACAATTGCCCAGGCACTCACTTTGTGTTGGGACAATAGACTTTCCATTCTGGCTAGCCTGACTACCTGTTGCTCTTAGAGGGAGATGGTATCAAACTCCTAACTCACTGTAACCCTAACAAGGTACAGCCTCCCACTTGGTCTGGCACTGCAGACATCTGTACTGCCTGCTTAGGCCAAAGAGGAAGTCTCCTACAGGCCAACTATAAAAGTTAGTGCCAGCTTCAGACTGAACTGAATATTGCCTAACAATTTAAGTTTGAAGTAAAATATATTTCACCTCCTTACAAGGTTTTCTGTTGATGATATATCAATATTATTATTGCACCTTATTCAAAATATTTCAAATTTCAAGCTCTTTTATACAGTACTATGTGGCATTACATTTAGATTTAGAAGACATTTCAACTATGTAATGAGCTTCATGGAACCGCCAGTCAGAATTCTTTGAAATAAGATTCATTAGATGTAGCATTAGATGTGTGTTTTTTCTAACATGACGATTACTGATCAATCTATTTTACCATGTAAATTCAAATTTTAATTTAAGAAAAACATTCTCGTTACATATGGCATATTATGAGAGACTTCATAATTATACTAACCACTAGGTATAATTAATTCTTTGGGACCAAAAGCCAGGTAGTTAATCGATTTCTGATGAAATTACATTTCTCATCCATTTTATTATTTTTTCATGCTAGAAATCCACTCATCTAACCAGGGATGTGATTACTTTTATTTTCTTTTTTCATTATTATTCATGCTTATGATGGGATGTAAAGACGTGCTATTCACAGATGAAATATAGATTTTAATGACAAATCTGAATAATACCACATGTAATAAATAGATTTGTTAATTTCCTTGATACTGAGAACCATTCTCCCTTTGGGATTGCATATTTCCCATTTGGCATTGGTAATGTACTCCACTATGTATTGATCACTCGCTTGCATTACAAATTCAAATATATTTTATTACTTACTATAGCAATCACGGTAGCATTGCATACATATCCAGACTTCAAAAGGGCATAGATAAATACCAGTACCTGTAGGGATCTCCAGCCTTGCTGATGGGGCCAGATATTTGGTGGCTTCCCGTTAAAACAGACTTAATCCAGACACAATGTCATGGCACTTTTTTTTTTGTGAGAGTTTTTGTTGATTTTCCATGAATTCAATTATTCATGGCACAGTGAAATCATCTTTAAAGTAGAGTCCTGCAGCGGGTCGGGTCGGTACGCTGCAGGTTGCGGGTAGAAGTTCCGGGTGCGGGCATAGACGCGGGTCGGCGGTTCTGCGGGTTTGCGGGTCGAGCTGCGGGTCTTCTCAGTAGTGATATTTACTCCTTTTTCTTGTCACGTCATGTTTTCTGATCACGCCTACTTCTGATGACGTCACTTCCGGTTTACAATGACAGCACTTCCTGTTTTACTCCTTTTTTTCTGATCACATCTACTTCCGATGATGTCACTTCCGGTTTACAATGACAGTGCTTCCTGATTCTTTATGGTCAGTGGGTCTCAGGTCCGGGTTAAGGTACTTGCGGGTCGGGTTGGGTAGCGGGTCCAAGCGGGTAAGAATGCGGGTTGCGGGTCCGGGTTGCGGATTGCAGGTTGCGGGTTGGGTACGGGTCCCAAAAAATGGACCTGCACAGGACTTTTAAGTTCTATAAACCAACAGGTCTCTTGATGGAAGTGTATGTGACAAAGAAAGCCCATCATATTAGTTAGAAAAAGACACCTAATATTCTTCAAGCGTTTCTATAGCTTGATGAATTGCCAGCATTGTTTTGCAGCGACTGTTCTTTCAGAATACCAGTGAAGCAGTTTTAAAAGGTTCATTGCTGTTAAATAATTCATTTGCTTACAAAGAGTATCTCTGAATACATTATAGAGCTCACTATTGATCTATTAACATTTTAGTAAATATTTGTTTAGCACTATCACTTCATTCAACACATTTAGACAATCTTAGCTTAAGAGGATAACATTTCTTCCCAAATCCAAGCCACTTTCCTATTCAACATGAGTTGTTTAATTACTGACTCACAAGCATCACTCGACCATGGAATCTTTAGTTATTATTTATCAATAATCCTTGAAACCAAGTCACGGGATGTTTTCATTATTCAGAGGTCTTTGAAATTTGTGATCATCATTCTAGTAAATTGATCTGAAATAAATCACTAGCCTGTTTGGGAAGAATCAAAGAGTAACTTGCATATTGTTCCATAAGACCAATCAATTACTGTTACAAAGACATAATAACAGTCTTTTAGGAATCGCAATTTACACCTGTGCTTTTAGAAAAGATGCAATGAAACAATGGCACACTATAGAAATATACACTTTGCAACAGATCTTAGTAAATATAAGTAATATAAACTCATTAGGTAAAATTTTTAACATTTTAAAAAAAAAGTTCTGTGCTGGAGGACTTTGCTACATTTTAGCATTTTCATGATTTAGACAAATTCCATCATTGCCCTCTATCTCTTGATTTTTGCTACCGATTGAATTAGCCCGTGATTCTGTTCGCGTTTCTCCAGTAATCACCTGCAATTGTAAACCAGTGAGCCAATGTCAGGTCCTGACTGGCATGGGTATAAACATTTCAGTCTGCAGCATTAAAACACATTTGACTAAATAAAAAACTGTTGGACAATTATTTTAGACTCCAAGGTATTTATTTTTCTGTAAAGACACTACAAAGCAGGGACAGCGCCCATAGTGTAATTTGCCTTTATTTTTTTGAAAAGGTTTTAAAACTTATTAAGTCATACTTCTGAGCGCATATCACACCTGACAATTTCTCTGACTCTGAAGAAGCTGTCTTCAGCGCAATGCGTCTTGTTTGTGCACCTGCCATGTAGGAGCGGCTTTAAATCTTCTAAGGGGAGAGTTACTTTACCTGGGGTATAAGAGCTCTTGGGAAGGGTCACTTCATTTGAACAGAACTGTGTGGTCAATAACCCCTTTCCGGTGTGATTGGGACTGTGATAATAAAAGGACTGTGTTAGATAGACAGTCAGAGTGATACCTAATAGTGACATGGGTAGGTCCCCACGTGTCCCCCGTGCAGGAGTGCATTTTGTATTGTATGTGTAGGGCATTATATTATCTCTTTTGTCTTTATTTAGCTTCCAGGCACATTTGTTATAAAAAGTGGCCACTTGCATTTGCACCAATATCTAAAGATGACTTGTAATATGCCCGCCCTATTCAAATTGACCAAAACATAAAAAGGACTAACAAAGTTTCGATAGACAGAAAAGTCACCAGTGTTCGGCACCCAGGATGCAACTTCACATTTTAGTGAATTAGCGCAGTAGTAACGAATTTTCACCCGGTGAAGTGTTGCGAAGTGAGCTAAATGGACGCTGGTGACAATTCGCCCTTTAGTGAATCTGTCCCAAAGTATTTTGGGAAAAACACTATTTGTACTCAAGGTAAAAAAATAATCTTTTGATAAATCTGCCCCTTAATCCCATTGGAAAACCTTTGCTGCTTGTTAAAGTAAAATATATAAAAATTACAAGTGTGAATGGCACCAGTTCCTGCTTTTAAATACATTAAGGACATGCCCTTTAGCTATGAAAACTTAAGCCTTAAAATCAAGTTCCACCAAAACACAAATAAAACATTAAATATTAACATATCTGATTTATTATTTATTTTGTATTTTACAATGTTATTAATGATTCTTCTGCCCCTCTGTGTCTCTGTAATTACCAAACTAGCTGTTTGTTATTGTTGATTTATATAATAGTTGTTGTATCCATTCGTTATATGGTTGGGTGCTGCAAGGTCAGACATGCACACAAATAAAATTGATATCTTCAGTAGCAAGTGTATCAGGTTTTTGGAACAGGTTGCTTACTGGTACCTTGTACCTATACAGCTACACTGTGTTGTTGGGGGGGGGGGGGTTAACCACATTAATTTCACACACAGAACTTGATCCTAGAAATAACTTGGGTTTCAATGGTTCTTTCAAACAAATGAAAATCTTTATTTGGTAGATGAAACAAAATCAATCTTGATGGTTCTGATTCGGACGGTAAAAGACCACCAAAATCAGTAAATGCTTTATATATTTTTCACCTCCATTGTTATTACTAGTAAAATAGTCAAGTCACTTAGAATTATGGTTTCTTTTATTAGGCAAATTTTTATTTTTAAGTTGACAAGCCCTTTTAAAGGCTTGCTGCTGCCCTTAGATCCTCTGGCCCTCTGCCACACCAGCATTCCTGCCCCCTGTAAGCAGTGGCGTAACTACCGGGGGAGCAGGGGGTGCGATTGGGCCAGGGCCCATACCCCCTCAGGGCCCCCTGGCAGCTCGCGATTCCAGGCAGATTCTGGGAGTATGGAGGGGGACGGGGGCCCGGCTGCACGTACCGTGCCAGGGCCCGACCCGCTCTAGTTATGTTGCTGCCTGTAAGGATACATTCATGGAAGGATAGGGAGGGCATTAGCGAAATTATGGTGAATATCACAACAAAATAGTGTTTTTAATCTTAAATACTTTTCTTATTTTTACAATCTTACATCCAGCCTACAAACTATTCGGGGCATATTTACCAAGGGTCGAATTTTGGATTTGAAAAACTTCAAAATTCAAAAAGACCAATCGAAATTAAGTCGAAGTTTTTTTTTGCAGAATAGGTCAGTTTCTGATCTAATAGGTCGTACAAATCAAAGAAATACTGTAGCACATTTGATTGAATTCAAATCAAAGTTTTTCCAAAAAAAACTTAGATTTTTCATAGTCCAAGTAGGTTCAAGGAGGTCCCCCATAGGCTAAAACAGCATCCCGGCAGGTTTTAGATGGCAAATGGTTGAAGTCAAATTTTTAAAGAGACAGTACATGATAAATTTCGATATTCGAATTTTCACATTTTTTTCAAATTCAAATCTAGTCAAACTTCACTAAAAAGCTTGACATTTAAATTTTTTCAATACAAAAATTCACCTCGACTTTTGATAAATCTACCCCTACATGTTAGAAAGACAATAATCCAATATTATAGTGTTTTTATAGCAAATAAAAATCTGTTCATTATTCAGAATGCTTGGGACCTGGGGCTTTCCGGATAATGGATCTTTCTGTAATTTCGATCTTCTTAACTTATGTCTACTAGAAAATAATTTAAACATTAAATAAACCCAATAAGCTGGTTCTACTACCAATAATGCTGTCCTGGCAAATGATGTGGCTGATGAGCAAAATTTTTTGGCGTGTTTGGCTGAGAAAAAAATGCCCAAAGACTATAATGGGTAATAGAAGAATGGTGCAGTGTTAAAAATTGTTGCACAGTTTGTCGTTTTGTGAAAGCAAAACTGGTCACATTCGCACATCACTATGTGGCACTTGTGCTTCTTGCAATTTACTTAGAACAGGTCCCTTGTGGCTATGGACACAACCACTAAGCAAACCTTTAGATTTCTTTGTGATCATAAAGTCAATTGGGTGTGTGCAATTCATCAGATTGAGAGGGGCGGGGTGCACTGTCAATCAATAGACGTTTTTACGATTTATGCTTGGACAAAGGCACCTTGTGACATAGTATCAGTAATGCTTATGTTTATAAATGAGTCCTATGGGGTTTGTGCCTTCTGCCCAAAGGTGTTTATTTAATATCTATAATTGTTCCTTATCTATGGCCTGTGAAACAAATAAAGACTTTAAAGGATCAGTGAATGCAGAAGTACATTATTAATATTTTATTTATTAATATAAATCCAATTTTTGCAGTTGGCCACCATTCCAATTTATTTTAAATTTTTTCCGGTTCCATTGGTATTTGTGAATAATTGATAAGAATATGAGTTGCCTCTACAGCAATCTGCCCCTATGTGGTCCTCATCTGCAGCTATGTCAGTTTACTGCACGCACTTTCCGTGTTATCGTAAGCGATTCTGAAAACTCTTGCGACTTCCATAAATTCATTTTCTTTTTTTCTTAAAACACCATTGTGTATTTTCATACTGCTGCTTATTTAAATTGTATAAACAGACATAACTGCAATAGGTAGGGAGGAAGAAAATGTTTAATTTAATACAAGTCAAAAGGCTAATAGGCAGAATTGTTTAAAAGTTATAAGGAATGAAAATGGAATTGCACAACATATCCTAAATGCGAATTGAAATGATGAGCAGCTTTGCTGGGCAAAGTTGTAATTTGCAAGGCCCCTTTTCCTAGATAATAATCCCTGTGCAAATCACATCTCATTGGCAGGATCTGTTTCTCTTTGCTATGGATTATGAAGCATTCTGAACTAGAAAGAGCCAGATAAAAGACACAATTTATTCTAGTTTAACTATTTTTTTACCTGCTGAACCTTAAAAATATTGTGAGTTAAGAAATATGTGGAACTAGAGACTTACATTAAGGTTATTGGAAAATAGAAAAACATAATGAGCCCTAATAAATACAAAACGACTGCTACTTCAGCTAGAGTGATGATTGAGTCAACTCCAGTGAAGGAAACATAACAGTAATGGTGTAACTTCATAAACATAGTTTTGGTGGCAGAAGGAGACTAAAAATTATGAACACCAACTAAAAAATGACTTGAATAGCTAGTTATAGTATTGTGTTTGTGTGTAGATTGATGTCCAGGCTTATGATCCTTATGAACAATATGGAGACCGTTACAAGTATAAGTTTCAGACCATTCTAATAACTCACTCTCTTTTTCTCCCTTGTTTAGGCCCACGTCCACAGTGTCACAGAACTCATTTTTTCTCATCAGTCAATCAATTACCACACAACCCCCCTACAGGTAGAACACTCTTGCCAACTTCAAAAAAGTCTATATCCATGTCTCAATAAGCAGCCTATTTCCTAGCAAGAGAATGCTAACTGACCCTTGTTGAGATGGTTCCTCTTCTAGGAGGTTAGGAATGTATGCGGAGCCTTTTTACTTTTAATAACAGGACCAAAATCGCCCCTAACAGTAAGGTGACCCCAGAAAACTATATACTTTTGTAAAATGTGCATCAATTAATTCAAAATAAGTAAATAGATCTTTCTACTGCAACCAAACTGTTAATTCAAATTCCAAATCTCAACCAACTAAGAACTAGAAAGAAAACTACAGCATATGAATTATCTTCTTGGAACTTCATCTACTGCAAACAAAAAATAACACATTCTGGCAGGTTTCTATATCTTTCTACTCCACACTACCAGCTACTAGCTTTTTGTTATATTTCATTTGAAAAAAAAGAATTCATATGAAGTGTTTGTAGCAACACTTCACATTTTGTTATTTTGAGGGTTGTGCAGTTTTTGCTGCAATAGGTGGCCTTTAATCAACTTCTAGGAACCAAATCCAAAAATATTAATGGTGAATACATATGCATTGAGAAAGCAGGAACTGGAGAGCCTTCAATGTAGGTAATGTTCTTTATTCGGCACAAAATAAAGAACATTAACTACATTGAAGGCTCTCCAGTTCCTGTTTTCTCTATGTTACTGAGTGGAGGTGGCTGCTCCAAAAGCTGTTGATGAACCTGAAAACATTGTAATTCGATAAGAAAGTGGAATGATAAGGAACTCTTTTCTCTATTGTACATATGCATTGAGTTGACCGAAGACTGACCAGGATTCTTATTTGTTGCTTGAAGCAGGTTTAACTGTGAAAATGTGTGTTGTCTGTTATGTTAGAATACAGAGGTAATGATGCATGTTTTTATCATTTAATACATACAGTAAACATTTGCAGTATTTATGCTGCTTATCATACTACAAAGCTAAGTTAAGTAATAGGTAAGTTCAATTTCCATAAAAACCGAGGTAGCATGATACAAAATACATTGTTTTACAAAGTGCAGGATAAAGATAAAGAAGCCTGTAAATGAGTGCTCCAGCAGCTTGTAAATGATTACAGCAAAGATGATATACTTAATACAATTTAGGTTTTACTATTTTTTAGCTGTGGATTGATGCAATAAAATTGCTTTTGCTTGTTTTTTTTTTGTATTTTGTATCCTAGTGGATAGTTATACATGCAGTTCAAACTTGCTGTGCCATGAAAATAAATCATGTTTTCAATTTGAAAAAAGTGCTTTGGTCGTTTAAATTCAGCATGTGTCAATGTCTGACAGCTCTGTTTTAGTATATTAAGGCATTGGGAATTTAACTGATGATAGGTTACACCGGTTTTTTTTGGACAATAATAGATGAAACACTTGCTTAAAATATAAAAAAAAAGAAACTCTGTCACCAGTACACAGATTCATCCTCTTTGGCCTACTATAAGGATTGCAAACAACTATTTTATACTAGCACATTATGGGGCCGATTTACTAAAAATCAGATTTTAATTTTTTCCCTAAATTTGTGTTTAAAAAACACAAAACCGCTAATATAAAACTTCTCCAAGAAAGTAGTTAAGAACCTTTTTTTTTCACCATTCAGGCTTTTAGAGGTTTTCGGATTTTTTTTGGTAGTAATTTTTTATAAAAACTCGCACAAATTTTTTTTGTAAAAGGTATTTATTTAAGAGGTTTCCACATATATTGCATACTCAAAGTTAACTTTACAACCATATTTTTGTATTTGGTATCCTCTGGAAATGTTTCTTATTTTCAACTATGCAATCCCCAACCTAAAAGAAGTAATTAAGAAAGAGGAAAAAGGAAAAAGGAAGTTAATAGAGAAAGGGATTAAGATATAGTGGGGTGGGGAGGTTACCAAGTTTAAAGGTGATCATACGAGGCATCAATACATTGCAGCTAACCCTTTTGTCAAAGGAGAGGAGAAAGCCTCTTTTCATTCTCGTGTGTGCAAGCGCGCACTTCCTGCTTGTTCTTCTGACACTGGGGTCTGACGTCACTATCCAGCGACAAATTCTAATGTTTTGGTGCCAAAGCTCCTTTTAAAAGCCTGATCCACCATTTTGCTAATGCCCAAGCTAGGCTTCAGGTAACTGTTCCTGCTCAAGCGTATTTACTATCTGATTATTTGGTTTTTGACTTCTGCCCGACTCTCGTTTACGATTCCTGCCATCTGCCATAGTCTCTTCGTCTGTTTGACTACGCCTACTCTAAATCCTTGCCGGTACCTCGTTTTCGGACTATTTGCTAAATCTGCACTTCCTTGTGGGTTTTCCGCAGCAGAAAGGCCGGAGACCCTAAAGGGCGTTGGTGAACACCGGAGATTGCAGTCTTGGATGGTTCACTTCAACCCTTAATATATCTTCCCCTAAATGTTAGTGAGTTTGGGTTATGCTTAACTGAGAAGGATCTGGGGATTCTTGTGGATACCAAGCTGTGTACCTTTAGTCGGTATCACTCAATGGCTACTAAAGTAAAAGTAGAAACCTAATTTTGCCTCTTTATAGATCCCTAGTAAGTACTCAATTTGAGTATGGAGTTTGGGCTCCAGTCCAGGATATTAATGAGTGTATGAGTGTATATGTGAGTGTATAGATAGGTCAGTATAAGTATGTGTATATATTGCAGGTGTACTTGGGTTCATTTGGAGATCTTGAACTTCATGGGCTTTGTATATGTATGTATATTAGGATTTTAGGATATTATTATCTGAAATGCATGAAGAGAAAAAGCAAATCACTGGAAAAAAAGATCATTCAAAAAGGGCACAGGGGAAATGGTAGTTCCGTTTGCTAGAGCTTTCTACAATATGTAAAGGTTTTCTGCATAATAGATCCAATACAAAAATGTATTATTGCACATATAGACAACCATAAAAGATCATGGGAACATAGTGGCTCATATAGCTGCAACTCTAGCATATAATTCATAAGTGTCCCCAGTAACAGGTCAGAAACAGAGACATGTTTTCTTTTATAAAAAAAAAAATATTTGAATTATTTCTATTTTGTATTTCCATTATTTTTATTTCTATCTGTTTTAAAATAGAGTATTGACCACAATAAAGAAGAATGGTTCACTATGATTATGATTAGAATTTGATGAAGCACTTTACAGTTTCCCTATTGGCCTAAACTTCTGACTTCCAGTGAGTCATTGCATTGCATTCAAACTATTATTTATGTCAGAGTACCAGCAGTCAGCAATTATTTAATGTTTCCTGACATCAGAGAAAAAATAATTGAATTCTGGACAGCTGATGTCACATTCTGTAGAATAATTATACGTCTGTGTGGCAGGAATAACCCCAATAGAGATGTCTCATTTAAACCGTGCATGAAATGAAGCTAAGTCTTCTTAAATATTAGACAAAGTTGCTCTAGACAATGTTGTTAGAATGAACAAAAGCAGAAAATAACATCACATCAAAAGAAATCAACCATTTATTAATGCCATCACAGTAAATCTATTTTTCAAGGCCATTGCTTTGTTCTCAAAACAAATTATTGTGATTAATTCCCGTATAAAGAAAGCAATTCCTTAATTAAAAGGTTGACCTGACAGGACCAATCTAGAACAATGAATATTTTATTTAGCCATTTCCTTTAGAGGCTAGTGAGTAACATTAGTTCATGAACAAAAAGTAATATCTCAAATGTCTATTTTTAAAGAAGAAACCTGCTTCTATCCAGAATTACACAGATATAGTAAGTAAGTTACAATGGTGTCAGATTTATTGTTTAATAATGAACTCTTATCTCTCTCTTTCTCTCTGGCTACAAATGCAATAATTTATGTACTGAACTTACTGCACCAGGCTAAAGGTTGAACATCTCTATAACAGTGATCCTTGCCTTTAAAGGAGAAACAAACCCTTTACAAAAAAACCCTAACCCCACCCCACGTAGATCACCCTCCCTCCTCCCCCCGAGCCTAGCTGCCACCCTGGGTAAATACCCCTAACTTTTACTTACCCCTCGGTGCAGAGTCACAGCATCGGTGTTCAGCACAGCTATCTTCTGGGTCTTCGTGTCTTCTTCTGGAGCTTCGGCTAGTAAAAAGTTAGGGGCATTTCCCGGGGGGGGGGGGCAGATAGGCTGGGTGGGGAAGAGGGAGGGGGGTCTATGTGGGGTGAAGCGTTGGGTATTTTTGTTAAAGTGTTTGTGTGTTTGTTTCTCCTTTAAAGTTGTCACTGGGGTCACCATCTTGGATTTTGTTAGGAGTGTAGAAACAGAACACAGGGCACGACATGGGTACTGCTAGCAGATATAACCTTGCTCGTTTATTGCGGATGCAATGTTTCGGGGCGTGACCCCTTTTTCAAGGGTTCAAGGGGTCACGCCCCGAAACGTTGCATCCGCAATAAACGAGCAAGGTTATACCTGCTAGCAGTACCCATGTCGTGCCGGTGTGTTCTGTTTCTACGTTACTTTTGAGGCTGCCAAGTTCCTCTATCGCCAAGCACCTGGGATTCGTGTTTGTCTGGACGGCCAGGATGTGCGAGTGTAAGTTCTTTCTTTCTTTTTTGTTAGGAGTGTCACATAAATACTCAGTGTCACGATCGGCACCCTAAATCCAGAACCAGTGTTAGGCTCTCTGGTTTCGGCTCTAGCTTCTGCCTTTAACAGCTGCCTTTCACTTTGGGAGGAGCCCTCAGCTAATCAGATGCCGCCAGATCTTAATAAGAGAGGAGCCAAGCAAAGGTTCTGGACGAGTAAAGGGGCATGTTCATTAGCAACGTTTTGGACGGAAGGTACAGTTCAAGGAGTAGACAAAGTGTAATCATGCAGACCGGGGTCGGTGCAGACAGAGTTCAAGCAGGGTCAGACAGGCAGTGGTCGGTACTGGCGGAATTCAAGCAAGGTCAATCAGGCCGGGGTCGGTACAGGCGGAGTTCAAAAGAGTAGCCAGGCAGGCAAGGGTCAAAACCAGGAGAGATTAAAATTTTTAGACAGGCTTAGGTCAGGATCAGTGGAGTTCAGAATGGTCAGGCAGGCAAAGGTCAGGATTACAGAGTTTCAGGATAGTGAGACAGGCAGGATCAAAACCAGAATCAAACCGATATACTAAGCACACACAGATACTAACACAAGCATAGACCTAACAAGGGGCAATGAGTTTGAACTCAAAGTCCCTTTAAATACCTTTAAATCTCGCGCCACGGGCGATGACTTCATGACGCTGGCGAAGTTGCGCATGTAGAACCATTAAGCACGTGCCACACGCGCCCTTTGACGGACCGGCACGAGCAGTCGAAACAAGTCCCCGCCGCCACACTAGACCACCAGGGTGAGTGCTCTTTACACTCAGGGTGCTATGGGCAGCCAGAGCATGTGCTGGAATCAGAAGAAAAGATGTGAAGCTACTGGGGGGCATCTCTGAAGAGAGAGATAAAAATACAGTACCCTTGATCAGTCTTTCCACTTTACTTCAGCAAACTAAAAAATGTATAACTAAATGATAAGATTAGAATATTTGTACTCCTCGAACAACTCCAGACATTCAGTTTTATTTAGAAAGAGATAGACCAAAAACATTTACTGTAATATTTCTTAAATATTTCTTATTCCTTATACAGTCTATTCACAAAGATGTTTTCAACCTTTTCATGCCAGCAGCAAAATAAAGGCTCAGCATAGATCAAAGAATCTATTGCGCTGATGCTATGGTCCTTTAAAGTCAATTAAAGAGTTAATATAAGACCTTAAAGCATATGACTTTATCATATTTTAAAGATTATTGCAATTAGTTATCTTACAGAACTCCCCTCTCTTGTTATCATTTGCCTTGCCTATTGTCTAATTTTTATTTTTCTGCATTATGTCTATGGCTGAAATGATTCAATACCCTGCATTCAATAAATTCTTCCTTTAATGTTTTTAATATGTTTCTTGATCTTGAGTACTAGCTTCCTAGATGACATTGCTATATAATTAAAGCCACATTTACAAAGAAGTAATATATGGCTTATCTAGGACTACAGGCATTGTAAAATAGATGATTATAATTTGCTCCCAGGCTTTCACTATCACTGCAATACTATTAATATATACAACTCAAGCTTATATAGATAAAATACAACACTTTCAGCTCCTTTCCCAAACCCTTTTATCTGCTTCTTGATGGTTTCCACCTCCGACCATATTTTCTTACCCTGCACCTGAATAATGCACAGTCTACATATTAAC
Organism: Xenopus laevis; assembly: GCF_017654675.1. NCBI lineage: Eukaryota > Metazoa > Chordata > Amphibia > Anura > Pipidae > Xenopus > Xenopus laevis. The sequence goes on along the minus strand of NC_054382.1, from coordinate 88,096,202 downwards.
AAATAAGTTCTAGATTGTGTAGCACATTTAAAGGGGAACTCCGGCTTTCAATCCAAAATTTGATAAAGAGGCCCACATAACACAGAAACCCCTAATATATCCATCACAGTTACCTGTTTCTTCAAAAAGTATGAATAAATGCAATTTTCTATGCTGAAATCCAGCTGGTTAACAGTTCTTCTCTTTCTGCATCATTTGAAATCCTGGCAGGGAAGGAGGGACTAAACACCAATCTTACAAATTGTAACAAATTCTCCACAGCTTACAGACAGCATGCAGGAACTACATAACCCACAATGAATTGCACTGTGATGTTCTGTTCCTAATTGAAATCATGTGTGCAAGGAATTGTGGGTTTGGAGGAAACCGGCTGTTACTGATACAAAGTAACAGTAGTCAGTCAGCTCAGCAAAGTAGTCAGACAGATCAGCAAGAGAGCAGGGTGCTAGGCTTACAGAACTGTTCCAAACCATTAAAAATCATGAAAAGTCTGCATATTCTTTAATTGATGTATATTGCAAAGTTGCATGAAATTATGTTTCCTTTTCAAAAAGATTAAGTTATGTTTGTGTGGAGTTCCGCTTTAAGGTTGTTCCTGTAAGCCTGCTGGGTAATGTAGTCCCCTGTGCCTTCTATTACCGTACAGACGAATTAGTTAAAGGGGTTGTTCACCTTAAGTTGCTAGGGTCCAAGTTACCCTAGCAACCACACATTGATTTGAATAAGAGACTGGAACATGAATAGGAGAGGCCTGAATAGAAAGATGAGTAATAAAAAGTAGCAATAACAATAAATGTGTAGCCTTACAGAGCATTTGTTTTTAAAATGGGGTCGGTGACCCCCACTTGAAAGCTGAAAAGAGTCAGAAGAAGAAGGTAACTAATTTAAAAACTATAAAAAAGAAATAATGAAGGCCAATTAAAAGTTAACATACTGAAATTTAACTTTAAGGTGAACCACCCCTTTAATGCTTTAACCTGCAGGAAGAAAGGAATTCTCCAGCCAATTATCAAGGGGACAGTCTGGGTCTTGCCCACACAGGAAGAAGAATTGAATTCAGGGAGGAAGAGGAGGAGGAGGAACCAGCCAGCAGAGGAAACATGTGCTTGGAGATCTAGAGAATGTTAGTTTGCGTTCCTGCTGAGTGACCAGCCAGAAAGAGACTGCTGTTAATCTGCAAGGGGAAAACACTGCAGTGTGCAGTCTGCTTGGAGTGGTTTCCTACTGTTCATTGAAAGTCTTTTTCAAGTGTCAGCCATTTTGATAAGGAGAGAGCTGCAGTGCGAGGAGAAGCAAGGTTTCCTCTGAACTTTAAGTTATTAACCCTTGTGTTGCCAGTTTAAGGAACATTGGACGTTATATAAACAGACATTATCCTACTAGTCCATTGGAGGAAGAGACATATTGTGCAAGGAGAGCTGACAGTAGGGTTGCCGTCTGTCCAGTTTTGACTTGGACAGCCTGGTTTTTTGAAGGACTGCCCGGGTCAAAACTGGCTGCCTAGTTTTCCAAATTAGGATTTCCTATGATTGACGTGGCTATCGACCACGTCATAGCCCCACCCCTAATGTCATGGCATGTGCCCTCGTGTCGCAGACCTGCCACCATTACGGTCCCGGCCCCAACACGTCACGGTAACCTGGAGTTCCACCGCACAGAAGGTGGCAACCCTAGCTGACAGCATTGCTGCACACATCAAACTGCACCAGAGGGAACAACGTTTATACTCTTACCAAGGGACACATCACCATCTTTTACACCCAGAGACATAATCCAGTTTCCCAGTTCAACAGAAACCTAAAGTGGAAATTGCCTTTGCATTTAGGCTGCAGCCCATCCAGCAACTTCAACCCAGTAAGGGGCCCCCCACCAGCAAACAATATATCTAGCTGGTAACAGGTTGGGGGAATTAGGTGTGCACACCTTGGTTTGAGGGGTTTTCCAGGGGCTGTTCTTGGTGAATTGTCATAACTACTGCAGTTTTAGCCAAAGTACTAATTGTGCTGCTATTGTTCATTTTCTAACTAATTTTTTTCTTATAGTTACAGCTGTTTAATAAAGTCAGGCTGTGCCTGTTGTACTGCCATCTTGTATGCCTGGTTACTGAGGCTTTGGGGTGTCACTGGGTTAGGGAAAGCAGACTCATATATACTACTGCCAACACCTAAGGATGCGCTACAATTTCTTTTGAATAATATTTCATTGCTAGTAATCAAAAATTAAAGGGGAACTGCACAAAAACAAAAACTTGAGCTTGTTGAAAAGTAAACATAATTTCAAGCAACTTTGCAATATACATAATTTAGAAAATATGCATACTTTTCATGATTTTTAATGGTTTCTGACAGTTCCCTAAGCCTAGCCCCTGCTCTCCTGCTGATCTCTCTGACTACTTTATTGAGCTGACTGACTACTGTTACTTTGTATTAACAGCCAGCTGTCATCAGCCTGCATCTTCCAAATCCCACAATTCTCTGTACACATGATTTCAATAAGGAAAGGAACATCACAGTGCAATGCATTGTGGGTTATGTAGTTCCTGCATGCTGTCTGTAAGCTGTGGAGAAGTTGTTACAATTTGTAACATCAGTGTTTTAGTCCCTCCATCCCTGCCAGGATTTCAAATGATGCAGAAAGAGAAGAACTGTTAACCAGCTGGATTCCAGCATAGAAAATGGCATTTATTCATAACTGTGATGGTATATTAGGGGTTTCTGTGTTATTTGGTCCTCTTTATAAAATTTTGGTTTGGAAGCCAGAGTTCCCCTTTAATATGTAGGGTCTTTGTTCCTCTAGCTCCTATGAAACTTGCCCACACGACCACCCCTTTTTCATTAGCAGCCATTATATCCATGATAGCCTACATATTAGATAACAGAACCTTCACAAACCTTTTTATAGATATAGAGATATTTTAAATACATTAAGGGTTATAAATGCTTAATTTAATCATTTACCTCACCTTTGGAAAAGTCTCTGCATTCAATGGCCTTTGTATCATTAATCTGATGCTTTTATTTCAGTAGTTAGCTGTAACTGAAAAACTAGGAAAAGTACTGATTTTTCATTAGAAAATAAAGGAATAATCATAGTTCTATCATTTTTATATTTATCATTTTTTTTTAATTATTATTCTTTGTGTTATTGAATAAAATAATGTACTTGTACAGTACTGCACAATTCTAGAAGACATACAAAGCACATTTAAGTAGGGATGTCGCGGACTGTTCGGCGGCGAACTTGTTCGCGCGAACATCGGCTGTTCGCGTCCGCCGCAAGTTCGCGAACGTCGCGCGACGTTCGCCAATAGGCGTTCGCGTCAAAATCGTTCGACCATTCGACCATTCGATCGCTAAAATCGAACGATTTTCGTTCGATTCGAACGAAAATCGTTCGATCGAACGATTAAAATCCTTCGATCGTTCGAATCGAACGATTTTCGGATGTTCGAAGTTCGCGAACTGTTCGCGAACTGTTCGCATTTTTTGCCGGTGTTCGCGAACGGCGTTCGCGAACACATTATCGGCGGTTCGCTACATCCCTACATTTAAGTCCCGTATTGAGAACCTTATTAGTCTCCATTTAAAATATAATGTTGAATACATATTATAACAAAAAAGAATTATGATTTCCTGGAAAATGTGTGTAAGCACAGAAACATCTTTCAGGGCCAAACATCAGGTCCCAACATTTTGTTACACTAGAATGTACTCTCATTTATCATATTAAGTCCAAGTTGTGTTTTTTTGTTGTTGTTTGTTTGCTTTTTTTTTTCAATTGACAAATGACTCCAAAATCCTGTTTTAAGGCAATCAGGAGAAAGGATATATCTTCTGAGACTATGCTGTATTTTTGTTGGCAGTAAAAGATGCTGTACAAAGTATTTTTATTCTCTTTTCTGGGAATTTGCCCTAAAAGTACAAAGCTTAAGTACAGCAATTTGTGGCTACTGGCCAATGAAGATGAGATTTTTGAATACAGGTTATGGTTGGTAATTTTTCAGGCAAATGTATTTTTCTTTATTGTAAGACATATGGAAAAGCATTTTGATTGTGACTGGCCTTTTTAAAACATTTTTTAAGTACACCTCTTTAGTAGATTACTGTCTTGTTGTTCTAAATTTGAATTCTGGAGATACAGACCTTGGATATTAAAAAAAGATGGAACTACCATGTCATAAATTGTCGTTTTCAAAGCAAACAGAATTGATGTCTTGTGCTTAAAGCACTTCATTGGCAGGGTCTACTAGACTAGGTCAGTAAAAACGTATACATAATGCACAGACGCACTATCAGGTCTGCAACAACTGCAGTTTCACAATGGATATAATAAGAGTTCAGCACTTTAAGTCCCTTTAGGAGATATCTATTAAACGTAACCAACAATCAATGCTCCTTCTATAGCCACAGGACATATTTACAAAATCAGTGTAATGTCCAATTTCCAAATCACTGTGGTGTAACTATCACACACCTGACCCTGAAGGGAGTTGGGGCCCTGACAGCAGGGTCTACTGCATGGTAGTCGTTCTCCCCAGCCACTTTTGCCTGTTAAATTTTACCCACCACCACAAAAGAGCCGTATGCAGCTGGAGGCTAGCTGGAGCTGGGAGAATTAGCTGGGCTCTAGCAAAAAAGGGTCTTCAAAAATCAGATACAAACAAATAAAGTAGCATGCTTTTTGGACACATTGTGAACAAGTCGTAGGGGCACATTTACTAAGCTCGAGTGAAGGATAAGAATAAAAAATACTTCGAATATCAAAGTATTTTTTTGGCTACTTCGACCATCGAATTGGCTACTTCGACCTTCGACTACGACTTTGAATCGAACGATTCGAACTAAAAATCGTTTGACTATTCGACGATTCGATAGTCGAAGTACTGTCTCTTTAAAAAAAACTTCGACCACCTACTACGCCACCTAAAATCTACCGAGCACCAATGTAAGTCTATGGGGAAGGTCCCCATAGGCTTTCCTAGCAATTTCTGATCGAAGTAAAAATGTTCGATTGATGGATTAAAATCCTTTGAAACGTCCGATTCGAAGGATTTAATCGTTCGATCGAACGAATTGCGGTAAATCCTTCGACTTTGATATTCGAAGGATTTAACTTTGATGGTCGAATATCGAGGGTTAATTAACCCTCGATATTCGGCCCATAGTAAATGTGCCCCATAGTGTATGCATTTATTCAATTGGTACTATTTTGCTTCATACGAACACAAATGAAATTCTAGAGTTACTTAGCATTCATGAATGCAATGACATGTGCACGATTGTTGATGGTACCCCACAGTTTGTTTGTTGAGTTTGTTGGCCCAAAGGAATCACTGCAATAAATGAAGCCAGCTTTCTTATACTGATCCCATGTACAGTTACAATATGATATTGAGTTTAGACCACATAGGTATCTACTGTAGGTCACCCAGTGCAGTTCTATATCCTGTGAAGAACTAGCCACTGTATATTTGCAGAGCCTAGTGAAGCATTTAATTGAAGGCCAATTATCACTAGAGGCGCACAAAATGAAAATCTGCATTATGGAATTATTGTGGGGCTTTCTTCACTTGTCACTTACTGTATGTACAACAATCGTTATATTCAAAGATATAAAACATGAGGATCCTCAAACACCTTGAATTAAATTCATCTAAAAATAAAATATAAAATAAATATAAAGCATTGCAGACTGGTATATACCTTCATACCACTGTATAATGTCTTTACTTTTACACACTATTTTTATGTCTTTTTATGCTTATTATGGAATATTTTTCTTACCTGAGCAGGTTGACAACTAATGCTAAAGGGGTTAATAAGTTTCAGCCATGAACAGCAATGCATAACAAAAGAAATGTTGCTCCTCTGCCCTTATGTAAAGATGGTATAGCTGCCTTTTAGGAAAATAATTATGTAAATTGTTTTGCAAATGTCAAAGAATGGAGGCAATACCCTTCTGTGAAGAGATCAATTAATTTTCATTGTACAAAAATGTAGTCCAAACTATAATGTAGAATTATGTGTTTTTTTATCAGATACCGCGGACTGTTATGAACACACAGGCCCGGATTTGTGGAAAGGCCACCTTGGCCCGGGCCCTGGATTTTAGGGGGGCGGCATGCTGCCCAACCACACCCATATTGGTTCAAAAACACTGGGGATGCCCTGGATATACAATAATTTTTTTAATTTCCCACGCACCAATCCCCATTGATGATGAAAATTTGCACGATAAAGGGGAAGGGACAGAGGCAACGAACGGCAGTGGGCCTAGGGGCGCCCACTATGTAAATCCGGCCCTGTGAACACAGTAAATATTTATTTAGCATCTTGGAATATACAGGAACTAATTTAATCATAAACTAGTTGCTGATGAGGGCAGTAAGGTTGTGGTTTACCCTGGGATGTTGTGGTAGCAGATTTTATTAATCACCGTGCTACCTATGCACTGTTCAACAGGTATGGGATCAATTATCTGGAAACCAGTTATCCAAAAAGCTCCAAATTATAGAATGGCAGTCTCATAGACTCCCTTTATCCAAATATTCCACATTTTTTAATGTATTTCCTTTTTCTCTGTAATAATAATCCAGTACCTTGTACCTGATCCAAACTAAGATATAATTAATCCTTATTGGAAGCAAAGCTTATCGGGTTTATTTAATGTTTAAATGATTTTCAAGTAGACTTAAGGTATGGATATCCAAATTACAGAAAGATCTGTTATCTGAAAAACCCCAGGCCCTAAGCATTCTGGATAAAAGGTCCCATACCTGTAGTACTAAACAAATCTTAGAACTTTATGGCAAAGGAAACAGTTTACTGAAGGATTCTTGACTCATCACAATTCTTTACAAGCAGATTTATTATTGGAATATTGAGAGACCTCCGTGGATGCACGGTGAATGACTGCTGTCACTATCCAGCTCTGGAAAATTCTGTATTTTTGAATGCAAATTTAGCTTTTCAGTGACAAGGGGCATCTTAACCTGTTCAGACATGGATATGGCCTCTGCAAACCAGCATTCGATCTGAGTGACAACTTGTTTGCTTAGGTATGCAAAGCCTGGGAAAATTCATCAGAACACATTATATTCATAAAATACTAATGTAGCACAATCTAGTAACAAAGACTGTGGCAGAACGGTGAACTTTTAGAGAGCCTAGTTTGTGGCATTTATTGTAAAATGCAGAAGAATAAAACTTCAAATTAATAGCACAAAAATATATACTTGTAGTTGTGGGAATACAATTAATTGCAGTATGTTTCTTTTAAACAAACTGGTTACTAAAACTTCACCAATTACATTTTATCCAATAAATGTTAGCTATCTGGCCTTTACCTACAACTCCCAAAAGGCCCTTGCAGATAATTGCTTTTTAAATTCAGCTAGAGGCATAACAATGAACAATCAGTCATCTCTGTAACTGTTTGAGGATAATTTCTCTGCATTATCTCAATGTCATATATATTCACTGGAGTGACATTTTCTTTCTTTTCTTTTTAATATATTTTGTATTTCATATTTTATCACGATTGGAGATTTTGAACTTTTTGTAAACCTATAGAAAAATACTAGATACGAATCTAGATTAAAGTGACAAACAAAACTTTTTATTCTCAAATTAAAAAAAAAACACTTGTCAATCATTCTCATTAAGGAGCATTTTGAACTGTTTCATTTCAAAGTTAAATCTTTGCTGAAACAATTTATTCAGGAGATTTTAGGACAAGAGTATATATACTGTATATCAGCAATAATAACTGAAAATTGGTATGTAAGTTTTTAGTGGATGGGTTGATGAGGAAAACAGTTATTTAGTCCTAGGGCAATTTGCCTAAATATACGCATGACAAGGCTAATGTCTGATCACTCAGACTTCCTTCTGAATAATTTAATTGCTGATGGCATGCAAAGAGAAGTGCATGGGAATTCCCCTACAGGAGCCTATAAAGAGAGGTGCAGGAGCTATGCACTTCCTCCCTTTGGTTTAACATCATCAGTAGTCAGACATCTGCTGAGTGAGACCAGGTAGGAGGTTGTATTTTGTTAGGGCTAGCAAGTGAGTAGGAGATTGGCATCAGCCCACTCTAGGAGTGAGAGATAGCCAAGTTAGTCAGAAAGGGCAGCTTGTAAAAATGAGGAGTTAGTATTTGGGGAAGAGCCCTCAGGCGAGGTTAGGGAACTGGAGCATTCAGTATTAGGTAAGTAAGAATCTAGAGAAGCTGTAGTGAGACAGCTTGGGAGAATGTCATGCACTGTATGTTTAAGATAAGAGACACCTCAACAGGTAATTGCATGTTGTCTGTGCTCTTCCACATGGCAGGTGCATCGGAGGCTTTAGGAAAAGCTTGTGCACTGCATGCTGAACACCACAGAGATATAGGGGAAGGCATTCGAATAGAGGAAAGGCCCAGTCAACAGGTAATGGAATATACAGTATGTGCTCTTCCACATGACAGGGGCATTGCTCACTTAGTGAGACAGACAGAGATACAGGATATTCTGAGAGTTGTTTATTTTGTGTATCTGAAATACTCTGAGTTGGCAACCAGAACTCCGGTTTGTCCCTGATCCACCTGTAAGAAGCTGTCCAATAAAGTGTGTCTTGGGTCACTGCTTTACTTTTTCCCCTGAAGAGGGTCTATCAATTATACAGTAGGTAACAACTTTACATGCACATTACAAACTGCAGCACTCTAACAGCCTTCAGTTCAAAGAGTTCTATAAGATGACATCAAGATAAGCTTTCAAAAAATGCCTAGATAACGTTTGATCCATTTTTATAATGTAGATTCCACAGGGTACTCTGATTTGGCTTACTGGTGACCAAAAGATATGGAAGTGAAAAGAGGGCAGTGATAATTGGAGTTGCAGATACTAGAATAAGGGATGATATTGGTAATTCAGGTAAACTTGATCCTCTGTGGACTTGGCTATGCTCTACTTTGCAAATGACAATGACATAAAAGCTTCAGGTTAACTGCAAGGCATAAGGATAAAACTGGTGAAAGAAACCGAGGTACTTAATAGGGTGAACGCAAATCGAACTTTTAAAATGGGTATAGCTCACATCAACGATACAATGGATCGGTTCACGAGGACTTGGGACATATGGATACTGAGAGGCTTGGCCAGTTCCACCCCACAGGGTCTCCACCCTCCACCTGCCCCTTAATCAGGAGAAGCTTTGGGTTGAACATGTTGCCTTTGTCTTTTGACTATATACTCATTATGATATCCTTGTCTCTGTACGTGCTTTTACTCTGCTGTTGGTTGACTGAATGTGATAACTGTCATATGGATGTATAACTTATGTGAAGCAAATAAAAAAATTAAGTTACAAAAAAAAAAAAAAAAACTGGTGAAAGAAAAAGAAACACAGAATATGAAATAATTTTGAAATTACACTTCAAAGAACAAATGGTTGGTTACAATTAGCTTATGTGTAAGCTCCACTTTTCAGCAGCCAGGCAGGAGCAGGATCACTCAAATGGAACAGATACTTTCATCATTAGTCTTGTTAGTCTTATAGGACAATGTTTATTATCTGCTCAAACCTATACATTTCAGTTGCACAATCACTGGTTTAGGGTAATCCCTTTAAAAACCAATTCCTTATTCACTAATTTTGCCTTGGAAAATGACTAATATAAGGCCATTGTGTGTATATATATATATATATATATATATATATATATATATATATATATATATATATATATATATATATATATATATAACAATTTACTAACTTCTTAAAATACCTTGTAAAGCTCAAGCCTCAGCCGCCTTAAACCAAAGCCCCTATCACTAAAGATGATGCAAGAACACTTTTTTTATAAAAGAGATGAGACATTTCAGATCTCTTTTGTGGATGTTAAATGTAGTGTTTTTGCACAATCTTTAATGAGCCTGCTACTGTTGCTGCATCACCACTATAATTTAGGGATCAGCATTTGATGATACAAAAGTAAATCAATTGTGAGCTTCACAGCACAACAACATACCTAGATCATCCAAATGTAAAAAATGAAGGCTATATTTTCCTTGTAGGTTGTTTTGTTTTGCTGTTTGATAGGATAGATCATGTATATAGTATAGGGAAAAGTTGATAAGAAAGAGATAGTTTTATGAACGTTCAATTACATTTTTTATTCTTTACCAGGTAATATTAAATATGTGTAATTTCATTCAGCTAATATAATTTTACAGTTGCCTGCAGCTATCCTTCAGAGCAGTGTCTCTCTAATTTATAAATACCTCATGTCCACACGCCTTTTCTTTATCATAAAAGAGGGGAAAAAAATGTGCTTATGATAAGTCTCATCATTTTTTCAATTTCTGTAAAATCCCTTGAGCGCATTTTAGCAATTTAAAGATTACATAAATATATAATTTATTAAACTCTAATGACAGTTTAGGATTAGACGGTAGAATTCAAATGAGAATACTGAATATTATTGTTCACTACACATAATTTCATATGTCACTTGTTTAATTTGCATTCTGTTCCACACATTTTAGAAAATTGCTGCGCACATATATTACATAATGTATGGGATATTTATTACAAATTTAATTGAAAAAAGATATTAACTGTATGATTGGATTGATGCCATAGATGTTTAGAAACTGCTGTTAGGAGTTTGTCTAAATATAAACACTCAAAGGTCTACTGTTTGAATAGGTATTACCTGAATTTCTGCGCCTTTATAAATTAATAATTTGCATAAGAAACAATTATGCCAAAGCTGCAGCTAGAGGTGCAACATTCATATAATTACCCAGTATATTTTAAGGGAAAGTTCACCCAGAGCTCTCCCCTAAAGTAAAGTTAAAATACATTTAAGAAGAAAAGAATCCGTTTAGCGGAGAATTACTTAAACAGGGGGTCTCACTACTGTGAATATAGAAGGTAAAACACACTTTATTTATTCAAAATTTAAAATACACATTAAAAACTAAAAAACTGGACATAGCAACAATGTGTTAGGTGTAGCATCAATCCATTTGTTTTCCTAAAGGTAAAATAACACATTTAATTGAGTACCCGGGTACTGTTAGGGATTCAAAAAAGAACCCCATACAAATAATGCTAGTAGGTGATAAGTATTGTGCAATCAGAAATTTATACCCAATGCCCCAGTTGCCTTCCGGCATAAGCAAAATAAATCATTTCACAAAATTGTGAGCCTACAATGAAGGCAATGAGTGGAACTGGGTGGGGCGGGGCTTTGGTGAGGGTTTGGGAGTGTTTAGTGATTTCACATGTATGTGTGCAGTTCAAGCCTCGCTTTGATTTGGAGCTGATGATTGGGTGCATACAAAGCCAAGCCTCATTGTGATGGGATCCATTTCAGGTGTTTATTATAATGGCGTGAATTTCTAACCTATTTAAGGTTTCTGTAAAATAAGGACATTTATCCCCTTTGAAAAAGCTATGGGCGAAATGTGCATCGTGGTGCACTCGCAGCAATGTTAAGGTGAGGACTAAAGGATTGTGCAGTGCCAGGTGGTTGCTTTCATTGGCTCTCAATTTTGTTATTCAGAATGCTTGGGATCTGGTGTTTTCCGGATAAGGGATCGTTCAGTAATTTGGATCTCCATATTTTAATCCTACTAAAAAATAATTGAAACATTAATAAAACCCAATAGGATTGTTCTGCCTATAAGGATTAATGATATCTTAGTTGTGAGTACAAGGTACTGTTTTATCATTGCAGAGAAAAAGGAAAGCATTTAAAAAAAATATTTGATTTAAATTGAGTCTATGCGAGATGGCCTTCCCATAATGTGATGCTTTCTGGATAATGGGTTTCTGGATAACAGATTCTGCACCTGCATGTTACACCTACCACTATCACTATATATCGCTATAGCATACCGCATACCTGACTTACCACCTTGATGAAGGGAGGAGTTAAGCTGCCAAAATGTTATTCATTGTACAGGTATGGGATCCGCAAACTGTTATCCAGAAAGTTCTGAATTACGGAAAGGCTGTCTCACATATACTCCATTATAATCAAATAATCCAAATTTTAAAAAATGATTTCCTTTTTATCTCTGTAATGATAAAACAATAACTTGTACTTGATCCAAATGAAGATATAATTAATCCTTATTGAAAGCAAAACCATCTATTGGGTTTATTTAATGTTTACACAATTTTCTAGTAGTCTTAAGATGTGAAGATCCAAATTACAGAAAGACCCATTATCTGGAAAACCCCAGGTCCCCAGCATGCTGGACTATAGGTCCCATACCTGTAGTAAAACTGGCTAAATAAATCACAAATTGCAGAGCATGAATATGTAAGTGTATCCAAAAGGGCAAATCATTTTCATTTGGCATTGTATGTGTGTAGTAAAGCATTTCATTGACGATGGCATTATTTCAGAATATAATTAACAATCATGGATCATCCACTAGAAACAATAAAAGTTGCATTACAGTAATAATTTGATAAAATGTAAGATGAACATCAACAAAGATTATAGAAAGTATAATGCATTATCATTATTATTTAGGCACAAACATTATTTCTCTTCTGAATGTGATGATGTATAAGATAATAAAATGTCACGAAAACAAAATTATTTCATATACAGCACTATTTGTTAACCTGTTGTCATAAGGAGCAAATTGATCTAATTTAAAATACGAAAGACATTAAGGTCTGTAAATGATTTTATTCACAAGAGAAAATATTGTAGATCTGGAAGGGCATTATTACATTAACTAAACCAGCTCTTGTTATGAAAACCACCTTCATTTATTTATGTTTTCAATATGTTAAGCTTAATGAACAACGTTCTGCTTATGTCAGAAGACAATTTTATTATTACTTTTATCTGTTATTTATTTAGTGCTGACATATATTATACAGCACTTTACATCGTTGACATAAGTCCCTGCCCCTGTAGAGGCAATCTAAGGTTGATATAGTAAATGGTCTTTAAGGGATTATGTCATGATTTTTATGGTGTAGTTTTTATCACCAAATTACACTGTGTACATTGCAAGTTATTAATTCTACAGTTTAAAATGTTATTCTTGAACCAATAAATGTATTTTATCTAGTTGTAATATTGGTGTGTAGGCAGCCATCTTATGTCATTGTGCTTTCAGAAAGAGCCAGCACTTCACAATGGAACTGCTTTCAGATAAGCTATTTTTTCTACTACTCAATGTAACTGAAGGAGTCATTGTAGGAATTGGCTGTTTTTACTATTGAGTGCTATTCTCATATCTACTGCTGGAAGCATTTTTACCATGGAGCGCAAGTCACATGGCTGGTGGCACCTGGGAAATATGATTTTATTGCTGCATTCTACTGAAAGAGCGATATTAGCTAATTTGTTTTGTAAAACAACATGTTTTCCTGAAAATTTGCTACTTGTCTAGAAACCCTTAAGAACTAACCAGCAAGGTAGCCATTACTGTCAGACATTTAAAAAAAACATCTTATTGGTTTAAATGGGTTACTAGATACGGGCAGACTTAATACTTTTTATAAGTTCTCTATCACATTCACATATATTCACTAAAGTCAGTTGCATTGAAAGCTAATTAACTTGCCTGTTTGTGTTTGAGGAAAGACTTGCAGACACTAATAGAACAAGCATTTGTCTTGCAGATAGTGCCCTGCCCGGAACTTAACTTAGGAGCAAAGTGATGAAAGGCAAACATTGCTATATTTTATACAGGTATGGGGGGGGGAGCTGCATTAATGAAAAAAACATCCAGAATAATTACTGGTTTGGGCTGCACAGAATTAAAAGTCAGTGAAGAGTTGCAGACCTAAATTAGAACAGGGTAGCAAACGAAATTGGCACTGGAACAAAATCCAGCGGTAGAGGTGACTTTAGAAAGGCAGACTGGAACAGAAGTAGAACTGTTGAGCACCAAATTGTTTTGCTATTGAGGAGCCAAGAATACAGATAAAGACTCCAAGTCTAAAATAAGTCACAACGGTCTTTTGGTTTATGATTATATATGTGTTTTAGAGTAGAGATGACGAGATAGAAACATTGGTTGGAAAATAATTTGTCCTCGCCGATGGCAGCTTCTTTGGTTTCCTTCAGCTCCTTCAAGTCTTCCGGATTTCGGGACTTCTAGTCTTCTGGGCTTCCAGTTTTTGAGACTTTGCATGTTCGGGACATCAGCGCTTCTGGACATTGGTGCTTCGGGACTTTGGATTCATCTTGTGCATTGTTGACGTAACAGCACAGCACCCCTGATGGCAGCCATGGTAGGGCTACAGTATCAAGTCACAATAGACACAGCCATTCTACCAGTCTAATGCCCATTTATTAAAAACAATCAGAATATCCAATAGACTAAAAGTCCACCAAAGAAAAATCCAGGAAAATGGAGACAAGATTCGGATACCTACCTTTGTTCTACTCACCTCATCATGCCTATTCGACTTTTTCTCACATCACTGTTATGCCTATTCGACTCTCATATTTTTCTCACATCACTGTTATTTTAAACTACATTATTTGGTCTCTTCATTATTACTGGTACATTATTATACCCTATGCCTAAAAACATTTTTGCTTATTCCCTTATATTTTACACCAAATTACATCACTGGTTGCCTTTCCACTATATTCTGATGGAAATTCCACATGTTAATTCCATCTATACCAAATTTTCAAATGTGAACTATAGCCTTACAGGGTTGCAGTTTAGCTGTTGTTTTTTTTTTAATACTACAGCTCTATGCCAGATGCCCCACACACTGTTACATGTCAAATCTACTGTAGGCTTATATTAAATATCTCCACCATCTTGGATACTTTTTCATTCAAAGCAGTTTTCAATGAATTAAACATATTCAATTGTTATGTGTAAATGTAAGTGCTCTTGAAAGCATTCTCTGTTTATGTTTTCTCTACTCAGTTTTTGGGTGGATGTTGGCTAGCATCCAACCAGTATGTACAAAATGTATCATATGACCGCAGTCTCCACTAAATTATATAGTACTAAAATTAAAAAATTAAAATAACATTACTTTTTGAATATAATGTAGCGTTATAAATGATGCATCGTTCTGTCCAGTAGTTTAGCACCTAAAATCTTACCTTGATGATTTGTGTTTGTACAAACAATAGTTATTGCTCTATAAATAAACAGTGGAAAAGATTACCTATAAAAATACATACAAATCATAATCATTAGAGAGAGGTATGGTGGATCTCTCAATTAAACACATTAGCCCCCAATGGGTTAAATAAGGATTATGATTTGTATGTATTTTTATAGGTAATGTTTTCCGCTGTTTTTTTGTATTATTTCCTATGTTATGGTCGAAGGGCAGCATAGATGTAGCTACCAAATGGTTAATTGAATGGGCTAGAGAGTGTTGTGAGTTCCAGTTTGATACCTTAATAGGGAGGTGCTAATTTATATACAGTATCATTATAACTATTGAACCCATGTGCACTTCGAAACGTTGTATTGCTGGGATCAAGGATCTACTTTTAATAAATTTAATCGCATCAACAACAGTGCTGTGTCTATTTTTTATATATGTGTATATAATTTTATTTATTTATTTTTCCCAAGTCACCCATGGCAGACAATTCACCAACATGGGTTAATCCCGCCTATCAGGTCACTGGACAGGAAAGAGTTAACGATCGGTATAAATACCTTGCTCCTCCCAGCAATCCTCGTCTTTTTCCTGTCCAGGTCACGACAGGCTGCTACAGACTGCTACAGGCTGCTACAGATGGCTAAAAGGCTGCTAAGCTTACCATACCAGAGTGGGTCTCTCTCTCTCTCTCTCTCTCTCCCCTCTGATGCCTCCAAGTGCACCCTATACGGGTTGTGGTGAGAAGAACCCGTTGGGCAGGGTTGTGTGCGGGAGCTGCTGTAAGAATTCCCTCCTAAAGGTAGAGAGGAGGATGAAGCAGTCCAGAGGATCAGCCGTTTCAGATGGATTCGAGGCTGGGTAAAGTGTTTTGTTCCATGGAAGAGCACACGCGCCAATACTGACGCGGACGCGCGTCGAGTACGGACGCGGAAGCGCGTGTAAGACGCGCGCCTGAGTTGACGCGAACGGAGTGACGCGTGCCGGAAGTGACGCACGCGGAAGACGCGCGCTCAAAGAAGACGCGCGCCCGGAAATGGACGCGCGCGCCCGGAAGTGACGCGCGGGAAAAACGGCGTCAGGAAGTGACGCAATAAGAAGACGCTGGCAGTGTGTGCAAGGCTGGCGTTTTGGCTGGATGTGATTGTACACTTCGCCGGAAGTTGGAGAGCGTTGGTTCACTCGGCTACAGACTGTGAGTGCCTTTCCAGTGGAATCTTGCTTTTGTAATTGAATTTATGCTTATGGAATAATGTGTTACAGGTTACTATGGATCAGCCTGGCTCTGGAAAAGGATCTCAGCCCAAAGGTCCTAGGTAAGCTGGCTGTGGATATATGGATGTAATGAGAGAGAACGATAATTAGTGGCTGATGGTTGTCTTTTCCATTTTCAGCCTACATATGTCAACTGAATTGCAGAAAGGGGAGCCTACTCTCTCAAAGAAAGCGGCTTCAGCTACGGACCCAGTAGCGTCTGCAGACCCTCAGCCTTCAGGAGCCCCACAATTGGATGCTCTGGTCTCCATCATCAAGCAAGCTGTAGTACAAGGCATGCAAGAGGCTACTGCTTCTACCTCTGGGGTACAGAGGAAAGCTAAGAGGGTCAGAGATTTGCCATATGAGTCTCTATCAGATGTGTCAGATGAAGAATTGTATTCTCCAGGGGACGCACATTCAGAACTCTCAGAGGAGGGAGAAGTGTTTTCTGAGGAAGAGATTGCATTTGATCCTACAGCGATAGAGAATCTGGTAAAGGCAGTAAGGAAGACGCTATGTCTTTCGGAAGAGCTACCTAAGTCTAGTTCAGCAGATAAATTCTTCCCATCGGTCAGGAAAAGACAGGTGACTTTCCCGGTGCATGATTCAATTAAGGAAATCATCAGCTCTGAGTGGAAGAGAACAGAGAAAAAGTTTGTTATCCAGGGGAAGTTTGCAAAAAAGTATCCGGTGGAGGAGTCTTTCTCTAAATTGTGGGACAATCCGCCTAAAGTCGACGCTGCGGTGGTAAGGTTGGCAAGAAAGACGACGCTGCCAGTGGATGATGCAGCAGCTTTCCGTGATCCAATGGAGAAACGGATCGAAACCAACCTCAAGAAGACGTTTATAGCGGCAGGAGCAACTTGTAGACCGGCAGTAGCTATGACCTCCACATCAAGAGCTATGAAGGTGTGGTTGAATAACCTGGAAGATGCCATTTCTTCTAATGTCAAAAGGTCTGGGTTACGTGAAATGTTGTCTGAATTGAAACTAGCGGTGGATTTCATGACCGATACCTCTCTAGATCTGGTACATCTAGCTTCAAGAACTATGGCACTTTCGGTGTCCTCAAGAAGGGCTTTGTGGTTGAAGCCATGGCTGGCGGATTCAGCCTCTAAGGGGAATTTATGTCAGTTGCCGTTTGAGGGAGAGATGCTCTTCGGTGAGAAACTCGATTCCATCATTAAGAAAGCTTCCGGGGGCAAGAGTGTATTTTTGCCGCAGGAGAAGAGATTCAGGCGTCAAGGGGGGAGGCCTAGTTCCCCCATTAACAGGTCCTTTCGGGGTTCAAGACAGCCTAGATATGGAAGGACTGCCGGAAGACAGACGAATTGGAAGCCCACAAGGGGGGAAAGTAGGCCTCCCAATAGGAGAAGTTCTACTTTCAGCTCAAGCCATACGGAGAAGAAGCAATGAGATCAGGCCGGCTCAGACCAGCAGAGTGGGGGCACGTCTAACATCCTTTTATGCGGTCTGGGCCTCAAAAATCAGAGACCAATGGGTCCTGAGGGTGATTCAGGAAGGATATCAGTTGGAGTTCCACAGGGTGCCGTCTCGCAATGTGTTCAAGGTGTCTTCAGTCCCGCAGGTACCAGGTTCGGACCAAGTGTTACAGGAGTATGTAGATCAACTCCTGAACTCGGGGGCAGTGGAATGGGTTCCGAAGTCCCAACAGGGCTTAGGTTTCTATTCGAAGCTCTTTCTAGTCCGGAAGGCCTCGGGGGCATTCAGACCGGTACTGGATTTACGCCCTCTGAATCAGTTTGTCAACTGCAGGCGCTTCAAAATGGAATCACTGACGTCCATCCTACAAGCAGTTCCTCCACAATCATGGCTAATAAATCTGGACTTGAAGGACGCATATTTCCATGTACCAGTGCACAAGACACACCGGAAGTATCTTCGATTTGCTTTCAGAGGTCAACATGTCCAGTTTACCTGTCTTCCCTTTGGCCTCTCAACGTCCCCAAGAACGTTTACAAAAGTCCTGGTCACGGTCGTGGCTTTTCTAAGAGTAGAAGGTGTGCCTATATTTCATTACCTGGACGACATTCTGTTGGTGGCTTCATCAAGAGAGGAAGCTCTGAAATTCAGGGACAGAACAATCCTGGTACTCCAACAGTTCGGTTGGGTAATAAACTGGGAGAAGAGCAGCTTACTTCCGTCACAAAGGATGGTCTTCTTGGGTGCACACCTGGATACGCAGGAAGGAATAGTTTCACTTCCTCAAGAAAAGATACAGCATATATTGAGACAAATAAGACAGTTCAAAGAACAACAAAGAGTCTCAGTAAGATCATGCATGTCGGTCCTAGGTCTCATGGCATCTACGATCCAGATGGTGAAGTGGGCCAGGTGGCACATGAGGCCTCTCCAACAATTCTTCCTGAGGGAGAATGCTTCAAGACAGTTGAAACTAAATTCACGAATTGTAGTTTCAGAGGACGCCAAAGACAGTTTAAGTTGGTGGCTGGTTGTAGGAAATTTGACTCAGGGGATGGTCCTTGCAAACCCCCCGTATGTGGTGATCACGACAGACGCTTCAGAGAGAGGCTGGGGTGCAGTACTGGAAGGCCGCAGTGTTCAAGGTCATTGGAACCTGCAGGGTGTCTCCTCAAACATTCTGGAACTACGGGCCGTGAAAGAGGCATTGCTGGCCTTTTCAGAAAAGATTCTACATGCCTGGGTAAAGATTCAGTCAGACAATGTTACAACTGTGTCTTATGTGCAGAAGCAAGGTGGCACCAGAAGCACCCGACTGCTAAAAGAACTGGCCCCAATAATGACGTGGGCAGAGGAAAATCTAGAAGGGCTGACAGCCTTACATATTCCAGGCAGTCAGAATACGGAGGCAGACTTTCTCAGTCGCAACACCTTGCAACCAGGAGAATGGAGTTTATGTCTGCTAACCTTTCAAGGCGTAGTACAGAGGTTCGGAAGGCCAGAAATCGATCTTATGGCCACGGACAAAAACCACAAGTGCAGCAGGTTCTTCTCCAGGGCACCATGTCCTCTGGCAGAAGCAGTGGATGCACTCCTCCAGGATTGGAGCAGGATATTTGGTTATGTTTTTCCGCCCTTTCCAATGATTTGGAGGGTGTTGAAAAAGGTGGATATCGAAAAAGCCTTGGTCATAGCCATAATTCCGTATTGGCCGAGACGCCCTTGGTTTCCGCTCCTGCAAAGTTTGGCAGTGGAGCCACCTCTGAGACTGCCTCTTCAGCCGGATTTGTTATCCCAGGGCCCAGTGGTCTACGAGGGAGTGGATTTCCTGTCACTGACGGCATGGAAATTGAAAGGCAGAGGCTAGCAGAATATGGTTTCCAGGAAGATCTGGTGAATTTCTTATTGAAGGCTCGGAGGGCTTCTACCTCGGCTCAATATTACAGGGTCTGGAAGTGTTTCGCAGAATTTGCAGTACAACACAAGTTTGACCCAAAAGATCCTACTGTCCAACAGGTGATTCAGTTCCTGTTTGTGGGTTTCCAGAGAAAACTTAGCACAAGCACCCTGCGAGGTCAAGTCTCCGCATTATCTGCATTGTGTGGTCATTCCTGGGCGGAGGAGCCTCTGGTTAACCGGTTCTTCAACGCAATGAGAAGGGTGTGTCCTTTCAAGAAATCCAGAGTTCCACCTTGGGACCTTACGATTGTCTTACGAGCCTTAATGTCTTCACCTTTTGAGCCTTTGCGGAAAGCCTCGGACTGGCATGCGACGTTGAAAGTCCTGTTTCTGGTCGCTATTACCTCAGCTTGCAGGGTTGGTGAGATTTCTGCTTTGTCAGCAAAAGAGCCAGACACAGTTGTCTATCCGGACAAAGTGATTATGAGACCATCTTTTGAGTTTCTTCCAAAAGTAATCTCCCAATTTCATGCCGATTTGGAAATTACACTACCTTCTTTCTGCCCGTCTCCAAAGTCTAACAAGGAGCGAGAATGGCATACTTTGGACTTGGTGAGGGCCGTTTCGCATTATCTGACGCGAACGAAGGATTGGCGAAAATCTGACAAGTTATTCCTGATTCCGAGGGGCCCTAGAAAGGGTATGGCACCAGCTAAATCTACGATTGGCCGCTGGATTGTCTCCTGCATTGCTCTAGCTTATCGGTTGACAGGCAATGAGATTCCTAAGGACCTGAGGGCTCACTCTACAAGAGCCATGGCTACTTCCTGGGCGGCGGAAGCCAAGGCCCCGCCAGACCTCATCTGCAAGGCTGCGAGGTGGACATCTTCTTGTACCTTCATTCGTCATTACAGACTGAATGTGATGCTGTCTCAAGATGCAAAGTTTGGAAGAAAGATTTTGCAATCTGTTGTTCATGCTAAATAAAGTTTTTTGGTTGATCGATAATGGTCCCTCCCTTCTTTAAGCTTGGGGAAATCCCATGTTGGTGAATTGTCTGCCATGGGTGACTTGGGAAATATAGAAATTTTTTCATACTCACCGTAATTTCTATTTCCAAGTCACTTCCATGGCAGCATTCACCAACTTCCCTCCCTTCTTCTGGAGCTTGTTACTAGACGAGGATTGCTGGGAGGAGCAAGGTATTTATACCGATCGTTAACTCTTTCCTGTCCAGTGACCTGATAGGCGGGATTAACCCATGTTGGTGAATGCTGCCATGGAAGTGACTTGGAAATAGAAATTACGGTGAGTATGAAAAAATTTCTATATTTTTAAATGAAACAAGCTGAAATGCCGCTCCTCACCTTTCTTATTGGGTGCAAGTGGGCAAGGCTTAATTTATATACTAAACAAGTTAGCCCCAGCACTCTCAACATATTATCCCCTGAAAAAATATTCTTGCACAACTGGACTGTAACTTTCTTAAAAAAAGACACTTTTAGTTACAAAGTTTGTACAAAGCATGCATAAGCTGATGTGCCCCGTCAAGACAGTGTCCATGCATCCATCCTATCCTAAGTGAAAAAATAAAGTGTTATCTTTGGGGGAGAGAAAGACCATACCTGCTTTTCTCTTTATTTAGCATGATCTCTTCCAAAGACACCATTGGGCGGGGGTTGGGAGAGCGAGCATTTAAGGAGAGAGTCACCTCCCCATAATATAAAGTTTTTTAAAATGAAACAAGCTGAAATGTTGAAATCAATAGGCAACTGAAATAACAAATAAATATATACTGTACATGGATTTATCAAACACTTTAGCCAGCTACAGACCTAAACTAATCTACAGCAAATCAAACTCATGTTGTTTATCCTTTACTGTCTGTGATTTACTACACTGTACATGTCCCATTTGTTGCTCATTGATTGTGCACACTACCAGGACAGCATGCCCCAAGTGTACTTATTTCCAAAGAGTAATGGATGAATTCAAGGGCAGTGTTCTCTAGAGGTAGCACACTAAAAAAGCAAAGGATAGAGTGCTGTAGTTTTCCTCCCAGATGCTTTACTGAAACAAATAAAACAGGAAAGAATGAGAAATCAATGTCTACCAAAATTTAGAGCAAAGTGAAACACATGCAAGGCAACATCATCTTTTTTACGGAACAAAGCTTAAACAAACATTCACCCAGCATATAATATGTATATGTGCTTTTCCACTAAAATTGTGCTGGCCTGTTTTTTCATTGATATTGATACCATTGCAATTTGCATAAATTTGTTAGGAGATTGCATGTTGCTTCATTTGGAGGTGTATTGCAAGCATTTTACCTATTATCCAGGTGTTACTTGTAATTATGGAGGAATTTAATTTCCAAGCAAGCTCTAAATGTCATTTCGCTCATACAGGACTTCAGCTGAATTCAGCCATAATAGGAAAATGTAATTGAACAGCTGGTGGACAAATATCTTTTTGCTTGTTTGTTTGTTTTCATCTCAGTGCAAAACAGTTCTAACCAAAAATGTTTGTCACAAAAACAAAATGAGAATGGCTGCATATGTTTTGAAGTGTTTTCTTTGCCTTTGTTTTTTCATCTAACGTTAAGCAGAGGATATGGCATAAAAAGGAAACATTTATGGGATTTATAATGATTGGGACCTGGAGTTCTTCAGATATTTAGGATCTTTATGCCTTATGTCTACTAAAAAAAAATGTTTAAATGAAATAAACCCAATATGAGGCGGAATTTGGAACTCTGATTCCTATTGTATAAACTGAAGAAAAGAACTGATTTAGCACATTTGCCTTTTCAGTATCTGTTACAACCATCTTTTTACTATTACTATACTTAAAAACTTGGAGTTCAACTTAGCCTCTGCCGCAATGCACTCCTCAGGGCAGTCCTTATAGCTAAAATTAGCTTTTCTGAAATTCAGGTTTTTTTTGTCCCAAACACTAAATGAGATAACATTATGGTCACTATTACCCAAGGGTTCAATTACTTGCACATTCGCTATACATTCTGCATCATTAGAGATCACTAAATCTAGTATATCATGGTTTCTGGTTGGCTCTTCAACAATCTGTGCCATAAAATTGTCATGCAACTTTCCTGGCAGTACTGTTGCGCCAATCAATATCTGGGTAATTAAAATCATCCATCATTGTAAATACAACATGTGGTCCTCCTTTTCTTGAATGCATTAAAATATTGTCTTCAAAGAATATCTTAAAGGAGAAGGAAAGCTACGGAGGCATTTTATTGCCAATAGATTAGCTGCAATAGTGCAAGCTAGAATGCTATATTTATTCTGTAGAATGTTTTACCATACCTGAGTAAAAAGCTCTAGAAACTCTCTGTTTGTTTAGAATAGGAGCTTCAGTATTAATGTGGTGTGACATCACTTCCTGCCTAAGTCTCTCCCTGCTCTGGGCTCAGATTACAGTAGAGAAGGGAGGGGTGGGGGAGAGGAGCAAACTGAGCATGCTCTTGCCCAGGGCAATGAGGTTTGAGCTGAAGGCAGGAAGTCTGATACAGAAGCCCATGTGTACACAATAGATGGAAAGAAATGCAGTGTTTCTTTTGACATGGGACTCAGAGCAGCACTACTTTGGGGGTTTACTGGTATATTTAGATGGACCTTTCTGATAAGGCTTACTTAGTTTTAACCTTAGCTTCTCCTTTAATATTAAGTTCCAAATATTTTCATATACTTTTCATCCATAATCAACCATTTGGAAATCCATCTCTCATTTGAAGTTCATTAAAATAACCCAAATGCATATCAAGTAAATCCTATATTGAAATTTACACATATCGACTTAAATAGTGGGAAATTAATACTGAAAAAAGTATCAATTCAAATCGCACACCTGATGTAAACCTGTAATAATTTGTGCATTGATTTGCAGCATGTGAATTGTAATCATTTATTCATACACATTTTGATTGATATGCAATGGTTCACTAGTCTCTGTTTATTCTCTAAACCAAGTTTCAGACGTGCACAGCTGCAGGTGCTAAAACCAGGTAATGTGTTCCTGCTTAGAGATTTCTTTTTAATTACACAAGTATTGCATGGAATAGTTTTAAAGTAAAGCAGTTTAAAGCAATTCAGCTGAGGATTGTTCAAAATGACAGAACGAAAGAACCTTTTGTTGTCATATAACCACATGGGTAAAAAAAATTGATCATTACCCACCAAATGAAATCTCCAAAGAGCCTAAGGGCTGTGCTCTTTATGCACACGTGAAGTCTCCAGTGTGTGTTCAACCTTCAAAGTAGGGCTTTCTACGTTGCTAATAAGTCTAAGTTTTGAAAAGTAAAAGCTGTTGCTCTTGATTCTGTATAAAATATATCCTTTTTAGTGTATATATATATATATATATATATATATAAAGTAACACTATACTTATTGCTTCAAAGTAATATTCCTACAGCATAAACACAGGGCACACAGTTATGAATTAGTTGTTGCTTTAATCCAGTTAGGGGAATGTGTCACATAAAGCGTTGTATGGCCTCATGCGCTTTGCAACTCTATAGCACCCAAGGGGTCTACTCTTTAGGCTAACATTGAAGATGACAGTTCTGCTCAACCTTCAAAACAACCCTTTTACTAGTTATTACTAAGCCAGGCTCTGCAGAAGTTTATTTAAATGTGTATTGGTTTTAGAAACTATTCAGCTGCTGTACACCTGTGTTATAGCAAAACTGCTTCAAATTACAGTCCCTGAAATGTTCAGCAAATTTGTTTCATTTAAAATGCTTACAGCAGCTGCAAAATTATACCGTATATAGAAATAAAAATGTTAAAGTTAGAGAGAATGCTGCCTTTCCTATCATCTGAGTGATTTTTTACTCAGCATTTTCATTTAACCTTGACCTTATCACCATCTCCTCGTGGTATAATGCTTAATGTTGCAATTAGATGTAATTACATTAAATAAAATTTATGCCAGGTTAGGTTAACTATGCAGATTACCCCCAACCACATAAAAATTAAAAACCATTTTTACAGCTGGGTTGGTTCTATGGACTAGAGTACTTAGGGGTAAGGTTCCTGACTCTGAGTCTTCTCTCCAGTGACTGGGGTGGGGTAAGGCATTGCAGGGCAAATAAAAAATAGATTTCTTTGGTCACCATTTTATTTTGTGGCCCAATATTGGAACCTGGCCCTTGGAGATTAGGAGCCAGAGTGCTACGTCTGAACCCTCAATGTCAAATAATGGGTGAAGAATAATTAGTGCAGAGCAGCAATTGTTTATTTTTAAACCCATTAGGAGTAGGCCACTTCTCTGATTTTCCAACTCCCCCTGTGTCTGTAGCACAGTCTTGTATGGGCTTATCTTAAAAATGGGTGAGGTTAGGAGTATTGGAGTATTTGGATGCACTAAGATATGTCCAGGGTTCTTGGCTGCAAGGTTGAAGTAGGGGATTTAGGAGAAAGCTGGTACTGGGGATTCGGCAGTTCAAGCAAACAGTAGTGAGACATACGTCGCAACATTTGAAAAAACATCAGCCGCAGTGAAATTTTTGGCTACACACACCTAATTATCATGTCCATTTTACAAAATGTGGCAGGTTATGAAAGTTTGAACACATTTCTGAGTGTTTTAGGGTCATAATTTATGTGTTATAACAGTTTTACTAATGAAGGTGAAATTGTCCTTTAAGTTGTGAGTCACAGTTTCCCCAAGAGACTTTCTTATTTTAAATAGTTACAATTTTTTCTTTACTTATCATAATTGTTACAAATCTATCAAAATGCAACTTGCATGGCCCAGGCTTTGTACTACTGCTACTTGTTTAAAAGCACAATGAACTTGACCTGAACAATAAACAATGTTGCAAAGTTCAATTTACAGACACAGTGTACTTGTAAAGTAACCCAATGACCCATAGTGCAGCATAGGGAAGCAGGGGGCATGACAGAGCAGGTGGTCACCCATAAGTCCCTCCCAGCTCAGGGTTTGTGATTGGTAGTTTTAAATTTACCAGGCAATGATGCAGGCTATGTTAAAAAGGGGGAGCATGGAGTTTCCTGCACCCACTTCTACTCACTGGTGTGACGTTTTTCTAAATCACAATTGGTGATTGACCTTTTGTGCTCCCCAATTCTTGTCCTGACCTCTCATTTTGTTTTACCCACATACGCCTTTCCACAGGGGCATTTCAACATGTAAATAACCCGGGTGGTGGTACAAGTAGCAAAATGTTGCAATTTTATGTTATAGCCTTTAGATGGATGAATTACATTTTCTCCCCTTTGATAATGCTATTACAACATCCTATTCTGGGATTCCAAAAAAAGGTGGGTTGCCTAGTTTTAGGCTGTAACAAATCTGCTTTCAGGAGGTCAGGACAAGAATTGGGGAGCACAAAAGGTCAATCACCAATTGTGATTTAGAAAAACAGAAAAATGTCACCCCAGTGAGTAGGCATTTTCAGTTACAAGGCCATAATAGCAACCAATTGAGATGGCTGGTACTACAGGTAGTCAATGCACCCCCTAGAGGTAGGGATTTCAGTCTGTTACTACTAAAGAAGGAAACAACGTGGATTGACAGGCTGAACACCATGGCCCCTATGGGACTAAATGAGTACTTGAATTACTCATGCTTTTTCTAAAAAAAAGTGATACTTTATCTTTATGTAATTTGGAAGTAGAGTGACTTGGTGTGACCCCTAGTGGTGATTTTATAACTATATACGTTTTATTTTTATCTTTTCACATTTATAAGAAAGAAATCACGTAACAAGCACTGGGTGTTTATGGACACAGATACTACTGTATAACAAAGTAATAAGCACTTTTCGTCACTGCACAGGTAGTATAACAATATATATTTTGTCACAATAACAGATGTTGTAAAGTTTTGTATAAACACTTGTAGTGATGTCACTTGTTTAAAGGGAGGGGCTTTCCTCCAGTGCACCTATATATACCTGTGTACCAATTTACTTATATGAGAGCACTTGAGAAAGGAGGCTGTGCCTCTGAAACGTTGTGGGGATCTCAATAAAACTTCATTTAGCACGAATGCTTCTGTGTGTGCCATCTGATTTTCTATGAGTATATGCATTCCTTTTATCAGTTTAGTATCATCAGCAGCAATCTTATAATACCAACCTCAAGATCATTAATAAACAAATAAAATAGCAAAGGGTCAAGGACAGACCCCTGCAGCACTCCACTAAACACCACTGGCCCAATTAGAAAATATTCCATTTACAACCACTTTTTGTAATATATCCTTCAGCCATTTCTCTATCCAGGTAGAACTATGTCCAGACCAATATTCCTTAATTTTGGGGGCAGATTTCTCAAGGGTCGAAGTGAATTCGAGGGAATTTTTTAAGTAAAAAAATTCAAAGTAATTTTTTGGATACTAAGGGGCCCATTTAATAAGGGTCTAAATGAATTTTCGAATTCAGAAACTTCGAATTTTGAAGTAATTTTTGGGTACTTCGACCATCGAATAGGCCAAAATTTGATTTGGATTGAAAAAACTTAGACTTCGAAAATCGAAGTACTGTCTCTTTAAAAAACGTTGACTTCGACACTTCGACACTTTGCCACCTTAAACCTGCCGAATTGCTGTTTAGCCTATGGGGGACCTCCTATAACCTTTCTGAGTCTTTGGCTAAGTTTTGAGTAGTCAAAGTATTTTTTTTAAAATCATTCAAATCGTTCGAATCGAGCGATTTGATCAATCAAACTATTTTTACTTAGATTGAAAACGGGCGTTTTCGATCGAAAAAATACTTTGACTATCGAAGTATCAAATTCGATAGTCGAATTTCAAAGTTGTTTAATGTGCCCCTTAGACCATCGAAGAGGATACTACGACTTCGACTTTACTTCAAATTCGTTTTGAAGTAAAAATAGTTAGAATATTCGACCATTTGATAATCGAAGTACTGTCTCTTTAAAAAAAAACTTCGACTTCAATACTTCGCCAAATTAAACCTGCCGAATTGCTATGTTAGCCTATGGGGACCTTCCACAGCATTTTTCTAAGTTTTTTTGAAGTAGAAGTAAAATCGTACGATAAAATCATTCTAATCGTTCAATTCAAAGGATTTAATCGTTCGACCTAACGATTTTACTTTGACCGCAGAATACAAATTCGATGAAAAAAAGTTTGAATTTCGATATTCGAAGTATTTAAATTCGATGGTCGAATTTTGAAGTAATTTTTACTTTGAAATTCGACCCTTGATAAATCTGCCCCTAAATCATTCACCCTCTGTGCGGTACTATATTAAATGCTTTAGCAAAGTCTATCATATCCACTGCTCCCATTGACTAGACTTCTGCTCACTTCCACATAGAAGTCCATTAAATGTGTCTAGCAAGATCTATTACACATAAAATCATGCTGACATAAACCCATAGTATTGAGATTTGAAGTATCTTTTAGTTTATTGCCCCTCCAAAAGCTTTTCTACCACCAATGCCAAACTAACATATCTATCAATTTCAGACTGAAAATGAGATCCCTATTTTTAAATAATGGTAATGTTAGTGACAATATTTCCATTAAACTATGCACTCGTGGTGTTTGAAATTAATAAAGTACAAAAGGTAAATTCAGTTCATCCCTGGAGAAATCAAGAATAAATGTAACAACTCAGAAAACCTTGCATGATTCATAAACCATTTGATCAGGAAAGGTAGATGGCAATTTATACATTTTAGTACTTACTCTCTTGTAATGTGCAAACGCTTGTTACACTATTTCTATAAAATAATTTTTAAAAAAAATTATAAAATAATATGATCATAAACATCATATTGGTCTTTAGTATTAAGGGTTCAAAATCCCATTTAATCAGATTAATACATATAAATGTAGTGTAAAAAGTTCAGTTAAATTAAAATCTACAAAACCCATATATAGATAGATAGATAGATACAACAATATAAAAATGTCCGCCCAGGAAAATCAACAAATCACAAATTTAGCCAAAATTTTGTGCATTTCTGAATGCAATAAAATGATTCAAAATAACTATTTTCTATATGTGTTTTTGCCATATAGATTATATGATACAGTATGTGATTTTAGAAGGAGGTTTAAATACAATTAACAGCATGTGCTAAATTTTGTAATTAATGGTGCAATTAAAAAGGATGTGCAAAAATATGTAATTCAGGGACTTACATGTGTTAAAGAAAGTCCTTGATGAAAGAAATCCATGAAATGTTGCTGTTTAGCGACATCTAGTGGTACACATTACAAATGTTATATGATTTAACATTGTTTTAATTCTGGAAGGCTTTATTATATGTTTTATCATATTTTTTTCAGCAAACCTAAAACAATGCATATTTTGCTTTGGATGTATCTAGACTGAATATGGGATATATTTTGCTTATTTAGTTATACTGACCATTCAGAAAAAAATATTAAGGTTATACAAAGAAGATAAGCACTTGTACATCAAATGACATTTAGGAGTATGCACAAAATTTCATCTACTGTGACCCCAATATTCAAGGTTAATTGAAATATATTTCTTAAAGACATAGTGGTGTTCGTTCACATTTTATTGGCTGGTATAACATGCATTTCTATAGTTGAAATATAGACTTTAGACATAAGCCTAATTATAAGTGCAGAACATAAAAGAAATACTAAGGGGCAGATTTATCACATTTACACATCAAACAGTGAGCTCTAACTCTCACCCTGTGGTGGTTTTTCTGTGATGAGTTCTGATTTCACAGTGATATATATCGGCCCCAGAATGTACAATTCTTGCTTTCTGTTTTGGGTTTAAAAAAAAAAAAAAACGGAACCACGCTTCAATCATAATGATCTCACATACAGTATTGTTTCCATACCAGCATATCGGCAATCACATAAATGCTGAGTAATGGAGTTTGAAGCTGAGTTAACAAAGTTCACCAACTTTTCACATTTACACTGCTGAGAAACCATTTCATTAAGTTTCTTTCTATATATACCCAGTTATAATCATTTAAATATTGATGGATGAGTAGGGGAAGGCAGTTGTCACACTTAGTAACTGTTATAGGCTCGAAATGATGTACAGGTACATCTATTGCTAAATATTCTACATTTGCTACATGGTATATCTCTGATTCGATACATAACTCACCTCTGAAAATAAATTAGTTATAAAGTGAAAAAAGGGTATCAACAAATGCATTATTTTAATGGGTAAAATAAATATCAAACGACAGTGAAGAAAAAATGATTATGGAAGCTAAATCAATTAGTGATAATTTATGCACCATTTGCATAATCTGTAGGTAGCCTGCCGATGTCTAAAACAGCAATTACATTTTTGGTAGAGGTATTCTACCACTTATGTCTTCTTGTAATTGGTAGCTACTGTCTATGTAACAATTAATCTTCTTCCTTAGCAATCGCTAGACTGGATGAAGTTTTAATGGCCAAGGTATCATTCATCTCTTTTGAAATGTGAAAGACATTCCAATTTTCCCAACTCTTATTTAACACTCTATCTATAATTAGCCGCCTCTGCAGTTCAAGACCATTTTTCAAGCTAAAGCAACTACTAGCCTGGATGTTCCCCTTTCTCACATACTAATAAACTTTAAAGACATTGTGGTTATCTATATACCTTGATATAGTATATGATGAAGTTGCTTCATGAATGATCCATTTTTGGACACGAACATAGGAAATATACCACATTTAGTAAGCACATCCTCTTAATCTAGATTTATATTTTTAAACCATTAAAAACAATTTGAGTAATCCATATAGTGGCAGCATCCAGAATACTAATTTTTCCTTGTATAAAAAAATTAGAACCCACCCTGTTGAAAAAGAAACCTAGATACACATTAGGTGCTAAAGCAGCATGGGTTACATAGGGATGAGATGATCCTACAAAAGGTATAGGATCTGTTATCTGGAAACCCATTATTCAGAAAGTAATGGGAAGGCCATCTGCCATAGACTTTTTATTAAAAAGTCAGCACATATAAGTCACAGCAATTAACACACGCAGCATGTTTCAATGAATAAACCACGATTTACAGAATATAGAGGCAGAGTGTAGATACAGTGTGCAGAGATCATATCCATACAAAATAGACATGAAGTGCAATACCATTTGGCCTATTTATCCAGTATAGAAAAAAAAATTCGACCTTTCCTATAATAAAACAATGTTACAATTATATACAACTAGACATTAAGCCCGTTAAATTAACGGGCGCTAGAACATATGTAGTCAAACATTCGCCAGCATACCTCCCAACATTTCAGAATAAGAAATAGGGACAAAATTGTTTGCCGCGCGTAGCCCCTGGGATTAAAGCGCCAGATGAAGTAGGTTTTGCATTTCCTTTAGAGATGAGTGTTTGCAGTTTCCTAATTCCTATAAATGCACTGTATTGCCATCAGATGTCTTGCAGTTTCCCAAGTCTTGTCATTGCTCTGTATAGCCAACAGATGGCAGTGTCTTGCAGTTTACAAAAAAGGGGGATGGTGCATGTACAATTTCAAGAGTTAAAAAAGTGATAAATACTCACAGTTCACCCCAGTGCAAGGGTGCATGCACATAGTAACACAGCCATAGGTGTGAGTTCCTCCAAAAAATAAAAGCAACAAATAAAAAAAAATACAAAAATATTTATTTGGACATATTAGTTCAGGGGTAGGGAACCTGTGGCTCTAGAGCCTCATGCGGCTCTTCATCCTACTTGCTGCGGCTCAGTCTTGCGGCTTTGCCTGTCAGGTCGTATTTACAGCCCTCGCACCTGCTGGTGGCTTCTTGAGTGTGCGACCACAGTAAGCACACTCAAGAAGCCGCCAGCAGGTGCGAGGGCTGTATAGACGTCCCAGGAGTGGCAAAACTGAGCCACAGCAAGATGATTCATCATGGTCCTTACCGAGGACACACACTCAAGACAAGAGAGGGAAGATCAGCATGGAGCTTCAGAAACAGAAGTCACATTAAACAGATGAGAACACTAGCATTTAATAGGGCTATTCAGTGTTTAATTTATTTTAAAGTAGCCCTGCATATACACAATGCACTTCTGTTTGTTGTATTCTGTTGTTGTAACAGTTAAAATTAAAAAAAGGTTAAAAAAGTTTATAAGCTGTGTTATGTTTTGCAGCATGTTCCAATATATGACACAGCTCCAGTCGAGATAATAATTTAAAAAGTCTTTATTTGCACATGGCTTCAGGATCTACAACAGACATGAGGTTTCGGGCTCACCTGTAGCCCTTTTTCAAATTACTGATACATTCATGTGGCTACAATTTATACTCATTGTCACAGCGCCATCTCTTGGCTACATTGTTTCAGTGCTCCAACAAAAATTACAATTTTAACATAGTCTCACTTATCTTTCTCTGTAACTTTTAGACTTATCTGTCTGACTTAAACTTCAAAGTCATACAGATATATGCAAATATATCTATATATTCTATATGCAAATTCGTGGAACGGCAATGGGCTCTAATGTGGCCCCGTCCTACGCAAACATCTATATGAATGGTTTTGAAATGAGATATATTTATACTAACAAAAACTTCCAAAAACATTGCTTAATTTGGTTGCGCTTTATCGATGATGTGTTTGCGGTGTGGACGGGGCCACAGGAGTCCCTACAGGGATTTCTTGAATATATGAACTCTGTTTTACCGAATATAAAATTTACCATCCATGCTGATGCGCACAAAGTGTCCTTTCTAGATACCTTGGTGATCAAAGAGGGGAGCGAGTTAGTGACAGATTTGTTCATAAAAGCAACTGATAAAAACACCATTTTGCATTATAAGTCGTTTCACCCTATTCAAACACATAAGTCATTACCAAAGTCCCAGTTTTTAAGGGTGAAAAGGATAGTAACGGATGATCAGAGGCGGTCTAAGCAATTAGACAATATGGAGGAAAGGTTCCTACAGAGGGGGTATCCAAAACCCCTCTTGGAGCAACAAAGAGCAGTAGTGGAGGCACAAGAGGGAAGTTTACAAAGAACTCAAAAAGAGAAGATAAAACGTATCCCCTTTGTGACCAAATTTACTTCCGTAAGTGGAGATGTTGCAAAAATTATAAGGAGACACTGGGGAGTACTGAAGGATGGGTTACCGGAAATAGAGAGCTTTAGACAGCCCCCAGTAATGTCGTATAAAAGGAACAAAACATTGGGGTCTCAGTTAGTCAGATCAGATGTGGGCAGCATAGGTAATAAACAACAATTTTTGAGGCCTAGAAAGAATGGATTATTTCCATGTCTTTCTTGCAATTGTTGCTCCAATTGTCAGAGGGGGGACACTATATACCACTAGAGATGTCGCGAACTGTTTGCCGGCGAACTTGTTCGCGCGAACATCGGGTGTTCGCGCTCGCCGGAAGTTCGCGAACGTCGCGCGACGTTCGCCATTTTGGGTTCGCCATTGTTGGCGCTTTTTTTTGCCCTCTCACCCCAGACCAGCAGGTACATGGCAGCCAATCAGGAAGCTCTCCCCTGGACCACTCCCCTTCCCTATAAAAACCGAAGCCCTGCAGCGTTTTTTCACTCTGCCTGTGTGTGCTGAAGAGATAGTGTAGGGAGAGAGCTGCTGCCTGTTAGTGATTTCAGGGACAGTTGAAAGTTTGCTGGCTAGTAATCGTTTTGATACTGCTCTGTTATTGGAGGGACAGAAGTCTGCAGGGGTTTGAGGGACATTTAAGCTTAGGTAGCTTTGCTGGCTAGTAATCTACCTTCTACTGCAGTGCTCTGTATGTAGCTGCAGTGGGCAGCTGTCCTGCTTCTGATCTCATCTGCTGACTGCTGCAATAACAGTAGTCCTTGTAAGGACTGCTTTTATTTATTTTTTTGTTGTTTTACTACTACTACTACTACTACTATAAGAGCCCAGTGCTATTAGTCTAGCAGTGTTGGGGAGTGGGACTGGTGTGCTAATCTGCTGCTCCTAGTAGTTCAGCAGCACCAACTTAAATTTTTTTTTTTAATATTCATTTTTTTTTTATTTTACTTTTTTTTATTTTACTACCGCTGTAGTAGTGTATAAGTTGACCTTTTAGGCATTATTTGCCCTGTAGGCATTATTTGCACACTGTTTTCTTCAACCCGCCATCTAGCTGTGTGACCTTGTTCACATTCTGTCTAAATATCCATAATATTACCGTCTCCAGAAAAAACACCGGAGTGACTTTTTTCAAGCAGCCATAATATATTTTACGTAATCCGTATCCACCGCTGTAGTAGTGTATA
Source organism: Xenopus laevis (assembly GCF_017654675.1). Taxonomy (NCBI): domain Eukaryota; kingdom Metazoa; phylum Chordata; class Amphibia; order Anura; family Pipidae; genus Xenopus; species Xenopus laevis. The sequence goes on along the minus strand of NC_054382.1, from coordinate 88,062,250 downwards.
CGTTGACCTTGTAGGCATTATTTGCACACTGTTTTCTTCAACCCGCCATCTAGCTGTGTGACCTTGTTCACATTCTGTCTAAATATCCATAATATTACCGTCTCCAGAAAAAACACCGGAGTGACTTTTTTCAAGCAGCCATAATATATTTTACGTAATCCGTATCCACCGCTGTAGTAGTGTATACGTTGACCTTGTAGGCATTATTTGCACAGTGTTTTCTTCAACCCGCCATCTAGCTGTGTGAGCTTGTTCACATTTTGTCTAAATATTGATAATATTATCGTCTCTAGAAAAACCACTTGAGTTACTTTTTTTCAAGCAGCATTCATATATTTTACGTAATCTGTATCCACCGCTGTAGTAGTGTATACGTTGACCTTGTAGGCATTATTTGCACACTGTTTTCTTCAACCCGCCATCTAGCTGTGTGACCTTGTTCACATTCTGTCTAAATATCCATAATATTACCGTCTCCAGAAAAAACACCGGAGTGACTTTTTTCAAGCAGCCATAATATATTTTACGTAATCCGTATCCACCGCTGTAGTAGTGTATACGTTGACCTTGTAGGCATTATTTGCACAGTGTTTTCTTCAACCCGCCATCTAGCTGTGTGAGCTTGTTCACATTTTGTCTAAATATTGATAACATTATCGTCTCTAGAAAAACCACTTGAGTTACTTTTTTTCAAGCAGCATTCATATATTTTACGTAATCCGTATCCACCGCTGTAGTAGTGTATACGTTGACCTTGTAGGCATTATTTGCACACTGTTTTCTTCAACCCGCCATCTAGCTGTGTGAGCTTGTTCACATTTTGTCTAAATATTGATAATATTATCGTCTCTAGAAAAACCACTTGAGTTACTTTTTTTCAAGCAGCATTCATATATTTTACGTAATCCGTATCCACCGCTGTAGTAGTGTATACGTTGACCTTGTAGGCATTATTTGCACAGTGTTTTCTTCAACCCGCCATCTAGCTGTGTGAGCTTGTTCACATTTTGTCTAAATATTGATAATATTATCGTCTCTAGAAAAACCACTTGAGTTACTTTTTTTCAAGCAGCATTCATATATTTTACGTAATCCGTATCCACCGCTGTAGTAGTGTATACGTTGACCTTGTAGGCATTATTTGCACACTGTTTTCTTCAACCCGCCATCTAGCTGTGTGAGCTTGTTCACATTTTGTCTAAATATTGATAATATTATCGTCTCTAGAAAAACCACTTGAGTTACTTTTTTTCAAGCAGCATTCATATATTTTACGTAATCCGTATCCACCGCTGTAGTAGTGTATACATTGACCTTGTAGGCATTATTTGCACACTGTTTTCTTCAAACTGCCATCTAGCTGTGTGTATTATCGTTTCCAGAAAAACCAACTGAGTTTTTGTTGTTGTTGTTGTTTTTTTAAAAATAATGCCAGGCAAAGGCAGGCCGCCACGCAGAGGCCGTGCTAGGGGCCGTGCTGCTATGCAATCCTGTGGCCCTAGCAAATTGCCCAGTTTTAAAAAGCCAATGACCCTGAACTCCCAAAATGCTGAAGAGGTAGTTGACTGGCTTATACAGCACACCCCATCCTCTACCGTTTCTAACTTTACCACAACATCCTCCTCATCCTCCACTGCTATGGCCACCCCACGTAACACTTCCTCCACCACCGGTGCCCCTTCTTCACTGGAGTCAGAGGAGTTATTTTCCCATGAGTTTCTTGAACTGAGTAATGCGCAACCATTATTGCCAGAAGAAGATGAAGGAGATGAGGACCTTACACCAGATTTAATTCTGGCAGAGAACACGATAGAGATGGACATAATGAGTGATGAGGAGGAGGTCCCCGCTGCTGCTTCCTTCTGTGATGTGTCAGAAGAAATTGATGCATCTGAGGAGAATGATGATGAGGAGATTGATGTTTTGTGGGTGCCTAGTAGAAGAGAGCAAGAGGAGGGTAGTTCAGATGGAGAGACGGAGAGTCAGAGAGGCAGTAGGAGAATAAGACTTAGAAGAAGCAGGGAGGACAGCCCGCAGGGATCAGTAGGGCAACAACATGTATCGGCACCTGTGTTCAGCCGGCCAACGCACCCGCCATTGCCGCCAATGCCGCCAACTTCTACTGTTACCGCCAGATCGCACACTTCCAAAAAGTCAGCAGTGTGGGATTTTTTTAATGTGTGTGCCTCTGACAAAAGCATTGTAATTTGCAATGAGTGCAGTCAGAAACTGAGCCTTGGTAAGCCCAACAGCCACATAGGTACAACTTCTATGCGAAGGCACATGAGCTGCAAGCACAAAGCACTTTGGGAGCAACACCTCAAAGGCAACAGGCAAACTAAAAGCCACACTCCTTCTGGTCCAGCATCTTACTGCTCTACCTCTGCTCTCCTTGACCCGTCTGAACCACCCTCCACTCCGCCTTCCACCTTGACCACCTGTTCCCATTCCCAGTCATCTGCCACCAGCCAAGTTTCTGTGAAGGCCATGTTTGAGCGTAAGAAGCCAATGTCTGACTGTCACCCCCTTGCCCGGCGTCTGACAGCTGGCTTGTCTGCACTCTTAGCCCGCCAGCTTTTACCATACCAGCTGGTGGACTCTGAGGCCTTCCGCAAATTTGTAGCAATTGGGACACCGCAGTGGAAGGTACCCAGCCGCAATTTTTTTTCTAAAAAGGGAATACCACACCTGTACCAACATGTGCAGAGCCAAGTTACCGCATCTCTGTCACTTAGTGTTGGGCCAAAGGTCCATATGACTACTGACGCATGGTCCTCCAAGCATGGTCAGGGCAGGTATGTCACCTACACTGCCCACTGGGTGAACTTGGTAATGGCTGGGAAGCAGGGAATGGGTAGCTCAACAACAACAGTGGAGTTGGTGTCACCGCCACAGATTGCACGCGGTTCTGCCACCACCTCTACTCCTCCATCGCTCTCTACCTCGTCTTCTTCTTCTTCTTACTCTGCTGCTGGGTCCTCCTTCTCCTCCTCCACACCTGTGCACCCCCAGCTCCCCCTAGGCTATTCGACGTGCCAGGTACGCCGTTGTCACGCTGTCTTGGGGATGACGTGCCTGGAAAGCAAAAACCATACCGGATCTGTACTCCTGTCATCTCTGCAGTCACAGGCCGATCGGTGGCTGACCCCACACCAACTGCAGATCGGAAAAGTGGTGTGTGACAATGGAAGCAATCTGTTGGCAGCGTTGAGACTAGGCAATTTAACACATGTGCCCTGCATGGCACATGTGTTAAATTTAATAGTCCAACGTTTTGTCTCCAAGTACCCAGGATTCCAGGACGTTCTCACCCAGTCCAGAAAGGTGTCGGCCCATTTCAGACGTTCCTACACAGCCATGGCACGCCTTGCTGACATTCAGCAGCGCTACAACATGCCAGTCAGGCGTTTGATTTCTGACAGCCAGACTCGCTGGAATTCAACGCTCCTTATGTTGGAACGTCTGCTGCAACAACAAAGGGCCATCAACGAGTACCTTTTTGAACTGGGTGGTAGGACTGGATCTGCACAGCTGGGGATTTTTTTCCCCCGTTACTGGGTGCTTATGCGCGATGCCTGCAGGCTCATGCGACCTTTTGAAGAGGTGACAAATATGGTCAGTCGCACCGAAGGCACCATCAGCGACCTAATACCCTTCGCTTTATTCCTGGAGCGTGCCGTGCGACGAGTGACAGATGAGGCTGTAGACCAGCGTGACGAGGAGCTGGAAGCGCACGATTTCTGGTCGGAATCACCAGAACGAACCCAGGCACCTGCTGCAACGCAGGGAGAGGTGCCAGAAGTGGAGTCAGAGGAGGAAGGTGGCTTTGTGGAGGAGGAGGAGGAGGACCAACAGGAGCAGGCTTCCCAGGGGGCTAGTGGTGACCTTTTGGGGACCCCTGGTCTTGTACATGGCTGGGGGGAGGAGACCGTGGATGATGCAGTCCTTGATAATGAGGAAGCGGAGATGGATAGCTCTGCATCCAACCTTGTGAGAATGGGGTCTTTCATGCTGTCATGCCTGTTGAAGGACCCCCGTATCAAGAGGCTTAAGGAGAAGGACCTGTACTGGGTCGCAACGCTACTAGACCCTCGGTACAAGCATAAAGTGTCAGAAATGTTACCAACATACCACAAGTCCGAAAAGATGCGGCATTTACAAACCAGCCTGCAAAACATGTTGTACAATGCTTTTAAGGGTGATGTCACTTCAGGAACTCATCAACATTCCAGGGGCAGAGGTGCCAGTAATCCTGCCACGAGCACACCTGCAAGGACAAAGCCCTTTGGCCAGTCTGTAACGTCAGACATGCAAATGTTTTTCTGTCCAAGGCAGCGCCACAACCCTTCTGGATCCACCCTCAAAGAACGCCTCGACCGGCAGGTAGCGGACTACCTGGCATTAACTGCAGATATCGACACTCTGAGGAGCGATGAACCCCTGGACTACTGGGTGCGCAGGCTTGATCTGTGGCCAGAGCTGTCACAATTTGCCATGAACCTCTTGTCTTGCCCAGCCTCAAGTGTGCTCTCAGAAAGGACCTTCAGTGCAGCAGGAGGGATTGTAACTGAGAAGAGAACTCGCCTAGGTCACAAAAGTGTCGATTACCTGACCTTTATTAAAATGAATGAGGGGTGGATCTCGGAGGGTTACTGCACGCCGGAAGACTTGTTCTGACTTCTATGCAGCTGTCCTTCTCTTCAAGCCTCATGACTCCACACACAGCTGTCCTTTAGCGTCCTCCTCCTCCCTCCGCCACCGTTACAAACTAGGGTGCAAACCCTACTGGTTTAATTTTTTCTGGCCTCTGTGCTTCAGTGGCTGCAACCAAAAAAACTGGGCAAACAATGTCTACAAGGTCAACTTATGGCAAAAAATGACTATTTTCAGCATTTATATGGCATATTTTTTCTGGCAACTGTGCTTCAGTGGCTGCGTCCAAAAAAATGCATATTTTCTGCATTTATATGGCATAATTTTTCTGGCCTCTGTGCTTCAGTGGCTGCAACCAAAAAAATGCATATTTTCTGCATTTATATGGCATAATTTTTCTGGCCTCTGTGCTTCAGTGGCTGCTGTAGATATCAGGATTTTAGATTTAAGCCATAAATGGTTATTATCAAAGAACAAAAGATTATAGAATTGGACACTGCCACAGAACAGCTGTGTTAGACTCTACACTTCAAGGTTAAAGGCCATTCTGTTATTAGAATGTAGAATGTTTGCACAGAACAAGGAATACATCTGTTGTCTCATGTCACAAGTATAGTGCAAGGCCAAGCAAGACACATCGTCTCAGAAACTACAGCATAGATACCATTCTGGACACTGTGTTGACACAGCAATTGTACCTTATTTGGCTATTGTACTGAGACTGTGAGTCTGTCCCTAAGATGGAAATAGTGACACAGTTATGCTAAAACAAGAATGATGATTGGATGTCAAGGGATCAGCCCCATGGAAGAAGAAATGGTTAAATAATCATCTGTTGTATTGCTTATTGTCCCCCAACGTCCTCACGAGCTTTCAGGGCGTGTGAGCTATTATTTAATACTCTGTATTGTAATACTCTGTATTAATGTATACCTCAAATAAAGCTGTCTGGTTAATTTCCTGAGAGAATCTGTTTGGTTCAAGTCAGGCCCAGGGGGAACTTCGGGGCCAGGCTCGATTTGAGTAAGTATTTATTTAAATCCAAGAGGGACTTACTCATCGTGGCTGAGAATCTTATATCCCTGGAGGACTATAGGAGCATAAATCCGACATTTCTGGGGGCTCGTCCATTTCTGGGGGGTCCATTTCTGGGGCCTTCGTTCCGGTCCTGTGGTTCTGGTCGTGACGTAAGGACAGATTGTCGAGACTCAGCTCGTGGTAAGTATGTTTCTTTTTAAATCTCGGGAAAGAATGGTGCCACAAGGTTCGCAACCTAGTGCAGATATTATTAGTCTACGGAGTGGTGTATCTAAAAGTACTGTTTCGTCAGGCAGCACAGAAGCTTTTTCCCCTGTTTTGTTACTTCTTCCTAATGTTTTCCTTGAATATGTTCAATGTTGGATCACTAAATATGGCGGGCCATTTAAACTAAATAAAGAAATAAATGAAAATGAGATAGAGGAAAGTCTGGATACTTTGACCTCATCAATGGAATTAAAAGATGGAAAAATAAAAAAGGGAAGAACTTTACAAGCACTGCTGGATTTAGTCTTGACTTCCCTTTCATTAACTGTAAAGCTGCAGGTCAGTTATAATTTACAGTATTCTTATGTAGAAAGACTGCTGGTTCAGTTAAAAAATTGTAGACATTCAGCTGTCCTCCTCCAGCATAGTATCAACAAACTGACAGCTGACAGTGTAAGATCATGTCATTTGAATAGGAGGAGAAGTAATAAGAATAGTTTTGTTACACAAGAAAGTGATCATTGTAACACTTCAACTGATGCAACTAACAGGGGTAATCCAACTGACTCTGAAATATCTAATATTGCACCAGTGTTATTTCAATATAATGAAAAGGTTTTGGTGGGTTTCAACAATTTGAACAACTTGAATGCTGCAATTTTTCCCACATTTCCTTGTGAATTTCAAACATACAGCAATGTATATGTAAAAATCATAAGAGCAGCAATTATACATACAAATAAATTACACCAAAAGTGTAAATGTAGAAATATAAACCTCGTGTTCTGTTTTGACAATGGAGGTTAGGTTTAAAGTAGAAGAAAGCTATTCTGGATTCTATGATTTCTGAAAAAGGTTGTAAATGAATTAAAATAAATAATTTAGCATTTATACATCTTTTTATATCAGAGTTGGGAATCTAGTATAATGTTTGTTTTATTTCTTGAATGGAAACCATCAGCACTGTTGTGATTTTTTCTAATGTATGTTTTATTTTGCAGGTGTTTAAAGCGTCAGACCAGAGAACCAGATCTGTTTGCGTAGTTTTAGATACTGTTGAAAGACATGCAAACAATACTTTAGGAAACATATGTTTCCATATTAAATTTTATGTTTTTAGTAATATTAGTTTGCATTTAAAATTTAGATGCACTATAAATTACTTTTCTTAATTGTTCTCTTTCCTTAGTAGAAGATTGACAACAATGACATAGATTGATTAGTTAGAAAAGTTTATCTCTTTAACAGCTGTTCAACCTCGAGGACAAAGATATCTTTGGCCGTCTGCAGGAGAGATCGGACATTTCTAAGTTTATGTCATGTTTCTTTCCTTCTTCTTTCTGTATTTGTTTTAACTTTCTATTGTTTAATTAATATTCCTTTTCTGTATAGTTACTTTTATATGTAACACATCACTAACAACTTATTTTTCTGTATATGTCTCACTTCTAATACTTTCTATTTTATTTTTATCACTCTACTGTCTTGTCTAAAATTACTAATTTCTCTAATATCACTAATGAATTTCCTTTCTTATTGATTGTTAACTAACATGCATGAATCACAGAATCCCTACTAAAATTTTCTAACCAATAATGTCTAAACACTTAATATAAAACAATAAGTAAAAACCATTTGGCAAAGCAAAAGCTCAAAGATTTTTTTTTTTTTTTTGCCATCACATATTATATTAACATATTTTTTATTTTTTCATAGACGTTATCCTAAACATAGTTTACTGTGATATTTTAACATAAGTATTCCAGTATAATAACATTGTACTATGGTTTATATGGGATATTTTTTCATTTATGGTATGGTCTAAAAATCTGATATCTAAAAAATTTTTTTTTTTGTATACCATCTATAATTTGGGACATGATTCTAGACCACGTGGAAGAGTGTTAGTACATGTTGAATAGTTCTAGTATCAATTAACTTTATTATTATCAATGTACCATCACTTTGAATTAATTACCTCTTTAAAACATTTATTGATATTGTTTGTTGTAACTGTAATTCCATCTCTAAGTACCATTCCACAATTCAACTACATATATCATATTCAATGGTATATATATATTTACAACCTATTTATTGTGATTACTTTAAATATAATGATGACGATGAACGATTTTACAACAAATGTTTTTTTTTTTACATCAAGATATTGTAATTAATTATATTTTTGCAATCTATTTAATTTCAAAATTTTTAATGGAAAGGGTTAATTGATAGCATTGATCACTAGTAACTGTTAAATCAAGCAGGCCATTACCAGGGTAATGTTAATAACTTATTCTAGTCATATAAAAGTATTCTGTTGAAAACAACAATTCTACTTACTCAGCAATTACTTATGTGTAACTTCTCATGTTTATATTTGTGTATATGTGTGCATGCTAAATGTTTAAAAAAAAAAAAAAAAAAAAACAGACAGCCTATATATAAATTATATGATAAATGTTATACGTTTACCAAATATTTATTATTGCATTTTCAATAGCATTTATACCATGATTATACACCACAGTCATCATCCTGTTTTAATATAAAATATTTCTTTATTTGTGTACTCATATCTTCTATATTTTTGTTTCTTTGTAGATAACACCACCTTTACTTACTTTCTTCTATTCTTGGCTGAATCTTTTTGACTAGCACATGGGCATGTTTGTTTAAATATCTACCAGATAGATTAACAGCTGAATATTCAATTGCTGTACAATGGCTACACATGAGAATTATATCAGTGGTGAAGCACACAGAGAAAAGCATTCATTACACCAACTCTGCTACAGTATGAACTTTCATCGTCATTGCATTGACTAAAAGTGACATCTTGGACTGATGCTTTAAGAGACTATTTCAAAGACATTTCTACATTGCCATTCTATGATACACCATATCATCACAGGCTAGAGGACTAGTCCGAAGTGGTGCTGGATCATCTGGACATTGAATGGACTATGCATCTTCTCTGGATTTTCTCTATCTTCATCATTGAAATGCCTTTATATATACTGTATATGCATATTACTGTGTTGAAGTCCACTGTGATTGTAGCATTTTGTATTTATCTGGTAGAACAAATTTTTTTTTCCCATTTTTAAATGTATTTTTTGTTTTCAGCCCGCAGTGCTAGCTTAAGGATTTTGCTTATATTAGAAGAAAAAAAGTGGGGGAATGTAGATATCAGGATTTTAGATTTAAGCCATAAATGGTTATTATCAAAGAACAAAAGATTATAGAATTGGACACTGCCACAGAACAGCTGTGTTAGACTCTACACTTCAAGGTTAAAGGCCATTCTGTTATTAGAATGTAGAATGTTTGCACAGAACAAGGAATACATCTGTTGTCTCATGTCACAAGTATAGTGCAAGGCCAAGCAAGACACATCGTCTCAGAAACTACAGCATAGATACCATTCTGGACACTGTGTTGACACAGCAATTGTACCTTATTTGGCTATTGTACTGAGACTGTGAGTCTGTCCCTAAGATGGAAATAGTGACACAGTTATGCTAAAACAAGAATGATGATTGGATGTCAAGGGATCAGCCCCATGGAAGAAGAAATGGTTAAATAATCATCTGTTGTATTGCTTATTGTCCCCCAACGTCCTCACGAGCTTTCAGGGCGTGTGAGCTATTATTTAATACTCTGTATTGTAATACTCTGTATTAATGTATACCTCAAATAAAGCTGTCTGGTTAATTTCCTGAGAGAATCTGTTTGGTTCAAGTCAGGCCCAGGGGGAACTTCGGGGCCAGGCTCGATTTGAGTAAGTATTTATTTAAATCCAAGAGGGACTTACTCATCGTGGCTGAGAATCTTATATCCCTGGAGGACTATAGGAGCATAAATCCGACAGCTGCAACCAAAAAATTTATATTTTCTGCATTTATATGGCATAATTTTTCTGTCAACTATGCTTCAGTGGCTGCGACCAAAAAAATGACTATTTTCAGCATTTATATGGCATATTTTTTCTGGCCTCTGTGCTTCAGTGGCTGCGGCCAAAAAAACTGGGCAAACAATGCCTACAAGGTCAACGACGTTGACCTTGTAGGCATTGTTTGCCCAGTTTTTTTGGCCGCAGCCACTGAAGCACAGAGGCCAGAAAAAATATGCCATATAAATGCTGAAAATAGTCATTTTTTGCCATACGTTGACTCAACGTATATGGCAAAAAATGACTATTTTCAATATTTATATGGCATATTTTTTCTGGCAACTGTGCTTCAGTGGCTGCGACCAAAAAAACTGGGCAAACAATGCCTACAAGGTCAACGTATGGCAAAAAATGACTATTTTCAGCATTTATATGGCATATTTTTTCTGGCAACTGTGCTTCAGTGGCTGCGTCCAAAAAAACTGGGCAAACAATGCCTACAAGGTCAACGTATGGCAGTTGTTTAAAGAGAACAGTAGATTACTAGCCAGCAAAGCTACCTAAGCTAAAATGTCCCTCAAATCCCTGCAGACTTCTGTCCCTCCAATACAGAGCAGTATCAAGCAGATTACTAGCCAGCAAACTTACTATCATCTGTCCCTGAAATCACTAACAGCTCTCCCCCTACACTATCTCTTCCAAGCACACACAGGCAGATTTTTCAGATACATTTTTGCCCTTGATCCCCCTCTGGCATGCCACTGTCCAGGTCGTTGCACCCTTTAAACAACTTTAAAATCATTTTTCTGGCCAGAAATGTCTTTTCTAGATGTTAAAGTTCGCCTTCCCATTGAAGTCTATGGGGTTCGCGAACCGCTCGCATTTTTGCGCAAGTTCGCGAATATGTTCGCAAACTTTTTTTCCGACGTTCGCTACATCCCTATATACCACCCGCGAAAGGGAAACCCTATAAAAATCAATGGTTACTTTACATGTGCATCTACATTTGTAATTTATGTTATCAAATGTCCGTGCGGCTTGTTATATGTGGGCCAAACCACAAGGATGGTTAAAGAAAGAATAAGAGAACACAAGTCGGCAATTAAATTAAAGAAATTAGATCAGGCAGTCTCAGCTCATTTTAGGGATAAGGCTCATGGGGTTCATCAATTAAAATTTCAAGTGATTGATCAAGTCCCTATACCCCGCCGGGGAGGGAACAGGATAAAAGAATTACTAAAGAAAGAAGCGAAATGGATTCGTACACTGGAAACCCTAGAACCCCTTGGCCTTAACCGTGAATATGATTTACATCCTATTTTTAGGTAATCTCTATACTTCAAAAAAAGTTGATGATAGAATAGTTTTTATTCAGTTGTAATTTTAATATTTGTAATTTTATATTTTTCAGAATATGGACTGATCTGTAAGGATCACCAATATATCCAGATGTACAAAGACTTTGAAGTTTAAGTCAGACAGATAAGTCTATAAGTTACAGAGAAAGATAAGTGAGACTATGTTAAAATTGTAATTTTTGTTGGAGCACTGAAACAATGTAGCCAAGAGATGGCGCTGTGACAATGAGTATAAATTGTAGCCACATGAATGTATCAGTAATTTGAAAAAGGGCTACAGGTGAGCGCGAAACGTCATGTCTGTTGTAGATCCTGAAGCTATGTGCAAATAAAGGCTTTTTAAATTATTATCTCGACTGGAGCTGTGTCATATATTGGAACATTTCGTGAAATCGGTTGGACAGTGGGCCACTGGACACGTGCACCGCCAGATAAGTGGGTGAGTGCTGACTAAATAACTTATGTTTTGCAGCTCCAGACAATTTTTCTTTAGTGGGAGAGGGGCAAAATGGCTCTTTTGATAGTAAAGGTTGCTGACCCCTGTATTAGGAAGAGGCCTAATATGTCCCAATAAATATTTTGTATTTGTTTTATTTGCTGCTTTATTTTTTGGAGGAACTCACACCTGGTAGTGTCTTGCAGTTTCCCAATTCCTATCATTGCACTGTATAACCAACAGATGGCAGTGTCCTGCAGTTTCCCAATTCCTGTCATTGCATGGTATGGCCAACAGATGGCAGTGTCTTGCAGTTTCCCAATTCCTATCATTGCACTTTATAAACAACAGATGGCAGTGTTTTGCAGTTTCCTAATTCCTGTCATTGCACTGTATGGCCAACAGATGGCAGTGTCTTGCAGTTTCCGAATTCCTGTCATTGTACTGTATGACCAACAGGTGGCAGTGTCTTGCAGTTTCCCAATTCCTGTCATTGTACTGTATGACCAACAGGTGGCAGTGTCTTGCAGTAGTCTAACTCCTATCCATGGATTGGAATTCTGGCCAGGATTTTGCATTGCATGAGAAACCGGGGGGCCTTGGGATTAAAGCGCCAGGTGAAGTAGGTTTTGCATTTCCTTTAGAGATGAGAGTTTGTCGTTTCCTGAATTCCTGTCATTGCACTGTACAACCAACAGATGGCAGTGTCTTCCACCTTCCTAATTCCTGTCATTGCACTGTATAACCAACAGATGGCAGTATCTTCCACCTTCCTAATTCCTGTCATTGCACTGTATAACCAACAGATGGCAGTATCTTCCACCTTCCTAATTCCTGTCATTGCACTGTATGGCCAATAGATGGCAATGTCTTGCAGTAGTCTAACTCCTATGGGGATTCTGGCCAGGCTTTTGCATTTCATTGGCAAACAGGGGGAACCTGGGATTAAAGCGCCAGGTGAAGTAAGTTTTGCATTTCCTTTAGAGATGAGTGTTTGCAGTTTCCTAATTCCTATCAATGCACTGTATGGCCAACAGATGTCTTGCAGTTTCCCAAGTCTTGTCATTGCTCTGTATGGCCAACAGATGGCAGTGTCTTGCAGTTTACAAAAAAGGGGGATGGTGCATGTACAATTTCAAGAGTTAAAAAAGTGATAAATACTCACAGTTCACCCCAGTGCAAGGGTGCATGCACATAGTAACACAGCCATAGGTGTGAGTTCCTCCAAAAAATAAAAGCAACAAATAAAAAAAAAATACAAAAATATTTATTTGAACATATTAGGAAGAGGCCTAATATGTCCCAATAAATATTTTGTATTTGTTTTATTTGCTGCTTTATTTTTTGGAGGAACTCACACCTGGTAGTGTCTTGCAGTTTCCCAATTCCTATCATTGCACTGTATAACCAACAGATGGCAGTGTCCTGCAGGTTCCCAATTCCTGTCATTGCACGGTATGGCCAACAGATGGCAGTGTCTTGCACCATGATTTCTCTTATCCATGGCTTGGGATTCTAGCCAGGGTTTTGTATTGCATGGCTAACAGGGACAATTAAGCAGGTTTGCACTTCCTTTAGAGATGAGATTTTGCAGTTTCCTAATGCTAGGCCTTTATACTGTATGGCCAACAGGTGGCAGTGTCTTGCAGTTTCAGAATTCCTGTCATTGTACTGTATGACCAACAGATGGCAGTGTCTTGCAGTAGTCTAACTCCTATCCATGGATTGGAATTCTGGCCAGGATTTTGCATTGCATGAGAAGCCTTGGGATTAAAGCGCCAGGTGAAGTAGGTTTTGCATTTCCTTTAGAGATGAGAGTTTGTAGTTTCCCGAATTCCTGTCATTGCACTGTATAACCAACAGATGGCAGTGTCTTGCAACTTCCTAATTCCTGTCATTGCACTGTATAACCAACAGATGGCAGTGTCTTTCACCTTCCTAATTCCTGTCATTGCACTGTATAACCAACAGATGGCAGTGTCTTGCAATTTCCTAATTCCTGTTGGGAGGTATGCGCCAGAGACGGTCCGTGGGGCACATGCGCAGTAGCGCAATCCCACAGACACAGGGACTGGACGCAGAGACACTTAAACTTTATTATATAGGATCCGACTAGTCCTACCATTGGCCCCAAATTTTTTGGAATTTTTTATTAGAACCTCTAGGCGTATATATTAGATTTTCTAATGCATTTAAATGATTAACCTCAGAGAACCATTGCGCATAGGTGGGAGGTAACCAATCCTTCCATTTCCTGGTTATTAACTTTTTCCCGATAAATAAACATTCCCTAGCCAGAATGCATTGATCTTGAGTGTAGTGCTCTTTTAATCCGACATACAGCAAGCAAGCCAAAAGTAGCGTTTGAGGAGGATAACCGCTAAATTGAAAAATCTGAGCTGCTTTTAGCCAAATTTGGCGGGCATGTAGGATAACAATGTTTTGATATGCCGATTTAGTGGGTTTTTTTAACAAGTAGTCACTGCAAAGGGGTAAGGGGAGTGCCTATTAATTGCTGCTGTAGTAAAAACAGCACTTGGTGGTGCGCAACTTTCACCCAGGAGACTAAGTGGCTCAATTGTGCCGCTAGATAATACAAATATAAATTTGGGAGGGCAACAATGCCTTGTCTCTATCCCTAGTTAGGTTTGAGAGACCAATTCTAGGTCTGGACGTAGCCCAGATCAATTGCCTAATAAGGGATTCAGTTTTATTAAAGAAGCTTTTAGGTTTTGTCAAGGGAGCCTGAAGCAATATATATAATAATTTGGGAAGAAGAATCATCTTCATCAGTTGAATTCGTCCCATAGGGCCCAGTGATTCCCATGCTTTAATCTTGTTTAGTATAATCTCACACAGTGGAAACACGTTTGCTGTATAATAATCAGTAAATGGTAACTTAATCACCACCCCTAAGTATGTAAACTGTTGGACCACTGGGAAAGGGAGGGCAGTTGGACAGTCCTGAGTTGGGAACGAGTCAACTGGAAAATAACTAACTGATTTAGTTGGACTTGTAACCAAGCCTGAGATTTGAGCGAAAGTAGTTGTCAAGACAAACATGGCCTCTGGGGCATAGACTCCACTTTAATAAAATAATTTAAAAAAATATTTCCTTTTTCTCTGTAATAATAAAACTGTATCGTAACTAAGATAATTAATTCTTATTGCATGCAAAACAGTCCTATTGAGTTTAAAAGATATTTTATTATATCATATTAAGTGGTATATTAAAGAATCTTTAATATGCCACTTTTAAAGAGGAACTCCACAAAAACATAACTTGAGCTTTTTGAAAAGTAAGCATAATTTCAAGCAACTTTACAATATACATCAATTAAAAAATATGCATATTTTTCATTACTTTTAGTTGGTTTGGAACAGTTCCCTAAGCCTAGCCCCCTGCTCTCCTGCTGATCTGTCTGACTACATTGCTGAACTGGCTGACTACTGTTACTTTGTATCAGCAGCCCTCTGTCCTTAGCCTGCATCATCCAAACCCCACAATTCCCTGCAAATGTGATTTCAATAAGGAATGGAACATCACAGCAAAATGCATTGTGGGTCATGTAGTTCCTGCATGCTGTCTGTAAGCTGAGGAGAAGTTGTTACAATTGGAACATCAGTATTTTAGTCCCTCCTTCCCTGCCAGGATTTCAAATGATGCAGAAAGAGAAGAACTGTTAAACAGCTGGATTGTAGCATAGAAAATGGCATGTATTCATACTTTTTGAAACAACAGGTAACTGTGATGAATATATTAGGGGTTTCTGTGTTATGTGGGTATCTTTTTAAATTTTGGTTTGGAAGCCGGAGTTCATTTTCAAGTAAATATTGTCTTTTTACATAGTTTTCCTTTAATGTTTCAATTATTTTTTAGTAGACTAAAGGTACGCAGATCAAAATTATGAAACCCCATGTCCCAAGCATTTTAGATAACAGGTCCCATACCTGTAGTTGCAAGGTATCAAAAAAGAGGAGTTTGAATATGAGATTGATAATGAGTATCCAGACAGAAAGAAGGACATTGGTGCTGAGTATTGAGTAGCAAAAAAAAGAATTTATATGTGACTCGTGCTAATGCTCTTAGTTTAATTGATAATCACTTTGGCTCTCTAAAACATTTTTATATATACTGAAGCACTCACAAAGCTAAATCAGGTACAGACCTCTTTAGCCATCAGCAAAGTAAACGTAGATGAGAGGTAATTGATCCTGACTATTGTTCTGATCCGAAGTATATTTTTAGAATCATGTCCATGATGCAAAGCAGCCCTGCTGTTTAATTGCCAAGAAGGAAGAAGAGGCTGTGGCATGAATGGAAGAACTGCAGCATCATTAGATAAAGACTGCCAAAATGTTTAAAAAGCACTTGGCATCAATATATATACTTGGCATTAATAAATAAATATTTAGCAAAAGCATTAGGAACATAATAAACTAGAAGGAGGCCATCAATAAGTTTTGATTTAGGGCACATGGACCTCTAAATTCAGGCATGCACATCCTCTGTATTATATAACGTGACACCTAGGGGGGTTTAATTTTTTGAAACTCAGCTTTTTGAATAACTCATTTTTTTTTTTTTTTTTTAAATCGGTCCAAACTTCCAAACCCGAATGCTCTTAATTTACCAATAATTTTTCTCGAAAGAATTGAAGAGAAAAAACGTTGCAACAAAATCGAGCATCAGTTCGAAAAATGCAACTTTTTGAAATTGAGGTTCAAAAAACTCGACTTTTTTGAGTTTCTGCCTGTAAAACTAATTTGGAATGTTGAATGAAAACGAGTGCAGACAGCTCAAAACTATCGAGAAACCTGAAAGCAAAAAACATGTTCCAATTGTTAAAGGGACAATCTGCCATTGACTTCTACATGATTTTTGACAGGTTTTAGAGAGTATTTTTGGATTTTTAGCAGCTTCGTAGCATAAAATTCAATGTTTTTGCCTCTAAAAATCCAAATCCCCCCCCCTTTAAACTCAGCCAGAAAAATTTAAATTGGCCCTCAAATGTATTCCAAGTGTCAAATACGTTATGAAAAAACTTATCTTTCACTTAAGTTGGAAACATAGTGACAATAAAATGCAAAGACCATGAAAATGATTTCCATAAGACCTTGTCAGAATGTTAACCTTCTTGCTTCATTACTTTGGACATTCTTTTTCCTTCTATGCAGATATCGTAATGCTTTTTAAATCTAAGCACCAGAATATGGCACATCATATACCAGGGTAAGAGTCATCAATATTAACCAAGTAAAATATATAAAATGAAATTGCAGTGGCGCCTGTGCAATTCAAATTAAATTCCATCTTGAGGAGAAAAATACTCTTTTTAGTTAATATCTGTTGTACATAATGCATGAACTCATATTCTTTCTATCAGTGACAATATTATATCACAGTTGTAACACTGACTGAAAGTCTGCCTTGAAAAACTAATGGATAACTCCCCCTCCCCAACTCCAGCTGCTTATCTTAGGCATTGTTAGATTCATTTTGCATTGTCAGTATTGTGTCTATTACAGCATGAACTTGGAATAGTGTTTGTTCTTCCTGTTTATAAAAATTTAGATTTGTGTAATTTTAGAGTTTTTTTTTCAATTAATAAAACTTTATTCAATAACATTGTAGAAAAACTTGGATACTGTCAAATTTATGAGTTTACAGACACTCAAACATAAATTACAAAATCTCCAAAAACCCAAATTAAATAGTTTGACTCTTGCCTCGGAAGGCTCCCATTGACCTTGCAAGGTTTTAGATGATGACATTTTTGCATTAAGTTTTTGTATAGCTTAATAAATACATAATTTGTTATTACTTGAGTTTGAGAGTTTTAGAGGAAAAAAATTGCAAATTGCAGTAAACCCACAAATTCGGACATTAATAAATCAGCCCCTAAATTTTCACAGATTCCTTTAAAAAAAGCTGCCCATACTTATTATGAAGCCATTGCATCGATTTGGCCAGGAGGCCAATTGGTCAAATATAATACCTAGTCAGCCTCTGTAGGTGACATTTAGGGGCCGATTCATCAAGAGTCGAATATCGAGGGTTAATTAACCCTCGATATTCGACTGGGAACTAAAATCGTTCGACTTCGAATATCGAAGTCGAACGATTTTGCGCAAATCCTGCGATCGATCGATCGAAGTATTTTTCGTTCGATCGAACGATTAAATCCTTCGAATCGAACGATTCGAAGGATTTTAATCCAACGATCGAAGGAAAATCCTTCGATCAAAAAATCACAGGCAAGACTATGGGGACCTTCCCCATAGGCTAACATTGACTTCGGTAGGTTTTATCTACCGAAGTAGGTGGTCGAAGTATTTTGTAAAGAGACAGTACTTCGATTATCGAATGGTCGAATAGTCGAACGATTTTTACTTCGAATCGTTCGAATCGTTCAAATTCGATCGAATTTAACCAATTCGATGGTCGAAGTACCCAAAAAATACTTCGAAATTCGAAGTTTTTTTAATTCGAATCCTTCACTCGAGCTTCATGAATCGGCCCCTTAATTGTATTAGTCATGAATAATGTCAGGATGTTTCTTTGCTTTTACCAAACAATACCTTTCAGCTAAGCAACACATACATGCAGTAGTGACCATGCAAAAGTACTGCTCCTGTACTATAAATCCATTAGCTAATTTTCAGCACAGCAAACGGACAACCAGTCACAATTCTGAGTATGGTTAAACATGTGAGATGGACTGTGTAGACTCTTAAAGAAAAAAGCACTTTTCCATAAAGGACTTGTAACACCAAGGAGCAAATTAATCAAGGGTCGAATTGAAAATTCTAATTTTGAAATTCAAATTTTGAGTTTATTTTAGTGTAATTTGACTAGGGAATAATCCAAATTCAATTCGAGTTTAAAAATATTCTAATATCGAATTTTGAAATTTATGATGTACTGTTCCTTTAAGAATTTGAATTTGACTATTCGCCATCTAAAACCTGCTGAATTGGTGTTTAAGACTATGGGGGACCTCCTAAAATCAATTTGGAGTAGTTTGGGGGACTTTTGAAAAAAAAATGTGTTAATTTTTTTTTTGATGAAAAAACTGGAATCGAGTTTGCAGGTCCATCCTGTGCACCCGAATTTAGAAAAATTCTAATATTTTTATAAATTTCGATTGGTCTTTTTTTTTTTTATAAACTCCCATAAACTCTAAATTCAACCCTTGATAAAGTAGTCAAAATGTTCATTTTTAGTTTGCACTTTAATACAGTCTGCTCTGTGGTCTTTCCACTCAATGATCTGGTTTCCAAGTTAGTTTATATCACTATGTGGATGAGTTTAAGGGGTTTATTTATTAAAGTCTGTTTTTTTTTTCTGGTAGGAGTTTTAAAGGAGGAAAAAATACTTGAATTTTTCTTTTTTCTTTTTTTTAAACCTGATGCTCCTAAAAGTCAGAATAAAAAAGTTCTCCACCTCAAACCTACCCAGGTCATGTAGAAGTCAATGTCAGATATCACAATCTGAGTTTTGTACAATAATCTGCAGTATTCATGGTCTTTTCCCACACTAGATTTTTTTGAGAAAATGTATTGATAAATACAGTAAAAATATGCACATGTGCTTGGTCAAAGTGGTAAAAAATAGCTTTTTGGAATTTAATAAATAACCCCCTAAAAGTATAAGGGGTTATTTCTTTAAACTAAATTTTTCTAGTCAGGTTTTATAAGTGAAAAAACTCACATGTTTTTGAGAAAAAAACTTGAATTTTTCAAGATTTATTATGCCCCTAAGCTACTAAAACCTGTGGAATTCATGCAAAAATCAATGGCAGCCATTAACCATTTAACAATTTGAGGTTTTTTCAACCTTCACGAATTTTGGGAGTTTAGGGGTGTTTGATGCTGGGTTTCACTTGAAAACTCAATAAATCGCAGTTTTTCGAGTGTATGAGTTGTACGATTGGAATTTAAACTTTTTTAATAAAAAAAAAATGCAAAGTTTTTTCAACTTGATTTTTTTCTACCTGAAATATTGGTTAATAAAGAAAATTTGAGGATGACAGTTAGGTTGGGTTGGTTTCAGGTAAAATATGAGAAAAAAATGAGTAAATAACCCCCTGAGTGATTGGTACAGAGAACCTGACAAAGAAGACCCGGTGTAACAAAGGGCCTATTTATTAAACATTGAATTTTTCTGGTCCAATTTTTTAAGGGGAAAAACTCGAATTTTTACAAGAAAAAAACATTTTTTGTGTTTATTATGCTTCAAAACTGCTAAAATTTGAATCCAAAAATACGCCAGCTAAAACCTGTCTAAGCCATGTAAAAGTCAATGGCAGATGGGCCTTTTAACAACTGGAACATGTTTTTTTCCCATCGTGGATGTCAAGTTTCAAGCTTTTAGCACTGGTTTTCGTTCAATAATTTGAATAATTTAAATTTTTCAGGCATCAACTTTAAAAGGTTGTACAATTTGAGTGTCAAATCAGAAATC
The DNA here is from genome assembly GCF_017654675.1 of Xenopus laevis. Classification (NCBI taxonomy): domain Eukaryota; kingdom Metazoa; phylum Chordata; class Amphibia; order Anura; family Pipidae; genus Xenopus; species Xenopus laevis. The sequence goes on along the minus strand of NC_054382.1, from coordinate 88,042,193 downwards.
GGAAATCAGAATAATTATTGGTAAATAAAGGGGATTCAGGTTTGGGAGCTTGAGCTAGTTTTTTTTTTCTTAATTATAGTATTTACTAAGTCAAGCTTTAGTAAATACCCCCCTAAGAGGCAGGCAGTGCCAAATGAAAAATATGTTATATACTGTAGGCATATGGTGGAAATAAGAAAGTGGATAAAAAATTGTCCATGACTGCGACTAGTGCCAGGCCACTAGAAGACCCTCTGGTATTCTTGGTAAGTCAGTCTAATCCTGTGTGCAATCAGTGTTACACTCAACAATTAAAGATTTATGTACATATGCTTACAATTTACACAGAGAATGCTATTTTGTTAATTTACATTATAAGATAGATAGAATGAATTCAACCTTGGGTTTCTCCTTCAAATATCAAGCATCAAAGAAGGGAACCAGATTTATGATATACAGACTTTTTAAGACCTCCATCACATGAATGAGACTGTAAAACTAATATTAACCTTCCCCCACAGCAAAGTCAATGTCATCATTTGAGACTGAGTGTGATTTAAATCCTGAGAGCAAATTTAGAGTTTTATTTTTAGAATCCAAATGTTAGCTTTCCACAGGCTTCACTTTTACCCATGATTCTTCTACTGTGAAGAGGAAAAAAAGAACCACCAAATAAAAAGCACATTGAGTATTATTTTTGAGAAAATGCATATAAAACAATGATCACTTAGGGATATTATATTGTCTTGAACATCATATTTTCATAAATAAATATTGGTGTAAAATACAGCATTTGGACAGCATAAAAAGACACACCTTTATAAACACCACTAACTAATTATTTTTAATAGATGATTGCAGCATTTACAATGCAAGGTGTCAAACTACACTAAGGGGTATATTTATCAAAGAGTGAAGTTAATAGTGAAGTTCCGCCACTAGAGTGAAATTCCGCCACTCTCCATTCATTTCTATGGGATTTTTATAGGCGTATTTATCAAAGGGTGAACTTTCACTTTCACCCATTGATAAATATGCCTTTCAAAATCCCATAGAAATTAATGGAGAGCTGCGGAATTTCACTCTAGTGGCGGAACTTCAATCTTTGATAAATTTACCCCATAAGGACAAATAGACAGCATTAATCATATGGTACTTTTAACATTGTTTTTCTAGTATAAATCATTTTACGCCGCTTGATTGTACAGAACAGTATGGTTATATTATACTATGCAATACTATACTTTGCCATAAGGTACAGCTTGGAGTACAAGAAAGATGGCAGCAAAGTACTCCAAGCTGGTTTCTTCTTTAAAGAAGATTGGCACCATAGAGTGGAGTATTTAGGTACAGTACCACCCTAGGCAATGAACCTAACAGTACCCCCTCTAGTTTGAGGAAGTGGCATCATGCTGTATGTGTTGTAATTTCCTGTGTGTGATGTCATTGCCTACAGGAAATTGCAGGCTGCCCCCCTCCCCAGCTCCACCTCTGGATTTATTCAGTTAGGCTGGTGGCTGGGGAGGTTTTTTTATTTTTCTACAAAAAAAGCAACTATTTAGGCACCTGAGACTTGTCCCCTTAAACTGCCACCCTAGACACAGGCCCCCATGTAAGGAGGCAAAATGGGAATTGTTAAATAGTTAATGTATAGTTAGTTTGGCCACTAGGTGGCAGTGTATCCTAAATTGAACTGTGAAGTATAAAGTTGTTGGTACTGAAAAGTGAGTAAAGAAAACAGGAACAGGAAATATGGTGGCCATTCTGGCATTGATAGAGGAAGGGACAGCAGTCTATGGTAGGGAAAGGTGAGGTAAAAGGATTTACCTGTTATTACAAGGTAACAGCAATAAACTGCAACTATTTATCATATCAGATGGCATCATTGAAACAACCATTAATCCTTCTACTTGATAGATTACAAACTGCATCATGTTCAGCTGTATACACTATTAATCTCTGCTCTATGCGCACATGAAATCAAGTTAATGGGTGAGTAAGAAAATCCACCTTTGAATATACAGAGTTCAAATATAAATCAAATCAGACCACAACCAGTTTAGTCAGTGCTATATTGTAATTAATGTAAATGAGTCAAAATTAAGGAATTGTTAAATAGGAAGCTGGGAAATGCCATTGCCATATTGGAGGTTTCTGAAAACTGTTTTACCACTTAATAGATAGCAACTTCTGGACTGAGAATTTTAATTTGAATAAAATATGAAACCCACTTGTGCTCAGAATTGCTCAAAATATGCCCAGAGTCTCTCTTAAAGGAATTGTTCTGTATAAAAATAAAAACCTTGTTAATAAATAGGCTGTACAAAATAAAAAATGGTTCTAATATAGTTAGTTAGCCAAAAATGTAACATATAATGGCTGAAGTGACTGGATGCCTAACATAATAGCCAGAACACTACTTCCTGCTTTGCAGTTCTCTTGGTTTCCACTGATTGGTTACCAGTCAGTAACCAATCAGTGACTTGAGGGGAGGACACATGGGTCATAACTGTTTGCTTTTGAATCTGAGCTGCATGCTAAGGATTAATTGCAAACTCACTGAACAGTTATGTACCATGTGGCCCCCCTTGAAGTAGCTGACAAACTCAGAGTTAGAGAGCTGAAAAGCAGGTAGTGTTCTGTTATGTTAGACATCCAGTCACTCCAGTCTTTATACATTACATTTTTAGTTAACTAACTATAATAGAAACATGTTTTATTTTGCACAGCCTATCTATTTAACCATTTTTATTTTTACACTGAACTGTTCCTTTAAACCCATTCACATGTTGACTTTTATTTTGTGTACTTTTCAATTTTAAATACACTCCAGTGGTCCTGCGCTTACAGTAAATATGTAGCTTAAATCACTTTTCTGTATATTTTAACTGGAGCTGTCAGTTATCTCATAAAGTAATAGCTTGGCATCATTGCCACCCTTATTAAAATGTGGAACCCATGGTACAGGTATGGGTATCCGTTATCCAGAAACTCATTTTCCAGAAAGCTCTGAATAAGGAAAGGCAGTCTCCCATAGACTCAATTTTATCCTAATAATCCATATTTGATGTACTTGATCCAAACTAATATATAATTAATCCTTGTAGGAAGCAAAATCAGCCTATTTGGTTTACTTAACGTTTACATACATTTCTAGTAGATAAAGTTTAAAGACCAAAATTACGGAAAGATCCACTATCTGAAAGCATAGATCATATATCTGTATCTTGTATATTACCACACATGGAATCGATGAAGTGGGTGGGAAGGCAATTGCACAACCCAGAAAAAGAATCAGTTTTTGTATTTTGTACCTACAAATACAAATTAAAATCCAACTTTCCGGGAATCTTTGGTTAGCACTGTTCTATTCTGAAATACTGTAGCAAAGTTTCATAAGACAGCTAGCAAAAAGTACCTGCAGAGCTTTTTGAATCTCACACCCCAGTTATAATTTTGTCATGATATATTAAGTAGTACATTGTATATGTATAAAAGTATTATTGTGATTTAAATTTAATTTTCTAAGAGGACATACAAGCCATGTAGCTGTATAACTACACCACTTTCATTTTTATAAGCACAGTACTAAATCCTATACGCACAGGGCACAGTTTAACAACTTATCTGAAAAGCATTGTTGGCTACAGTGGGCACAGCAATTACTGGGGCACTAGTGAAGTCAGTAAATACAGGGCCTCCTTTTCTCTTTGCAACCTGTGCTCTTTGCATTTGTGCCTTATATACAGATGGGGCTGGATTTCTAGGTACATTCAGTGGAGACGAAGAAGCATTTAAGTAGTGGATGGATAAAAGTTTACATTTGATATATTCTAATATTATTATTATTATTAATACCAATGGACTTAGTTTGATTCATCAAACCTGCAATATGTCTCATGGGGAATTACTGTATAATAAAGATGCCAGCACATAACTGCAATCCACTTTTTGCAGAATTCTGGGTTCTGACCGTCAATCATGGGAACATTTTCAATGTTGAATTCTCTAGGTATCTTTTTAGATATGAAAATTTCAGATAAAAAAAAACCATGTAGATCCAAGTCCAATTCATGATTTTTTTAAATAATGTAAAATGTAACCTTATTTTCTTCTTATTGTATTATGCCTCGATGCTTTCTCATTTGCACCATTCGTAAATGTAGTTGCTATTAAATTTAGTTTCTGTCTGTCTTTCATTATGTGATAATAGGGGGTTTTAATTACTCAGATACTGACTGGAACCGCTATACTGTCGGGGCAGTTAATGGGAACAACCTTATTAACTTGTTACATGACAATTTTATGGCACATGTGTTGAGGAGCCAACCAAAAACCATGGTATACTGGATCTAGTGATCTCTAATGACCCAGAATATATAGCAAATGTGCAAGTAATTAAACCCCTGGGTAATGGTAGCCATGGTGTGATCTCATTTAATGTCTGATGCAAAAAGCAAATATACACTGCGACAACAAAAATCCTGAAATTCATTAGTATATTTTAACTCCTTAAAGTGATACTGACACTAAGGGGCCGATTCATTAACTTCGAGTGAAGGATTCGAAGGTAAAAAGCTTCGAATTTCGAAGTTTTTTTGGGCTACTTCGACCATCGAATGGGCTACTTCGACCTTCGACTACGACTATCGAAGGATTCGAAGTAAAAATCGTTCGACTATTCGACCATTCGATAGTCGAAGTACTGTCTCTTTAAAAAAAAAATTCGACCCCCTAGTTCGGCAGCTAAAAGCTACCGAAGTCAATGTTAGCCTATGGGGAAGGTCCCCATAGGCTTTCCTAAGTTTTTTTGATCGAAGGATATTCCTTCGATTCGAAGGATTTAATCATTCGATCGAAGGAATAATCCTTCGATCGTACGATCGCAGAATTTGCGCTAAATCCTTTGACTTCGATATTCGAAGTCGAAGGATTTCAATTCCTAGTCGAATATCGAGGGTTAATTAACCCTCGATATTCGACCCTTGATGAATCGGCCCCTAAGAGGCATATTTATCAAGGATCAAATTTTGAATTTGAAAAACTTAGAAATTTGAATTCAAAAATAGGGATGTAGCGAACGTCGGAAAAAAAGTTCGCGAACATATTCGCGAACTTGCGCAAAAACGCGAGCGGTTCGCGAACGGTTCGCGAACCCCATAGACTTCAATGGGAAGGCGAACTTTAACATCTAGAAAAGACATTTCTGGCCAGAAAAATGATTTTAAAGTTGTTTAAAGGGTGCAACGACCTGGACAGTGGCATGCCAGAGGGGGATCAAGGGCAAAAATGTATCTGAAAAATCTGCCTGTTATTGCAGCAGTCAGCAGATGAGATCAGAAGCAGGACAGCTGCCCACTGCAGCTACATACAGAGCACTGCAGTAGAAGGTAGATTACTAGCCAGCAAAGCTACCTAAGCTAAAATGTCCCTCAAACCCCTGCAGACTTCTGTCCCTCCAATAACAGAGCAGTATCAAAACGATTACTAGCCAGCAAACTTTCAACTGTCCCTGAAATCACTAACAGGCAGCAGCTCTCTCCCTACACTATCTCTTCAGCACACACAGGCAGAGTGAAAAAACGCTGCAGGGCTTCGGTTTTTATAGGGAAGGGGAGTGGTCCAGGGGAGAGCTTCCTGATTGGCTGCCATGTACCTGCTGGTCTGGGGTGAGAGGGCAAAAAAAAGCGCCAACAATGGCGAACCCAAAATGGCGAACGTCGCGCGACGTTCGCGAACTTCCGGCGAGCGCGAACACCCGATGTTCGCGCGAACAAGTTCGCCGGCGAACAGTTCGCGACATCTCTATTCAAAAAGAGCAACCAAAATTAAGTCAAAGTTTTTAAGTCCACCAATTGACTCCAAGTAGGTTCTAGGAGGTCCCCCATAGGCTAAAACAGCAATTCGGCAGGTTTTAGATGACGAATGGACGAAGTCAAATCCAAATCGAATGTGGACTATTCCCTAGTTGAAGTACACAAAAAATAGCTCGAAATTCAAATTTTTTTGAATTCGAAAAATCACCTCGATCTTTTGATAAATCTGCTCTTAAAAAAACGACTTTTTAAAATATGAATGTACATTAAAAGTTACCTATTGGTCATGCTGATTGTTTTTTGCCGAGAGGTTTGTTTTTGTAAGTACTGTATATACTCGAGTATAAGCCGAGTTTTTCAGCATCCAAAATGTGCTGAAAAAGTCTACCTCGGCTTATACTCGAGCCAGCGGGCAGTAGCTGAGATTGCAGTCACTTTTAATCATTCCTATACCAACAGTTCGCTTGGGGAGAGACTGCAATATCACACAGCGCCCTCTGTTGGTTATATGAAAGAATAAAAGTGCGCCCTCTGTTGGTTATATGAAAGAATAACAGTGACTGCAATATCACACAGCGCCATCTGTTGGTTATATGAAAGAATAACATTGCACCCTGTGTTGGTTATATGAAAGAATAACAGTGACTGCAATATCACACAGCGCCATCTGTTGGTTATATGAAAGAATAACAGTGACTGCAATATCACACAGCACCCTCTGTTGGTTATATGGAAGAATAACAGTGACTGCAATATCACACAGCGCCATCTGTTGGTTATATGAAAGAATAACAGTGCACCCTCTGTTGGTTATATGAAAGAATAACAGTGACTGCAATATCACACAGCGCCATCTGTTGGTTATATGAAAGAATAACAGTGACTGCAATATCACACAGCACCCTCTGTTGGTTATATGGAAGAATAACAGTGACTGCAATATCAAACAGCGCCCTCTGTTGGTTATATGAAAGAATAACAGTGCGCCCTCTGTTGGTTATATGAAAGAATAACAGTGACTGCAGTATCACACAGCGCCCACTGTTGGTTATGTGAAAGAATAACAGTGACTGCAATATCACACAGCGCCCTCTGTTGGTTATATGAAAGAATAACAGTGACTGCAATATCACACAGCGCCCTCTGTTGGTTATATGAAGGATTAACAGTGATGGCAATATCACACAGCACCCTCTGTTGGTTATACGAAATAGTTACAGTGATGGCAATATCACACAGCACACTCTGCATATGGTAGTGGGACAGTGGGACAATGCACACAGTAATCCGTTTGGCAATTCTCTGTCACCATCAACTTTGCAAAGAAGTCCGGTTGATTGCTGGGGGGGTCGCTTTGGCGGAATGTGCGCTGCTGGGAGACAGTGCTGTAGTTGTGTCTAGGCTTATACTCGAGTCAATACGTTTTCCCAGTTTCCTTAGGTAAAATTAGGTACCTCGGCTTATACTCGGGACGGCTTATACTCGAGTATATATGGTAATTGTTAGTTGGAGTCGACTAGGGATCGAATTCGATCGAATACAATGTAACTTCAATTTGTACGAGTCGAATTCGAATGAAAACAGCCTATTAACCTGAAAAAAATCTTAGATATTTTTAATAAATTTCGGTTGTTTTTTTTTTTTTATTCGAATTTCGAAGTTTGTTTTATTCAAAATTTGACCCTTAATAAATCTGCTCCTTATTGTTAGAATATTTACTTTCATAATTTATTATTTATCAAGAATTCTACAAAATTCTCTATAAATGTAAAATGTAAACTTACAGACAAATTAGCTTATTTTTAATTACCAAGTTTTCCAAACGTGAATTTTCAAGATGTATCAATAAAAAAAATCTCAACAATTCAAAATTGAAAAAAAATAAAGCAACTGGGCAGCTTTTATAGAAATCAACGGAAGGTGTATTTTCAACATTCAAACTATTTGATTTCTCAAGATGTCTCTAGCCAAAGCTTTCAAAATTAGTGGAATAATGTGATTTTTCTTGTAAACAAGGCTATTTATGTGACTAATTGGTTTTCCACATAGAGTTTTTAGTAAACGTTACCAATCAAGAAAAACAGCTTGTTTGAGTTAAATTATGATTTAGAAATCAGATTCTAAAATGAACAGAATGCATTTTTTAGGCAATGGACTCTATCATCCCATAGAAAACAATTGCATTTGACAGCAACAACCCATATCAGCTCCCTCAACAAACTTATGGTTAGTAGGTGTAAGCCCCACAATGCATTATAATCTGTTAAAAAAATATTGAAAAGTACTGAATGATTATGACTAGAGAAGGGTTCACCAGAGCCTGGGGCAAGAATTTTCCTATAAACACACATTTTAGAAATATTTAAATTCACTCTAGGGTTAACACTTCATTTAAGGGATCAAAACTGCCCCATTGTTGTAGAACGCTGTTATATTCTGATCTGTAACCAACGAGGATTTTTTTCTATGCAGAGCTTTAATCTGAATGGGCATGTAAGCATGATGTAATATTATAATAGACTGAAAAATATCCAACGCATACTGCTGTATAATTAATGAATACAAATATAATGATTTAGCGTTTTTATTTGTCTGCAAGTTTCAAAGAAACTTTGAGCAGTTCAAAGTAAATATGGTGGAATATAACAGATTGTTCCCGCTTTGCAAGCGTTCACATACACAAAGGAATTTCAGCTACATCAACATTTCCAACAAACGCTCTTTGAATTAGCAGCTAATGAGATCCCCTGAAGATGTAAACTGTATTCTTGTCTTCCAAAGGTCTGAATAAGAAAGGCAAAATAATCACAGCATAAACTCATCTTTATCAAAGCTTTAAAGAAAGTTTGTTGTTACTCCTAAACTAAATTAATGGGTAAATGTGCAAATTGTCAGTTAGGGGCAGATTTATTAAGGGTCGAGTTTCGAATTGAAAATACTTCGAAATTTGATTTAAAAAAAACCAACCAAAGTGAAGTCGAAGTTTTTTGGATCGAAGGAATAGCGTATTCGCTCGAATTCGATTCAAAGTTTTTGCCCGTAGTGTATAGTCGAAGAGGATGGAAGTGAACCTTGCCCCACTTGTATTAGGGTGGGGGAAAAGCGTAGGTCAGGTGGGGGGTCCCGTAGTGGGGGTGAGTAGGGCAGAGGGGTCCCGTAGAGGGGGGCAGCGTAGGGCAGGGGGGTCCCATAGAGAGGGGGGAGTGGAGGGCAGGGGGGTCCTGTAATGGGGGTGAGCGGAGGGCAGGGGGTCCCATAGTGGGGAGGAGAGTAGGGCAGAGGGGTCCCATAGAGGGGGGAGCATAGGGCAGAGGGGTCACGTAGTGGGGGTGAGCGTAGGGCAGGGGGTCCCATAGTGGGGAGGAGAGTAGGGCAGAGGGGTCCCGTAGAGGGCGGGAGCGTAGGGCAGAGGGGTCCTGTAGAGGGGGGGAGCGTAGGGCAGGGGGGTCCCGTAGAGGAGGGAGGAGCGTTGTGTTGGGAGGGTGTCCCCCAGCCCACGCAGGGAGTCCCCTAGGGCACGCTGCGTGTCTTGCTCACCATCTGAGGCATGCAGTGTGTCATGCACCTCACCCAGGGCTCGGAGAGGCTCCCCCAGGAGGAGGCCACTGAGGCTGTCCAGCAGCGAGGAGTAAGGATGTAGCGAACTGTTCGCCGGCGAACTTCGACTGTTCGCGTCCGCCGCAAGTTCGCGAACGTCGCGCGACGTTCGCCAATAGGCGTTCGCGTCAAAATCGTTCGACCATTCGACCATTCGATCGCTAAAATCGAACGATTTTCGTTCGATTCGAACGAAAATCGTTCGATCGAACGATTAAAATCCTTCGATCGTTCGAATCGAACGATTTTCGGATGTTCGAAGTTCGCGAACAGTTCGCGAACTGTTCGCATTTTTTGCCGGTGTTCGCGAACGGCGTTCGCGAACACATACTCGGCGGTTCGCTACATCCCTAGCGAGGAGGAGGCACAACCAACTGCCTCAGAGAGGAGACAGGATGAGGAGGGTGATGATGAAGACAGAGAAGAGGAGGGCCCCCCCCCCACCAAAATGGCCTGAAGATTTACCAGTGACAAGAATGGAGCACTGGTGAACAAGGTGGTAGCGCGATGGGGTGTGCTGTTTGGAAGTCGGTCCCATCGCATCAGTGCTGCTAGACGCCAACAACTCTGGCAGCAGGTAACGGATAAAGTGAACACTGTAGGCGCTTTACACAGGGATCGCCCCACTGTGTACAAGCGCTTCAGTGACCTGAAGCGTTGGCTAAGGGCAAAGCTAGTTACCAGGAGAGCTAAAGCCCAGAAGACAGGCAGAGGGCGCGTCCCTCCACTCAGGCTGAAACCCTATGAGCGCCGGCTTCTGGACCCGATGGGCAGAGGCCATGATATTAATCTTAAACATTACGCAACATGTAACACAGAAGGGGTAGTATACATGCTAAAATGCCCCTGTGGGAAAGTCTATGTTGGCCAAACATGTAGACAAATTAAAGCCAGGATAAAAGAACACAGAGGAGATATTAAAAATGACAAAGCAAATACTTACACAGACACCCCTGTATCACTCCACTTCAACCAGAACAGACATAATATGTAGCAACTAAAATGGCTAGTACTGGAAGTAATCCAGTTACCACCGAGAGGGGGAGACAGTAAGAAATTACTCCTACAAAAAGAGGCGTTGTGGATAAAGAAATTATGCGCACTGGTACCAGAAGGTCTAAATGACCAATGGAGCGTTGCCTGTTTCTTGTAAAATGGGTATTAAATATTGTTTCTTTCTTTAACAGATAGTGCTGCCTTGAATTTGAATTGAAAACTTCCTGTATGGTAAGAATACTTCCCAGAGATATACAATGTTACAAAATTACATGTAAATTGTAGGCTGAGGTTCAAGTGCTTAATATTTAATGTTTATTTACTTTACTACTTTGAATAGTTGATTGCACTTGGAATACTGGACACCACCACATGAATTTGTTGAACTTTTGTTTTTTGGATTTCACATACGGATGGATTATTGGACTTTAATTGTTATGGACTGGCTAGGCTGATAAATCCTCCCAGCAGTTGCTGCCCGACCAATCTAAATGTGGAGGGGAGGGGTTTTGTGTATTTGTACTGTGTATCACGCAGATTTTGCTCACACTTGATAAAGAGCTGTTAAGCTCGAAACATGTAGTTGAATAAAGGCACCTATCAGCAGAATTCCTGCGCCTATTGGTATCATTTTCCATTTACCGGATTTAATGATGGGCAAAGAGGGCTGTGAAGGACTGGACACAGACTGGAGAAGTAAGTAGACTTTTATAAAAACAAATATCTGACTCCTTCTTTTCCATATTCCCATCATTTAGATACATGTCTAATTTCCCCTTTAGCATTTCACTCTTTGGTAAAATATTACTCCTGTTTTGCATTGGAGGAGTTTCTTGTGCTTTTCTTTACAGCTTTGCTGTTTGTTTATTACTAGTTATTAATTGCAGCTGTAACATAGACAAAATGGCAGCCATTTCTTTATTAACCATTTCACCACTATAGCACAAATGTTTAGAAACTGTATTAAAGGGGTGGTTCACCTTTAACTTAACTTTTAAGTATGTTATAGAATGGCCAAGTCTAAGCAACTTTGCATTTTGCCTTCATTATTTATTTAGTATATTTTTAAAATTAAATGACTCTTTCCAGCTTTAAAATGTGGGTCTAGAAAGAAAGGCTCTGTAAGACTACACATGTGATGTTATTGTTAGTGATGGGCGAATAAATTCACCTGGCATGAATTTGCGGCGAATTCCCGCGTTTCACTGGCAGCAAATACATTTGCAAATCTGCTGTCAAAATTTGCCGGTGAAAATTCGCCGGCGTCAATTTCCGATTTTCACTATTTTTCCGTGAAAATGTCTCGTTTTCACGATATTTGAGTGAAAACCTTAAAATTTCACGATTTTGGAGTGAAAACCTTAAAATTTTACGATTTTTGAGTTATATCCTTCAAATTTCACGATTTTTTTAGTGAAAACCTTCGAATTTCAAGTTTTTTGAGTGAACGTCTGAATTTCAGGATTTTTTCGGGAACTTTCCTATTTCACGATTTTCAACAAATTTTTCGCCGTTTCGCGAAATTTGGGGAAACGGGACAAATCCGCCCATCACTAGTTATTGTGAGTTTTTATAACTCATATTACTAATCAGACCATCCCCTAATTATATTCAGATGAATGTATGGTTGCTATGCTAATTTGGTATTGCAAAGTGGCCTCTTTACCTATTTTCTCCTGGTAACAAACTTTGCACTATTGACGCTTCAGGTATCGCTTTGTCCGTTATCCAGCAATGGGACTGACTCCCAAACAACACATCCCATTGTTTACACTGTGCTCCATTGTCATCACTGAGGGGTGCCATTTTAACATCTATTGGCACCCTTTCCAATAACATCTGGAAAAGCACTTACAAACATCAAAAAGTGCATTTGCTCTAACATATTTCTATGGCGATGCTGCAGTGTTGCCTAACACATTCACTTGTCCAAAAAATGTTACATGTAAGGGTCAATCAATTCCAATCATTGCAAGCATATGACTACACTTTTTATTGTGTATTTATCACTAGTGCAGTGTTGCTTCAAAGGTTACATATGCTAATCAAGCTCTGTATGTGTGTGTTTTACATGTTTTCCCAACATTCCATGGACCCATTAACCATTTACTGAAGCCTAAAGATAGATAGGCTCAATTGAATATTCAAATTAAAAAAACTTTGAATATTCGATTATCGAAGTGGGAGACAGAGCTCGGCATGTCAAAGTTGGGGAATAAATAATTTCAAAAAAAACTTAGGGTGAAGATTGATAAATTTCAAATCCTTCGATATTCGATTTCAATGGTCGAATTGAATAGATCATATAGTCGAAGGGAAAAACACTTCAATATTCAAAGTTTCCTACTTCGAATCGAAGTTGGACTATTCCCTAGTCGAAGTACACAAAAATAGCTTGAAATTTTAAGTTTTTTACTTCAAAAATTCACTTCGATCCTTGATAAATCTTCCCCTTAGGGGCAGATTTATCAAAGGTCAAAGTGAAGGTTCGAAGTTAAAAAATTTGAATTTCGAAGTAATTTTTGTGTACTTCAACCATCGAATAGTCTAACTTCGATTCGAAGTTGAAAAAAACTTCGAAATTCGAAGGTCGAATTTTTTTGAAGTACTGTCTCTTTAAAACTTCGACCATTCGCCACCTAAAAGCTGCTGAAGTGCTGGTTTAGCCTATGGGGGACCTCCTAGAACCTTTATGGAGGCAATTGGGGGAGTTTTGGGAGATGGAAGGTCGACCTTTGATAAATCTGCCCCTTAATGTTGGGTTTATTTTGTAAATGAATTCAATAACATTTGCAGTGAGTTACAGTTTTTCTAGTAAGTCTACTAGATGCAAAAATTGCTGTTGCTTCTCTTGGCACTTACATTACATTTAATATCACATCATTACATATCATTCACATATGTATTTTAGATAATAGTGTGCTTAGTGCCATCAGCTGCCCTGCACAGCCTGGGAAAGGAGGCATAAAGGAGGATAAACCTTTTTCTCACTCAATTGTATCTGGCCCAATATGTCTCCTTTAAGTCAAGTATAGCATTACCTATAACTTTGTGGAAGAAAAATAAAAAGACTGAATGCAACATTTAGGGGCCGATTCACTAAATTCGAGTGAAGGATTCGAAGTAAAAAAACTTCGAATTTCGAAGCATTTTTTTGGGCTACTTCGACCATCGAATGGGCTACTTCAACCTTCGACTACGACTACGAATCGAAGGATTCGAAGTAAAAATCGTTCGACTATTCGACCATTCGATAGTCGAAGTACTGTCTCTTTAAAAAAAACTTCGACCCCCTAGTTCGGCAGATAAAAGCTACCGAAGTCAATGTTAGCCTATGGGGAAGGTCCCCATAGGCTTGCCTAAGTTTTTTTGATCGAAGGATATTCCTTCGATCGTTGGATTTAAATCCTTCGAATCGTTCGATTCGAAGGATTTAATCGTTCGATCGAAGGAATAATCCTTCAATCGTACGATCGCAGCATTTGCGCTAAATCCTTCGACTTCGATATTCGAAGTCGAAGGATTTTCGTTCCTAGTCGAATATCGAGTGTTAATTAACCCTCGATATTCGACTCTTGATGAATCGGCCCCTTAAGGTTTTTTTTTGGTTAAACAAAAACAGGCCCCTGTGTGCAATGGAGCTGAACATATCAGAACAAATACAATCTATTTAATGTGTTATTCTATGATATATGGATGGAATGCATTTTTGCCATGTTGGTGGAATTCACCATAACTTTAAAGGAGAACTAAACCCTAAATTAATTTGTCTAAAAATGACATATTTTATATAATGACCTTATTGCACCAGGCTACAGTTTCAGCTTCTCAATAGCAGCAATGATCCAAGACATCAAACTTGTCACAGGGGGTCACCATCTTGGAAAGTGTCTGCGACACTCACATGCTCAGTGGGCTCTGAGCAGCTGTTAAGAAGCTAAGCTTAGGGGTTGTCGCAAATTATCAAGCAGAAAATAAGGTTGGTCTATAATATAAGCTGATGCTACAGGGCAAATTATTAAATTCTGATGCTGGTTGCACTGGTTTCTCTGCTGCCATGTAGCAATTATCTGTATTAATTACTAATCAACCTTATATTATGACAATCGTATTCTATGTGTACTGTATATTGAGTCATTCCCTAAGCTCAGTAAGTGACAGCAGCAGTGAATCAGCAGGAAAGAAGATAGGGCATCTTTGGAGACACAGATCTGTGGTTGCCTTGAGCTGATACAAAAGTCCAAAACATAATGTACAACATTTCTAGCTACTTTAGTTAAGCTTTAGTTCTCATTTAAACCCTTTCCTCCTGGCTGCCCCTGTCACACTGCGCTGCCTTGTCATTGCTTGATACATAAGTAACATTGTGCATGTTTTAAGCACAAGTTTATTTTTAAGTTGAGAAATTTGGGTAACTTTGAACTACATGGCTGTACCCCACTTAGTATGAGAATTTCAACAGGCCTGGGACAACAGTAGACCCTGTCCCCACTTGATGGATCTGTTTGACAGATTAGATTTCAGGATTCCACAGAGTATAACCAAATGCAATACAACATATACATAACAGTTTTCAAGGGTTAAAAGGACAGCCCTTTTTTTGGATTTTCTAGTAGTAGTAGCCCATTTTTCCCACACAATAGAGTTATCGCACCAGCTTTTAGACAACCTCTAATATATAATGCATCCCTGATTTTACATTTACACCATTTTTTTCTGGTCCCATGAAAAACATAAATGGGGGTTCTTTCTCTCTCTCTCTCTCTCTCTCTCTCTCTCTCTCTCTCTCTCTCTCTCTATATATATATTAATGAGTGTGTATTATTGTATTAGATTGCAGCTAGAGCATTGCAGTTAAGATATTATATATACAAAAATCATAGAGCAATTAGCTTTCGATCTATAGTAAATTCTGTTCGAATCTTCAGAATATTTTCCTCATACATTATCTATGAATAGGTTCATTTTGTAAAAAGGACTGCAGATGGCGACAAAGTAACATAAATGTGTGCTGTACTGTTGCTTTTCCTTTTGCTTCTCACTATACTTATGTTTAATCAAGTATACTGTATAGTGATGGCTATAATGGAAAAATAATGGCTGGACTTATGTATAATTTTATTTTCAGCAAAAATCTTTGCAACATCAGGGAGCTGTACTGCTCCAAGAAGACTGAGTTGCAAAATTAAAAAGGAAACAACCTTTATACAATATGTATAATACAGAATGTGAAAAGCAGAAGTGGTGTAATATGGAGGTCTAAATTAATAAATTAAGGCTAATATATGTTTTATTAAAAAAAGAAGTAGCAGAATACTACTAGAATCCTACTCCAAGTTCCTGCAAGTGATGCTAAAATCAGCTGTACATCATAAAACAAGTATTCCTGGATACTTTTACATATACAGAAATCAACAAAACTTTGCTAATAACTTTTCTCATCTATAGATATCCACTTTACTCTCTCTCTCTCTCTCTCTCTCTCTCTCTCTCTCTCTCTCTCTCTCTCTCTCTCTCTCTCAGCTAGCCATGTTTTGGAGTTATACAGTAGCAATAACAGGGGTAAAATTACTCCTCTAGTGCTAGTAACTAGCGATGGGCGAATAAATTCGCCAGGCACAAATTCGTGGCAAATGTCTGTGTTTTTCCACCAGCGAATACATTTGCAAAACTGTGGCAAAAATTCAGCGGCGAAAAATCTGGTGTGTCAAAAAAAATTGGCGCACATCAAAATTGCCATGCACATAAAAATTTCGCAGGTCAAAATTATCCAGATGCCCATTGACTTTAATGCATTTGGACAAAATAATCGCCCATCTAAAAAATCACTCGAGTCAAAATTATTCTTACACTCATTAACTCCAATGCGTTTCGCAAATATTTCAGCACAGATTTGCCCATCACTGCTAGTAACCCAGGACAACCAATCCTCAGTTAACCATGCTGCCCTTTGAAAACAAACATGATTACTTTCCATGGGTAACTAAACCTGGAGCAGTTGTGCTTTTTATTGCACCAGCGCTGAACCAAATGGGCAAACAGTCAGGTAAATGCATTAGAGGAAATAGATGGTTTGCATTCTTGCAGCAAACCATTTATTTCAGTAAGAGGAAGGGGGAAACAGTGTATCCCAGGTGTCTACATAAGATGTACTGCATCTGTTGAATAAAATGTACCAGTTGTATTAATATTTTAAAGGAATATGTATTGTTAGGAATACTGACAGTGTTTTCAAAGATTGAAAAGCAAATCTATCTATTGATCTATCCAATATGTCAGTGCTGTCAAACTGGCAGGCCACGGCCTAAAATTAACTGGCCCCTGCATTGTTTACACCTCAAATTCAGACATTAAGCTCCTGCATTGTTCACACATGTGAACAAGGCAGGTTTGTTCTAACAAAATCCACCATCTGTTGCTGCTCTCTTTTCCGGTTAGGCCACACCAGTCCGACCAATATAATAATATAAAAAGAGGGATAGGATGGAGCACACAATAAAGCAGATTTTACTGCAAAATATTCCACTTGAAAAAGGATCCTTGTAGGTCTGAAACATGTCGTGTTAATAAACATTTTGCAGTAAAATCTGCTGAATTGTGTGCTCCACCCTATCCCTCTTTTTATATATTTTTCACACATGTGACATCTCTATAGTTCACATCCCTAAAGCCCTGTACTGTTTACACCTCAGACTCAGACTGAAAGCGCCCACATTGTTCACCTGTTCTCACCTCAGACAAACTGCTGGAGGGGCACCAGCATTGTGTCACTGTATGTAGTCTGCCTTCCATATGCTCCCTTTGTTTGTCATACTCTGCCTGCCCTATGCTCCCTGTGTGTGACATGCTCTGCCTGCCCTATGCTGTTTGTTTGTTCCATATTCTGCCTAACCTATGCTCCATGTATGTGTCATACTCTGCCTGCCCTGTGTGTGCCCTACTCTGCCTGAACTATGCTCCATGTATGTGTCATGCTCTGCCTGCCATATGCTCCATGTGTGTTCCAAGAAGAATTCACTGGCACTCCAAAGCAAATGCAAGCATAGACAACCCTTGCATGTTTATTAGCAGAAAACAGCAACGTTTCGGGGATAAAACCTATTTGTCAAGCATGCAAAATTGTGAAACTGCAAACAATTTAACACCCCCCACGCAGCGTAAGCCACACTCTACCTAAAGTAAAGCAGTCAGTACATGGGGAAAAAACTTGAAAAAAATTTCATACATAGGTTAACCCCTAGTTGAATACTTTAGTTACAAAAAAATTTAAAAATAAGTTTGAAAAAACTCACAACCATTAAGGTATAAATTCAATCAGGAGGAGTCCTTAATCGTGTTTTACAAAGTCTGGAACAGACCAGGAAGGCAATGTTTAAGTAGTGATGAGGCAAACTTTTGATACAATTTGTATCCAAAATGCAGAGGAAATAGAATGTATAGCCACTTATGTAACAATTGTATCTTACCCTACCAGTAGGGAGAGAACAGGGAAACAAATCTGACTATCCCTGCAGACAACTCAAGCTGTATGATTATCTATACAAATGAATGCAAGTGTTAATTACATGATTCCATCAAGTACCCTTTCGGGTACCTGGACTGTAACAACCAGATCCAATAACATTCACACTGTAGTAATGATTTTTTGATATCACAACCCTGTTTACGTACAACCTTCTCAAGTATTTGCCATCTCAATTGTGATATTTGATGTCCATGATTAAAGAAATGCTTGGCCAACAATGTCTCCCTTCTTGTTTTTCACCTGCCATAGCTGTACATTTTTTCTCTGTTTGTGTATCAGGGGCTGCAGGATGATAATTACGGATAGTAGATTTATTTTAATTTAAACGCACTTTCCCAGATTGACTGGGTTGTCCCATGTATATCAACCCACATGGTGCTTTTTATCCTGAATTTGCTCCATGTGTGTGCCATACTCTACCTGCTCTATGCTCCATGTGTGTGCCATACTCTGCCATCCTGTACCATATAGGTCAGAAAAATTCCCTCTGTACCACAGAAGTTGGACAGCACTGCAATATGTTATAGGACAATTGTTGCATTAATAAGAACTATTTCTTGTAAAATAGTTAATTAATGTATGGTGCAATATAGTGTACAGGTATATAGCTACATAGTTAGGCTAGGTTTAAAAAAAGACCAAAGTCCATCAAGTTCAACTCCTCCAAATGAACCCTAGTGCACACACATACATGCATTCATACCAACCTGTCTATACACTCACATACACTACATACAGTATACCAATGTCTAGACTAATTGTAGATTTTAGTATTTGCATAGCCTATATTATGTCCACTATCACGCACCTATTTCCAATGAAAACAACCCCCCAATTTTGTCAATCAAATTTAAATCTTACAGCACTTTAACCAGTTTAGTTGCACACTCTGAACTATTTCCAGCTCACTGCACTTCATATGTTACAGGCCCACAGTGTGGCCATTGCAACATTGATTCTGTTAAAGAAAATGAGTGGAGACACAGAGCCAATGCTACTATGTGCTGCTTCTTCTCAACTGTTTATTACATACAGTAGTTAATTCACAATATACAGTTTGTTTTTACTTGCCCTTTACAACTCATATGTCACACAATCAGCTGGCCTATGTTGTACATGCTTTTTAAAGATACTAACATCTGTACTCTCCCATTGCTTCCCAAGAAAAGAAGTAGGGTAGAATTGCTGTACATTACTGTATGTCTTGGGCTTTTACCAGCCACAAGCCTTTAGCAGCAAAGATCTGTGCCTCCAAAGATGCCCCAGTAGCTCCTCATCTTCTTTTTTGCTCTGTGCTGCTGTCACTTACTGAGCTAAGTGGCCAATGTAGAAGATACAATATATATACTGTATAGAATATCACAATATAAGGCTGATTAGTAAATAATGCAGATTATTGGTGCATGGCAGAAACCAGCATGATTACCATGAGAATTTTATCATCACCCCTGTAGCATCAGCTTATATTACAGGTCAACCTCATTTTCTGCTTGAAAATTTATGAGGACCCCTAAGCTTAGCTTCTTAACAGCTGCTCAAAGCCCACTGAGCATGTGAGTTTCGCAGACACACCTAACAGAATCCAAGACGGGTAACTCCTGTGACAGATTAAAAGGTCTGGATCATTACTACTATAGAGTTGTAGAACCTTTAGGCTGGTTCAGTTTGCTCAGTATATAAAATCTATAATTTCTAGCCATAATCATTTTTGGTTTAGTTCTCTTTTAAGAATGAAACCTTCATTAGACGGTTCCTTAGTTGTGTAGACAAATGGAAAATAGCAGTTCAAACTCCATACTTTTACCCTGTCCTCATCAACCCACTGACCCCTTTTGATTTTTTTTTTTTTTGAATTTTTCTGTAGTTTGAAAGTCAGATCTGAACACAACAGTAATAATCTTAAATAAAGGCTGCTTAAAGCAAATATATATATATATATATATATATATATATATATATATATAAATTTTTTTATTGGAATCTTATTAAAATGTTGCCTTAAACTGTGCATAATCGACCCTATTATTTTTAAACAATTTTTAAATAATAATAATAAAGTACTAAACTCACAAAACTTTTTGGGGCATCTCACTGACCTTTCCTCCAATAATGGGACTAGTAAACTAGTGGTATCTTTTTGTACAAAAGGGAGCCCCCCTAATATGAAGGATAGCTATTTTCTTTCCCCGTTCCTCATTTTTAACTAATGGTGCTTTCATGTTATTTTTTACAATTAATTTCAAATTACCCACTGCATCTAATTTTTATTTTTTATTTTTTGTAGATTAAGAAAGGGGTGTCTTTACTTCATTATGTATTCTCTGTAATGAACAGATAAGCAGCCTTTAGAGAATCACTGCTCAGGCAGCAGATACCAAGACAAAGTGCCTGTCAGAACTGGTGTTCAAAGCTTTTATTTAGATGGTGTTCATTTAGAAATTGCCAATATCTAGTAGAGAAAGGATGTGACTGCATTTAGAAACTTTCAGTGCAATAGGTTGCTATATTATATATATATATATATATATATATATATATATATATATATATATATATATATATATATATATATATATATATATATATATATATACAAGACACAGGTACAGTTGAAGCAAAGGCAATACATAATGAGGAAGAATTAATAAATTTGTGAAACTGCCGTGAAATTCGCCTGCGTCAAAATTCGCTCATCACTAATAATAATGGTTGTTGTAGTTCACTATTCAGGGTGAGGTAAGTAGAGCTTTATCTGACAATCCTTAATTAAGGTTCAGAACAAGAAAATAAGAGAAGCATTAGAGTGCCCTTTACTATAGTACAATCCATTAGCATGCAGTGTCTCATTTTCCTGATTTCAACGAGTTGTATTGAAATGTGATTTTCTATAGAAGATGTTGATGAAAACACAGATGTGTATGCAATAATGAAAAAATAAAAATCTAACACTGGTCAAAAATGATATGCCAACATTACTGCATCTTCTAATAATAACACATATTGTGCAGCTACATTTCATCAACAGCCAATGCTTAGAACAAGCCAGCATTCCAATGGAAATTATTCTTCTTTCTAATGCATGTCTTAGCTATTGAGTGCATAGTTTTTTTTTTTTTTTCATTTCAGTTTTCTATATAAACAATTAAATCTTTTACATTCCAATAATATCAAAGGAATTGTGATTGCTATCATTTAATTGAAGCGCCTTGTATTTTAATGCAGAACCCAGTACAATGCAGTGCTGTTTGCAAAAAAATGTTTTTACTTACTGTACATACAAGATATTAGAGAATAAAAGATTAATCTATGAACATAACAACTCTTCAGATTCATCTTTGAAGTTGGCAGTTGGCAGATCTATAATAGAGCTCTAGGAGAGTAAGGCAGAGAGAGAGTGTATATAGAAAGAGCAGCTGAAGCTTCAACCAGGATCTGTAGCAAGGAGTAGCTTCCCAAGGCTCCTATAGTGCCTTTAGTGAAGGGACCACAGCGGATAGGGCGTCAGGCTAGACTTCTTCCTCCTTACCACTCCACTGGGTGGGATCGGGACCTCTGCAAGGTACATCTGCTGGGGATTGTTATACTGCTTGACTACAATGCCTAATGGAGTCCATTCCTCAGCTGTGTCATCTTTTACCTGTTTGACTGATCTTTCATCTGCTAATACCTCCTCACATGTGGGGACATTGTATCAGTACAATAAACCACTTCTTTGTTTCAGCCGAAGAACCTCCTGGCGTCCAATCATTTTTCTATTTTACTATGCAGTAGCCTGAGAGTTGTAGTTCTATACACCCTTATGGGAAACTTCCACTTAGCAAAGACCCTGATCCTGATGTGTGCATCATAATGTAACCAATGATCATATCCTAGCTGGACACTTAACTCCTTGTGGTCTGGATAGCCCAGATTAACATTACACCTCCTTACTCAGAAAACAAATGTATAATTTGACAGAGGCAATTGAGACTGTAAGAAATCGACTGCAGCAAGATAAAACTTGTAGCAGAAGGAAGCTCAGTCCTAATCAAGTATGTTTGTTGCTAGATTTGTGCCTTAATACCACATACTTTAAATACAAGGACCATTTACTTAGACAGAAACATGGCTATGCAAAGGGTTCCAGTCTCTCCCATTGTAGCAAACTTGTACATGGAGAAAGTGGAAAAGAAGGCCTTACTAACATTCCAGGGAACTACACCGAGTCACTGGTTCAGGTATGTGGATGACACTTGGGTTAAAATCAAATCCAATAAAGTGGCGGCCTTTACAGAACACATTACTCAGTGGACATTAACATAAAGTTCACAAGGGAAAATTTCCACGAAAACAAACTTGCCTGAATGAATGATCCAATATATATTATAGGGGGCTCCTTTTAACCAGATATCCTGTCTCTCTATATGCAAAATTTGTGCATTTTGATTTTGTTTGTACTGGAATCCCCCCCCCCATAAGATATATTGGATCATTCATCTGACACCAAACTGCTGCATGAAGACAGAATGAAGAGAAACAGATGCTGAGAGAGGAATAGTGAAGATAAACTTGATTATTTCAGAAACAAGGCAGAATTTTAATTGATTATATTTAGAAAGTTTCTTACTTCAGTATGAGGAAGCTTATATTACATGTTTATTGTTGCGATAGTTCCCCTTTAATATTTATTCCGGTAATTAGGTGTAACTTAATTTATTCCATCTAATGAATTATGCAAGGTTGATTATTTTGTAAATAAATTATTCATATACTATTAATTCATTATTTAATCATGTAATTAAGCTTTACAATGAAGTTCTAGTACATTGTATCAAACTTCAAAGTTCGCAGTGGTTCTGAGTAAGTAACAAATTATTTTCCTTTTATTATAGGAAATAAGGTTGATGCACTGTTTCTTGTTTCCATTTTTCCTTCTGTCATGAGAGTTGAGGTATGACAGGAGCAGTCTGGCTTTGTGGGCCATTAATTTCTAGCAGTCCAACTACCTTATTAATATCCTAACAATTACACGCCTACTGAAAACTCAAATACATGCTTTGATAAATAATGCTAGTGTGGCATATTTTGAGTTTAGTGTTGATATTCTTAAAAACTATACATACTTCAGAAAGAAAAATATTTTTCAAATTAAAAAAAAAAAAAATCTCCAGTACACTAAAAAGCAGTATTGCAGGGATTGCAATAAAGATCAGCAGAAATGTTAATATTTTGATATGTAGTTTAATTTTGCATGTTTTATATTTATTAAAATTATACAGCAGTTTATTTTTATTTTTGACTTTTTAGCCTTTCATAAGCCATACAGTTTATAGAGTATTATTGTAAAAAAAAAATGAATTGCTCTTTGAGAATGATGTATTTGCTGTTGGCATCACATTTTCCAGTTAATGCTTTATTAAACAAGAAGTGTCCGGCTTTTCCTGCAGAGCTCGTATGAAAATCTAATTTATTTCATCAAATGTCGGTAGCAATGTCATATACATCTGCTCAGTATGCCTTCCATTCATCATTAGAAGTGTCATACTATGAGACTGCGGTGCAAGGGTTTAATTCTGCATGTCTTCCGTAGAAAATTCACTTTCATATTCCTTTGATAATATCACCCATTCTAGAAGGTGGCGATGACTTTCATTGTGAGAGATACTTACTACTAACTGTCCAATCATAATATCATTTTTAAAATGTATTATAGCATCTTGCTTTTTCAAAAAGATTTGAATGGCATCAGATATGCAAGTTATACAGGCTATCACCTTTTTCCAGTCTCTCTGCATAGTATAATCATAACACCTCATCCAAAACCTATGATACTGGAATTTGTCATGCTGATGCCCCTTTTTTTTTCTTTTTTTCTATATTGCATGTCATCTTCTTACTACTACTACTACTTGTGTCTTTTGGTTTTTGTCTATTCTAATGTTTTTTACTTTTCTCAGTCCCCTTTGAGCCTGTATGACATGCATTTTTTATATCTTCTCTGTCTTGTTTCACTTTTGCCCCTTGCTTTCCCTAAACCACCAGCTGAATTTTATAACAATGTCTTTTTTTCTTTCACAAAACCTCTTTCTGGCTTTCCAGACAAAATGGCAGTTGTCAGAGACTTTTTGAAGTGTTCATTGTGATACATACAGACGAAAAACAAACATTGCAAGGAAAATAATAATATACAAGGGAAGAGTGAAAATCACAAGCAACAGAATGCTATACAGAAGATTTTGAAGTACATTTAATTTTTTACTCTAGGCTTGCTCTGTTGGAATGAGGTTACCATAGAAACTAACAATAGGTATGGCACTGCTACCCATTTGTTTGCAAAACCTTGTGGTCCATCTTATACCATATCAGTGTATTGTATAAAATCTACAGTACATATTGATAGCAACAATTATTCAGCAATGAGAAGATAACATTCAAACATGGGTTACCTTCTGAAATGTACCTATCACATTCATTTTTTATTTGTAAAATTATTTATTTTCAAATAAACATTACTAATATCTAAAGAGCAATTTTTACATGTAACTTACATGTTAACGTTTAAAACATCCCTGGCACTAATTTCAAATGAAAATGTTTCGTTTGCAATGTGCTCTAAGTTTATAAAAAGTTGACAACTGAAAACAAACCCCCTGCTGAACTACAGAAGAATATTAATAGTCATAACGGAATCCCAATATCAAGTTCTTATAGCTTCCAATGTTGTAACATTATAAAAATACATATATTTTAGGAGTTATTTTTTTAATTTGTAAAGCAACAATATAATAGATAAATTCCATCTCCCTACTACAAACATTTTGTCAAGTCTTCCTGAGACCATCATGTCTCTGGGAATAAAGGTATATTATAGTATTAAAATTAAATTGTAGGCATTTCTCATTAAGGGTTAAGTAGTTTTTGCATCAAAATATATTAGAATTTCTTAAAATGATATAATTAAAATGATCTTTCTTAGCTTTACAAGCTTTCATAGCACAATCACGTTAATTATTTTTTATGGGCTTTATATTCTGCAGTGATGCTAATAATGGGTTTTTAGATAGGATCTAGGATTACTGTGGTTTCAATGCGCTTTTGTAAAGACAGCTAATATCTCAGTCACAATGCCTAGCATAACTGATGATTTATGAAAAAGGGATGGGAAAGGAGACTTGATTTGATTAGTCTTCTTAGCTCATGATCTCTTTACTTACATACCGTAAGGGCAGTTAATAGAGTAGACACCTTTTGTTACTGCAGTTATGTAGCTCAAATGCTGAGCTTTCAGGTTTGAACTTATCATAAAGATTGTGTATAGAAAAAAATACAAACAGCAATATCTTAATAAAAATAAGAATATATAGGGGTGTCAATAATTGAAAACATGGTTAAACAGCAGGTGACAACAGGTCTTCCGCCTGCCCCTGTCCATGGCCTGTTTATTGGACTCTCCCTGTTTTCCGCCGTTCCTGACCTTCTGCCAGTTTACCAGATTCTTCTTGTTTTCCGCCTGCCGCTTACCATCGGCTTAGAAAAGGATTTGAGAATCTGCTGTGCTGTTTTTATTAATAAATAATTCTTCTTTGTAACATGTTTCAGCCTATGAACACCTCAAATTCCTGCTTTACCCATGGTATACAGCACATAGATTCCTGATAGAATGTTTTCTTGGTAGCTTAGCATTTACCTGACCTTGGTTCAATCCCATTCTAACTCATTCCTTATTGTACAGTTCTCTATATAAATTTTAAACAATATTTTGCCAGATAGGAAAATGCATACATACAGTTAATAGAGTAGACACCTTTTGTTACTGCAGTTATGTTGCTCAATATGCTGAGCTTCCAGGTTTAAACCTATCATAAAGATTATGTACAACAAAAAATACAAACAGCAATATCTAACTAAAAATAAGAATATATAGGGGTGTCAATAATTGTATAGGGGTGTCAACTTCATCAAGACTGTGTCAAAAACACATGATGCATGACATCCACTTCATACATTCCTATCTCTTATACATTAAAGGGGTGGTTCACATTTGAGTTAACTTTTAGTATGTTATAGAATGGCCAACTCTAAGAAATTTTTCAATTGATCTTCCTCATTTATTTTTTTATGTTTTTTAATTATCTAACTTCTATCTTCTAACCTAACTCATTACATCTTTCAAATGGGGGTCACTTAACCCATCTAAAAAACATCTAAAAAACAAATGTAAGGCTAAAATGTATTGTTATTGATACTTTTTATTACTCATCTTTTTATTCAGGCCCTCTCCTTTCATATTCCAGTCTCTTATTCAAATCAATGCATGGTCGCTTGAGTAATTTGAACCCTAGCAGCCAATTGCAAACTGGATAGCTGCTGAATTAAAAGCTAAATAACTCAAAAACCACATATAATAAAAAAAATTAAAACCAATTGCAAATTGTCTCAAAATGTCACTCTCTACGTCAAAGCTGTCCAACTGACTCCCTTGTGTGGCCCCCACATGGAAGTCTGCCTGCTGTGTCTGTTTACCATGTGTAACATTTAAAAGATATCACTACAGAGATTAACTGGCCCCACATTGTTTAAATCTCAAAGTCATACTGTAATCCCCTGTATTGTTCACACCTGTAATCCCCCTGCAATGTTCACACTTGTAAAACTTCTATTGTTCAAGACCTGTACTGTTCACACCTGAGAAGACAGACTGAAACTGCCCACATTGTTCACCAGTTCACACTCATACAAACTGCTAGAGGGGCACCAGCACTGTGTCACTGTATGCAGCACAGTATGAACTGTTCATCTAAGACTGGTCCTGATAGGTTTCCCTGTCTCCTGCTCTGTTCTGCTTGGCCAGTGCTGCTTGAGTGTGCCATTCTCTGTTTGCCCTACGCTACCTGTGGGATGTAAGGCTGGTAGGGGTTTGTTCTGGGGGTTTGTTAGCATTTGGAAATTGTTGTTAGGGGCCCCTAAGGTGTTTAATCATGTGTTGGGGGATGCTGTGTTATCCACAGGGGAGGAGGAGGCATATGGATTTAAGGGTATGTGTTAACATGACTTACATTTTTCACATATGAATAGTGAGGGATATCCCTGCAGCACCAACCACTTAGTTTTTGGTGTGCTACCACCGTTAATGTGGACATGATCTTAAAAGTTCTTGTGGTAATATGGGTGTGGTTTACAGTGGGTGTGGTTTAAAATGTGGGAGTGGTCAACACTGACTTCCATTATTGGCCCTCGACCACGTAGGCCAGAAAAATTTCAGCCCTCGGTACCAGTGAAGTTGGACAGCACTGTACATCATATTAAAAGTTGGCTCAAAGGTGAACAACCCCCTGCCTGGGGTGAGAAGTTATGCTTTAAAATGATTGCTTTCCCTAGAGAATCCCTTCCTTTGCACTGACTAAGGGATCAGTAATAATTTAACAGTTTAGTTTTTTACAATATTTAGTGACCCCCTTTGGTTCCTAAGTAAACTCTAAGCAAACCAGAAAAACTGGGATTTGTTTGAGCTTAACACTGAAAAAAACACTGACATTATTTCCCTTCTCAGCTTAAAACAAAATGCTGCACCCAATGCTGTTATCTACTGGATCAGCTCTTTGTCTACAGTTATCAGAATCTCACACTCTGTTCATTTTTGTCTGTTATATCTTTCTATTAGTCTAGGTAGCATGTATGTATGTTCAGCACTGATTCTCCTGGTCTGTCTCTTCCCACTGTTTGCATTTGGCTGCTTTGCCTACACTTTTCAGCAGTGATTAACTTAGACCATGGACAAAAATGCAAGTGCAAATTTGGGGGCAGAGGTGCATAGGGAAGGCGGTAACTACAGGGCCTAGATGTGCCCTGCACTCCCTAACTTGTGCATCTTATACCTATCTCCCCGCCCTTCATGAATACATTGCTGTGGATCACAGACACCACTGTATTCATGGAGTGATTATAGGTCCCTGCACTCCAAAATAAAAAATAGATACCCGTGGCAGTTATGTCACCTTCAGGGGAAAAAGCCAAGTGAAAAAAACCATAGTGTATTGCATATTCTTTTGTAATTTGCACCCTGGCCAGCAGGTAGCAAATGGCCCATGATATTGCTCTTAGAACTGTAAGACCTGAAGAGCTAATCATAAAAAGGATGGTCATGTTTGTGGACGTTTAACAGATATCACTAATTTTTTACATCAGACTTAGTGAGATTTTATATGTTTTTATTCCTTGATCTGTTGTTGTTGTTGTTGTTTTTTTTTTGTGTCTAAAGATGGATCGTGATGTTTCTTTCCCTTTGCTGATTTGCATTGATTTGCACCTTGACCCTGGATTTTTTTTAATTTGAGGAATTTAATGAATTCACTTTTGTCATCTGCATAATCCAGTTTCTTTGTACATTCTTCTGATTTTTTCTCTTTTCTTTTCTGCTAATTCCCAGTAATATTTTCCAGCATAATTATTTAGTTTAGATTAATGCATTATTTTTCTTGCATACAATTTGGTTGTTTGTAGCATTTAATATTCCCCTTTTTATCCTTAAAGAATATTTTAGCAATTTTTTTCTGCCATTTAGTGTGGCGTGTTTCCATGGTTACTATTTGGAATATATGTGTGTCACAATATAAGGCTGATTAGTAATTAATACAGATAATTACTACATGGTAGCACAGAAACCAGCTGCTCAGAAGGTTTTATGTTTTTGCTAATCAGTTTTTTTAATAGTTTTTTTTCACATACACATGAAAACATGATTATATATTTGTGGCACATACAGTACAACAATAAAAGAAACAAAAATAAATGTTAATAATTTAGCCTTCTGTAGCCTTTAAGCAACATGTACTGGAGAAGTGAATCCATAATATACAGTACTTCCATATGGGACCTTTTTATCCAAAATTCTCTGAACCTGGGGTTTTCCATAATTTGGATTTTCATAATTTAAGGCTAGTAAAAAATAATTTAAACATGAATTAAACCCAATAGGATTGTTTTACCTTTACTATTGATTAATTATATCTTATTTGGGATCAAATACAAGGTACTGTTTTATTATTATAAAGGCAATAATTATTTGATTAAATTGGAGTCTGTGGGAGATGGCCTTCCCATACTTTCTGGATAACTGGTTTCCAGATAACAGTTAATAATGTTAAATAATGTTTTTGAAAGCTTTGGCTTTTAATTGAATGTTGAAATTAAAAATAGGAATACGAGTATATACTATAGAGAGATGGCAAAAAAGAATAGGGATGGATCAAGGTCAAAATGTCATGAACAATGTTAACTATGTATTTGGTGGATTTAATGTGAGTTTATGAAACCAACACTAAAGGGCAGATTTATCAAAGGTCGAGGTGTCGGCCTTTGAACTGTCTCTTTAAAAATTTGACTTCGACCATTTGTCATCTAAAACCTGCGAATTGCTGTTTTAGCCTATTGGGGACATCCTAGAACCTACTTGGAGTCAATAGGTGGACTCTGAAAAATAAAAGTTTTTTTTTTGGAAAAGTTTGAATCGAATTAGATTGAATTAGACTGAATTATTCCTTCGTACGATTCAAATTTTGCCGAATACGGACCTTTTCGATCGAAAACGCACCTATTCGACCGAGAAAAAACTGTGACTTAATTTCGGTTGGTCTTTTTGAATTCGAATTTCGACCCTTGATAAATATGCCCCTAATAATAAAAATCAGAAAAACACAAGGAGAGAACTCTTCTATTGTTATGCTATTGTTATGGTATATGGAAACTGTGATGTTATTTAGTTGGTGTCATTTTACGTGAATGCTCTCTGAAGACAGTGGAGGTGGCCTCTGCAGACGTTGGATTGATCATCAGTGTATGAATTTTTTTTTCTACCCCTTTACTCATTCATTCTTTCTTTCTCAGATTATAGCAGCTACTGTACAGAAGCTGCGCTGAAAGGAATTACCTTTTTGTCCCCTTTGATTTTATTTTTAAAAAAAATTAAAAATGCATAGAAATAGAAGATTAAAAATAAAAATCGAAGGTGTTACCAGCAGCCAGTGGATGATGTGCCTTGAATCGCAAGGTGATCATACTAGTGATTAATTTTGCTGCATTTAATTGCTATGTGAAAGGTCCCCATATGACCCTAACGGAAAGATTAATTGGATGTGTAAACAAAAAAATACTACTCCTCTTTCTCTGTAAAAATGACAGAAGCACAGTGCAAGTTATTTATTATTATACAAGATTTTCAAGGTTGGGGTTGTTTTCTCTCTACAAAAGCTCACCATTGAATTGTATAGAATACACTATAGTATATGGTTTTGTTTTTTAACATTTTATACATTTAAAGTTATGCTGAAATATGTGTGTGACACACATGGCAGCTGCTTCTCCTCTTTTTTATTACCATTATTCATTCTATACATGCTTGCTATATAGAATATAAAAACAGATAAATAATGAATACATCAAGAAGCTGTATATTTGAATACACACTCAACTCTAATGCTTATGAGCTTGCTTGAACTATGTGATTTCATTGGTCAAGTAATAGCTTCTACATTTCATGCAGGAATAAAGGAGCCAGCCCAAAATT
Organism: Xenopus laevis; assembly: GCF_017654675.1. NCBI lineage: Eukaryota > Metazoa > Chordata > Amphibia > Anura > Pipidae > Xenopus > Xenopus laevis. Next base: position 88,011,739 of record NC_054382.1, on the reverse strand, counting down.
ATTAAACTGGTTACAGTATATACACTATAAGCGGCCTTTAGAAACCCAGCAGACCGACAGACATTAGTACTCTGTCAGTGAGAAGACACTATTCACTATCCAAGAAAAATAAGATATATTACAGAAACAACTGTCTAATGAATAAACTGGAATGTTATATTATTGTGTCTGGCTCAAAGCAGTTGGAGATTACATATACAGTACAATCAAAATCAGGTTTTGAGAGCAAAATTTGGTACAAATGAAAAAAAAAAATGTTCAGTGATTTACTGCAGGGATCAATAATCAGCATATAAAAAAAAAAGCTATAATTAAAACAAAAAGTGTTTTTTTTAAAAAAGTGTTGTCAAAAAAAAAAATGTACTGTACATGATTAAATCAATGAAATGTCCTGAACAAAATATCCCAAGGCTGCTAGCAATAAACCACATTTAGGGGCTGATTCACTAATTAACCCTCAATATTCGACTAGGAATTGAAATCCTTCGACTTCGAATATCGAAGGATTATTCCTTCGATCGAACGATTAAATCCTTCGAATCGAACGATTCGAAGGATTTTAATCCAACGATCGAAGGAATATCCTTCGATCAAAAAAACTTAGGAAAGCCTATGGGGACCTTCCCCATAGGCTAACATTGACTTCGGTAGCTTTTAGCTGCCGAACTAGGGGGTCAAAGTTTTTTTAAGGAGACAGTACTTCGACTATCGAATGGTCGAATAGTCGAACGATTTTTAGTTCGAATCCTTCTATTCGAAGTCGTAGTCGTAGTCGAAGGTCGAAGTAGCCCATTCGATGGTCGAAGTAGCCCAAAAAATACTTCGAAATTCTAAGTTTTTTTACTTCGAATCCTTCACTCGAATTTAGTGAATCGGCCCCTTAATCTGTATCTTTCTATCTGTATCATAGGGGCAGATTTATCAAGGGTGGAATTTCGAAGTAATGGGAGTTTTTTTTAACTCCCATAACTTCGAAATTCAGGAAAAAAAAGCCAACCGAAATTTATTAAAAAAACAATGTTTTTTTCTGCGGCTGAATAGGCTGTATTCAAATCGTTTGAGTTGAAATTTGACTGCATTCGACCGAATTTGAATCGAACGATTTGCCCCAAAAAACAGCAATTCGCCAGGTTTTATATGGTCGAAGTTTTAAATAGACAGTACATGATAAATTTGATATTTGAATAGTCAAATTATTTTCAAATTCAAATCGAATTTTGGCCTATTTGATAGTCGAAGTACACAAACATAGATCGAAATTTGATTTTTTTTACTTCGAATTTTCAATTTGACCCTTGATAAATCTGCCCATTAATGTTTACAAGTTGTTAAAAAAATATACAATGTGTCTAAATTTCTTTTTTATTCTAAAGATCATATAGACAACAAAGTTCAACAAATTAACTTTCTAGAATTTGCAGAGAAAGGTTTCTTTAAACCATGGAAGAAACAGCAGGCACTCATAGATCCCACAGACACGTGGGGGCCCATTTACTTAGCTCGAGTGAAGGAATAGAGGAAAAAAACGTTGAATTTCGAATGTTTTTTTGGCTACTTCGACCATCGAATGGGCTACTTCGACCTTCGACTTTGACCTTCGACACGAACGATTTGAACTCAAAATTGTTTGAGAAGTACTGTCTCTTTAAGAAAAAACTTTGACCCCCTAGTTCGCCACCTAAAAGCTACCGAAGTCAATGTTAGCCTATGGGGAAGGTCCCCATAGGCTTTGCTAGCTTTTCTTGGTCGAACAAAAATTGTTCGATCGATGGATTAAAATCCTTTGAATCAAACGTTTCGAAGGTTTTAATCAATCGAACGAATAGCGCTAGGATATTCGAAGTCGAAGGATTTAACTTCGACAGTCGAATATCGAGGGTTAATTAACCCTCAGTATTCAACCTTAAGTAAATTTACCCCGTGAAGTAAAGGAACCGCAGACTTTATTTTAGACAAATAATAAAGAAAGCCTTACACGTTTTGTGCACTTAATTTAGACTATGATTAAGTGCACAAACTGCATGCATTTACACCCAGACCCTATGTGTTAATCGGTTAGTTCATCTACTAGCTTGTCTATGTACCAAGAATCTTTTTATCATACCTTGAAATTTAAAGGCTTCTTTACCCTTATTCTATCAACGGATCATGTTTCTTATCGAGGAAGGATTAAGGGGGTTATTTATTAAATCCTGAATGCTAAAAGCTCAAAAAAGCCCAATTTTTTTTTCTATAAAATGCCAATTTTAAGTGGGAAAAAACTAAAATTTTTCAAGATTTCTTATACCCTCAGCCTGCAAAAAGTCAGAATCCGAAAATACTCCATCTTCGAGGTCCTGTAGAAGTCAATGGCAAAAGGTCCTATTTGCAATTGGAAGATATTATTGTCTGTGCTGGGTTTCACGCGATAATCCGAACATTTCTGTCTTTTCCACCAATTTTTCTAAAAATTTAAATTTTTTGCATGACAATCTGAAAAAGTCAAGGTTTTTGTTGATCCGATTTTTTTCAAGCTTTTTTATGGATAAATAAAGGTAAATCATGGATTCTGACTTTTTTTATTTAAAAAATCAGAACAATTTGGATTTTGATAAACCCCTAAATGTTGGGTTTAAAATTGTTTGGGCCCACAAATAGTCATGTAAAGCCATTCTTAATAAGGAAATAATATTTAGGTAAACCAGGACAGTATAGCTATTAAAAATTTTAGTGTTTTCTGTCTTTTCCTATACTTACTCTAATAGCATGCTGGTTATTGTTTATCCTGTCAGGATACAAAAAAAAAGAGAAAAATCAGGGTTGGACTGGGTTAGTAGGGCCCCCTCATGGGCCCATCGAACCAGGCTTGCTTCTCCACCTGTGATAAGCATTCAATTTGAAAGTATAGGAAACAGACCAGGAACAGGCAGTACTTTAGTCTGCAAACATCCTTTTATTGGTGTATTTTTATTGGGAGCTAGTCCTTTTTTCAAGCTAGCTCCCGAAACATAGCTCCCGAAACATGTCGTGAGTGAAAATACACCAATAAAAGGATGTTTGCAGACTAAAGTACTGCCTGTTCCTGGTCTGTTTCCTATACTTTCAAATTGAATGCTTATCACATGATGGATGGTGTGTGTTGAAACAGCAGGCCTATACGTATCTGATTTCGTTCGCTCATCTTGTTCTGAATATTGCTTCTCCACCTGGTCAATCACTCAGAGTTGAGAAGGAGGTAAAAGGCTTGCTAAGTAAGTCAAGCATGTGGGAGGTGTCTAGAGGTTGTGAGGAGGGCCCTTAATGTGGGCCCCTGATGCCCCAATCAGACCCTTCTAAAGCATGCAGTTTTGCTCCAAAATCTGCTGCATGTGCATTGATGCCTGTTAGTGCAAGGATATATGAGATGTGGCACACAAGCCCACATAGCTTTGACTTGATATTCCTCGAGCATTCTGAGTCAACATGTCTTCAAAATCACTGACTATTGTGTGTAACTTGTAACTGGGAGGCTTATTTATCAACATTCTCATTTTAGTGGTTTTAGAGGTTTTGGAAACTACAACTAAATTCACAAACTCTAAAAGCATGAATGCTATGGAATTTATTAACAGATCAGAATATAAAAAGTGCAAACGGAATAAACGCTGAATGATGCAATAAAAAATATGAATACCTCGAAAACCTCGAAAAATGATTTGAATCTTGAATTATTAGAGCTTTTAATAAAAATAGGAAAAACACAACATTTTTGAGATTCATGGAAAAAAAACTCAAGACAAATTAAACTTTAAAATTGTAAAGTCTTTATTAAGAGATAACTTACCGAAACAGGTCCTATATCTGTTATCCAGAATGTACCCCTGAATGTTGCAAAGTCAGCAAGCAAATGTCTTTTATATTTTGATTACAGTTTTTAAAAAGGGGAATTGTTCATTGTGAAATCAAACATCTACAAATTAGTGAACTTAATATTTATTTCGTTTACAAGAGGGTGAAAACTACTTTGTAGTCATAATATTTAAAAATACCAACTGGGAGATGATTTATTATTATTTTGTCCTTATTTACAGAGCAGTTAAAATGCTTATCTCTTGGTATAAAAATGCTGAGAATTTAACAGCCATTGGGGTATATTATCAAAGAGTGAAGTTAGAGGTCGCCACAGTCCTCTACAGAGAAATTCTGCTGCTCTGAATTCATTTCTGTGGCATGAGTATTTATCAATGGGTGAAAGTTCATCCTTTAATAAATACGCCTTTCAAAATCCCATAGAAATGAATGGAGAGTGGCGGAATTTCACTATAGAGGACTGTGACGATCTCTAACTTCACTCTTCGATAAATATACCCCAGAGTCTGACATTAAATTTCTTTGCATTCATTTCAATGGGCTTGCTAAGATCTTGGGGTTTAACAATTCAATGAGCTGTTAGAGCTCATTGTTGACACTGAAATCTAACGCCCCATACATTAGAATAAGACCTCTCCAAACAGTCAGGGCATTGTAAAAAAATAAAATGAAACTCAGACTAAGGGGCAGATGTATGAAGGGTCGAATATCGAGGGTTAATTAACCCTCGATATTCGACTAGGAACTAAAATCCTTCGACTTAGAATATCGAAGTCGAAGGATTTAGTGCAAATCCTACGATCGAACGATTCGAAGGATTTTAATCCAACGATCGAAGGAATATCCTTCGATCAAAAAAACATAGGCAAGCCTATGGGGACCTTCCCCATAGGCTAACATTGACTTCGGTAGCTTTTAGCTGCCGAAGTAGGGGGTCGAAGTTTTTTTAAAGAGACAGTACTTCGACTATCGAATGGTCGAATAGTCGAACGATTTTTAGTTTGAATCGTTCGATTCGTAGTCGTAGTCGTAGTCGAAGTAGCCCATTCGATGGTCGAAGTAGCCCAAAAAACACTTCGAAATTCGAAGTTTTTTTAATTCGAATCCTTCACTCGAGCTTCATGAATCGGCCCCTAAAAGAAATGTATAATGTTTCCGTGGTTCGACTTTTAAGATAACTGCCCCTTTAACTATGTAATTCTGAAATATTTAGGGAATCAACTTGTCCTATTAGCTGCAAGGAGGTGCTTACAAAATGCATAAAATCTGAATTTAATATTAAGATCTATATTTCTTTGGGAAGAAGATATAAAAGAAATAAAGCAAAGCTAATGAGATAAAACAAGCAAACATGCAGAGCAATGAGAATAAAGAAGTGTTTATTTATGGAAGACAGAAAGGACCAAGTCAGCATTTCAAAAGCAGGAGGGATGCATCATGAAATGCAAATATAGAATTAGATTGCTGATTACTAAAGAGGAAGACACTTAATTGCATAATATAGATAATACATTGACAGGGGCATTTTTAGAATATTGGAAAAGAAAATAGGTATGTTAATAAAGGTGATCTATCATGTGCTACTTGTCTACATAAATCCTAGAAGTCTAGGAGAACAAAATAATTGTTCATGTAATAGAGAAAAAAATTGGACAGTCACTAATGAGTAGAACGAAAAATTGTAAGGGTAATTTCCAACCACAGGGACAGAGTGCAGTTATGTATGCAAATTGCGATGTTTCTACCCAGAATGCAGCATTCTTTCCCACTTTCCTTTGCAGCTGCAATTGTGCATGCAAATTTTAAAGAATCGGACACAATTGTGTTCGGAATTTTCAAGGTTTTCTGGAGTCAGGATCGTGTCATTTTCAATACTTGCCCTGAAAAAAATGTCTGCATGTGATTCTTTAGGTTCAAATCTCCTGTGCGTATTGATGAAGCCTGCATTGGGATAAATAGGATGACACTTTCATGTGATTCATAACAGGAGGCAAAATGGATGAACTGGTGGTGTGCAACGATCATGTTTAGTTACAAGTTGCCCATTGCCAACTATAGAATTCAGAAGAGTTGTTCTTTAGGGGGTTAGGCTATAGAATCTCTGAAGACTATAGGCAATGATAATGAATGAATTGGCTGATTCCATCTGACAAATTCCAGAAGGTTCTGACAATAATTAATAATTTTTTTAAACAAAATGTTCTTGTCCCCTCTCTGGATGGCAATTCATAATATGCTTAGTGCATTCAAGTTGTGTGTTTTTTTATTCTATATGCACCTGATGTATACTTATGATTGTCATAATTTTTTTTTTTTATAGAACAAATTAAGTTTACAAAACAAGGAAAATTGCAAATGTATGTATTTTTGCAAGGAGACAATCAATAAATATACATTTGAAAAGGGAGCTGAATGCCATCTATTTGTAATTGTCAGTGATACAAAAGTGTTACAGCTTTATGCACTGAACATAATTTAATGGTATGAAATTCACATATAATCTTCCTATAAATAGGCATTACACAAACATGACTCAAACAAAAGGGGGAAGGGAATTTAATATGTTGAGAAAGTGAACCATGCGTTCAAGAAAGATGTTTTACTTGGAGAGGTTAAGAGTAGCTGAGATACTTCAGACTGTGAGAGAATCAAATCGGAGGTGAGATGAGCAAGAAAGAGCAGCTCTGTTTTGTTGCTTGGGTGTAAAATAGCTATGAGGCTGCAGCTTCTGACACTATGGAAAGTGCCAACTAGGTGGGAAAGACCTTATGGAAAAAAAGAAACCAGTCTGTCCTCTATAAAATCAAAAGCAAGAAAACATTTGATCTAGAACCTACACATAAACCATATATTGGCAACAAATGTCCTACTTTTATATGAGAGAAGTATTCATTATATAGTTCTGTAGAGAACCATGAATGCCATTTGTCCCCTGTGTATGTACCTGTGTAAGAACTAAACCCATTGTATTCTACGGCCATTATCTGCTATTTTTTATGTAATCTGTGCAGTTTCTTCTTTATGAGATTCAATTTGCACTTTAGTGAATTAGCAGAATAACGATCACTCGCCTGAGCGAAAGTTTGCCTGGTGATAGGGTGCGAAACTGTGCTGGCGACAGTCTCTTTCGCTAGTGAATTGTCCTCTATGCTAGTTAGTAAATTGGCAACATGCCTGCAGATGGGTTTCCTGGCAAATTTTCACTAGCAACGGACACTTCTCCCCTTTAGTAAGTCTGACCGTATTTGTTATTTACTGTAAAACACTTTCATTTTTTTTGCAGTAAAAAAGAGAAAAAAGGTGTGTTTTTATTTTACAGTTTGAGTTTCAGGGTTAGATTTTATAGGTTAGAATATTTAAAAAAAATGCTCATAGTTAGAGTTGAAAGGGTCAGTAAAACAATAAATAAAAATGTTTACATGTGTTTTAAAGTTATATTTGCTTTTCCAGTACCTGGAAATTAAATATTTTTTTTCGGAAAAAAAGTCAGACCAAACTAGAATCCACGATTTGCCCTTATTTATAAGAAAATCGAAACTTTTTTGGATTGTCGAGCAAAAAACTAAATTTTTTGCATTTGACGCCCGAAAACCACAAAAAATTTAAATTTTCATAGAAAAACAAATGTCAAACCCCAAAAACTCTGAACATTTTGTGAGGGTTAAAACATCTTCAAATGGTTAAGAGGACGCCTGCCATGACTTTTACATGAATTTGACAGGTTTTAGATGGAGTATTTTTGGATTCAGACTTGGAACCTAATAAATCGTGGGAAAAAAAACGTTTTTTTAACCACAACTTTTTCAGGTTTTCTGTGTTTAGAATTTGATTCTCATTTCTAAATTACTGTATTTTAAAAGAGAACTGTCGCTCAAAAAAAAATTTCCAAAAACTATATTATGACATTAGTCAAGCAAAATAAACTTTAATTACACTATATAAATTATCAGAATTTTATTTCATTCGGTCTGGGAACTCATAATTATAGCATGCAGGTAGCAGCCATTTTGTGGACACAAATTAATTCAAGCCTTGCGGCATCTCAAAATCTTTATACATCAGAATGGAAGACCTGATGTCCATCCCATGCACTGGCTACACAATTAAATGTTAAAGAGAGAGGGGGAATGTGGGGAGTGCAGTGATATCTGGTAAGTGCTGAATGGAAAGTGAAAGTAATTGTCTGCTCCACCTCTATGCTTAAGGCATAGAGGAGGGGCAGGTAATATTTGAATTGACAGCTGAGATTTCTAATTGCGGTTACAACAGCTATGGATGCTTTGATAATAAAAAGAATTTGGATCTCATGTTTAATTTGAAAAGGACTTTTATTATACAGCTTTTTATGTCGGGGTGACAGGTCCATAGCTCTTCTATATTCTATGTCAAGCACCCAAGTCTGCATCATATTGTAGCTTATTTACATGAATGTTAAGTAAGCATTAGTTGTCAACGTTGTGTAATGTTCAAAGTATGTAATGGCACAGCTATTCTAATTCTAATGCATATTTACCTGCAGAGACCTTGGTTTGCTTTTAAACCTGTATCACATGTGTTATGGAAGGTCATTAAAGTATATGGTTAGATGGATAAGCAGTTATACGTAAAATCTTTTGTACATTTCCTATCCATATAGGCCCTATATCCCGGGGGTCAGGAGGGTTAGAGACAACCTCGCACCCCCCTTTTAGGTTCGCTCTCCCCACCCGCAACTTTACAAATGGCAGCTTCCTATTTGAACTTTTATAGACTCGCACCTGTGCGCCCTGCCCCTTTTGTGATGTCATCGGTGGGGCGGGTCAGCATGGGTCTATAAAAGGAAACCGGAAGTCGGGCTCGGGTGGAAGGAGGGCGGATGGCGGGCAGATGGAGGGAGGGTGCAGGTCGGGAAAGTCCCGACCCACACATCACTGTCCATTGCATCAATATTTGTATTGAAGTGTTGTCAGATATTGCATTTATGTATCTGATTAAGTAAATATGAGGTATTGTACATAAAACAACTGAATGAGTGAAATAGCGAATATTGCTCTGTGCACTTATCACACATACCCCCTGTCATTACATACCATGCACTATTTGTGTTAATGAAATATCTGTAACAGTTTCTACCTGACAGGGATTTACTGCACATATAATGGTCCATGCAGTTACTGAATATTCATGTTCAGTGTTTCATCATGGTGTTTGCTCATTTGTTTCTAACAAGATATACTCATAGTAACATAATTACATAGTTAAATTGGGTTGAAAAAAAAAAGTCCATCAAGTTCAACCCCTCCGAAATGAAAACCCAGCATCCATACACACACCCCTCCCTACTTCCACATAAATTCTATATATACCCATACCTATACTAATTATAGAGTTTAGTACCACAATAGCCTTTGATATTATGTCCGTCCAAAAAATCATCCAAGCCATTCTTAAAGGCATTAACTGAATCAGCCATCACATCACCCGGCAGTGCATTCCACAACCTCACTGTCCTAACTGTGAAGAACCCCCTACGTTGCTTCAAATGAAAGTTCTTTTCTTCTAGTCTGAAGGGGTGGCCTCTGGTACGGTGATCCACTTTATGGGTAAAAAGGTCCCCTGCTATTTGTCTATAATGTCCTTTAATGTTCTTGTAAAGTGTAATCATGTCCCCTCGCAAGCGCCTTTTTTCCAGAGAAAACAACCCCAACCTTTACAGTCTACCCTCATAATTTAAGTCTTCCACACCTCTAACCAGTTTAGTTGCACGTCTCTGCACTCTCTCCAGCTCATTTATATCCCTCTTAAGGACTGGAGTCCAAAACTGCACTGCATACTCCAGATGAGGCCTTACCAGGGACCTATAAAGAGGCATAATTATGTTTTCATCCCTTGAGTTAATGCCCTTTTTTATGACAGAACTTTATTTGCTTTAGTAGCCACAGAATGACACTGCCCAGAATTAGACAACTTGTTATCTACAAAAACCCCTAGATCCTTCTCATTTAAGGAAACTCCCAACACACTGCCATTTAGGGGCAAATTTACTTATGGTCGAATATCGAGGGTTAATTAACCCTCGATATTTGACTGTCGAATATCGAAGTCAAAGGATTTACCGCTAGGATTTGCTATCTTTTTTTGGTCGAAGAAAAATCATTCGATTGATGGATTAAAATCCTTCGAATCGAACGATTCAAAGGTTTTAATCCATCGATCGAACGATTTTTCTTTGACCAAAAAAAGATAGCAAAGCCTATGGGGACCTTCCCCATAGGCTAACATTCACTTCGGTAGGTTTTAGGTGGCGAACTAGGGGGTCAAAGTTTTTTTTTAAAGAGACAGTACTTAGACTATAGAATGGTCGAATAGTCGAACGATTTTTAGTTCGAATCGTTCAATTCGAAGTCGAAGGTCGAAGTAGCCCATTTGATGGTCGAAGTAGAAAAAAAAACATTCGAAATTCGAAGTTTTTTTTATTCTATTCCTTCACTCGAGCTAAGTAAATGGGCCCCTTAGTGTATAACTTGCATTTATATTATTTTTGCCAAAGTGCATAACCTTCCATTTATCAACATTTAACCTCATGTTCCAGTTTGCTGCCCAGTTTCCCAACTTAGAAAAATCACTCTGCAAAGTGGCAGCATCCTGCATGGAACCAGTAGTTCTGTACAATTTAGTATCATCTGCAAAAATAGAAACAGTCCTTTCAATGCCCACCTTCAGGTCATTAATAAACAAGTTGAAAAGCAAGGGACCTAGTACAGAGCCCTGCTGTACTCCACTAACAACACTTTTTTGGATTCGGCCGAACCCCCGAATCCTTTGCAAAAGATTTGGCCGAATACCGAACCGAATCCGAACCCTAATTTGCATATGCAAATTAGGGGTGGGAAGGGGAAAAAAATTTAATTCCTTGTTTTGTGTCAAAAAGTCACGTGATTTCCCTCCCCGCCCCTAATTTACATATGCAAATTAGGATTCGGTTCGGCCGGGCAGAAGGATTCGGCCGAATCCGAATCCAGCTGAAAAAGGCCGAATCCTGGCCGAATCCCGAACCGAATCCTGGATTCGGTGCATCCCTAGTACAAATACTATGTTCCAGGCCAACATTCCTTAATTTAACCAGTAACCTTCTGTGTGGCACTGTATCAAATGCTTTAGCAAAGTCTAAGTAAATCACATCCGCTGCCATCCCAGAATCGAGGTTCCTTCTTACCTTCTCATAAAAAGAAATTGTTAGTCTGGCAAGATCTATTACACATAAAACCATGCTGGCACAAACTCATAGTATTATGAAGTCCAGTATCTTATCCTTTATTAACCCTTCGAAAAGCTTTCCTACCACTGACGTCAGACTAACTGAGGCTGAGCACAGGATTCCTTTTTGAATAGCGGCACCACATTAGCAATTCGCCAGTCTCTCGGCACTATGACATAGCTCAAAGAATCCTGAAAAATTAAGTAAAGAGGTTTGGCAATCACAGAGCTAAACTCGCTAAGTAACCTGGGATGAATACCACCTGGCCCCGGACCTTTGTTTATCTTAACATGTTCTAGTCTCTTTTGAATATCCTCATGTATGAACCATGCATCACTAGTTGCACTACCGGAACAGGGGCCATCAAGAAGGAAACCTTCATTAACTGGTTCCTCATTTGTGCAGACAGACAAAAAATCTGCGCTTTTTCTTTTTTCATCGACCAGCTGACCCCCCTCTGATATTAAACGTCCCACCCCTTCCTGCTTAATTTTTTTACTATTAACGTATTTAAAAAATAATTTTGTATTCTTTTTACTGCTTGCTGCAATATATTTTTCCATATCAATTTTAGCTTGCCTTATAGCTTCTTTGTCCCAGCTAACTTGAAAACCATAAAAGCATGTCTTTTCTTACCCATCTCAACACCAACACTTCTATTGAACCAAAAAGGTTTTGCTTTGCAACGACGTTCCTTGCTTACAAGGGGAATATACTGACAAGTTTATTTATTAAGCAGCATTTTAAAGACTTCCCATTTTTGTTCTGTGTTTAACCCTGTGAAAAACATTTCCCACTTAATATGTTGCAGAGATGCCCTTATACTGTTGAAGTTTGCACGTCTGAAATTTTGTGTTTTAGTTACTCCCTTATAAAATTGTCTTATAAAAGGAGACCATGTTATGATCACTATTCCCTAAATGCTCACCCACACAAATGCTAGAGATGAGTTCAAAAGTTATTCCTAGTAGGTTCTTGAACGAGCTGGAATAAAAACCAGCATATTTACAAACCTACTAGCTTTTTCTGTCTTGGCAACCCCATTACCCCAGTCAATGTCTGGATAATTGAAGTCACCCATAGCAACAACTTTAGCCAGCTGTGAAGCCGCTTGTAACTGCAAGAGTAGCTGGACTTCATACTCGTCACTTATACGAGGTGCTTTATAGCATACACCAATGATAATTCTTTTTGTTACCTTTTGCCCAGTCAAAATCTCTACCCAGAGAGATTCCACTCCCTCACCAGTGCCAGCTATGGTTATTTCTTTAGTGCATGGCTTTAATTCAGGCTTTACATAACACTCCTCCACCCTTTTTAATCCCTCTGTCCCTCCTAAAAAGGGTGTAACCATTTAAATTCACAGTCAGTCACATGTTTCATCCCACCAGGTCTCAGTGATACCAATTATATCATAATTTTTAGATCATGCAATTAATTCTAGGTCTCCCATTTTACCTGACAAGCTCCGTGCATTTGCCAGCATACAGCGGAGGTTACTACTTTTACTTTTGAAATTTACATAATTTAGTGGAGAATAATATGTTAAGTTAGGATCAGTCTGTTTTCCTTGTAACCGAGGGACCTCCTTAGCTGGTAAACTGTATGACCCCTCACTCCTCACTCCTCCCCCATGACCCCTTACTAATCTCACTGCCCTGTCTACCCTAACTTCCCCATAATCTCACCCCCCCTTGCCTAGTTTAAACACACCTCCAACCACTTAGCCATTCTTTCCACTAGCACAGTGGACCCCCTTCCATTGAGGTGCAAACCATCACGACTGCATAAGTTGTTCCCCAAGAAAAAATCCGCCCAGTGCTCTAGGAACCCAAACCCTTCCTTTCTACACCAAGACTTGAGCCATGCATTTAGCTCCCTAAACTCCCGCTGTCTTCCTAAACTTGCACGTGGCACAGGCTAAATTTCAGAAAACATTACATGGAAGACCATACCTTGATCTTAGAACCTACATCCCTGAAATCACTCTTTAAGGTCTTCCATCTATTTTGTCATTAGTACTGTTATGCACTAAGACAGCTGGGTCATGTCCAGCCCCACCCAATAATTTGTATACCCGATCAACCACATGCCGAACCCTGGCACCAGGTAGACAGCAAAATGTTCAGGTGTAGCAATCCAGACAACAGATCACCCTTTCCTAATAATTGAATACCCTATAACCACAATCTGCTTAGGCCTGACTCTGCTCTCCTCCCCACCACTACTAGAGAAACTGGTCTCCCGGCTGTTAGAGAGATCAGTCCCATCTAGAATTGCCAATCCAGAGTTCACACTCCCATTCTTCTTCACACAATCTGTCAAATTCGATGAGCTGTGTAAATTCTGGATCAGCCTCCATTTTCCTTCAACCCACCTTAGATTTTCTAACTGTCACCCAGCTAGCTGCCTCAACATCCTCCTGCTGTTCTGTTCCCGCCTAAGCTATCTGACCCCGCTAGGTCCTGCTCAGTGAGCAAGAGACTCCTTTCAAGATTGTCAATTGACCGCAGTGTTGCAATCTGTTGCTCTAGTGCTCTAACTCGAGCCTCCAAAGTGGCAATTTGCTCACAACCACCACAGAGGTAAGCAGCTTGGATCTCTTGTTCCAAATCTGCATACATATGGCAGACTGTGCACTGGGTCAGACCTTCAATCTTGCTAGCGCTCGTTATCCCAGTTACAGATCAAACAGGAATAAAAAAAATTGGGTTTAGAACAAACTTTTGACCTAGTTTGAACCTCCTTTAGTTTGAAACTCCTGTGTTTGTAACTCCACTTAAAGAGAAAACACTTAAGAGCAGCTAAACACTAAACACTAAACACTAGAGCAAGCTCCACTGGAGTCCCAGGGGTTCAGTGTGTGTCACAATATTAAGTATATACTGTATGCAATATAAATTTCACAATAGAAAGATGACTAGTTATTAAATCAGATTCACATCCCATGTCAGCATAGGAACCAGTGCAATCAGCATCATAATTGATTAACTACTAATCTAATTGTGCTGCATAAGGAAACAAAGTCCCGTATACAGAATATTCAGCAAGAAATTCCAGTGGTTTTAAAGTTATGCGTCAATGACCTTGGCAGCTGAAAGCAGGGCTTGTTTATCTGTTTCTGTTCTCTGGTTTGACTCGAACAGTTGTAACAGGAAGACTCCATTCGTTTTTTTTAATCAGCTTGAACTGTTTCAGGAGTCAGAGGATATAAACAACCAGACCGATATTCCTTTCAATAGCAATTGCATTTACACAAATAACTTGAAAATATGACGTTTCTTGAATGTGTATAATTAAAGGAGGTGGAAAGTTATAACCCCTGGGCGGTGCCAATAATTACTTAGCTGAATCTCTTTCTAATGTTTTCATTCCCACCTTCCTTCTCCTTTAGGGGCAAATTTACTTACCTTCGAAGTTGCGCCAACATTGGCTTCGCCGCACTTCGCCTGGCAAGTTTCACCAGCTAATTCACTAAAATCTGAAGTTACACTCAGGGAAGCGAAAGGTAGCAAAGTTGCGCTAAAGTTAATTTGTCAAGCAAAGCGAAGTTACACTAGCGATGCCTAATTTGCACACGGCGCCAAGTTAAAGTACAATGGACGTATATGTAGCAGCAAATACATTACACTACACAAGCCTGGGAAAGCTTCATATAATAAAATAGAGTTGTTATTTTACCCTACACATGTGCCCACTGTATAGTGTAGGTGCCATATGTTAGGAAATGTAGGGGGGAAGGAGAGAACCCCCCAAAAAATGTACAATCTTTTTCAGCCTATCACCCTTAAAAAAGTAAAAGACGCCAGCATTTTTTGGGACTTCAACTTTTTTTGAAGCAAGCCCTATCTACTCTATTGCACTTCCCCTGGTCTGAGGTGGTAAAGGCAAGTCTGGCGCAAGAGGTAACGTTCAGTAAAATCCGCATCTTAGTGAATTAGCGTAGTTACATCCCTTCGCCATAGTGCAAGTTCGTCTGGCGTAAGGGTGCGAAGTAGCGCTAGAGTAGGTCCACTTCGCTAGCAAATTTACGCCAGCACCCGTTAGTAAAACGGCGAAGTAACGAAATTACGTCATGCTGGTGAATTTTCGCTTAAGCCATAACCTTAATCTCTCTTAATCTTTTGATAATTTCTGATGACCTCTAAAAATTGGTTATCAGCAGTGGCCCAGGGCACACTGGAAATATATATACAATGTCACTGACACTCAAAAGATGGCCTAACAAGATCAGACAGCTCACATCAAAAAATTATTGGGACTTCTCCCATTGAATTATATGCAATCTAGACAGGTCTGAGATGCTGGATTTTCTGATTCAGCCTTTTCCATCCTCTGGGTTTAATAAATTCCAAAATATTGGTGATTTTTTAAAAGTCTGATTTTATTAAAAAAAAATCACTTAGTGATTTTTGTATTCGAGTTTAGTAAATAACCCCTTAATGTTTACATGATTTTCTAGTTGATTTAAGGCATGAAGATCCAAATTATGGAAAGATTCTTATCCAGAAAACCCCAGGTCCAGAGCATTCTGCATAACAGGTCCCACAACTGTATATTAAATACAGAATGTTTTGCCATGCTCGTTTTTATCTTTAATTTAACTTATGGCATGGTGGCATATGTTCTGCATTAGTGCTACAAAATGATCTCATGTTATTTAGACCATATTTTATAGCAACTGTAACTACAAAGCTTCCTCTATGTGTTAGTAGTGAATACAGTTTTTTTCCATTTAGCTATCATAGTATATTACCAATTCCTAATCCCCCATAATAAGTTGCTAATGTCAAGTTCTTGCACCATGATAATGTCCTTATTCCAGTCTCTCAAGATTTCCTTGAATCCAATAGTGCGCTATTCCCTTTGTCTTGGGTTAATTTCAGTCCTGATTCCAAACTGAATAGGCTTGATTGGTGTATCCATGGTAACCAAGTGGTATAGAAAATGGAAGAACTGCTAGTGGTACATCTACACGTTTGCAAGATACAGATGCCTTTTCATTGTTACGGGTTCTGAAATACAGAGTAACATACAGTATTCATTGACTTTAAAGAAAAAACATTCCTAAGGAGAAGCCTTTTTACAGACAAAAAGAAGCAATACATCTTTCAACAATTACAAATACAGTATAATGATTCCTCCTTTTATCATTTTCCTAATTCCACAGTAACACTACAATGTAACTAACTGTAAAAATACAGTTATTTGGCACAATGATGTAAAAGCAAAATGATGTTATCATGCAACTTAAATAAAGTTGAAATCACGTAATGGTGTGCATTTCTACAGGATTCCCCTGGGAAACCACTGCTTAATTGACACAGCGTTATGCAAAAAGAGACAGCTCAGATGATTTAAAAATCAAAGCTCATCACACATTTAATTTCATGCATCATTCTAGGGTGCACAGTAAATAAGCACTTTCCCAGTTCATTAATATTAAAGGTTGCCGATGGCCAGATGTGAGCTTTTATGTGCATGACAGTATATCATTTGCTCAGCATACAATTTGCTTTTAAAAAACCAAAAATGTGTGTCTGTGTGCTTATTTCATTGTGTGTATGGGCATAACTGTGTCTGTGTGCCTGGGGCATAACTGACCTCTAAGAAAGTTTGCTCTGGCGAACGAACGTTATTGTGGATTTTACTGAACGTTACCTCTTTCGCCAGAGTTGACTTCACCACCTCAGACCAGGCAAAGTGATAAAAAGAAGCAAGATCTTCCTCAATCTTCTGTCACTTACATCATATCTTGTGTGCTGAAAGTCAAAGTTCAAAAAACACTGGCGACTTTTCCTTTTTTAAGCGGGATTGGCTGCAAAAGACCTAACTTGGACTTTTTTTGGGGAACTGGTTTTCTCCAAACATATGGACCAATAATTTTACAGTAGGCTCATGTGCAGGGCATTATATTAACTCTCTTGTCTTTATTAAGGTTCCCTGGACATTTGTAATAAAAAGTGGTAACTTCAAGCATTTGCACCAACATTTATAATAAAGACATCCATACAACATTAAATTTCTCGCCGTATGCAAATTGACCAAACGCAAGATCACTAGCGAATTTTCAGTAGGCACAAATGAACGGTAGCGGATCCTCACTATGAAATTCCCACACAGCCAAAGTAACACTAGTGAAAAGTCGCCATTGCTCGATGTTCGGTACAAAACTTCGCATTTTAGTGAATTAGCATATTCATAGCGCATTTTTCGCCTGGCGATGCAGTGCGAGGGGTGTGAAGCTGCTGCTGGCAAAAATTTGCCCGTTAGTGAATCTGCCCCTTAGATGGGCAAGCATTGTTAACCAAGCTTAAAGAGACACCGACACCTGGAATCAAATTGTTTTTAAATATATCACTACCTATAAATGACCTATTAGATCCCCTAAGTTCCTCAATGAGGGGGCTGCCATATTTCTGCTTCTGTAGTCCGTTAGAATAAGAAACTCAAAGGGACCCAATTATTAACATTCACCTTTCTATTTTTTTCTAATTCAGAACTTCAGCAAGTACAAGCTGTCGGGTCCTATAGAAGTCAAGGGGAGCTGTGCTGAGCCTATTGGGCCATTTTTTAGCCATTTAGACCTTTAAAGGTTTTGAGATTTTTTTTTTCACTATTCATTTTCTGAAAAGCTTGAATTTTTAGGGGTTTATAGATTTTTCTGTGGATTTTTTTCCGTTTGTGCTTTCAGCGAAAAATGATCAACGTGACCTATAGGCAGCTTTTTGTGTACATAAATATTTTTCACAAGCAGTTCATTCATGTCAGTATCACTTTGACTTCTAAAGTACTATACAAGAAGGGTCACTTATGGTCATTGTTTTTACTTTGTACACTGCCTTCTACTGTTGCAGAATAGCCAAAGGGCAGAAAAAGTCCCCAAATGTTTGATCTAGGATTGTGAATGCCTTTTTGCACCGTGAATAACATTGGGATCACCCCACTTTGCAAACTACAAGTCCTTTTTTCCAATGCTGAATTGCTATAGTAGGTCAGTGCTTGTTAGATGAGCACTGACAGAGTAAATGGCACCTTGGATCTTTAACAAATATTGATCACATGGGGGTCAGTTTAATTGGTGCACTGGACTTATCCATGCAAAGGGATCTTTCTATAATTTGGATTTTCATACCATATGTCTACTAGAATATCTTGTAAACATTAAATAAAGCCAATAGGCTGGTTTTGCTTCCAATAAGGATTAATTATATCTTAGTTTGGATCAAGTACAAGCTACTGTTTTATTATAACAGAGAAAAAGGAAATCTGTTTTATTATTTATTTGGATAAAATGGAGTCTATGGGAGACAACCATTCCATAATTCAGAGCTTTCTGGATAATGGATCCGATACCTGTATATATATGATTTGCTCAATGTCTGATGGTTTTAATATCCTGCATCCCAACGTGTGAGTTCCAGAATATGTTGAAGGGAATGTCAGAGACCAAAACGACAGTGTTGGCGGAGTAATTTACTGAAGCAGAGAAAATGAATGCTGTCAGCTTTGAGAGCAGAGGAACAAAAGCTGTCAAAGATTGTGTAAAAGTAATATATCACTTAAGACAGTCTAATCTAGTGCCTAAGACCTAGGCTGTCCAGTTGTTAATAGATTAACTGCTCTGTGCCTTTTCTTTCCCTCAGTAAGGTATGTAACACAACAAGGTTTTTGCATTGTTTTATCATTACATAGGAGACATAATTAACATAATTAAACTGAATAGGCATGGGGTGCATTTGACCGACCTTTATGTGTTTGTACCTACTACAGAGCAAGTATCACTTCACCACAGTGGCACAGTACATCCTCACATCTCCATTCACCATAGTGGGTTGGTGCACCTTCGAAATTTCAAGGGTCTTCTTACAGCACCTATACTAAGAACAGGGCACACTGTGTCCAAATATCTTGCCAATGAGTTAAACAATAAGGATGTTTCAATGCTGGGGCTTATACTTATCCTTAAATTACATTAAAATTGGTCAAAGTCTGTACTGCAACAAATATCTTAGTCTAATTCACACCTACATCCCCATATGTAATAAAAGGAACAATTCTTGTGCAGCAGCGGCAATTTTACCACTGGGTGGCTGACCTATCATCCTTGGTCTAACCTACCTGAAGGGTCTTCGGCACATGGCATTTTGCATAAGTTTGTAGCACTTGGAAATTTATTATAAATAATAAAGAATCCATTTTGCACTTTCCCTAGAGAGATGTGTGTAAAATAAAGTGTGATTCTGTTATATATTATGAAGAATACCATCTTTATAAATCTTTTAATTTAGAATGTAGAGACTTATCTAAGATTGCCCTAAAAAGGTACAGTGTTTCTAGGCAACAACGAATCTCCGGGAAATGCCTCCTCAAATGAAAGAGTATAAAATGTTTAAAAAACATCTGGAACCAAGTGGAAATTAAACACATAAAGGGTTAAATAATGATACTCTAAGGCTATTAACATGTGGTAATCAGTGCTTACTTATTAATGAATTATTTAACTGAGAAATTTGGTTTTCCAGTTTCTACCTGATCAGAGACTCTATTAAATGGCTCCTGGCAATGTGCATTATCTGCTTTTTATTGGTTAGTGAACAAAAAGGTACTCTAAATAATATACAGAATCTGTACATATATAGATCAGTGGAAAAACAGATATCATGTCAGGCCAATAAGCTAGACAAAGAATTTATTTTGAAAAGCCCTTTCACCAAACCAAGCAGAACCTCAGAAGACACAACATCATTAAGCTCAGATTTCAGCAGAGAAGGCATCCCATAGGGGAAAAGATGCTGTTGCCTATGAATTTAAAATTAGCAATCAATGAAGAACTGATAAGCACATTACTCTAATTCC
This sequence comes from Xenopus laevis, assembly GCF_017654675.1. Lineage (NCBI taxonomy): Eukaryota > Metazoa > Chordata > Amphibia > Anura > Pipidae > Xenopus > Xenopus laevis. The sequence continues at coordinate 87,991,815 of NC_054382.1, read as the reverse complement.
ACTGATTACATGCAGGTTTATAAAATATTTGATTGTTGCAATAACACTGCAGAAAAAAAAGCTAATAATAACAAAGTCTTGTTTTGAAAATTGGGCCATTTCAAACCCCACGTGATACCGTAAAAAGACATAATGTAACAAAAACAGTAGTCTAGAAATGTTGTGAAGCTTTATTATGGATTTAAATAAAGCCATCTGTTCTCATTTATCATTCTTTGTAAAGATCTTAGGACAGTGGTGTCAAAACTGTAACTCTAATACACTAGAATGTGTCCCAGCCAGGTCATTCATGGTGATGTTTTGGGCATAGTGCTAATTTACAGCTTTGTATTACAAAAATGTAATGTATAAAGACTGGAGTGACTGTATGTCTAACATAACAGAACACTACTTCCTGCTTTTCAGCTCTCTAACTCTGTGTTAGTCAGTGGAATCCAAGAGAGTTCTGTTCTGACACCCAGTCACTCCAGCCTTTATAGATTGCATTTTTGGCTAACTAACTGTATTAGAAACATTTTTCTATTTTGCACAACCTATCCATTAACCCAATTTTTATTTTTATACTGAACAATTCCTTACGTGTTTCTGGTACTACTATGGTTAAGGGAAGTAGTAACCCAAAACACATAAGGAATTATGCTCTGATATTTTTAAGCTGAGCAAATAAAGATTACTATTTTTATTGGAGAATTGGGTGCAGTCTATATTTTTTCTGTTTGTATATAAAGTTTGCGAACACTTAGGAAATTGAAGCCTCTTTCAATTAGCTATAGTATAACGAGAGATTCAGCAACTTAAAAATAACCCTTTTTTGGCTAAATAAATATACCTTCCCAATCGCCCAAATGGGTACTTTTTAACTCCACTGATCTATACAAAGCAAATAATTTTTTGGGTGAAAACACATATAAACTGTCCACTCCAGCGTCTTTGTGCAAGTTGCTTATATAGCACGGAGGCAGTGCTGTAAGGCTCCGTTATGAATGCAAAAAATATGGTGAGAAAAATCAATGTTTGCATTGCATTTGCATGTTAAGTAATGAATCACAGGAATTTGAATTATTTATATCTTTTTGTTCTCATTGTGAAATTCAGTAGACAAGCTGTTTTTTTATCGTTATATACCAGTGACACAAAGAACTTCTGATTTTAAAAATAAAACCAATGTTCTATGCTGAAAGGGAACCAAATATTTTTATAGGCAAAAAATATTTAAGTAAAGCACTAAAGCTAGCAATTATTACCTATATATCCATGTTAATTAACAAATATATACAAATATATATATCATTTTTCCATTGAAAACAAAAAATACATATATTTGAATAATTTTAGGAATAATACTACTGCTTTATAATTCTCATAATTCCAGTTTTTATTGTTCAACTGGAAAACAAAAAAGCAGACAAAAAAACATACACATTTACGCTAAGCTCCATCTAAAAGACCCAACATTTGAATTGGTCATGTGCTTGAAATACATAGTTGAACATAGTAGAAATAATTCTCTCAGTTTGACATCCAGATTAAAAAATTAACAGACAAATCATCAAAGGTGTTCTATATATAGTATAACATAGCATTCTATTTAAAATAAGTGCAAAAATAAAAAATGAGAAGACTTCACCTTAACACCAAGGGGCAGATTTATCTCAAGCTTGTGTTTTGTTCTCAATTAGAGGGGAAAAAAACAAGAATGTTCTTTAAAACCTCGAATAGTCACTATTTATCAAAGAAAAATACCATGAAAAATGTAATGGCAAGTAAAAACAGCCGAGTTTCTATAGAAGTCAATGGAAATGGTCACAAACAATTTTCTCAATCTATTTTAATAAATTGGCCTCTTTTTATAGAGATCTGCGATAAGACTTCTTTTATAAGCAACGTTTATTTTAAAATACTTTGGGCTCATTTACCAAACTGTGAAATTGGGGAATTTTAAAGGATTACCAGCACATCAAATTTGAACATGTTTATTAACTTTCTGGACTGCTAGAAAACTTTTTAACGATTTCACTAATTTATTAATCCAGATTGGTCTCAGTTTTCTAGAATATGTTTGACTACTTTAAGCATATGAACACCTTTCTGTTCCATGAGGTGTTAATGTTCAGGGGCAGAGGGGCAGATAACATCCTTCCAAAACGTTTCATGCCAATAAAAAATGTATTACCGATTTTGAGAATTCTGTAAATTGAAAAATATTGTTTGATGTACAGTAAATGCATATTTTTTATAGAATGCAAAGCATCATTACCACTTGGTGATATACCAAAACTTTCTGAATCAGCCCTTATTTTGCAACATATTTATTTTATACTGTAGATATTAGACTATCCAATAGTATACTATAGGGCATGCAGTTATTAATTTCTAATATGCAACCAAAGTTTACAAACCAAGTGCTTCAAACTTATATTGTTAACTTGGCACTAGTAGTATTGATTATAGTATTAACTTTTATATTTCAGAGTAATATAGATAATTTGAACACAGCTATAATAAATATAAACCAAATTAAACAAATATTTAACAATGATACTAACAGCTTAAGACACCTATGTATCAAAACAAATATAACATACACGTGACCTATTTAAGCAACAGTTTAAACTGTAGTTTTTATTAAATTACAGTACAGTCCTTAAAAAATTAAATGAAAGGAAAATATTTTTGAAAATTTTACATACATTATATAAGAATAAAAAAAAATCTGTTTTTATAGCGATTGTATTCCATCAAGGATATCGGGGTTGTTAGTGCAATTGACTGCTGACCTGCAGCATTTACGGGATTATTCTCAGAAAATCCATTTAATAAGAGATTTTGGTTGCGTTATCACTTCAGTGGATTTTGAACATTTGCAGCCAATACCTTATTCAATAAACTTTGTATATCCAAGCTGTTGCATTTGTGTCCAACATATATTCTCAATTAATGTAATATCTTCCTTAGGCATATTAAGTTTCCAAGTATTTAAACTTGATGGTGAAATCTCTCCTTCTTGTGGAAGGTAAAATAAGTTTGTGGTACTGGCAAAAAGTATTTGGTTTAAACTTGCAGGAGAAACGGGTATTCCAAAAAATGTATAGATTTGTTCTGCTGTTTTCTGTGGTGAGTTTATAATGTCTTCAAATCTAACCAAGAGATAATTTATAGCAGGCAAATTTCTGTTTATCCTCCTTGCTGCAGCTGTGTTTGATAACCACAAGTGGGACAGTTTTGAAAGGGGGTTTGATTCTGAATCAAAGACTTCATCTTCTAATGATTCATATTCAAATGCGTAGCCTGCTTTAGACTTACATTTTTGTTTTTCTTCTTCTTTGAATATTTCATATAAACGCTGAGGGATATTCCTCAAAGAGAATAGATTAGGCCTACTTTTGTACAGCAATGTATAAATCCATGAACGAGGGTCTCGAACAACGAATAGTGCTCTCAATGAAGGTCCAATAATATTTTGAATAAAAGGAACTTTTAATGTCCAGCTTCCACTACTTAAACCAAGTACAGGCTGAGCATTTGGAAACGTCATTAATTGTTTTTTAAGGTGTCTAATGTACTCCGCATCTCTGTCATAGCTACCTTTGATTCTATTTTTTTGTTCTGGAAATGGATCCCTTCTTTTGAACCTTCTTTTTTTATCCTTAGTGATGATACTGTGATGAAAATTTTTTGGCTTGCTAGGCTCATGCAAATCAATGTTTTGCAAATGAATTTTTGTATTCTGAAGTAGTGACTGCAGCCAACCTTGGATTAGTTTAAAACGTCCTTCCTGAACATCAGAACTACTCCATTCGCATGCATCGACAAATGAATCAACCTTAAACTCTCCATCTGGAATATCAATGTAAGCAGTGGGGACTCTAATGTATATGAAATCCGAGCTGTTGAAAAAAAGCTGTTTCAAAATCTCAGCTCCTGAACTGGGAAGAGAAGTGATAATTACAACTGGCAGATCTATAGATTGCCTTTCATATTTATTTTCAGTGTCTGCAATTTCACTGTTCCACTTAGCACAAATGGGTTGCGTACATGTACTCCATACATCTAATAATTCAAAAAAATAAACTGTAATAATCAATACTAGGATCCAACGCATCAGCTTACTAAAGGAAATATAAAACCTCCAGTTAAATGCTAAAATTACCAAACCTATGCACAATGTCAGTCCAATCATTACATTTACTTTAAAGCCAAAGTGAAATATATTTAAACCAACAGATTCATGTTTTCTTATATGATCAACTCCTAAGCCAAACCGTACTATTTTCTCATGATTCTCAACTTTTGCAAATCCACCAAATCCAAGAAAGCTAAATCGAGCCTCTAAATCATTATATTCAGTTACTACCGACACAATATTTTCAGTATTGTTAATCTTAATGGACATCTTAACCCCATATTTGCTATCATCTAGAAATTTTAGATCGGATACATTAACATATGGCCCAAAGAACAAGTATGCAATTCTTGAAATTTTGTCATTTAATGGAAAGGTTACATTTACAAATTGTGTCCAGCGTTTCTTAAACTCAGCAGCCTGCTCTGCTTCTTGTATCCTGGCAGAGGGGCTATTACCATTTTGGTCTAACCAAAACATTTTGTAGTGAGCATCCCAGATATCCATCATGGCACCATTGTATTTGTTTAAAAATCTGAAAGCAACATATTTAAAATCAATATCCAGATTGTGGAAAAAGGCACTGGCTAGTGATATTGGGGAATCTTGATACTTTTCTATATGATCAATTACCAGAAGAGTCTGGTGATTTAAAAGCAGTAAACCACGGTAAACACTCTTTAATCTCATGGAAGACGAATAAGCAGAAACTGCTTCACCACTTACAAATATCATTTCTTCATGCTGATTGGCTGATATAATCTCACCAGATGCATCACCATATTCTTCTGTAGTCCATTTAAGCCACTGTGAGCATTCTCCCAATTGTCCTTCCCAAGGTTTATTACACTGACTTGTAGGTGATGGAGCAAAAACTAGTACATTATTTAAATAACTCATTTTTGGTCCATATAACGCTTCAGAGACAAAAACTTGTCCATTGGGAGCAAATGTAAAGGAGTTTTGATCTGGATGCTCATGTCCTGGATTGAAACTTCTCCATCCATCCACCCAAGAGTATGGTTGAAAATGAACAATATCGTAAACTGCACGACCACCAAGCTTTCCAGATTTAAAAGAGAAAAATGTATTAGTTTGAGTATTTGGTAATCCAGCTCCATAAGTTACCACACCCCAGTTTGGAAACAAGTGCATTTTTGCAGTGCCTTGATCAGTAGGAGGATGCAAAGAAAGATCAGCATTGTACCATAGATATTCTGTATGAAGGGTGCTCCACCTCTGTGCTGTGGATGGTACCATAGGTCCATCTTTAGGTCTGTGTTTTCGAATCTGATAGGCTAGCCAATTCCCAAGACCATTCTTTAGAATAAATGTGTCCAGAAACACCAACTGGCTTTCAGGACCATAAAACCAGTTATAATTTGAATCTGCTATTCCAACAGTTCTCTGAAAACCTGGCAGCAGGGTAGAATAATAAAAGTAGAAGTGCATTTTTAACCAAGTGTTCTCAAAGTGATTGATACCAAAATGTCGATGTGCTAAAAAAACATACTGAGTAATAGACTTAGAAGTATAACTTCCATAAGCAACACCTTCATCCAAAGAGCCATCAACAACATGATTGAGAAGAAACATTGTCTTTTCCATTACATCAACCACAGTTTGTTTCCAAAGATTAGCCTGGGCTTCTCCATAACCTTGTACAACCAAAGCTCCCATAAGCAGTGCTAGCATATTAGTAGCTTGGTGGTTGTGAAGAAACTGTTTCCCCCATGAGCGAACTTTAGAATATTCATACATTTCTTCACTGGCATTTTGAATCTTTTCTAAATATCGCTGCCTTTTATTATTATCAAGTGAACTATACAGAAAGTCAAAGGCTGTGGCAAAGCCAGTTAATGAATGCCCAAGAGGTACTTCATCCCCAGGAGCAGTCTGGACCAACCAGTCTTTGTAATTTGCCATTCTGTCCATATACTCAAGTGCAAAAGCAAATGCTGTTTTATCATCTGGAGAAAGCAGGCAATACAGTGCCAAAGGAGGAAGATTATTTCCATAAATTTCATTCCATTTTGCCGTAAAATCAGCATGCTTTGGTGGAGGCAAATAGTATGATGGATTAGAGAGCATCTTCATTACAGCATTTCTAATTGTCCTAAATAAATGTATGTGACTAGTATGAGATTTTTGCCTTAATTCGTGAACATCTGTAGCATCGAAGTACAAATTTGGATGTAAAAGGCCACTCTTTGGTTTGGTGACAGATGTAAATTCATATAATTTGTGATATTGAGCAACATTATTTGTCAGCAGCAACCAGTCAGATGAATTGCTATCAGATTTATCAATGAGTAAGAACATAAAAGTGGTAATAAATAGAAAAATATAGTGTTCCGTTAAGTTTAGAGCCATGGTCCATTGGGAGAATAGTCAGTTATACATATTTTTATAGACCTAGATTATATATTCAAAAAAATTGTGTTGCATTTGTATAGGAGGTGACATTTATACAGGATTATAGTCTCTTATCTTTTATATTTTTATTGAAAAATACCTAAATAATGTGTTATTTGGAATTATTAATTTATAAGCAACAACCTTGATGGTTATTTGCATACCTTATAACGTATTAAAAAAAATTAATATATATCTTGCTTAACAAACTTATTGATTTTCATATTTACCTAAGGTGATGAAATATTTTCTTAAAAAGCTATATAGCAAGATATTGTGTTTTTAAATTATGTACATAATATTTTGCTGTTATATCAATCATAAAGTTTTTTTTTATAATTAAGAATTATTCCTGAACGTAGCACAATTCAGAATTATACTTTATGAAATGCCATTCATATATTTTTGCAGTTTGCCAGCAATTCAAATGTCAGATGCATCCAGTAAAGTAAAATTCAATCCATGTTGATTAGTAAAGATTGTTCTTCCATTCTGTGTATTTGTACATCGACATTTTCTGAAATCCAGCATCTGCCTTTCCAATTATTCCTGATTGTATTCTTCATTTTGTGTTTTGTATTGGAAGGAGAACCTGCAGAGAAGAGTTAAACAAATGTCATAGGAGGTAATAAGAATATAAGAGTATGTACTATACAAATATACTAAGATATATATTGTAGAGAAATAACTAGAGAGTAACTATGAAATTGATTTGATTTCTAGTATTAATAAACCACTAATATTAATGTAACCATAAAATACAGCATTTGTAGCCATATTCATTTTAGGCTTTAGTTCACTTTTAAGTTAAGTTTTTGTATAATATAGAAAATCCAATTATTAGCCACTTTTCAGTTTTATTTCTTATAGGTGCCTTTCTCTACTACCTGCTTTCAGTTTTCAGGAAGGTTAAAAAATGTAAAAAAAAAAAAAAGAGGTTAAATAAAAAAAACAGAAATAAAAAATTAAAATCAGCTGCATATTAAACATATGTTGGGGCATCTATCCAAATTGGTGATTTGGGGACCATAGATTCAGGACTGTGACAAAGTAAAAGGGTGGACCTAGTTGAGAGGAGAACTGTTTGCACTTGCTTATGCAGTTTTTATTTATATTAATAGGAAGTGGCATTGGTAGTTTCAGGCATTTGCCCGCTAAAACAGTGCTGGCGGCATGGCACTAGCGGGGGTAATTTTTTTGAACAATAACTACTATTTCTCCCAACCGGAGTGCGGGCTCTACTAGCCCACAGCTCTGTCGGGATAAAAACAAACAAGGTCACCAGTGCCCTTTAATAAAAAAAGATTTTTTAACTTCAGTTCTCATTAATTTCATCTCCAGACTATAGCAATAACAGAACAAAATTGGTGATAGCCATAAGAACTATTATAAATTGTAGGACTGTTTGATTTGTAATGCAGTAAAATGTGTTATAAATACTGTATGTCTGACCACAGTCTGCCTTGCATATTTCATAGACATGTTTGTACTATGTAACAATACAAAATCATACTCTTCACTGCTTTGCGTTTAGACTTTCTGCCTAATTCAATTATAACCATCAGACACAGTATCACTAAATACCACAGAAATCAATAGTAAATTGGGCTTGTTCAGTCATGCCTCATTCACCTGACAGCAATTTAATCTATTTGATGGCAGCAACAAATAACTGAACAAATAATCGAACTGAAATCTATGAAGCCATTCACATTAACAGCTGTCACGGAGGCTCTGCTACACCTTATGGAGATACACTGAAATCATGATTCTCACTATGATATACAATACTTCATCTAAGTGCAGCAATGTAGCAATAGGTGGGACTAAAGGTGGCCATACACGGGCCGATAACAGCTGCCGACAGACCATGTCGGCCCGTGTATGGGGCCCTCTGACGGGCTTCCCCGATCGAGATCTCGCCGAAAGTCGGGCAGATCTCAATCAGATGGGACAAAAAATCCCATCGGATCGCGGCCGCATCTGTTCGTTGATGCGGTCCCGCGATCCGCCCGCTCGTTCCCATTCGTTAGGATCTGATTTTTGGGCCCTAGGGCCCGCGATCGGATCAGCCCGATATTGCCCACCTCAAGGTGGGCATATCGGAGAGAGATCCGCTGGTTTGGTGACATGCAAACTTTTTTGCAACTTTTGAACTAGAAAAGGTACAAAAAAATGTTAAAGGGATACTGTCATGGGAAAAAAAAAAATTTCAAAATGAATCCGTTAATAGTGCTGCACCAGCAGAATTCTGCACTGAAATCTATTTCTCAAAAGAGCAAACAGATTTTTTGTATATTCAATTTTGAAATCTGACATGGCTGCTGGGGGGGAAAAGGGAGGGGGTCATATCACTCCAACTTGCAGTACAGCAGTAAAGAGTGATTGAAGTTTATCAGAGCACAAGTCACATGACCAGGGGCAGCTGGGAAATTGATAATATGTCTAGCTCCATGTCAGATTTTAAAATTAAATATAAAAAAATCTGTTTGCTCTTTTGAGAAATGGATTTCAGTGCAGAATTCTGCTGGCTGCATGTGAAGCTGAAGGATGATCTGACTGCAGTTTTTATCATTTGCACAGCATTTGCCTTCAAATGACGGTCAAACCTTGCGCTAAAGATGTAAATAAAATTGCATCAACACAATAACAGCTCAATAAAGTTGTAAAATTACAGTAAGACTCTATTTGCCTTCTCTGACGTGTTAAGCAATATGTGCAAAATGGCGTAATGTAATATATAAGTCGCAATGTTTGTACCAGGTCTACCTAGACCAAGCAATAGTATATACAGTGGGTATGCTTTCAAACAGGTAACTTGTAATTTCTGCCATCTGATTGGCTTCTATGGATTACTATACTTAGTACACTGTTATTAGATTACCGATAATCATTAATATATATATATATTTTTTTTTTTTCCATTTTACAAACTATCCATAAATGGTGTATGGGAACACCACTATTCTCTGCACAATCAATGGCTGCATGGAATGGCAGAGTATTAGCAAATCAATATCAGCATCCCTGTCATAACTGCCTGTTCATTGTTTTTTGATTTTTGTTGGATATATACAGCCTTGTATTTGGTCATCGTGATGTGCATTTGAGCCAGGTTCTGTGTAAATAAAAATTAGATTAAAGATAATGTTGTTCTGTAGTGGAATGTAGTGGTATGTCCGTATGCTATATTTAAATGGACACTGCTTCATTTGTATTTAGGTTTGGTTTGTACGTCGCTTAAAGGGGGTGAAGGGAAAAGGCAATTAATAGAGGTAGGATGTCACTCTCATTTTGAGGAAAAAACTATTAAACTAAGGGGCTGTTCACCTTTGAGATAACTTTTAGTATGATGTATAGAGTGATATTCTGAGACAATTTGCAATTTGTTTTTTATTATTGTAGATTTTTGAGATATTTAGCTTTTTATTCAGCAGCTCTTCAATTTGCATCTTAACCAATCTGATAACTAGGGTCCAAATTACCCTAGCAAACAAGCATTGATTTGAAAAAGAGACTGGAATATGAATAGGAGAGGCCTGAATAGAAGGATCAGTAGTAAAAAGTAACAATAACAATACATTTGTAGCCTTACAGAGCATTTGGTTTTTTTTAGAAGGGAGTCAGCGACGCCCATTTGAAAGCTGCAAAGTGTCAGAAGAAAAAGGCAAATAACTATAAAAAAAATAAACAATGAAAAACCAATTGAAAAGCTGTTTAGAATTGGCCGTTCTATAACATAATAAAAGTTACCTTAAAGGTGAACCACCCCTTTAAACCTTTTCAACCCTTTAACAAAAAAAACTTACCCCCCCACATAGACCCTACTCCCTCCTCCCCCAGCCTAACTGTCCCCCCAGGAAATTCCCCATACTTTATACTTACCCCTTGGTGCAGATTCTGCCATCAGAGTTCCACACAGCCATCTTCCGGGTCTTTGTATCTTCTTCCGGCGCTTCGACAATTTTCTTGAGTTTCAGGGCGCATGCACAGTTGTCGCAAACCGGTAAATTGCTCCAACTGTGCATGCGCCAACATGCCGATCTCCCACTCAGCTTACCGAGGACCCGGAAGATGGCTGCGTGGAACTCCTATGCCAGAATCTGCACCGAGGGGTAAGTATAAAGTATGGGACATTTCCCTGGGGGGAGGAGGGAAAGAGTCTACGTGGGGTTGGGGGGGGTTACAAGTTTTTTGTTAAAGGGTTGAATCCTCCTTTAAACCAGGAATGTTCAAAATTAGAGAGAAATTCTGATATTGGCCCTGTTTACTGGTTCATGCATGACTAGTTTGCATTGACGTTGAAGAAGCAGCATGTCATATGTACGGTTTGTTGTGGGTTTTGTGTATGTTCATTGATATTAGGAATTCTAAATATTTATATAATCCCTAGGAGAAACGCACATCATGTAGCTGGCTGCGCAAACACATACGACACACATTATATTACGACTAATACGTTTAGGCAGTGTCCTGGAGAATGTACTAACTAAGACATGAGAGAATGCGACGTGTGAAGCATTACTATGCACTGTATCTTTAATAAGTCCCCCCCACATATCCGGCATATGGAATACAACTAAAATACAAACAGGAAAGGATAACAATAACTTATTAGCTTCCACTAGATGGAGCCTATGCCTTAATTGTTTCCTTCCCAATCCAGACAATAATACTGTATGGGGAAAATGCTTAAACTTCCCCAAAACTGGAGACTAAAAGTGTCAAGCGGAGACTACAGCACATATTTCAGCATGCGTTCTTCCATTGGCATCCCCAAACACTTCACATTCCCAGCCAGTGGCAGGGCACAGTACTTACCACACAGGCGGCAGATGACATGTGGAGACACTTACAGGGGGGGTTAAGGGCAGGCAGCACTGCAGTTTTTAAAAGGTTTGGTCATTTTCTGCACCAAAATCTGACTTCAGGTTTATCACTGCTCTGGCTGCATTTTCAGAACCCCCTTCTCTGGGCAAAACCATTTTGCTGCACCATCTTAGAAGTGCAAGCTACGTTAGACCCTCTCCCAATAAATGGAAGAGTCTGTGTTGCCTTGCCTGCCCATGACAGAAGCACAAACTGCTTTCCCTTTCTGCGGCAGCTGGAGCAGCAGCACCGTCTCTGGAGCAGCCTCCTCTCACATAATCATCTTTACTCGCCCGGCTCCTATCTCTGGAAATCTCAGCACCGGCAGTCTGCACATCCAGGGACGGGAGGGGGGTTTCACAAGCGAAGAGGACGAAAGGCTAAAGGGTGGGCGCGAGGGGAAACGAGGAATCTTGAGTGCAGCGAAGGGTGAAGCTCTAAATGTGATGGGATGTGGGCGGAGCGCAGCAGACAGCTCACTTTCTGCCAGATTTCTGCAGGGTCCTAGTGATACTGCTCAGGAATGGATGTGGGCATTTGGGAGGGAAATCAATGAACTGGTTTCAATTACTGTTTCTGGTGCTTGTTACAGCTGAACCTGGGACGTGTCAGACAAAGAAGCCTTATTTTTATCATGACCTTCAAGGAGGCACATCTGTCTTATAATTTATTATATTCAGCGAATTGCTTTTCTATGTATGTGTGTGTAAGGATATTTTAAAGTCAGCAAGGAGTTCGGCCTCGTGCTTTTATACAGGTCATGGAACTCCGAGGTTATGTCTAATATCATCTCATTACCAACAAGGGGTACTTTTATTTATTATAATACACATGTTTTAGTGAGTCATGTGACAATAATGACATCACTACTCACCGTTTATAAACTGATGACATCACTAGTCACCGTTTATAAGGATATCATTTACAAGATATTCATCGTTTTTGTGTATTGTGTATAGGGATGCACCAAATCCAGCATTCGGTTTGGATTCGGCCTTTTTCAGCAGGATTCAGCAAATCCTTCTGCCGGCTGAACCGAACCCGGCGGGGAGGGAAATCACATGACTTTTTGTCACAAAACAAAGTAAAAAATGTTTCCCCTTCCCAGACATAATTTGCATATGCAAATTAGGATTCAGATTCAGTTCAGTATTCGGCCAAATCTTTTGTGAAGGATTCAGCCGAATCCGAAATAGTGGATTCGGTGCATCCCTAATTATATAGTGAATAAAGTACCCCCTAAAATATAAGGATATTATAAGTTACTGAGGAGTTCCATGACCATATAAAAACATGAGGCCGAAGCGCGAGTGTTTTTATACTGGTCATGGAACTCCGAGGTAACTTCTAATATCCTTATATTTTGCAACTGGGGGTACTTTATTTATTATAATACACACATTTCAGTGAGTCATGTGACAGAAATTACATCAGAACTAACCGTTTATAACTGATGACATCAGAACTTACCATTTATAAAGATATATAATTTACAAGATATTCATGGCTTTTGTGTATTATATATATATATATATATATATATATATATATATATATATATATATATATATATATATATATATATATATATAGATAGATATATATATATATATATATATATATATATATATATATATATATAGATATATATATATATATATATTATACAAAAGCCATGAATATCCTGTACATGATATGTTTATAAACGGCTCTTAGTGATCAGTTATAAACGTGATGTCATTTTTGTCACACAACTCACTAAAACTTGTGTATTATAATAAATAAAGTACCCCTTGTTGAAAATTAGAGGATATTAGAAGTAACCTCGGAGTTCCATGACCAGTATAAAAACATAAAAACACTCGGTCTTTGGCCTTGTGCTGTCACTGCTTTTATATGGTCATGGAACTTCTCGGTGACATATAATATCTTTGTATTTTACGATAGGGGTACTTCATTCAATAGATATATATATATATATAATTTTAACCCATTGCTGACAAAATTAAAAGTATCAATATTTGCAGATAACCCAATGCAGAGTCAGTTGTACCGGTACATGACAAATTATGTGGTTGTAATTAATCTGACTTAGTTCCTTAAGCATGCTGCTTATGTATCACCTATAATAGGCCTGGTGAGTGACAACTCCCAGTATAACAAGAATTCCAAAAGACTCTTACTCAGGTGGGGCATAGCCAAAGTGGTGAGAGAACAGTATTGTATCTGAACTGTAAATGTGCTGTGCAAGATGCAAAACAGAATTTACTAGGCACTGTTGGTTTCATTGTGAACAATATATTCAATGAACATCCAAATAAAGAGCATGAGATACTTCCTTTGTATGAATATTGAAGTAACCACGGTTTCACTGCAGGGAAGAGGAGAGTATATGAATCTCTATCCCTTTGGGCCCTGAACTAGGTGTATATCGCTGGGGGGATTGTTAACACTACACTATTTCTCTTGGTGGAGGACAAGGCTGCTCTTCCAAGCTACACACTCCTTCAGTGAGCTAGCCTATCCGTAATTAATTCTCATTCACTGATTCATTATGGTTACACCTAACCTTAGGGATCTGAATTTCTTCAATACTGATTTTTCTCTTTCGTTCAGGCTCTCTGGCACTTCCACCTGGTAACCAGGCGGTTTCCAAAAAGGAAGAACTGTGGGGTTTGTGCTTATCTGTGTCAAAACTGCCTGCCAGGTTTTCCACATTAAGAAATCCGGACAAGACTTTCCTTGATAAATGCTGCAATTGGTCAATTGCCACATCATTCACTCCTCTCTGTGACGTCAAGTGGAAAAAGGATCCATGCTGATCTGAAACATGTTGTGATCAATAAAAAAAACTTTTGCAGCAGAGTCTGTGGATTGTGTGCTCCATCCTATACCTTACCATTGAAGTATTTCACTCAAGTTCTAAGGCGTTCAGTGGATCCAAACCTGTTCTTGTCACAAAAGCACTTAGTATAGGAAAAAGTAAGCCCCCAATGCATTGCTCTATCTTTAAGACCAAGACCGCAATTCATGTGCAATGCATACTGTTTTGTATTGGCACATGCGCAGAACATTCCTTGTGAGCGCACCACTGGGGGATGCCAAGGAGACACCCATGTGCCATCCACAGCCTGCAAAAGCACTGCAGAATTCAGGCAACACTGTATTCATGATTAAAGTCCTCTGTACTCTATTTAGCAGCCAGATAACTAAGTGCTAAGTGAAGGGCAGGGTACAAACTGCTCTGCACTTCATAAATAAAGGTGGCCATAGATGAAAAGATCTGCTCGTTTGGCGACATTGCCAAACGACGTGATCTTTCCCCGATATGCCACTAACGGGCATGGCTATATCGTGGGTAATCTGAACGTTTGGCCCTATGGCCGAACGATCAGATTACAATGAGAGCGCAATGGGCTCCGGCGGGATCGGAAGGGGCAAAACCAAACCTGTCCGATCGACCAAACGACTGATCTCCGCTGGCCGAAAAATGCGGGGACTCTCCACACACAGGTCCGAAAATCATACGAATCCTCGAATCGTACGATAGGATCTTTGCGTCTATGGCCACCTTAAGGCTTCTGTTATCCTCTTTGATGGGGTAAGATGGGAGGGTTTCATTAAAAGTAAGCAACTCCTTGATAAACATCTTGATAAACTTGATAAACATTGTATTTGCTTTTTGGTTCCCAAGAGGATTAAACTATTGTGGTTCCATGCATATAGAATATATTTTGTTCAGTACAAGCAAATTATTACCTGTAATAAGTGATGGGCGAAAAATTTGCGAAAGGCATTGAAGTCAATGGCCGTAAATGTATGAAGTCAATGGCCGTAAATGTATATTTGTGCGACTATTCTGACGTGCACCCAAGTTTTTTTCTTTGGTGGAATTTTTGCTAGCGAAATTTTTGCAAATTTATTCGCCGGCAGCGAAATGTGGAATTTGTGTCTGGCAAATCACTACCTATAATAATTCTAATGTAGTCCATGTGTAATCTTCAGTATCTAGGTAAAAGTAAATGTAAACTACATCAATGGGTAGAGGTGCATATACAAAATGTCTGCATGTGGAAAATGGACCCCAGTCTCTCAAAACACTATAGCACAATTGTGGGTGTAGAGCAATTCACAAAAAAACTTTAGGGGTGATGATAGGTTAAAATAATACTATGTGGATACATGAGTTAGCTACTTTATTGACCTATAGACTTAACATAGGTATTGTTTTGGCAAAAATGTTTGGGATAAAATAGCGTTGGCTATACATTCATTTTTACAAATTGTCTGTCTAGGTCTGTATTTTAATTATCATCTGGGTATATAATTTATGTTACTATTTTGGATATCTTTTCTCTTATTTTCTAAGTAATTAAATGCGTAAAAGTGCCATTGACAAGAAAGTATTTTATACTAAAACTCCATTATTTTTAAAAGGTTAGATGAAAAGGTTAAGACAAAATGATTTTTCTGTTTTGCCCTTTTTTGTTGGTTGAAGCATAAGTGATGACTTCAATTAGTAAATAATTCCACCAGTATCCAAGTGACCTTTTAAGTTATCAGGTGAAAACTATTCATTTGTTTATTGGTATTCCCCTGATTGATTGCCAACTTGTGTCTGAAACAATTCTTGGAATATTCATTGGTCCTACAAAAGAACAGGTTCATTTAAGAATACTTGTTTTAATTATTTCAGTACATTTTGACAATATTTTTAAACTTGTTCTTGGGAACAATCACAAAGCTCGAGTCATGTGGATATCCACTTAGGTAGCACAGGGATAGCACAGGGGGATCAATCAGCAAAACAACCCAATTTGTCACATTTGCTTGTCCTCTTTTATGAACAGTATGAAAAATGCCCTGCTGCTAGGTCTTCAGGATGGGTTTGACAACCATGTAAACAAATGAACAAAACTACTAATGATCTGCAGTTTTCCCAACACAGGTCTGTAGCAAGAAATAGACAATTGGTTATATTATAGCCATAATGTATATTTGTTATATAGATCATATCCATAATACATTTTGTCAGTACACTGGAAATGCTTGAGAAAGGACACGATGTTGGAGTCAATATGATGCAAATTATTTATTTATTGTTTCCTAGCTTTTTATAAAGCACACTTGCTTCCAACAGACAAAGCAAGTGGTTACAATAGATCTTCAACATATACTGTATCATACATATATAAACGTAATGCTGTATTGGGCAACAAAAATAAATCATTGCTGCTAATAAACCGCTAAGCAATACTTTTTCAATCTGAAATTGTAGCAGGTAGGCAATTCACTAATGAGCCTATATCTCTCTGCCTGTGCACACTCTACATTTGCTTTTGACTTACTAGTACACTGCAGCAGCAGGAATCTGTATGACTCGCTTGTTTACAAGGAATTCAGAAGTGTGATAGAGACAGGAGATTGTATTGGTCTTTGTGTAAATATAATTTTGCTCCTCCTCTAGGGAATTTGCACATTTATAAAAACACAAACAACTGCAAATTATTCCCTGGGGTGTATGGCCTTATGTCTCACAGTTAGAATTAAGATATTAAAGGGATTCATGATTTTTATGATGTAGTTTTTATTTCTAAATTACACTATTTACACTGCAATTAATTCACTCTACAATATCAAATTTAATTCCTGAACCAGCAAGTGTAATTTTTTTAGTTGTAATATTGGTGTGGAGGCAGCCATTTCAGGTGATTTTGCCTGGTCATGTGCTTTCAGAAAGAGTCAGCACTTTAGGATGGAACTGCTTTCTGGCAGGCTGTGGTTTCTCCTATTCAATGTAACTGAAGCTCCCGCAGTGGGACCTGGATTTTACTATTGAGTGTTGTTCTTAGATTTACCAGGCAGCTGTTATCTTGTGTTAGGGAGCTGCTATCTCGTTACCTTCCCATTGGTCTGTTGTTAGGCTGCTGGGGGGGAAGGAAGGGGGTGATATCACTCCAACTTGCAGTACAGCAGTAAAGAATGACTGAAGTTTATCAGAGCATAAGACACATGACTGGGGGCAGTTGGGACACTGACACTATGTCTAGCCCCATGTCAGATTTTAAAATTAAATATAAAACAGATTTCAGTGCAGAATTCTGCTGAAGCACACTATTAACTGTTTTTTTTTTTAAAAAAAAACATTTTTCCTATGACAGTATCCCTTTAAAGGAACAGTAACACCAACAAATTTAAGTGTTTTAAAGTACTGAAAATATAATGTGGTGTTGCCCTGCATGGCACAAGTGGCGTGTTTGCTTCAGAGCCTCTACTATAGTTTATATAAACAAACTGCTTTGTAGCCATGGGGGCAACTGAAAAAGGAGAAAAGGCACAGGATACACAGCTGATATTGGATAAGCTGTGTAGGATACAATTAGAATCTTCAGAACTTATCTACCATGTATCCTGTGCTTGAATGGCTAGCCCCATGGCTACACAGTAACTTGTTTATATACTGTAAACTTTAGTAGTGCTTCTGAAGCAAACACTCCAGTGTAAAGGTGGCCATACACGGATAGATCCGCTCGTTTGGCGATGTCGCCAAACGAGCGGATCTCCCTCCGATATGCCCACCTTGAGGTGGGCAATATCGGACTGATCCGATCGTGGGCCCTAGGGCCCAACGATCGGATCCTTCACGTTCGCAAATGGGCGGTCGGATCGCGGGACCGCATCAACGAACAGATGCGGCCGCGATCCGACGGGATTTTTAACCCCATCCAATCGAGATCTGGCCGACTTTCGGGCCAGATCTCGATCGGGGAAGCCCGTCGGGGGCCCCCATACACGGGCCAATAAGCTGCCGACTCGGTCTGTCGGCAGCTTTTATCGGCCCGTGTATGGCCACCTTAACACTGCATTATATTGACTATGAAGATTTTCATTCATCCAGGTCAAGGTATATCTAGTATAGGTAAATCTAAAACAACTGGACTTGCTGAGTAATCAATGAAGATGTTTCACTACTCATCTGAGCAGCTTCTTCAGTTGAACTGACTGATATCCTATCCTAATCCTATCACAGTAATTACACAGCACCTCTGTAAATTTCAGATGTCACCTCTTTGAAGAGTTACAATGTGCCATTGTGATTGGATTAGTGGAAGAGTTTATATGCCGAGAACTTCCCATACCAGTCAGTTGAACTGAATAAGGTGCTCGGATGAGTAGTGAAACGTCTTCAATGATTACTCAACAAATCCAGTTGTATTAGATTTACCTATACTAAATATACTGCATTATATTGTCATTCCTTTAAAGCGTTACATTTTCACTTGGGGAGAACAGTCAAATGTCTCACCTTATTGACCATGGTATGGATCAGGGGTTCCTTAGGGCATCAGTACATTAATTAGCTACTCCCTCATCCAGAAGTTGGTGCACATATGGTAAGAATAGAGTTAAGTAAGCCTACAAATATATTCATTTATGCAAGCCTCACTGGACTCTGAAGTCTGCAGGAATGAGTAATCCTGGATAGAAATGAGCAAACTGTTTCCTGGTACAGTTTTGCTACAAAATGTGCAGTTTCAACAGGGGCAATTTGTTTAGCAAATCCGTACTAGGATTTCACCATGTGGTCTGTTTCGCACAGTTTGTTTGCACTGGGAGAAACACAGACATCATTATTATCTGTTTAATATCATGCCTTCCAGACAAAAAGAATGGAGCCCTCCATATCTAAGTAGCTGTCCTGGCACTATATTTGGAAGAAGTTCACAACACAGGAGCATTTTTTTCTATGAAGAACAGCTGTAGCATATGTTAAAATTGCATCTCTTAAAAGGTAAGGCACTATATATACTGTATATGCTATTGCAGAGTTACAACATTAAGTGCAATGTAATTTCAAATTCCCATTAACTCCAGTGTATTTTTAGTGAAATTTTGCAGTTTTGCAAATTTTACCGGCAAAACATGCCAGTTTGGCTCATTACTAGTCCAGGGTATTAGCCCTCTTGGTTAAGCTGATTTGCAACCTGCTGCTTTGTTTATTTACTGTATATAGATGTTTATGCTATCAGATCACCTTTAATGAAAGAAAGACAAGGAATGCAGTTACCAGTAGCAATTTCTTTTAAATGGTCTATTGTAAATTAAAAGATGAAAGCAATGAGCGGATTGGTAGCTTCACTTGGGCAATTTAAGACCTTTGTTTTTATAAAGCATCCCTTTAGTTTAACTGGGGCAGATCTTTGCATGCCCTATACCTCAGGGGAATTATGAGATGGTTTGCAGCAGGCACAGTTATGTTGGAATTCTGAAAAAGAATTGTGGTTAAAAAAACATAATGGACTGCATGATTTAATATTTTGCACTTGTTTAGTAAGTGAGTCCTGATCATTTTGAAATTCTTAAAGTAGGTAACCCTGCCTTCTGCTTTTATCAGGGATCCTGTTGGAACTGGGAGGGGGGCCAACGGAGGGGGGCCAATAGGGACTTAACAGCATGGGGGTTTAGTTCTCCTTTAAGTGCCACCTGAGCAAAGTAACTTTCAGTCCATATTGTCCATAGGGAGCAATTCTCTTCATATTTTTATGATGTGTCAATGCTGAAAGTTTTTCCTTGGTGGATATCCACCAAATTTTATTTGGATTCATAAAATAAAATATACGGATTTAGAAGATTTAAATATTTTGAAGTTTTGGAATGGGAGTACTTAAAACGTTTTATCTTGTTTGCAATAAAATAGCCCAATCAGTTTGTGGAATTATTGAAAAAATACCACTTTTACCCAATTATTCATTTCCTGTAACAAGAAATATGTTGTCAACTGGCAAACAAACCTTGCTGTAGTCCTTGAAGTTAAGAAACATGCATTACATCAATGAAAGTAATGGGATTTTAAGCAAGGTCACCTTTGCAAAACAAACTATTCAATGTGTAAATACAAACACAAAGCAATGATTTTCTCAAACCAAATTAACTGTAATAAAAATATTTTTATAGAACTTTACTGATATTTTTGATTAAAGCCTTCTAGATCCATGATAATTAGCCTGAAAAGATCATCATAGCATAAATTTCATTCAAGATTCTCTACTTAGCCAAGGTATGTTAAAAAACACAAGCTCAAGGTCAGTGAATGCATTCTATTTTTGCTATAAGGACACATATAGCATAAGAGAACCCCCCCATCCCAATCTTGTAGGCAATAATGAACAATATATGCGTCAGCTTTCACTCTGGGCTAAAAAATATAAACATTAAAAATTGCACTGTAATTGAAAGTCTCCATATTTGCTACTGACCCGGTCTATGTTTCCTGTCCTAGTTGTCCCTGCAAAGGTGGGGGTAGCCAATCACAGCCATGCAGTCACACAAGCAAAGACAGGTTACATGTTTATATCTGGTATGCCTAGCTGCTGATTGATTCCTATCTTACAATGCAGTGTGCTGAGTGCCACCAGCTTCACTGCACAGCCTGGGAAATGGAGGCAGCAAGACGTTTAACAGATGAGAGGAACTAGTAGGATATGTGGAGAAAATTTCAATAAATTTGGATCATGTAAACATTAAATTAACCCAATAGGATTGTTTTGCCATCAAAATGAATTCATGCAGTTTAGTTGCCGTTTTAGCACTACAGAGATACATTAATGAACTAATAAAAAAACTTTTAAATGTATTATAAGGGAGAAGTCCTTCCCTAATTTCAGAGTTTATGGACTATGGGTTTTTGTATCATGGATCACAAAACAACGTTGCCCAAATCTATTCTACAAATGTCAGAAATAATAACAACCTGATCTTAATTAATCTGACTTAATTAACGTAAATAATAATGTATAGTAGTATAAATAAAGTCCAGAAGATGTTTACACATTAGGGGTACATAACAGCAATAACAGTTAAGATTAATCCCTACTAATTCCTCAGTCACTGACAAGGTGAGCTCCACATCTTGACAGATATTAAAGCCATAAACACAGTTGCCAAACCCCCAGAATTTTTAAATAGGAGTTTAACATGAAATTAATTTTAATTATGCTGTAGACAGTACTGGTCTTTATTTTGTATTATTTAAACCTTTTGATGCAGTTTGTGAGAGTGTCTGAACAGAAAGATAATCATCCAGGATCCTCTTGCTTTTTTTAAATGTATTTTTGGTGTAGTGCACCTGTCATCCTTCTAATCTTATAAATGTTGAAAAAATGGAATGTGTGAAAGTTAAGAGTTGAGCACCAGATGTCTTGCGGATTTGTATAAGTTTGTATGCTTATGTATGGTGCTACTGTTCTCGGAGTGTTGTGCCCATGCCCAACTAATTTTCCATTTCATCTTGATAATTGGTTCAGAGCACTAACATAGGAATCATTTTACCACATGGTTTCTTAAATGATATTACACTGCTTGCAGCTGCTTGTGGTTTGCTGAAGGGTGCTCCAGGGACAACACCTCTTAAATTGTATGTTAATAAACAGAGAAGGGAAATTAGTGAATCTGTCCCATTTCGCTTCACCGAGAAACTCCGGAAAAAATTCACCAAATGACGAAAAATTCAAGAAACGCATTCAAGTCAAATGGCGACCGAATCATTTTGACGAGCTACAATTTTTTTGTTGTAGCGAATTTTCCCCGCATTGAATTTCCGCTGCAGTTTCACAAAAAAATTAGCCATCTTCGAAATCTGGAAATTCGCCACAAATCCATGCCTGGCGAATAAATTCGCCCATCACTAAAAAGTGAGGTCATTTACAAGTGTTGGAGAATCAGACCATAAATACCAAAAGTGATCAGGCACTTCCTTGTGGTAAAATAAATTTGCCCGACCACAGCTATACATATAATTGCTCAATTCCAGTTCCTCCACAAAAAGATTAAAAACTGGAACTACAGTATCTGGAATAAATGCACATTTAGACACAAGTGTGACCTCTTTATACTAACAAGTTGCTGTGAAATCCGTTCATAATACCCTGAAATTAATAGCAATGATTTCTTGAAAGTTTCTTTACTCTGTATGAAAATAAGTTACTGTGCTGTACTTACTTTACATATGACAATTAGAGACTGTAATGATTGATAGCTCAGTCTTACTTAGAAGATTAATCTTTATTCAGATTAAGGAAAGCAAAAAAGAAAAACAGCATTCAAACTGTAAATTTTGTACCTGATCTACAATAAATTACCTGTCAAAAAGTAATTTGCCAATTTATATGCGCAGAGAGATTTATCCTGTTTAAAATGATTACCATAAAGCGCGGCCTTTAAACAGCACTGTCAGCTTATAGCAAAAAAATGAATCAGCATACTAAGGTTTTGGTTTTCATAAAGTACTACATTAAATGGTATACCAATGCTTTGTACAGTGGAGAATAGTTTGCCATCCAAATGATGCATAGCATAATGATAGTGTATATTGTCGTTTGCTTCAACTAATTAGATACTCTGGATATCCGCGTTCTATATCTATAAAATTAGCTATTTTCAAGAAACACAACAAATATATTATTAAAATATATATTAATAAATTATCAAGTATAAAATGTATAAAGTGACTGAAGTTTATAGTTGTTGGGGTCAGGGTTCAGTCTATCTGCTAAGGTCTCATAACAATAGTTCTATAGTCTTCTGTCGCAAGAATTGCAAGTGCTATTCTGAAGTCTTAACAAAATACCCATCGTTTCATATAAATAAATCCTTTTCACGGAAAATATACTTTATTCAAAATATGAGCCATCGGCCATCCCACAATGCATGGTGCTCATACACAGACCAGTGGCAGATATACATGCTAGGTTATATTAGTGTAATGCTATTTTGGGTTATATTAGGCCAAAAGAAGTACCGTCCAGCTATAGCAATAGATTATAGTTTACATTGGACTCTAACACTACAGACGGGGCCTTGACTAAGTGGAAGTCATGGAGGAATGGTTTAGTTGAACTACAACTCATATGGGCTACTGTGCATAAAAGAAAAAGAAATGATGCCAGGATGTTCTTGCAGCAAACTGTCCAAGACAAAAGATCCACAGGTTTAATACTCACCATACACAGAGGCAAAGTAATAGAGATGTTAAATCAA
This sequence comes from Xenopus laevis, assembly GCF_017654675.1. Classification (NCBI taxonomy): domain Eukaryota; kingdom Metazoa; phylum Chordata; class Amphibia; order Anura; family Pipidae; genus Xenopus; species Xenopus laevis. The sequence continues at coordinate 87,968,372 of NC_054382.1, read as the reverse complement.
TATGCCAGGACAGTTCAGGCAGAGACAGCACAAAGTGGCACTATGTGCATGGAGTCAGGGTAGTTTAAGGTACACCTCTATGATGGAATGCGCAGGAGTGGTCTGGATCCCATTCAGTGGAATAATCAGGGAGAATAAATCTAAAGCCTGATTCTCAATCCAACTGGGGTTCCTTCACTATAGGCAAAACTCAGAGCCTAGGGGAGAGCTACTCCCTACTACAATCCTTGTAGTAGCAGAAGACTCCTCGTGCTATTTAATCTCTCTATCTTTTAGTGATGTGCGGGTCAGGTTTTTCCCGACCCGTCCAAAGCCTGCCCTCCCTTCACCCGCCCGCACCCGCCTACAGGCTTCCTTTTATAGACCTGCGCCGACCCGCCGATGACATCACAAAAGGGTCGGGTGAGCAGGCGCAGCATCTATAAAAGAAGAAGCCAGCAGTGCAAGGTCCACCCGCGAAAAGGAGTGCAAGTTCAGCCCAAACCCGCCCGACCCTTCGGTCCCACGGGTATCTTTGTCTGTACTTTGTTATTTCACCAAGGTAGATGCTTATATGTAGAAGCAAGTTTACATCTGTTGTTCATATGTGTATTTTGATTTGCTGTTATCTGTTTCAGTTTCACAAAATAAGAAAGTTAGACTCTTACAAGTAAATATTAGAAGAAAGCAACTTAGTTTATTGAAGATTCTAGCTATTTCTCGGCTGTCTGTCTAGTGGCACACACAGTACAGTGCCATGAGTTCAGTACAGTATAACTGAATATGAGCAAGGAGTATAAATGATTATGAATATTAGCAAGGATTTTTGGAAAGCACTGCTTACATTAATTGCACATCTCTCAGTTGTACCCAGACAAGCAATGTCATCACCTTAACACTGAGAAGCCCCTTCTTAAATGACAGCACCATACTGTACTGTATTTCTTTAGCTGAAGCAAATTGCCCAGCCAGGACAAGAGAATGTGTAGAGTGATAATCATACCTCCCAACTGTCCCGTTTTTTGCAGGACAGTCCCGACTTTGACAGCTCAGTACAGATTGTTATTGAAATGTCCAGACTTTCTTATTGATTTCCTGTACTGAACAGCCAGAAAAAGAAGTTTCTGAAACTGCATTGACTTTGTGCAGAGAGCCCAGAATATGCGGCAGGTACACTTCGATACATTTCTAACAATTTAAGATAAGCAAAGAAACAATTTAAGATAAGCAGGTATCTTGGGGAAACTGTGACTTGCAGCTTAAAGGGCAATTCACCTTCATTAGCAAAACTGTAATACATTAAAAACCACAGAAATGTGTTCAAACTTTGATAACCTGCCAACTTTTGTAAAATGAACATGATAATTAGGGGATGTGGCCACAAAAATGTGTGTGGTCATAAAATGCTTACCACATCTTGTTCCAGTTGTCTAGGTACAACTCTGAAAACTTTAGCTTCAACAAATGAGTATCATTATATTAGATTACCACAAGTATCCCAGTCACTGGATTTTTGAATCAGCAGAATCAAACACAACAAAAGACTTTTAACTGTAGAAACTGATGTGAATTTACTTGATACTGCACATTCAACATTATTGTCTTTATATCATATGTGTATATACAGTATAATATATTTCAAGGCAATATAATACCTCTAGGAATCCAAGATATGTCTGAATTAATATTTTAGATGTTTCATCATAAAAAGGTTATTTTTAAAAGGATTACAGATAACTGCATAACCTTTCACAATATGGTAGTGTTTTATGACAGTCCTTAAACCCTACTTTCAGTATGCCATTAAATTATAAAATGAAAAAATATTTTCCTTTTAGTTGCCTGCTTTACAATCATGGCAGTATCAATGGTGAACACCTGAGCCCTGAAATGAAATATGTCATTATTATGAAACGCTTCTCAACTTTATAGAAGTGTTCACGGAAAATGATTATTCAGGAACTGACCTTTAACGATATACCATAATGCATTAGGAAGGTGAAAGCTGTGACTTGTACAAGGTTATTTACTCAGCTGGTTAATGCATAGATCAGTCAGCCCTTGCCTACTGTTTATCTCTCTTGCATTCAAGTTATAGAAAAATATACGCTATTTATAATTAATGTTAAGCTTGCATTTCTTTTACTATAAATAGATAGTAACAGTAATGCAAGAGGGAATATCTTTTGGTAAGCCTTGAGCATTTCATCTCTTGTATCTAAATTCATACAAACAGCTTAGCGATGTGATATTGCTTGCCTCATCCACAGCACAGTTTGCCTGAGAACACTAGAGGGCAAATTTACTAAAGGACGAAATGACTAACGCTGGAGAAAATTCGCCAGCATGACGTCATTTTGGTAGTTCGCCTATTTACTAATGGGCGTTGGCGTAACTTTGCTAGCGAAATACACTGACGCTGGCGCTCATTCACATTCAATCGCCAGGCAAAGTTGCGCTCTGGCAAAGGGATGTAACCATGTAAATTCACTAAGATGCGGATTTTACAGAACGTTACCTCTTGCGCCAGACTTGCCTTCTCCACCACAGACCAGGCGAAGTGCAATAGAGTGGATAGGACTTTCTCAAAATGTAGTTGAAAATTTTTCTAAGTCCCAAAAAACGTCTTTTCCTTTTTTCAGGGTGATAGGCTGCAAAAGAGCATAATTTTTTTTTGGGGTAACCGGCTTCCCCCCTACATTTCCTAACATATGGCAAATAAAATATACAGTACACTGGACTCATGTGTAGGGCATTATAACAACTCTATTTTCTTTTATTAAGGTTCCCTGGGCTTGTGTAGTGTAATGTATTTGCTGTAACATATACGTCTATTCAACTTTAACTTCCCGCCATATGCAAATTAGCCAACGGTAGCGCAACTTTGCTCTGCTTGCCAAATTAACGCTAGTGCAACTTCGCCAGCGTTCGGTGCCCTGGACACAACTTCGCATGTTAGTGAATTAGTGTTGTCTGAGCGAATTTTCGCCTGGCGAAGTGTTGCACTGCCTGTGAAGCCGTCGCTGTCGAATTTTCACTGCTTAGTAAATTTGCCCCTAGGGATGCAGTTGCTTTGAAGGTTAGATAAACAATAATGATCTTTGGTAGCTCTCTGATGCAGAATAAAGTAAAATTCATCAAAATAATGTGCGGTTGTGGGATGTCCAGAAACCTGAAACATGGTACCATTTCCCAGGATGTCCTGTTTAAACCAATATTTCTGTGTATTTTAAATGGACTGATTTTCCTTTGTACAGTTATGTCGTCTAAAAGCCAGAAACAACACTTGCAAAAGGTCCAGAAATGCTGCCATGCCATTTTCAAGTGCCCCATGCTAACAATATTTTTGATTGAAAAAAATATGCTTTGACTTTGTAGTAATACAAATGTACAACGTGTACTTCATGCTACAGTAAATGAGCAATGTTTCTAGTTATGTCCAAGGGGAAATATTGTAATTTAAATATGGATTAGGCTGGCACTTTGAATAACATGTAATAGGGTTCATAGCCCAAAGCATGGAAAACAACCCAGATCATTATTCCTCCTCCACCAAACTTTACCGTTGCATAATGCATTCACTCATGCATTGTCCTTATGGTATCTGCCAAACTCCAGATTCATTAGACAGACTGCCAGGTGGTGAAATGTAATTTATCAACCCAAATAATGCATTTCTGCTGCTCCAAAATCCAAAGGACTTTTACATAACTCCAGAAGCAAAACATTTTGAAAACAATAGTAGATATATTTTAGTTATCAGGAATAAATAGTTTTTCTGTTACAGACTGAAATTGTTACAGTCAACAATTTTCTTACAATTATTTCAGCACATTGTTTTGTTTTGACTAAAACATTTGTCTAAATGTAACTAAATCTAGTTAAACCCGGGAATGGGAATATCATCATTTGCATGGAAATTAGGAGTGTACTGAATTCAAGATTCAGTTTCAGTTTCAGATTCAGATTTGGTTCTGCAAAAATTACTAAAAAAAAAAAATGTTTTGTTCACAATTGATGATAATACATTTCTCTCAATAGCAATAAAAATCAAGAATTACTTTTTAGTTTTTATAAACCTCACCCTAAATCTTATATTTACCAACAATATATGGTTTTTAGCATTTTACACATTACATATTGTATTGTAATTGTAATACCTGCGAGGAGGCTGGGATGGCCATCTCCTTCCTGCGACGCAGCCCCGCATCTTCTTCTGTACGCTTCTTCCTTTGAAGACACACATGTGGCTCCTGCCCGTCCTTGTATATTCATAGTGCTGCCTCTGATGTCATGGTTGGTGGGAAATGCAAACATTTACAGGGTCTGCGACCAATTACTCACTGGCCCAACGTAAGTCTATTCCTGATAGTTCCTGGGTGGGCTTCTTGTCTGTTCCACTGTTCCTTGACCCTTGCCTGTCCTTGACCATGACTGCCTGAACTGATCATTGATTGTTATTGACCACTCATCCAGGTCCTGGCACTGTACTATGCTAACCAATTGGTTTTGACCCCAGTCTGTTTCTCCTGATTACGCTCCTGGTTCCTGATCCTGTACTGATTGTTTGGTTTTGACCCGTCCTGTTTCACGATTACAATTGCTCTTTCTACGTTCCTCCAGAACTCTCTACCTTGGTCCTCTAATTTATAGTCCTGGCAGCATCTGAGTAATGAAGGGCTCCTCCTGACGTGAAAGGTGGCTGTTATAAGCATGAACCATTGGTTCTGGGTTTTGGGATCCTGGTCGTAACACATGTGACACATTTCTTTTTGTGTTATGTTAAATTATCCTTTTTTGTTGGACTTTATGCTAAAATTTTTTTTTTTTTTATACTTATAGTTGCACTACTTTTTAATCTATGTATTTAAAGCTCTAACACCCCAAATTACAATGTTTGAATGTTTACTACTTTGTTATTAAAACATTGCTGTTAATAATTTCAAATCTTCACCTTTAGTATGTATTTTTTTTTTAATTCAAGCTGCAAAAGAAGTATAGTTAGGACCCACTCCTGCCTTCACTTAATTAATTCACTTCATTTCTAAAAAAGATGATAACATAACTGCTCTGAATTCCATTTTGAGACAGAATAATTGAAGAAATGATAACCTATTACTTGGAAGTAAAAAGTCAGGATGATTCACCATAAATTCATTGAGATTTCCATTTGAGCCAATCATATAAAAGGGCATGAAAACAATTCTCAGTGAAGATGATCCTTGGCTATAACAGGTATTAATTTTGAAGGTTAGAAAAATGCATTAAAATAACCCAAAAAAATACTAATTGTAATGAACAATATTACTTATGGTGGTGATATAAATTTATAGATGTATGTGTTGAACAAAAATAAATATATATTATTATATATAATTTATTTTTGTTCAACATTCTTTTCATTTTGAATTTTTGTAACTTTCTTTATTGTCATGATGATACAATGTATACATATAGTGACACAACTTTTTGTAGCACATGAGTACTAATCTTTTCACCCTATTCTGTGTAACTTGAACCAATTCACTTGTGTGAGTTAGGTATACGTAGAGGTAGTGATTTCACAGATTGGGCAGGGCTTCACAGTCTTTAAATTCTACTGCTCATTTTAAATTATACATTGATTAAGTAACACATCTTGATAAAGGTTGTAGAACACAACCGAAACGTCGGTGTATAACCGATTTAAATGCTTTTTGTATTCTAAATAAATCCTTTGGAGTAAAGAAGATACGGTGTGCGTGCTACTCTCTGGTCCTGTACAATGTTCAACTACAGCACAGCACCCGACATTTACTTAACAACAGATAGCGTGTGCGGATTTTGGAGTCTTTTATATATATATATATATATAATATATATAAAGTAACATAGTACCGCACTCAACAGGAATACAGAAAAAAATTAAGATTTATTGAAAAAAAACTGACGTTTTGAAACACCAACTGTGCTCTTTCTCAAGGATATCTATGTTCAAACTCATTGCCTGTTGTTAGGTCTAACTTATGTTAGTATCTGGGTGTGCGTATTATCTGATTGATTCTGGTTTTGAACCTGCCTGCCTATCTGACTATCCTGAAACCCTTGCCTGCCTGACCATTCTGAAGTCCGCTGATCCTGACCTAAGCCTGACAATTCTGATCTCTCCTGGTTTTTGACCCTTGCCTGCCCGACTACTCTTTTGAACTCAGGCTGTACTCGGCCTGATTGGCTTTGCTTGAATCCCAGCAGTACCCACCACTGCCTGTCTGACCCTAATTGAACTCTGCCCGCACCGACCCCAGCCTGCCTGACTATGCTTTGTCAACTCCTTGAATTGTACCTTCCATCTAAAACCTTGCTAACGACCTTGCCCCTTTGCTCGTCCAGAACCTTTGCTTGGCTCCTCTCTTTTTAAGACCTGATCTTAAAAAGGTCTTCCGGTCAGCCAAAATAGAACGTTAACTTCTGGTCTCTCCCTTATATTACTCTCCCCTTGAGGAATTCCTCTTACCGAAACGTGCCACCTGGTGACCAATTAGAACAAACAATATTCACATAACCAATGATATTGCTCATTAACTACATGCTAACTAAAGTACATAACAAGCCTCATTTTCAAAGCCAAATGCAACATGCAAAGTGCAAAAAAACTGCAATTGGCAGTGATCTTACTGGCAAGTCTGAGGCTAATGTAGTGCTCATTGGCAGTTTTTACAGTAATCTTACTGGCAGTCTCGGGTTAATGGTATTCTCATTAATAATTTCAGCAGTGATCTAACTGGCAAGTCTGAAGTTAATAGAGTGCTTATTGACCACTTCTGCAATAATCTTACTGGCATGATATGCAGGTGTCACAGTGGGGCTCATTTATTAACGCAGCGCAGCACTAAAAAGAGCGCAGTGGCCTGACATTTGCCCAGCGCATGCGAGTATTTAATAATGTAGCGCACGATACCTTAACAGTGCGATTTGTGCGCTAATGTAGACACAGACAGGTGCGACGTGTGAAACTGCGTATCAGCTGTCGCAGTGCTTATAATAAATTGTGCGCACAGGAAGATACCGCAAAGGTAAGGATTAGTTGTGCTCATGTATGAATGCGCTGCTTTAATTAGTTGCGTCACATATTGCGCATATTGCGTTCACTTAGACGCATCTGCATTTGTTTCTGTGCTAATATTTGTTTGGTTGCAAAGGTGTTTAGCCTACCTGATACCCTTAAAGGAACCTTGGTCAATATAAACATGTTGGGTGGAAGGCGTGGTTAATATGCACTTTACAGGGGTTGTTCATCTTTGAGTAAACTAACATCCCCACCAACAGCAGCACCATTGTATTTGCCAGAACCCGGTTTAGCAGTGTGGCTCTGCACACATATATAAAATTCTCTTTTAAGCAACATGAAATGCAAAAATGTGAATATACTAGTGCAGCTGGGCAGGAATGCGCATTTTGAAGAGCGTTACTATTACGCCACGAAGAGGCAGTCGTAAAAATTGTGGTGCTGTTGCCTGGTTGCAGTTTTGCACATATACAGACGCAAATCTGCGACGGCCGCAGTTCAAGCGCATTGTAGCCACGCCCACAGCCACGCCCCTAACAACCACGGCATCGTTTGCGACATAAATGCCCAAATCTTTTGCGCAATGCGCATAAACAAAACCATCGCAAAAGCTCTGTGTTATGCGCAATATCACGCAAATATATTAGCGATCACGCTCGTGATGGCGCAGACAATCTTTTGCGTCCACTTATGCGCTGCTTTAATAAATGAGCCCCAGTGTGTTCTGGAATACTTAGGGCCACAATGTGTCATAAAATTGGTTCTGTTACAGAAAGAAAGGATCTGGGAGGTAGGAGGGTTGTTAACAGCAGGCTCTGTAGCAATCCCATGAGAATCAGCAGGGAAATCAGCTGTGATGGCCATTTCCCCACATTGTAAAGATAATTTCAATACAACTGTGATGGAGATTTATTGTGCATTCTACTGTCAGGGTAAAGCAGTTATTCAACCAGCAATGCAAAACGCAAAAACTGCATTATATGTTAGCAGAGGCGTGCAATTATTTTAATGCTACTTTATATCTAAGGAACAAATTGAAAATATATTCATATGAAGAGTTGAGTGAAGTTGACTACACTCTAGTCTATAGTACACTTCCATAATGGGTGTATTACATTCTATATTCCACATATGTATGTCTCCAAAAGCTTCATTCTTAGTTTTCCTGTCATCAAAGAGTCAAACCATGTCTGACATCTAAAAGTTGGATCTGTATCATCCTAGTTACAAATGGAATACAGAACTCCACCTGGGAATGTATGGTAATTTACGATTTTAGCAAAAGGATTGACAGTACTCAGGGCCTGTGTGGATTTGAGAATTAAATAAGTATAAAATAGGATAACAAAACTAAGTTTAAATTCAGACTTAGTTTTGTTATCCGATTTCATTCTTATTTAATTCTCAAATCCACACAGGGAGTACTGTCAATCCTTCAGTTAGAGACCTAATGGAATACAGTCAATCATATTACAATATCTTTTGTTTGAGTGGGCAACCATTTAAGTGTAGGCAAAGAATTAAAAATAACACTGTCAGTCTGTTTTTTTTGTTCTTCTTTTTAAGTATTTGACTTCTTATGCTGCCTCTTTTCAGCTTGAAATTGAAAATGGTACTGGGTTGTTGAGAGCCACTGACCCCAGTAGCTAAAAAAAGATTGCTCTTTGAGGCCAGGGTCACCAGCCAGGCCCCTGATTGGCTGCCCATGTTAAAGGGGTTGTTCACCTTCCAAACACTTTTTACAATTCAGTTGTTTTTTCCCCATAAATAAAGACTTTTTTCAATTACTCTCCATTATTTTATTTTTTTACTGTTTTGCCAAAATCTAAGTTTAAAAGTTGAATGTCTCTGTCTCTGTCTGACAGCTCAATAATTTTAATGCAGACTCTTAACTGTTACAATTTTGCAACATTTAGTTGATACATTTCTCAGCAGCATCTCTGGGGTATTCGCAACTATTGTATCAATTCTAACGGCTGCCTGTAATGAAACGTATCAACTAAATGTTTCAATTCAGAACCATTTACAGGGTCGGCGACCCCCCCACACCTACCAGAGCTGCTTCAAAAGGTGAAAAATTACACTTTACACTTTAATATTAGAATAACGGTCACAAATAGAAAATTGAAAGTCATTGGAAAAAGACGTTATTTCTGGTGATCTACTGTATCTGAAAACAACTAGTTGTTTGAAGGTGAACAAGGAGAAGGATAGTGGTATGGGAGGCAATGCCAACATGACACGGCATGCAGGGGGCTTGTGAATGTCAAATGGGTTTTCTTTATAGAGGGCCCTTGGTGTTTCCGCCCTGGTGGCCCCCCAATGCCCCAGTCCAGTGCTGTGTGAGGATACAATGCAATAGGTATTGATACTGTGCATTATGTATCCATTGGTTTATACCCTCTCCTGTTCATCGTCTTTCAAACCATTACCTGTAAACTGCATCCTAGAAACCAGATGTTGCTGAAACATTTGAACAAAAAGCTATACCAATTGTACTATATGTTGTCTCAGAGTATCTCTGTGTGCATCATATTAAATGTTATTTTAAAGGGGAACTGCCCCTTTAGTACATGTTTATGTACTTATTCTAAGGACTCCTTTTCTGAAAACATTAACACAACCCTTTCTAAAAGACACTTGGCTTCATGTCATTTTATTATCTGTATGATGATTTATTACATAGTACCAGCAAGTTACTCAGTACGTTGCAACAACATTATTAAAAGCAGAATACTTACAATAGACTTAATGGTGACTATTGGGGGAGTGTAATATGTTTCATAAGCGAAAAAAATAAAATCAGAAACACCTTTGTGAATGTCAGCGACCATGTTTGCACTATTTTTGACTGATTAAAGACCTCAATGACTTCCTCGCAAAGTGTGCCACCAAATTGCTTTTGCGAACGTTGGCAGTGTATGTAATAAAATTTTTCAATCGCAAGCGTTTTTTGCGACAAAATATTTAACAAAACTCCAGAGCAGGTGTTAAAGATTTGCAACGCACAATTAAGATTTGCAATGCAATAAAAGTCTAACGAAGAATATTACATTGCAAAACAGGTAAAATCTTTTTTGCTCTTTGCGAATTTTATTACATTTCCCCCTATGTCTTCAATCTTTCCTGCTGCATTTGGCTTAGTACGGAGGAATCAAGGTTTGGGCGGTATTCCAACTTCGCTTAAAAACCTTTATTGAAGTGAGAGGCAAAAGCAACTTTTCATGCCACACAGCGTTCTTTATCAAGCTATAATCTTCAGTATCAACAACTTCCTTTTAGGGAATGAATTTACTGTGATTATAAGTAGGATCACTTGCAGCAAATGTAATAGCTACTATGCCTTAAATTGTTCCTATATGGTTAATGCGAGGTGATTGATGCATATTTGGGCAGCACTCCAACTTTGCTGTTAGAGACTTTATTGAAAAAAGGGGCAACTGCAACATTTCAATTCACACAGGGCTCTTTATCAAGCTATATTATATATTATTTCAAAGCATGCTTGATAATAATAATAAGCAACACACTTACAGCAAATGAAATGGACACTCTGTCTTAAATTTTAATATATGGTTTAATACAGGGTACTGATGTAGATTTGGGCAGCAACCAAACTTTATAAACAAGCTTCTGTTTAAATCAGGGCAAACAAAGTTATCAAACTGAATTCCTCCATTACAAAAACTCCCTTGTAAGGATTTGATAAAGAGTCTGACCCCCCCCCTTCCACAAATTGCTTGAAAGGTAGCTGTTATTTCAATAAAGGCTTTTATACTCAATGCTGCTAAATATATATGTATGCATAGTGCAGGGGAATACCTTTGCTTCCATACACTTATAATATCTGTCTATACAGGCTTAAAGGAACAGTAACACCAAAAAATGAAAGTGTTTTAAAGTAATGAAAATATCATGTAGTGTTGCCCTGCAATGGTAAAGCTGATCTGTTTGCTTCAGAAACACTACTATAGTTCATACAAACAAGCTGCTGTTTAGCAATGGTGGAAATTGAATAAAGGCTATATGGCACAGGATAAATAATGGATAATAGATAACACCATTATGTTCTACAGAGCTTATCTGCTATCTGCTGTGTAACCTGAGACTTTTCCTTTGAATGGCTGCCCCCATTGCTACACAGCAGTTTATTATATAAATAATAGTAGTAGTTTTACCAGTGCAGGGCAACACTGCATTATATTTTTACTACTTTAAAAACACTTTAATTTTTGATGTTACTGTTCCTTTCACGGCTCATAATGGCTCTTATCAGACAGTCACTCCAACAGTAGTTGTAGGGCTATAGGAGAAGGTAAAGAAGTTATGGCAGTCATCTGAGAGGCAATGGCAGAGAGAAGAGGTATTAACAACTTCATAGAACCTAAGGTGGAAAAGAACCGCTTTCACCACTTGAGGGGGAATGTATTTAAAAATCAAGTGTCATTTATAATGGCACTTTTGTGAATATTTAGCGCTGCTTGCAATGTAAAATATTAAATCACTCATTAAACATTTGGTCTTAAAAAACTGCTGTGCAATTGCAAAATGTTATTGCATACACTGTGCATGTTAAGAAATGCCATTTGTTAGCAAACATTGCAAGGTAGTCCTTCACACCTGTTAAAAGGACGCAAACATGGTCGCTAACATTCGCAAATGTTTTTAGCACTAACAAAACTAGCATATTACATTCCTCCATTATTATTCACTTATATACAAGGTCTTAAACAAGGTCTTAGAAAGAGACAAAAAAAAATGTTCCTGGTGTGCACCTATTTACCCTGGATTATAGATATACTGTATATATATTGTGGACACTAGATTTGCGATACACTGTACTGCTCAACTTATTGACCCCATACCATGCTTTCAAGAAATTCCACTTCAGCTGCGTCGGCTCCACAACTTAAATACATTGGGTGGAGCAGGATCAAAAATTAAATATGCTGGAATTAACACATGCATAGACTTACCCAAACATTACTGATGACTCCACTTCAACAAGGTTTCTTGGGAGAACCCATATTGAAGAAGTACTATGAGGCAGCTGCCTGCCCCACTCTACCGGATCTTCTTCATCTATCAGACGATTCAGGTTTTTACTCAATTTTATTGAGTTTGTCCCCAATCCAATTACATTGTGATTTTTAATAATAAATAAGGTCACATTGTGCATTCTAGTTTGGTCTGAGTTTTTTATTTTAAAATATCAGAAAAAAAACGGATTTTGATAAATAACCTCCATAATCATTGATCGTGTGCTGCCACTAAGAAGGGGTGGTGACAACTTTTTGACTTAGCTATGCTTGGAAGTGAATTGGATTTACATAATCAATGCTGTTCCCCCAAGGGGAAAAAATTAATATCAGTAGTTTTTTTTAATATTAATACAAACTCAAAATCAGCAACATTATTCTAGTCTGGACACTCGGAATACACAGAAAAGATAAAAACAGCTGCAGTAATGCATGCATATATTTAATATATTTACAATGGCATGTGTGGTTTGATTAACAATATCTCATAGCTTTTTTTTATAACAGATAGTGCTTTATATTTACTACAAAGAGATTTATTGCAAAAAGTTGGCTTTAAACAATACAAAGAAAATAAAAATGAACAAAGATAAATTAAGCAATGTATTTGGGTCATTGTTTCACAGTGTGAAATATTTAAAGTGTTATGCAAACTGAACTCATGTTTGCCACTGCTAAATTGCTCTGTCAATGGATGTTTTCTTTATATTTCTGTCCAAGTGAAACGTGGCTTATTTTGGACAGATTCAGCACCAGTGTGTTTAGGTAATATTAAAAGTCTGCTACAGTTCTTGTCACCTATAGCAAGTACCATTCACTTGTCATCACTTTAAAAGGCAATGTCTCTGGTTTGCTAACTGAGTAAAATATATCCAATTTTTTTTTTTAAAGCAGACAGCGAAAAAATAAGCAATAAGAGGAGGACTCTCTTGTATACAGTAATCTTCTTAATATTTGATAATGTATCACACAGAATGTTACTGATTAAATTAAGGGATATTGGCCTAGCCCTAGAACATAGTATTTGTACCTGTATAGAGAACTGGCTGAAGGATAGATTAGAAAGAGTGGTGGTGAATGGAACACTTTACAAGTGGAGTACTGCATGGGTATATCCTTAGTCCTTTACTTTTTAATTTGTATATTAATGACCTTGGGGTTGGCATTATTAGAACTGTCTCAGTTTTCTGCTGAAAAAGCATGTGTTTCTCGCTAGATGCTACCACTTTGCAGAGTGAGTTGATTAAATTGGAGAAATGGGCAGCAAACTGGAAAATGAGGTTCAGTGTTGATAAATGCAAGGTTATGCACTTGATTAAAAATATAGACAGATATTATAAGTGTGACACCACTCAGTCCTTCCTGCTTTATTTTCCAAATCAGGAATTGCTGCACCTATTAACACAGGGAAATCCGCCAGGTGGTACACCATAGCTCCCTCTGCGGCCTTCATAAGGGTAGGACTATACGGACGATTTTGGAGCGATCCGACGCGCTGCGCAAAAAATGCAAGCATCAAATCTGATGCGATAGAAATAAGGTAAGTGAATGCATTGTCGGATGAAGTTGCAGCGTTGATCCGATGCGACACGTCTGTCGGATGCAGACACAACGCACAGCATCTGCATCCGACAGTTGTGTCGCGTCGGATCAACAATGTGCCACCATCCAACATTTGTATATGTTACCTTATTTCAGTCGCATCCGACTTGCCGCCTGCGTTTTTGCGCAGCACGTTGGATCGTGCCGAAAACGCACACGTGTCACTCATATGATGAACACCAGAAATTATGTCAGGCAGACAAATACAACAGTATTTGGCACATTCGTCCATTTTTTAAAATCAGACACAGAGTTGAGTTGAATGTGGTGCAGTTACATCCAATTCAATGCCTGCATTGTGCTGAAATTGCTTTTTTCACTGTAGCAGGTTAAGTGAATGCACCCTAATATTTTGAGGGCCTCATTGATTGAGAAGGATTGGTAACGTTCGACTCTAGACAGTTTTGCTAAAAGGAATTGAAGATTTACACTATAAAGAAATACTGTCAAAGCTGGGCATGTCTTCTCTGGAAAATAGGTGCTTGAGAGGGGACATGATTAGGGTACATTAGAGGATATTATAGACAGATAACGGGATTTTTTTTCACATAAAAACAAACAAAAAGACCATCCTTTAGAATTGAGGAACTGAACTTTTACTTGAGACAACGAAAATGGTTCTTCATGGTAAGATGAAGGGGCACGCCCCCGAAACGTTACATTTGACGTAATAAACGTGCAGGGGTCATCCCCGCTACACTTGCTATCGTGTGTCTGGTATCTTTTACGGATCTTCATGGTAAAGGCAGAGAGGCTATGGAATACCCTGCTGGTCAAGGTCTGACTGGGCTGGCGGAACACCGGGAAAAAACGCGGTGGAGCCTGGCTCTTTTGGTCCCCGACCGGCCAGACCCACTCCCTGCATTTTCTTCTTACCTCCCAAACCCCGACAAAAGGTATGCACGCATGGGGGGGAGGTGGTTTCCCGACAGATTGAACTTTGCAGGTGGGGGGCCTGGGGAGACAGTGTGGGGGGCACCTGAGGCTGTAGCCTGGTGATGTTTTGATGACTGATTGTTTGTAGAAGTAGAACTTGATGGATCTTGTTTTTCAACCAAAATTAACTATGTAACTGTGTTTGAACAAAATTAGGATTGTTAAGGAGTAGTGATGGGCGAATTTGCGCCATTTCGCTTCGCCGAAAAAATCGCGAATTTCGTGCCAGCGTCTTGTTTTTGATGCCGGCGCCCGTTTTTTTGCCGCCGGCGTCCGTTTTTTCGAAAAAAATAAATTTTGACGCCGGTGAATTTTTGCCGCGAATTTTCGCTATTAAGGAGTGATGTGATAAGGCTGCTCATTGTGAGAGATAACCGTTTGCAACATGATTGGTAGCAACTAAGAGTTTACTGTGTTGACATTAAGGGATGTATTTACTATGCTGTGTAAAATGAAATTCGATGGAAAAACAGTGTAAAAAGCTGTGTAAATAAATGGTGAATGGGTGAAGGTGTGGGTTATTTTACTCCATACAAATGCCAGATTTGCCTCCTTTACTTTACACTGATTCAGACCTTTCTAAGTAAGTTCCACTGGAAGTTGCTCATAAAAAAAATTGCTACATTTTTATCCATTTTTTTACATGGCAAAATGTGGTGAATTATTCCCCCATTTATTTACACCATACAATAAATCTGTCCCTAGAATCAACAGGAAGGTCAAGTCGCTAAGGCTAATGAAAGAAGAATCATGGGGGTGTTCAAAAGCTTACTTGGTTGGAGATGGAATTTGATGAATAATTTAGTGAGAATGTTTACTGTAGTGATTTTTTGGACTTTTTATGGAGATAGGATATCAACTAAAAGGTAAGCCAGTAAGGAAGACGACGAAGTAGCCTGTGTGGCAAATAATTAAGGTATAGACTAATTTGGTAATAATTCTGAGTAAAGATGGCCCTAGATGCACCAATAATACTGAACAAAACAAATTTTTATATGAAATTTGGGGGTGTATGGAAATCAGCACAAGACTTGGATATCGGTCGGCTCGTGAATCAGACTGGTTGAAAAAGTTTGATCAGGTGCCTTTGAAGGCACCCAAACATCGGCCATTGTTAGTGCTGAATCGCCAGATACAATTAGAATTCTATTGTTCTTCTATTCAGCTCTACATATGTGTATTGAAATGAACAATCTTTCCTGAAAATATCTTTTCCAGGAAAGATCATCATTGTAACTTCTATGGCCACCTTCAAGGAGAAGTAAAAAAAACAAATAAAGTTGTATATATATTGGCCACAAAGTGTAGAGCTACTTACAAGAATCATGCCTCTATTTGTCTTTCCTTTCAGCTGTATTCAAAGATCGAAGTAAAAAATGTAATTCAGAACAAAACCGACTCTATCAGGACTCGCACATGTGCAGAAGAAATTCTGCAAGCCCTGCGCATGAGAACAAGATCGCACGAGGATCTTGTGGCTTCCCTGTGAAGCGATGACATGGCGGTAACGTGATGCAGCCGGTTCGTCATTGCTGACCTATCTGCATTCCTGTTTCCCCATTGCATGGTAACAAAGGGAAGCTTTGAAGCTCCTGAGGAGCAGAGCTCACGTAAATCAAGCCAGCATTTGGGTCTGTCTGACTGAGATCTGTAGTAATACATTATTAATAATGGAAAAGACGCAATTTATTTTAACTAGATACTACGTCCTGTATTTCTTTTTGCAACATCAGTCAGACAATGCACGCATGTACGTTTACATCAACGGACCACGAAGGAGGCGTATGCGCAGTAGCGAGGAAGCGCAGGGCGGAAGCGACACAGCAACTTGAAAATGGCTGTGCCAAACTTTAAACTACGGCGAAACTTTGGAACGCTGGTGCACAAAACCAGTATTGATATTGCAGTTTTTAATGCAGTGTTTCAGGAGGGGGCCTGATGGCAAACACGAAGTAGGTTTCATTTTTTAAGTTTCCTTCGCCTTTAAGATAGGGAGAAGGGAAAGATGTGAAGAATGGATGTGAGTTTATGTTTTTAACACAGTCTGATGGGTTTAGGGTGGGATAAATGGGAGTAGGGCATGAGTAAGAAAGGATCAGGAAAATAAATGTGCAAATCAGTTATTTAAACAATTAGCAAATTATCAAAATATGTATATTAAGCACCAGAAGTTGGAATGTATGTATGATGTCATCATAAAGATATTGGGTGCAGCCTTTTAGACAGAGTTTAGAGTCAAGTAATAGCTAATTAAAAGTTCATTATGCATCATGTTAGTCCTGTCCAGATTTTAAAGTTTTGTCCAAATAGATGATTTACTATACTTTACATGACTGATGTCAAATTATTGATGTGACTGTCATACAAGGAAGTCTGTTATTTTGTTGTTCAACAGAAAATACCCTGGTTAAATAAAGTACTGCAGCATGATGAGATTCACTGAATCAAAGTCAATTTGACACAGACATTTGCTCAAGCATCAATCTGCAAATCATCTCAAATCGGATTTTAAAAAATTAGCTTATCTCTATGAAAATTCTGTTCGCTGGAAGCCATTCTTTTACATTCATAGAGAAATACTTGCTTATTTATGCAACTGTTATTTGTACATTAATTCTTAGTTTTTTTGTAACTAATAATGAAATACAGATTGATTTAGGGGCCAATTCATTAACTTAGAGTGAAGGATTCGAAGTAAAAAAACTTCGAATTTCGAAGTGTTTTTTTGGCTACTTCGACCATCGAATGGGCTACTTCGACCTTCGACTACGACTTCGACTTCGAATCGAATGATTCGAACTAAAAATTGTTTGACTATTCGACCATTCGATAGTCGAAGTACTGTCTCTTTAAGAAAAAACTTCGACCCCCTAGTTCGCCACCTAAAAGCTACCGAACCCAATGTTAGCCTATGGAGAAGGTCCCCATAGGCTTGGCTAAGTTTTTTTGGTCGAAGGATAATCCTTCGTTGGTACGATCGCAGTATTTGCGCAAAATCCTTCGACTTCGATATTCTAAGTCAAAGGATTTTCCTTCCCAGTCGAATATCGAGGGTTAATCAACCCTCGATATTCGACCCTTGAGGAATTGCCCCTTAAACTTGATAAATATTGCTTTTTACACTTTAGCATTATGTTTTTGAAAACAACTTCAGAGCAATAAGAAATAAGAATCACACATCATTAATGGTGTTTCCTGCCTCTTACATTTTTTAAGGACTATTTAAAACTATTTGATAGTTTATCATGTGCTTGAAAGTCATTAATCTAATCACCACAAAGAGGCAAACACTCTGCCCTCCTATATTCTAAAATCAATAAATGTCATTTGGGAGGTATTCGGTCATTATTCATATTAACATATTGTGATATGTGTTATTGATTTTTTAAGTTCTCAGGTTGGCTAATTTGCTAGGGATAGTGATCATCTTTGCTGACATTTGCACTAAAAACTCCACTACAAAATATAAACAGATGACCTATTACTTATTTTTGTGTAAATAAACTCACTTTAGTGGACACAACTGAATAAAAAAACAGTACCTACATTTTATCATAGGCATTAAAAAATCAGTCTTTGGTCGCAAATCAATCTGAAAGGCTGTACGCAAATGATAGACCGGCTGTGTTTGTAAATAAACTCCATGAGGGCTCATGTATGCCTACAAGTGCTGCTGCAGTACCTGCAATTCCCTGCCATCAGTTGCACCTAATACTACTTTCATTAAAGTTACTTGTGTCAAAATGTACTCCTTGCATTTCTGTATAGTTGCACTCACCACCGCTCAATCCTTTCTGCTTCCAGCTCCGAATTATTTCATTGCTGCTCCTTTTTAACAGGCAGTAGCTCCAGGGTTCTCTTCACACCCGGTATCAATAGGTGCAGCACACTTGCATCTAAAGAACTGGGCACAGATGTCACACACAAAGTGAAATGACCCCTTCTTTCAGACTTCCGCGTACGATTTGCAATGAAATTGGTGCTCAGGGGTGGTCATTTTAGTGAATCAGGGGCAGTTGTGGTAGTTGCAGTGAGTTTGTGCCAATCGCTCCCTTGCAGCAACAATCATGCTGGAATTCTAGGGGGGAAAGCTGCAGTGTGGTAAAAAAAAAGTGGTGTTACTGTGGGCTCATGCCTCCCCAGGAAACAAATCTACTGGGGGGCCCGGCGCAAATATTCTCTCCTTCACAGGCTACCGCCAGGCCCTCCACACTTTTACAGTGCTGCTATTTAAAGGCACGGAGGGGGTGCTGGCAGCAGCAACAACAACTGGCCAGGCCCCCAACAAAAAATCTTTGAAGGGGCCGGGCACAAACTTGCAACTTCCCTGGCTCTGCCCGGCTCTCCCTGCTCTCGTCACCCACTTAAGTGCACATACGCCTACGCAGGGAGCAGCTTCCGCAGCTCTCCCCATCCACTTAAGCATGTTCCCTCCTTCCATCGCAGGCAACGGGTGCATGAATTCGCAGAAAGTAGCTATAGAGGAAGCTGACTCCCCCTGTTGTCCAAAATGGCAATTGTACTTGAAATTACACTTGCTTATTGCACTAAAGCCGGCCATAAATGCAAAGATCCAATCGTTCGAATCCTCGAACGATCGGACTTCCCCATCTCCCGACCTGCCACTAACGATTCAGATCAAATAAAGTAGTCAAAGAACAGATCAGCCGATGTTCTGCCCCTGACAGCAATCATACGAAAGTTATGTCTGACAAAGCTGGGGACAGTCTCCCACTGAAAATCGTACTATCGGCAATACATGTAGAGATATTATCGGTAGCCGACAGAAATCTTTTAACCTGTCCAATCGACCAACCGACCGATCTCCGTGGGACGAAAAATGGCGGGACTCTCCACACACGGTCCGAAAATCATACGAATCCTTGATTCGTATGATCAGATCTTTGCGTCTATGGCCAGCTTTAGCGATGCAGGGCCGGGACTAGGGGTAGGCAGAGTAGGCGCCTACCCAGGGAGCAATCATGAGGGGGGCATTTTTAATGGGATTTTGTTTTTTGTTTTTTTAAACCCTGGTTTGCTTGGCCCTTAATAGTTTTTCAATGTTATAAACTGCCTGTTCCAACTCCCTCTTGCCCGTGCTTCATACTGCGGGCAGAAGCACTCCCCCTCTTGGCTGCTGCCTGCAAAGGTACATATTTGTGGCCAATATCTTGGCTGCTGCTTGCACAGGTAAACAGATGATTAGGGGCAATATGATGGAGTTTAGCTGCTGCTGGCACAGGTACATATTTGGGGGATATATAATGGATTTTTGGCTGCTGCTGGCACAAGTACATATTTGGGGGAAATATGACGGATTGGCTGCTGCTTGCTCAGGTATATGAGGCAATATGGTGGCTGCTGGCACAGTTACACAGATGTTTGGGGCAATTTGATAGATGTTTGGCTCCTGTTGGCACAGGTACAAATTGTGGGCAATATGATGGATTTTGGCTGCCGCTGGGATAGGTACAGATTGGGGGTAAAAATATGATGGATGTTTTGGCATATGCTGGCACAGGTACAAATTGGGAGCTTGGGGGCAATCTGAGAGATTGACTGCCGTTGGTATAGGTACAAATGGGGGCAAAATGATATGTGCTGGCACAGGTACAGGGGACAATATGAATGGTAAGGTGGGAAATGCTAATGCAGGACTGGGGGGGGTGGATACTGATTGCAGGCATAGGGTGCCAAAATACCTTGGCCCAGTTCTGTACTGAGGTACATGATCCATATTGTTTTTGCTTGGATAAGCAAAGTAATTAAATATTCTCTGAATAAAGATGATAGTTCTGAACCTCCTTTACTAACAATGCAAGTTGCTAAATGTAAAAAAATCTATAAAATTCTCTAAACTGAATAGTACATAAACAAAACTTGGTCCTGCTTGTAAAAGTTGAGCAAACTCCATCCATGGGGCAAATTCACTAAAGTGCGAAGCGCCTAACGCTAGCGCAAATTCACCAGCGTGACGTCATTTCGTTACTTCGCGATTTACTAACGGATGCTGGCGTAAATTCGCTAGCGAAGTGGACCTACTCTAGCGCTACTTCACACCCTTACGCCAGGCGAAGTTGCACTATGATGAAGGGACGTAACTACGTTAATTCACTAACTTGCGCATTTTACTGAACGTTACCTCTTGCACCAGACTTGCCTTCGCCACCTTAGACCAGGCGAAGTGCAATAGAGTAGATAGGAATTGCTTCAAAAAAAGTTGACATTTTTTCAAAGTCCCAAAAAACGCTGTTGTCTTTTCCTTTTTTAAGGGTGATAGGCTGAAAAAGATCGTACATTTTTTTGGAGTACCCTCTTTCCCCCCCTACATTTCCTAACATATGGCACCTAAACTATACAGTGGGCACATGTATAGGGCAAAATAACAACTCTATTTTATTTTATGAAGCTTTCGCAGGCTTGTGTAGTGTAATGTATTTGCTGCTACATATACGTCCATTGTACTTTAACTTGGTGCCGTATGCAGATTAGGCATCACTAGCGTAACTGCGCTTTCCTTGACGAATTAACGATAGCGCAACTTCGCTACCTTTCGCCTCCCTGAGCGAAACTTCGGATTTTAGTGAATTAGCGGCGCCCTGGCGAAGTGTGGCGAAGTCTGCACTAGCACAACTCCGCAGGTTAGTGAATTTGCCCCCATATCTTTATGTGGGCATTTTAGATGTGGGCCATTGATATTTTTTCTTACAAGCTCTCTATTTGCACACAAAGAAATCGGGTCTCAGTGGGAAACTCTGACATTATGCCTGGTCAATGGCAAGTGTGAAAGTACAATGTCCCTTTGCACTTTATAGTGCTGTACACTTATGCAGTCAGGAGCATGCCTAACATCACACAAAGCATGCGGGTTTTTATTTTTTTCTTGAGATTTCAGTGTCCAAAAAGATGTTAAATCATCCCTACTAAAAATTTAGAAAAAGAAATCTATGTTTTTGCTTTGTAATTGGTCATTATCAAACACTGCATAATTGCAATAATAATATAACAAATAAACAAGTGTAAGGGTAGGACTACATGGACACTTTCAGCGTGATCCGACGTGCTGCGACAAAAACAAGGTAGGAGATAGAAATGTCGGATGAATTTGCAGCGGATCACGCTGAAAACGTCCATGTAGTCCTACCCTTACAGTATGAAACAGTGGAAATAGATAACTTGGGTGCACCAAATAAACATGAGGGATTTTAAGAAGCTTTCTATAAGAAATTCTTAGTAAATCACTATACAGGATAAAAAAAAATTCTATAATTATAAAAAAAAATGCTATAATTCTGACAGATCCCTGTTAACATCCCTTCATAAAATTTCACACAATTTGAGCCATAGCAAATTAACCATTAATAATTGCTGCTCTCTAGAATCATGTTTGCTGTTTTTAATGAGGCATCTAGAAAGTCTTAATAATCTTATGTTTAATATTTGTGTCATGCAATTTTTTCAATTATAAATCATTGGCAAAAATGTTACAGTGAATGACCCCCAAATCTCTGTAGGTTCCTGGAAAATATGGCAACAAAAACAGTTTGGCTACATGTGATGCAGGATACTCTGAAAATAAATTCTTTATGCCCAGTGCGAGAATGCTGCAAGATAATTAAAATGATTGTGGAACCTTGGAGAGAAATGGAAAGGAGGGTTACACTGGGTCAGGGATTCCTTTTTTAAATGTTAATGTTTTCCTCTCAAAGCTATTCCCTGGTTACACCATTCACTGCTTGGTGGATTCTTTGTCCCATTGTTTTGCCAAGGTTTTTCCATCCAAGACTGTTTAATATTTTACATAGTGATATAGTTTGTAAAACTTCACATTTTATGTAAATTCCTATTTATATCTGACAAATGAATAAAATGACAGATTCGATTCCATAAGGCTAATGTTGGTGTTCTCTCTAGAAAAAAGATGCTTTTGAGGGGACATGATTACTCTTTATAAGTACATTAGAGAGCATTATAGACAGTTGCACAAGATCTTTTTCCCATAAAATGGATCACAGCACCAAAGGCCTTTAGACTAGAGCAGTGCTGTTCAATTTCTGTGATAACAAGGGCCAGAATTTTTCTGGTCTACATGGTGAAGAGCTGGTAATGGAAGCCAGTGTTGACCACTCCCCATTTTTAAACCACACCCACTTTAAACCACACCCATGTTACCACAAAACCATGTCCACTTTAATGGTGGTGCTCACTGCAGGGATATCAGTCATCACTTTAAATCCATATGTGTCTCCCTCCCCTGTGGATAACACCGTACACCTCCCCAAGCACATGATTAAACATCTTAGGAGCCCCTAACATTAATTTTCAAATTCTAACAAACCCCCAGAACAAACTCTATCAGGTTATCGTCCCACAGGTGGGGGCACATTTACTATGGGTCGAATATCGAAAGTCAAATCCTTCGGCTTTGAATATCGAAGTCGAAGGATTTATGGCAATTCGTTCGATCGAACGATCGAAGGAAAAATTGTTCGATCGAACGATTAAATCCTCAGAATCAAATGATTCGAAGGATTTTAATCCATCGATTGAACGATTTTTCTTCGATCAGAAATTGCTAGGAAAGCCTATGGGGACCTTCCCCATAGGCTAACATTGGTGCTCGGTAGGTTTTAGGTGGTGAAGTAGGTGGTCGAAGTTTTTTTTAAAGAGACAGTACTTCGACTATCAAATGGTCGAATAGTCAATCGATTTTTAGTTTGAATAGTTCGACGTTTAATACTTCGAAGGTCGAAGTAGCCAATTCGATGGTCGAAGTAGCCAAAAAAATACTTCGAAATTTGAAGTATTTTTTATTCTAATCATTCACTCGAGCTTAGTAAATGTGCCCCATAGTGTAGGGCAGGCAGAGTATGGCACACACAGGGAGCATAGGGCAGGCAGAGTATGGCACATACAGGGGCATAGTAAAAAGGCAGAATACAGCAGGAGACAGGGAAACCTATCACGACCACTCTAAGATGAAAAGTTCATACTGTGCTACATACAGCAGTTTGTATGAGATGTGAACAGGGGAGTGTGTGCATGAGGTGTGAACAGTCCAGGGCTTTACAGGTGTGAACAATGCAGAGGGTATTACAGGTGTAAAGAATGCAAAATCTTACCGTCTGAAGGTGTGAACAATGCTGGAGCCTATTAATTAGCCTGTTTACTACAGCGCATGGATGCACATCTCTCTCCTCTCTTACTCTAACTGGAGCAAGCAACCGAGCAGGAGAGTGGGCAGGCTAAGGCGCAATGTTTTCCGAAGGTTAGGCAACCCCTGTGAAAGGGTCGTTCGACCCCCAAAGGAGTCGCGACCCACAGGTTGAGAACCGCTGATGTAAAACAAAAGATTCTTGCATGCCTCATGCTACACCTATACGGGGGAATGTAATAAAAGTTGCAAAGAGAAAACCAATTCGCACTAATAAGAATAAAAATCCACATCTCGCAATGTAATATTGTTCCTTAAATTGTTATTGAATTGCGAATATTAATTACGCATTGCGAATTTTAATTGCGCACTGCTTGAAGGTGTCATAATCTTTTGGAGCAAACATAACGACTTTTTCAGTAAGAAGTTTTATTACATTTACTGCGCATTGATGCAAACTATAAGATTCGCAAACAGTCTTCCACTTGGAAGTGGTCGCTAAACAGTTTCTGGGTTTGCAAAACCTATATTAAATTCACACAAAGCAAAATTTGTTCGCTCAAGGGCATAACTTTTTGCATTGTGAATAGTTTTTCCCTTGCCGACATTTATTACATTCCCCTAATAGTTCTGCCTTAAGATAAAAAAGACTAGATTTGAGCTATAACATAAGGAATTTTGGGCAGAGAGTGACTATCCAAATTCTTCAGCAAAGATCACTGCAATATATTGGAAAATGGTTTGTAAAGAGCAGCCAAGATAGCTTAAGGTATGTTGAGATAAACTGAAGCAAAAATAATGCCCCCGTTTGGTTTTAAGGCAAAGCTGTGTACACTAGGGGCCTATTTATCATGTTGTGTAAAACAATTAATACATACATCCCAACGGTCCTGTTTTCCTGCAGGACAGTCCCGATTTTGACAGCTCAGCCTGCAGTCCTGGGTTTCTTACTGAAATGTCCCGAGTTTGTCTTTGATACAAAGATACAATGTTTCTGAAACTTTATTTAAAAAAGAGGCTTTTAAGCAGAGAGCCCAGAACAATGTGCAGCTGTTATTCGATAAATTTAAGATAAGCAAAGAAACAATTGTAATAATTTAATTTAAGCAAGTCTTACTTACAGCTTAAAGGGCAATTACAGCAAAACTGTTATAACACATAAAACATTGCCCTAAAACTTTTAGAAATGTGTTCATGTGTGTTCGTAACCTGCCAAATTTTCTAAAATGATAATTAGGGTGTGTGGTCATAAAATTGGCATGACCAAAAATGTAATCTTTTTGTTCCTCTTTGTCGGGAGGTATGTAAATGCCAAAAAAAGTGGAAAAGCTGTGTAAAATAAATGGTTGTATGAGCAGTGATGCTGTGCAGACCTGGCTCACATTTGGTTTTACAATGTGTCTCACAGGTGTTCAGTTGGGTTGATTACAGGGTTCTATGCAGGACACCAAGTTCTTCTGCTGCATTTCCATTGCCTTTAACCACTCCTGACATTGCACATTGTTACATTTGTTATCATCCATTAAAAAACTCTCTCTATGAATAGTTTTTCCAGATACAGTTCGGTATTCTAAACCGAGTACATGTTAGTTTAAACGGAGTATTTGGATAGTTGTAATGAAGATGTAAATGTAGGTTATAATAATTATGACACACACGGTACTTGTGGCATTGACTGCACATACAGCCCCACTTCTGCCAACATGCCAAGTGCAGAGAATGGTTATTAGGGAGATGTGTCATAGATCTGGTATCCCCTACATTCCAAGATCACTACCACATATTCTTGCAACAGAGAATAAAGAAGACTTAATGCATATAGCCACCCTGAGGATTCTTTTTTTTAACAAAAGACAGTAGCACTTAGATTTAAGCATTAATAATACAACATATCAGTATCATGTGTACAAAAG
Source organism: Xenopus laevis (assembly GCF_017654675.1). Classification (NCBI taxonomy): domain Eukaryota; kingdom Metazoa; phylum Chordata; class Amphibia; order Anura; family Pipidae; genus Xenopus; species Xenopus laevis. The sequence goes on along the minus strand of NC_054382.1, from coordinate 87,942,704 downwards.
TACAACATGTCTCAAGAACTGGAAATATAAAGTGATATTCTGGGTTACTATTTCATGTTGTTGGAGTGGTTCCCATTCTATGCAATATTCTTAATGCATTTTAGCTACCAGCAGTCTCAACTCATTCTCTTCTGAGAATGAGATAAAGGTGCCCCTTTAGAAGTAGGTGACACAGAGTAATTTGTCCATGTGAATCCTCCTTGGTTGCATCATGTAGGAATTGGATTTAGTATGTAATGAAGGGATTGCTCACAGCAAAAATACCTGCTACACTGCTCTTGCAATGCTGCTCATTATATCTTCTCTCCCCAACTTCCGAAAGCACCCCTAACATCTATCTATCTATCTATCTATCTATCTATCTATCTATCTATCTATCTATCTATCTATCTATCTATAAATCTATAATCTATCATCTATCTAGATATTTATCTATCTATCTATCTATCTATCTATCTATCTATCTATAATCTATCTATCTATCTATCTATAATCTATCTATCTATAATCTATCTAACTATAATCTATCTATCTATCTATCTATCTATCTATCTATCTATCATCTATCTATCAATCTATCAACTAATATAACCAATGTCTATAAAACCCAAGGAGGAAATTCTCATTATATAACAATCACTTTCTTCTGAAAAGCCTTGTATCTGAAGGCCAGCTCTCAACATGACTGTAATTACTGGTTTGGGATTTTTTTTGTAACTTTGGCTTTCTACTGTACAATCATTCGGAGAATAATGTATTGATTCAAATACTCAGGAGTGAGATCAAAGTGTACCGACATTTTTCACTTTTAATAAATACCATAACCTTTCCGTAAGGCATGCAAAATTATAGTAATTGGTACCTGACCTTTCTGGATGATTGTTATGTATTGTTGCATCGGAGAGCTTTGCATTTATTGTTGGAGCCAATTTTACTTCTTCTGTGCCAAGTACTGAGCTTTTTTGGACACACACAGATTATATTGCCATTAACTCTGCATCTAAATGAACATCAACAACGCTGTTATACTGATTTGACAGTGTGATTACAAGAGGCGGCATTGAATAGTGGTTTGAGGTGTCAAATACTAATTGCAGAGACAGCCTTGGCAATATCTGCAAGATATTTGCTATTCCCTATAGGGATCTTTCCACGGAATCCAAACACAGATATAACTGAAATCATGTATACTATCACTAATACTGTATTTCCTTTACACATTCATGTGACTAGAGTTTTATGTACTTGGGTAAAGTTTGATGCAAACAGAAATGTTTGCAGTTCACATTGGGTGCATGCCTCCTCCTGTCTAATATACATATATTTTTACTGTATGAAGTGTGGTGAATATTGCAATGTAAACAGGTGTGTCTGGCTGTATTGCTGCTCTAGTTCCACAATTATCAGCCTACAAAGTGTGGGTAAAAGACCTTGATACCATATGAGCAAGAACCTTCCATTCCAACAAACTGCTTTTTATGGATTGCAACCAACGATCTCTGCACTAGATAACTGCAAGATGGTGTTATTTTCCCCTCTGGAGCATCATCAGCACTGACAAGATTGATTTGGGGAAATAAAAAAAAAATTGTAAATTAGCCTCTTACTTTGCAAATGCTTGCATAATATTTAGGATAATAACATCCAATGACCCAATGATGCGATTGTCAGGAGATTTGAGTATAAGAGAGGTAAAAACCTTAAGTAAAAGCTGACAAATCAAGTAATTATCAAATCCCTCATTTTTAAAGAGATACTGTCACAGGACAGTATCAGTTAATAGGGCCGCTACAGCAGAATTCTGCACTGAAAGTTTTTCAAAAGAGCGAACAGATTTTTTTATATTTAAATTTGGAAATGTTGGCATGGGGCTAGACATATTGCTAGTTTCCCAGGTGCCCTCAGGTAATGTGACTTGTGCTTTGATAAACTTCAGTCATTCTTTACTGCTGCACTGCAAGTTGGAGTGATATCACCCTCTCCATTCCCTCCCCATTCCCTCCCCAGCAGCAAAAAATTAGAAGTTAACCAGATAGCATCTACCTGACACCTCTGCTGTTCGATTTATTTGCATGGCTAAAGGTGCAAGTGGCAGTGGTAGACATGAGAATAGCACAACCTAGGTTGTGGTTAAATGCAATGAGAAGGGGAGAAACAATTGCTTTCTGAAGTGCTGACTCCATCTCAAATCTCATAATCAGGCACAATGCACTGAGATGGCTTCCTCCACACTGATATAGCTAAAAAAAAAAAAAAAAAATTGTTGGTTCAAGAATAACATTTTAAATGGTAAAGTGAATTATTTGCAATGTAAACAGTGTAATTTAGAAATAAAAAGTAAACCATAAAAATAATGACAGAATCCCTTTAAGTAAACTGAAACCAGAAATTTTAAATGTTTTGTATGTAATAGTTTGATAGAGGGAACATCATTTTCACATGCACAGACATTAAAGAGTTTTAATACAGTACATGCCAAATAATTGATTCCCAGTCCACATACTGTATGTTTTGTTTATATTCCAGATACTCCTGCAAGCTCGACTCGAAAATTGTTTTGCTCCTGATCCATAGCTGGAAATGTAAGTGATATCACATGCATTGCAACTGAGTGCTATCTTTAATTTCCCTTGTAAGCTTACTTTCAATTACAGGCTTAATCAGTTATTCTACGCAAGTCAAACTTCTGTGAGTCTGAGCTGGCTCATGCAGTGTGTCCGTCATTTGGACTCTTCATGTGCCTCTAGGCCAGTGGTAGGTGCCTAGGAGATACAGAGCAACTGGACATCCATCCATCTTGCAGGTCATTTAGAGTTTGATTTGGGGTGAACCCTTTTTTAATGTCCTAGAAATTCTTAAACTATGATTCAATGACTGATACAGTAATGTTTGATGGGCCTCAAAGTGGGGCTTGAATTAAATAATCCCAATAACCATTGTTTTAAACACTAACACAGTTGGGTATGGGACGTGCTATCCAGAATGCTTAGGACATTTTCTAGATAAGGGATCTTTTCATAACTCGAGTCATACTTTAAGGGGGTTATTTATCAAAATCCAAATTTATCTCACTATTTTTGGAAACCCACTCTGACCAAATCGGCACAGACTTTCCCCCCCTATTATCATTACATTTTCCTGAAAAATTCTTGTGCGGGCAAAACTTGACTTTTTCACATCTGACGCCCAAATTCGGCAACTTTTTCCGAAGTTGATGCCCAAATACCGCAACTCTTTCAGATTTGATGCCCGAATACAGCAACTTTTTCAGAAACCCAGCGCAAATCAGAATAACTTTGGGACATCTGCCATCGACTTCTACATGAACTTGGTAGTTCTGAATTGAAGTACTTTTTTATTCAGACTTTTAACACCATCAAGGTTTAATAAATCACAAAATATTTGAGAGTTCTTTTTACAATAAAATGGTGGTTTTCCCTTTTAAAAGTCCAACCAGAAAAAAAATCGGACTTTGATAAATAACCCCCTTAGTCTACTAAAAAATTATTATAAAGAAACCCCCAAGCTTTCTGGATAACGCTTGAGATAAGGGATGCCATAGCTTTACTGTGAATCCCAACCATATTGTATTATACACCCATATGTAAATAAAAAGGCACTCAGATTTTAAATTAAAAAAATATTTTTATTAAAAATGTATATATAAATGTTGATTTAGTAAAGACATGACACACAATCTGATCCCTTTTAAGCATACAAGGTTGCCTTCTATGCCAAGAAAGAGCAAAATGAAATAAAACTCATAAATTATTAACAATAAACCTCAAGCAGATTTGTGTAGTAATTATTATGAAAGAATATCCCGAGCACCGAGAAAATGGAAGAGAGTGGGCACCACTCACATAAATCCCTTGGGAGATGGATGTTTTGACCATCTGCATGGGCTTTTCATTTTAACAGGGTGGAGCGCACTATACTGAGCAAAAGGAAGGGAACAGGAGTTAGTTGCAGCAATAACTTTTCTGTGCAGATGTTATTCACACATATTTGTATGAAACCTAATTTAGTTTTGATTTTGTGATTTTAATATATGATTCAAGGTTACATTTTATTTCACTTCTCCCATCTTCTGCCTACAGTGTATATAATATTATACAATCTCCCAAGAGATTCATGTGAGAGGGGTGATGCAGCACATGTTCTCCATCAGCCTTGATTTCTTTTCAACTGGTTGGGTAGTTTTTACAGATTTTTGTGTTGTACTTATATATACTGTATGCTTATCAAACATTTGAAAATTATTGTTTATGGCTCATTGCAGTACAATTAAAGGAAAACTATACCCCCAAAATGAACACTTAAGCAACAGATAGTTCATATCATATTAAGTGGCATATATCAAGATTAAGAATCTTACCAAACTGGAATATATATTAAGTAAATATTGCCCTTTTACATCTCTTGCCTTGAGCCACCATTTTGTGATGGTCTGTGTGCTGTCTCAGAGATCACCTGACCAGAAATACTACAACTCTAACTGTAACAGGAAGAAGTGTGGAAGCAAAAGACACAACTCTGTCTGTTAATTGGCTCATGTGACCTAACATGTATGGTTTGTTGGTATGTTTGTGAGTACAGTGAATCCTACGATCCCAGGGGGCGGCCCTTATTTTTTAAAATGGCAATTTTCTATTTATGATTACCCAATGGCACATACTACTAGAAAAGTATATTATTATGAAAATGGTTTATTTACATGAAGCAGGATTTTACATATGAGCTGTTTTATGCAATATCTTTTTATAGAGAAATACATTGTTTGGGGGGTATAGTTTTCATTCATGCTTATATGCATATTAACACGCTTTCAAGGATTTTTTTTATAATGATTCTTTTTAAAAACAGTATTCTAAAAAAAAATCCTGATGTTATCCAAATACATGTAAAGTTATGAATTAATGAAACATTTAATAATAATTTAGAAATACAAATGATGGCAGAAACCATATATAAAAAGAAGCCCTTATTGTAATTCTGCATTATTTTTACTCATCGTATGTGGATTTAAAAATCTCTCTGCAGAAATATCGTTATTAGCAATAATCACAAGAATTCAAGAACCCGTCATCCTATTCAATCAGCTGTTAGGACATGCACGCCAGCTGAAAATTCATAACAAAGCTTCCTAAAAAAGGCCAAACAAGGTTTTATTATTACTAAATAAATTATTAAAAGTACTTTCAAACATGGCCTTTTTTTTAACAGATTCTGTATATACTGCATATTAACATTAATATTTTATATATACTACATATAGTACAAGGTTTCATAGGTGCAGGTCTGTATCTAATTTACAGGAAAAGGCTAATGCAACACAGAGAGCAGATTTTGGGGCAAAAAAAAAATACACTTCAGAATTTCTCCAAAATTTGTTCTGTGAGTCAAGAAAAACACCTGCATGCCATTGGCCTTAGAAGGAATTCAAGACTACATCTGCAAGGTCTCAAATTATGATGCAATCAGATTCAATGGGCATGGTACCATTTTACTAACTTTTCACCAAAGTTCAATGAGTTCAATGCCCAAATATACAGTAGGTTCTACTCCTGAGTGTTCCTGGGTGTGCTATAATTCTTTGTCGACTGATTCCTAGTTCATGACTTTCTTTCTTTGACTCCAGACTTCACTACTCGCTGCTTGCCCTGATCATTTCCTGGATATGATTACAAACTTGCTTAACCCTTCAGATACTGTGAATTGGACTTTATGTTGACAGCTTCCTCCTTGCTCCTGACTCCAACCTTACTAAAGCCGTTAGGCCCTGACATACAGTATGTAAAAAAATAAAAAGTGTCTTTGTAACAAGTCAATGATTAGTAATAAAATATAGTGCATGCAGGCCAAAAATCTAACATTCATAACATTGTATATCCTTGGGGAAACAAGCTATTGACAAATGAGAAGGAATTTTACAGTGATATACAGAAACAATAAAACAACTTATGTGTTTTGCCTTAAAATGTTGTGGCAAAAAGAAGCTTGCTGGAGTTATGATTTGAAGACACTAAAGCCATTACAAGTACATTGTTTATTAATGGAGGTTTTTTGTTATCTAAAATGGTTTCTCTCACACCATTCTTTTTATTCAAGTAGTATGTTCTATGGTGTTGTGCATACATAGTTACATAGTTAAATTGGGTTGAAAAAAGACAAAGCCAATCAAGTTCAACCCCTCCAAATGAAAACCCAGCATCCATACACACACCCCTCCCTACCTTCACATAAATTCTATATACCCATATCTTAACTAACTATAGAATTTAGTATCACAATAGCCTTTGATATTATGTCTGTCCAAAAAATCATCCAAATCATTCTTAAAGGCATTAACAGAATCAGCCATCACAACATCACCCGGCAGTGCATTCCACAACCTCACTGTCCTGACTGTGAAGAACCCTCTACGTTGCTTCAAATGAAAGTTCTTTTCTTCTAGTCTAAAGGGGTGGCCTCTGGTACGGTGATCCACTTTATGGGTAAAAAGATCCCCTGCCATTTGTCTATAATGTCCTCTAATGTACTTGTAAAGTGTAATCATGTCCCCTCGCAAGCGCCTTTTTTCCAGAGAAAACAACCCCAACCTTGACAGTCTCCCCTCATAATTTAAGTCTTCCGTCCCTCTAACCAGTTTAGTTGCACATCTCTGCACTCTCTCCAGCTCATTTATATCCCTCTTAAGGACTGGAGTCCAAAACTGCACTGCATACTCCAGATGAGGCCTCACCAGCTACCTACAGTATAAAGAGGCATAATTATCATAGTCATTCCTTGAGTATATGTCCTTTTTTATGCAAGACAGAACTTTATTTGCTTTAGTGGACACTGCCCGGAATTAGACAACTTGTTATCTATAAAAACCCCTAGATCCTTCTCGGTTAAGGAAACTTCCAAAACATTGCCATTAAGGGACAGATTTATCAAAGGTCGAGGTGAATTTTTGAATGAAAAAAATTCGAATTTTGAGCTATTTTTTGTGTACTTCAACTAGGGAATAGTCCAAATTTGATTTGAATTTGAAAAAAATGCAAAAATTCGAATATCCAAATTTATCATATACTGTCTCTTTAAAAATTATACTTCGACCATTCGCCATTTAAAACCTGCCTAATTGCTGTTTTAGTCTATGCTGGACCCCCATAGAACCTTTTTGGAGTCAATTGGTGGACTTTGAAAATTCATAGTTTTTTTTTGGAAAAACTTCAAATCAAATTCAAACTAATGCGCTATTCCTTTGATTCGTGCAATTCGAATTTGGCCGAATATGGACCTATTCAATCGAAAATTGACCCATTCGACCCAAAAAATACTTAATTTCGGTTGGTCTTTTTGAATTCGAATTTCAACGTTTTTTCAATTTGAAATTCGACCCTTGATAAATATGCCTCTAAGACTATAACCTTGCATTTATCAACATTGAACCTCGTTTTCCAGTTTGCTGCCCAGTTTTTCAATTTAGACAAATCACTCTGCAAAGTGGCAACATCCTGCATGGAACCTATAGTTCTGCACAATTTAGTATCATCTGCAAAAATAGAAACAGTACTTTCGATGCCCACCTCCAGGTCATTAATAAACAAGTTGAAAAGCAAGGGACCTAGTACAGAGCCCTGCGGTACTCCACTAACAACACTGGTCCAATTAGAAAATGTTCCATTTACCACCACTCTTTGTAGTCTATCTTTTAGCCAGTTCTCTATCCAGGTACAAATACTATGTTCCAGGCCAACATTCCTTGTTTTAACCAGTAACCTTCGTTTATTATGTTTATTTTGTATCTGCTTTATGACCAAATAATGTGTTCTAGTTTGTATTTATGGTGATCTGGTTAATATCTTAGTAGAGTAAGGAAGTACTTAAATAATGTTTGCAGGTACAATTTCCACTAGAAACAGCAGATGGGCCATGGGGTCAGGCCACGGGGTCTGCTGTATGGTAGTCCCCCTCACAAGCAAGTTAAATTTGCCACCCCCGTCAGCCACACATAAGCAAGTAGCGGCCAGGCGAGTGGCCAATGCGGAAGGAGGGTTTCTGCATTCGGTGATGGTGCACAACCCCCCCCCCGGAGATTCTTTTTGCAGGGAGGTCTGAACAGTCATAAAAAGGAAAGATTTATTTGTTTTTTAATAGTAATGTAACTCAGACCTGCTTTTCCAAGACCACACCGTCTATCCATGTGTACTCACACCTTGCTGATGTGCAGCAGAAAGATTTTAAGTGCAAAGTCTGTTTATATTGATAAACAGTATTTGTGAATAAAAGAATATAACAGTGTAAAAAAAAACAAAAGAAGAGTGCTGTAATTCTCAATAGCCAGTGTTGGTCGCTTTAATTTTAAATGTATGCTGCCCCTGTACAAGCTTGGGACCAAGATTTGTAGACTAAACAATATATATGTACAAATAAGTGCCATATACAAGATATAGAGGCAGAATTATTATAAATCGAACTGGGGCTGTCCAGAAGGATTTCAGGCAGTATAATCTATTTCACAGTTAATCAAAACTTTCCTGACCATTGGGAACAGAAAAGTTTCTACTGAATTGACACATTTATCAATGCTGATGCCAGTCAGAATAAGTGTGACTGCTTTAGGCTGTTAAACATCCCTCTGCTCTATGGGGGGATAGCAGCAGTAAGCACTATCATTTATGTCGATTCTTGCTCAGAAATGCAAATCGCATGCAGGGAGAATGGATTCAGAAAATTATTTTCACTCCAGTGTGTAAAAGAAATCGTTAAATTGTACAATGTCAGTAATTTTCCAAGAAGATAAATCAGCCCACAGTTTGTGATATATAAATAGATATCAACCAGTCAGGTATAACATTTATAAAACAGCTGGCAAGGATTAACAGTGATGAAACAACCCAGGTAAATACAAGATTGTGGAAGACAAATACAAGTAAATACAAGACTGTGGAAAGACAGTATCAAAATCCAAACTTTTCTCACTATTTTCTGTTAAGGGACACCATTAAAGCTAGTCGGCTGCCACTTCATACTGTCCTTTATGTCAGCCCTGGTCTTTCACAATCTGGAACCCAAAGACCCTACGAAAAAAAAAAGTCTGCTACTTCAAGTGATTTTTTTTTCATTGGGCACTGTTTTGTTCACAAGACTAATTGCAAATGCCAAAAGAAGGTATTAGCATAGATGGTAAGTATTTTCATGTGCAAGCAAAACAATAAGATCACTACCTTGACCATTAACTTAAATAATAACAAATGTGTTATAATCATGCGACTTATCTATTATTATGCCTCATTATTTTTACATCCCTGTCTTCAAGTGATTTCAGTTATCCCTTTGTAATGGTGGACAAAACCCCTCCACCACTCCAACGAGAGACATACTGTTAATGAGTTATGTCTTTTGACCAAAACAGCCTCCTTCACCACCTGTACATTAAGGGGCCGATTCACAAAGGGTCGAATATCGAAGGTTAATTAACCCTCGATATTCGACTGGGAATTAAAATCCTTCGACTTCGAATATCGAAGTCGAAGGATTTTAGCGCAAATAATGCGATCGAACGATCGAAGGATTATTCCTTTGATCAAACGATAAAATCCTTCGAATTGAACGATTCGAAGGATTTTAATCCAACGATCGAAGGAATATCCTTCGATCAAAAAAATTTAGGAAAGCCTATGGGGACCTTCCCCATAGGCTAACATTGAGTTCGGTAGCTTTTAGATGGCGAACTAGGGGGTCGAAGTTTTTTCTTAAAGAGACAGTACTTCGACTATCGAATGGTCGAATAGTCGAATGATTTTTTGTTCGAATAGTTCGTTTCGAAGTCGTAGTCGACGGTCGTAGTAGCCCATTCGATGGTTGAAGTAGCCCAAAAAACACTTCGAAATTCAAAGTTTTTTTACTTCGAATCCTTCACTCGAAGTTAGTGAATCGGCCCCTAAATATTATGCAATATGGTATCCACGCAAAGATCCATGGAAAGAATATATAGACAACAAGAGCAAAATTAAAAACATGGCCTATTCTCTTTTAGCTCCAAAGACACTTTCAGGTATAAATATCTCTATATCCATATAACTATCCTGAACGTAAATGTGCCAGCAATGAATTTGTTAATGAACAATACTAATTTGTAGTAGTTAGTTTATGTTTTGTGTTAAACAGTGTACATCAAGTCTTAGACAATAGATATTATTGGTAAATACACACAGACCTAATTTGAATCGTGGGTGTCTAATATGAAAGTACATGCTTTATGATAATGGTATACATGACTTTTGTTGTTTATGTACATACCCGATCGAAAATAAAACTGGAATAAACAAAAAAAAAGAGGACATTATTAAAAGGGAAAAATTAAAAGACCTTTAAATAAAGTTTTACTTCAAAACAAAAGAAGTAGCAGATAATGACACATGCCATGCTCTGATCATGGACAAACTGGCAATCTAATTTTATAATATTTTCAGAAGAGGTTTATTCAGCTTTCCTTTCCATCTTATCTTGCACATATTAGTATTTTCTGTAACAACACGTTTTCCTTTAATATTTATATGTAAAGAAGACTGAGCATATCAAACTTTGAAATGGGCTTTGATTAATAAAATAGCAGTAAAGATCTGACCATTTTCAGTCCACAATAAAGTCATCAAAGACACAACATATCCAGTTGGAATTGGATACTTCATAGTCTTCTGATATTTGATCTGCTCTTTCGATGCAAAACATCTGAAGGTATATGTATTCCATTGTATTTCTTTTCTGGCTAAAGTATATGTTTACACAAAGGTAATGTCAGGTATAACCATAGAAGAGTGATGGACAGGTAGAAGCCTATGACTGGAATAACATGGGAAATACATAAAGCCTCTTGATAAAATTTGAAAGCCTTGTTAGCATGAATATAGGTGATTTAATGATGAAAAGAAAAGGTTCAAACAGCACATACCATGCAAAGTACAATCAAGGGGCAAGTTTTTATACAAGCCAGAAGTCTATGGGGCCGGCAGGAGGCAATGGAGAATGAATCCAAATAGCAGGCCAAGGGTCAAACTAGGAATTCTGAAAACAAATAACACAGGAAACCAGGAACACAAGAAGGGGAAAGATCACAAACATGATACAGAATTCAGCAGGATTTGGAGGCAGGCTTATATAGCCTAGCAATTGGACAACTGCCTGCAGCTGCAACTAATTCAGTTGCTGCTGAGTAAAGGCAGACACAACACAGCAGGCAGAGGGGAGGGAACATAAAAGAAGTTATAACAAAGCACCCCAAAGCCTCATGTAGCTCAGGCTGCCAATGAATAGACATGTCAGTAGAAAGTCCCTGTTAATAGTCCTGACAGGTAAACTCTTCAAACTGTTCATCATAACCAGCTGTCTGATGAAATATCATGTGAAGTGATAACAGATGCTGGGGACATTCATTACATGGCTGCAAAAGAAGTTTAAACTGAACTCCATTCCTTACTGTGTACTGTGATGCTGTGCCATGAAAATCCTAAGCATAGCCAAAAATAAAGTCAAACTGCATTTTTTATATCACTGTGCAGGAAATATGTCATTTCTGATTGTTGAAATCTCTTTGTCTATTAACAGCAAACTTTCATTAAAACACAAAAAATAGTTGGAAGAAGTCCTTCATCAAAGACTAATATTTTTCGAAGAATGGAAGGTAGACTTTAAAATCTAAAAACTACTAAACACTAAAAAAAACTACTTTTCAAAATATTAATGTAAATTAAAAGTTGACTATAGGTCATGTTAATCATTTTTCACTGATAGGTCTGCTTTTGTAAATAATTGTTACTTGAAGTTCCTAAACCTGACAGTTTTATCAACCTGACTGTCAGTTAGAGTTTTTAATGCTAACGGATTACTGCTGCACAAATATGGCAGCTTTTTCTAGCGGAACATAGGAGATTAAATGGGTAATGTAAAATCATCAGTCAAATACTTTTATGGCATGATTATAAATAGCATGCAAAAGCAATCTTATGATAGATGTTAAAAAAATGTAAATTCTGGTGTCAGTATTTTTTTAGAGGACACAATTATGCCTAGCAGAATGCCTAAAAGCCCAAAACGTTGCTTAAGGGCACTAGGCCCAAATGCTTCACAAATTAACAATCTTGCTGATTGAAGCTTGTGTTGTGATCTTGTCATTTAGATTTGGTGTAATTAAAGCAGCAGGGCCAGTGGCTGACAGTTTTATCCCTGATGCAGGAGACTCCTGGTCAAGTGGTTAGAATTCATAATTCAGTAGATCTGAGCTGGAGAAATAAAACTCAAAATAGTGATTTCAAGGTTAGGGAAAATCAAAAATCACCACATTTCTTGTAAAATCAAGAGGAAAGGCAATTAGCTGGCAGTCACTAGTTTTATAAGGTCTTTTGCTATCGTTGGGGCCTTTTTTTTTTTACAGTGTTAGATGCTGAATTAATATTTGTTCCACCCAACCTGAAATGGTTTGTTATGAATTTATAATTATAATGACATAAAGATCTCATGTAATATTGTATTTAGATTTTATTACCGGACAGTGGATGTCACAAAGGGACAAAATGCTCTGCAATGGCCGTTGCTTAAAGGAAAACTATACCCCCCAAACAATGTAGGTCTCTATTAAAAGATACTGAGTAAAACAGCTCATGTGTAAAACCCTGCTTCATGTAAATGAACCATTATCATAATAATATACTTTTTTAGTAGTATGTGCCATTGGGTAATCATAAATAGAAAATTGCCATTTTAAAAAATAAGGGCCGCCCCCTGAGATTGTAAGATTCACTGTGGACACATACAAACCACATGTAAGGTCACATGAGCCAATTAACAGACAGAGTTCTGCCTTTTGCTTCCTCACTTCTTCCTGTTTCAGTTAGAGTTGTAGTATTTCTGGTCAGGTGATCTCTGAGGCAGCACAGATAGAGTCACGAAATGGTGGTTCAAGGCAAGAGATGTAAAAGGGCAATATTTATGTAAATATATATTCCAGTTTGGTAAGATTCTTTAATATGTCATTCAATTTGATATAAACTATCTGTTGCTTAAGTTTTCCTTTAAACCCAAAACAGTGACAGTGAGGGAAGAAACATCCTGACCCTCCCCCCCAAAATGTTCAGAATCTACCATTCCCACAGGAACGCAGATAAAGAAGGTTAACATCTAACAGTAAACAAATCATAAGGCAGGAAAATACATTATCTTGGTGTTTATGAACAGACAGAATAATTCTTATTATAATAAGTGAATATAGCCATGCAGAATCTTTAGATTATTATGAACAAAACTGAGTACTTTACAACAGCTTAAAATGCCCGGGAGAACAAATATGCATTTTACAATGGCATTTGGTACACTGTAAAAACTCGGTGAGCTGTTGGATATGCTGTTAATTATCAGCAACCAATTTATTTGTAATATAAATTATCTGGCAGATGGCGGTGCTTTTTAATATGCATGTTTTAATTTTCATATTTTAAATATATTTTCCATGACAGCAGTGTTATACTATGCCGTGAGACTGAATTACATATCAGCAGGAACGGTTAAAGAATTATAATATAATAAGAATGGACATTTTTAGTTCAGTACAATTTATCTGTCATTGAAATATTAATGTTTCTTGTCCAATAGGGTTTCATATTTCCATGTTAATTGACATGGGCTGAAGCTTAACGTTATGTAAGTGATATGATGTTATTATAAAGGTTCAATAATATCACATGGGTAGAATTCTGTAATATGTAATGGCTTTCGCTGATCCATTCAGAATAGCAAAATGGATAAATGATACCACTCGGTCATTAGAATGAAAATGGTTGTCCAGAAACCTAATACAGGAAATAGAAAGTGCTACACATCAAGCGCAAAATCCCTGCAATAATTAATGGTGCTGCATAAATACAAATCTCCATACATGCATGAGTAGCCCAAGCAATCAGAGATATGAGAATGTTCATTTTATCTATTATTACTCTCTGAACTGATAAGCCTTCATGTGAATCATAGCATGGGAAAGTAGGCAGCCTCTGCATTTTTCATACTTTCCACAAGTATGTTTGTCAGATGAAGAGGATATTGAAAAAAGAGACAATAAGTCCAAGTTGTGCCTGGATTTGTACAGTTCTAGTACTATACACACTTTTAATTAACCCTGTTACCCGCTGGTATACTGCTACACCCTTTTTCCCATTCATTTGAACGGAAAGGAAACACACACTACAATATTATCCCTCTTTAACTTCATTACAAGGATCGGGACTACTTTGTTTGTAAGATTCTTGTTTCTCATCTATAGACAATAATACAAGAGCGGTTTGGGTACCGTTCAGTAACATTGGAACAACTCATCTCCCTCATTTCAAGGAGCAAGATATGCTATGAACAAATGGTTCTAACATGGTTTTTAAATTGGTGTCCTCCTAGATTTGTAGACTTCATAGCTAGAAGATTGTATGTCAACGTGTTTTACAAAAATAACACTGGTAAAACTGGTGTGTTTGATTCAGAAACATGAATATAATTTATATAAACAAGCTGATGTATAGCCACAGGCCAGCCATTCAAATCTGTAAAAGGAAAAAAAGGATACAGAGCAGATAACAGATAAGATCAGTAGTATACAATGGAATTCTCCAGAATGTAGCTGTTATATACTGTGCATCCTGTGCTTGAATGGCTGCCCCCCGTGGCTACACAGCAGCTTGTTTATTTAAAGTGTAGTTGTTTTTCTGCAGCAAAAACATTAGTTTTACCAATGGAGGGCAACAGTACATTATATTGTCATTCCTTTAAAACACTTTACATTTTTGGTGTTACTGTTCCTCTAAGTTTGTCAACCATGTCAGTGAATAAATATAATATCAACTATACTATGTTAATATGTCTGCCAACATAGTGAGAGAGAATACATTTGCTATTACTCTGCCCTAATCAATATTGTATTTGAAAGGTTTCACTTCATGTAACAGTAAATGAAAATACATCATTAAATATAAACAAACAGCTTCTACAATGGATCTAACTGACTTAACTTTTAAGTGGAATTGTATTTTGATAATTCAGTTACCAGTTATTTACACTCACTTTCTACTGACCACTCACTTTGATTCACTCTGCCAGCTGCGGCTGGAGGGAAACGTTATCTAAAGGTAATTTATGAAGGCAGTGTAATATTAAACACATATTTGATCACACATAAAAATTTTGCCTGTTTGGACGTGGCATTAATATGATACCCAATGGGAAGATTGTTCTCAGTTCCTCCATGAACTGAAAGATCACTTACAAAATTAACTTAAAGAGATATTGACACCAGAAATTAAACCTGTCGTAACATTGCCTTTGAATGTTCATATTTTTGCCATAAAAGTATTTTCCTAAAGTTGTTACATTATTTATTGGATCCTCCATGTTCCTTTATGAGGGGGCTTCCATATTTGTGCAGCAGTAATACTGAAGAACTCAAATCCGAAAAACTCGCAGTTTTCTGTGACAAATCCGAAAAATTTGTGTGATTCAATTTTTTTGCAGTTTTATCTAGTTTTGTTCCCGCACAAGAAATTTTCGGGAAAATGTATTGATAAATAAGGGGAAAAAAATCTGTGTGGATTTGGTCGGAGTAGTTTTCAGAAAATTCTTTATTTTCGGATTTTGGTAAATAATCCCCTAAATGTACACCTGATAAATTCCCCTACATTAGGGAGAACACACTTTATTTTAATATAAATAAATAGGACTTTTAGTAGATTTTCATCATTTCAAATAGTTCATATATTTCCAGCTGTAGATTTCTACATTTCCAACGGGAAACAATACTTGTAAATTTCTGAGATTCAATCAATTCTGTTTAATGGCATCGACTGTAAAGAAAGGCCTCTGCTAAATGAGAATCAAGGTTTCTTAGGGGCAAATCAAATGTCGAATTGTCTTTACTGGAAACATTTTACACTTTTTCTGATGGTCAGATATTTCCCTGCTCCCCCTGCTTCCTACAGTTTTGCTGTCAAAACCCATACTGTGTATCAAAAACGCTAAAGTCTGCTCCCATTTCTATCAGTTTGGAAATGTTTTTCACACTCTGGATAATTTATTATAATACAAAAAAATTATAAATGCAGGAACAGCTCCTGCCAACTCAAATTTGTTTCATTGGTGTGAAAAGGATTAATAATTTTAAATCTCTTGAGATGGAACATAATATAGGCCATGAATTAGTGGCAAATTGCCTACATTAGGAATTATCAAGAATCATCTGAGAAAAACAAATATCTTTGGTGACACTACATTACCCCAGTCCACGTCAGTTGTTTAGCAATCTGCTTCCCACCTTAGCTCTAGTTTATGCTCAACCACTATCTGCTTTACTCCTTAGCTCTAGTTTATTTTGAGCATCTTAATTAAATTATACCATGTCAGTGTCTTTCTGAATGGCCCCTTCCCCATATTTCTGTCTCAGTTTATGCATATTTATATTTCACCACAGCTTAATTGTAATCAGCTTGAAAAATTAACTGAAATGTTCTAAAGATTTTCTGTGATTACGGTCTTCATTAGACAATTACTCAACTTAAGAAAATGCTAAAATTAAGTAAGCTTTATCAGAAAGGTCTATAAAAATACACCAATCATTTATTTCCTTCTACTGTGCATACATGGGCTTCTGTATTAGATTTCCTGTTTTCAGCTTAAACCTCCAGGGCTAGGGCTTGAACATGCTCAGTTTGCTCCTCTCTCCCTCCCTCCCTCCCTCCCTCCCCCTCCCTTCTCCTTCCTCCCTGCTGTAATCTGAACCCAGAGCTATGAGTGAGCAGGGAAAGACTCAGGCAGGATGTGATGTCACACCAAGATAATATGGCATTGGCTATCACAAACAAACAGAGAGAGCTTCTAGAGCTGTTTTCTCAGGTATGGTAAAGCATTCTGCAGAATAAATATAGTCTTATAGCTTGCACTATTGTAACTGATCTATTGGCAATAAACTGCTTAGGTAGTTGTCTTTCTTCTTTAAGACAATTATCCGCAAGCCTTTTCCCTATCAAAATTATTACCCTGTAACTTTTGGACTTTTCAACAACTTTACTATTGTGGTTTTTGTAAAAGACTTCTGATTAGATATATCACGGCATTCATCAATCAGGTGTTATTATTTAAACAAATATAATATGTTCTGGGTTGTTAGATAAGATTTGTCACTTAGAGTTCTAAAAACTTGCTTAAATGTGTGTCGCAATACCTGTACTGCAGTCAACACTCCAGTCGATATGAGGGTGATAATGACCTACCCCAGATTTCCAGCTGCTCACCCTGGATCACTTGCCATGCTCTTGAATGGTAAACATCTTGGCTCAGCTGGCACCCATGACTCCTGCTTATTAGTGATGGGCGAATTTCTCCCGTCTCGCTTCGCAGAAAATTTTGCGAATTTCCCACAAAATTCGCGAAACAGCGAAAAATTCACGTTAAATCTCAAAGTTCACAAAACAATCATGAAATTCAAAGTTTTCACAAAAAATCGTGAAATTCAAAGTTTTCACAAAAAAATCGTGAAATTTGAACGGTTTCACCAAAAAAAACCTAAAATTCAAAGGTTTTCATAAAAAAATTGTAAAATTCGAAGATTTTCACGAAAAAATCGTGAAAATCGGAAATTGACACAGGCAAATTTTCACTGGTGAACTTTCGCAGGAGAATCGCAAATTTATTCGCCAGGGGCGAAATGCGGAAATTTGCAACAAATTCGTGCCAGGCGAATTAATACGCCAATCACTACTGCTTATGTTTTCCTATCCCTAGTTCTGGCTTAAATAAACTCATTTCCTTTACTATGTTATTCATATCCTTCAAATTTAAGCCTTGTTATAATATAAACACTACCCTGAAAACGCAAAGGTTTAAGCATCATTGCAAAATTTGTAGCCATGCTTTGCAGTGAAGAAGATTCCTACATAATGTGCAAATACAGTATGTATGGTATGAAAATAAATGTATGGTATGAACATAAACTTGTTGTTCATTTCTTGATGTGTTTTTCCCAGTTTAATAAACAGCACCTGTCCTACAGATAAAAAAATACCTCTAGTGCTGTGTGGCTAATTGCTTATCTCACATGGAAACTGTCTGGTTTCTATTTAGACATTCAAGGCACATCTGAACTAATCACTATTCAGCCCCACAGCATGTGGATTTTATAGGTGTTTGGATTTAAAGGAATTAGGTAAGAGGCTTACTCCTTTAAAAGTCAACCTGTCAAAGCAATTTGCAACATGTACGTATTTGGCATTGATTATCAATAAGCGATCCAGCATGTGTAATTTATCGTAAGCTGACCTCTCCTCCTTTTAATTGCTAACATATTAAAATATTAACCTTTTTTTTGCATCCTGCCATAATTACATCTATCTCTACTTTAAAAAGAGCTTCTCCTTAAGCCAAAGTCTTTAAGTACTCTTTAAAGTGAAACAAATTAAATATCAAATCCCCTGAATACTGTATCTGTGCCTGGCTTTATTCTGTTCCTTATCCTTTTGTTAATGTACACCTCCTACAAACTACAATGGCACTTGCTTTTAAGTAACTTCCAATTTACTGCAGCTTCTATTCTTTTGTTAGAGAGAAAACTGCAACCATTTTACCATATTAAAGCTTCCTTGGGATGAATATGCCTAGTATTCAAATGCTGGGCTAG
Organism: Xenopus laevis; assembly: GCF_017654675.1. Lineage (NCBI taxonomy): Eukaryota > Metazoa > Chordata > Amphibia > Anura > Pipidae > Xenopus > Xenopus laevis. The sequence goes on along the minus strand of NC_054382.1, from coordinate 87,924,013 downwards.
GGTAAAGCTCTGCATGAGTTGCTAGTTTTTTTTTATATGAAAACTGTGAATCATCAACAAAATGCCTTTTTTAATGTAATTCAGACTTTCTGTATGTTTACCTACTGATGGACAAAGCAGGGCCTGGAATTGCAGATAACAAACAAATAGACGCTTTCAATTACAACACTATTGCACAGGCACATAATATGCAGCATGGAATACAGTATATACTGTACAGTTACATACATATTTGTTAATTATAAAAGATACTTTTTTACTAATGGATCAAAGGGTATACCCTACATATGACTTTTTACAATACCCAAAATCTTCTAGTTTCAGCATGCACGTTCATAGCTGTAATGTATACTTAGAATGTTCTTGTATTGCAGCCTTTGCAATTTACAATGATTCTATAATATCATTGTATTAGTCTTGCACATCATATACAGTATACTTGTGATGAACCAAGATGCAAGTTGTGATTGCATAGGAGGATTGAGAACAAGGCACCCATTGTGTGCATTTTATTTATATAGCATCAAAGATGTACATGGTGCTTTAAAAACACAACCAGGGTTATAGTGGTTATCAATAAGAAAGTGTAAATAAATATGCACTAGTAGATTTGGGATGGGGTCCCTGCCCTGAAGAGCTTACAATCTATTAGGAAGAGGAGACAGACAATATGGGGAGGGGAACAAATACATTGATTAAGGGTTTTTGCTGCAGAGGAAAACTAGTGAAGTGCTTGCTGTACACATTCAACTGTAAAAAGAGATGAAAAAGCAACACAAGCATGAAAAAAAAAAAGTTCCTGGGTTATTAAAAGTTCTTGTTATTGGTGATTTGGTAGCCCCTATTTGGACTGTTAGTCTACAGGAAGCTTTGTTTGGCAGTTAATCTGATTTTATGCACCTAAAACTTGCCTCCAAGGCTGGAATTCAAAAATAAGCTCCTGCTTTGAGGCCCCTGTGAGCAACATCCAAGGGGTTTGTGAGTACACTTGTAAGGTTTTTTTTTAGGAGTCTTGAAGTGTGACATGTTCTTTGTCCCTAATTACAATGTCCATGTCAATATTAACAATATATGCAGGCTACGTAAAGGTGTTGAATTTATTTGAATTAGTAATATTGGTGACTATTCCCCCCTGCCTTTGAAAAAACTTTAAAAATTATTTTTGCATGACCAATATTTCCTATGGATGATCATTCTAATGAATCATAATCAACATTTTCTTTGACTTATCAGCTCAATGTGGTAATTGATTTTTAACCATAAGTTATTGGTATTTGTCATCTCAGCACTAATGAATGCTTTCCTATGAAAAAGCCCACAGTAAAAGAGGAAAAATGCCTTTGTAAATAGTAGGGAAAATGTCCCAAAAAACTTGCCAATATAAACTTCAACAGGATTGTTCCTGTGAGTACTGTTGGTCTCTGTATTCCTAACACTTTCAATCAGCTCCACACCAAGAATAGAAAATGAACATAACACATGGCTGGCATTACTCCACTTGTGTTTCCTTTATCTTAATTTATGCAGCATATAGACAATAAAAACCATCTTTAAATTAATTATTTTACATTAACAAAGAGATTAACAATTCATTTCAAATGCTGGTCTCCTGAGAAATTAGACATAGTATTAAAAAATATTCAGTTTCTTTTGTCTGTAACCTCTTATTAAGATTTCTGATTTGCTACATAAATACTAATAACAAAAGAAGTTTATTAAGGTTCCATTCCATATTAAGCCAAAGTGAATAAACTTTTTTGTGGATTTGCGTGCTTAGGTGGTGCGGATGTAATCTTTTATTTGCTGAAGAGAAATCTCAAGAAAGAATTCACATGTATATGTCCAGGGCCCTATTTTTGAGATTTTGCTCCCAGTGGCGTAACTACTAAGCTTCGGGCCTGCCAGCAGAAAAAACTTCCGAGGGGCCCAACACTCTCCACAACCCCTTACCCTGTCCCGGCCTGCTTTCCAGCCCGCTCACTAGTAAGCAAGCCTACCTTGCACCCTCACTGCCTGCCAGGAAAGAACAGGTAAAGAGGAAGCAGACATATAGTTAAAATGTAAACAGTCCATCTAGTTAAAAAAATACACCCAGTGCAAATACAGTATACAGTATACACATTTCCACCTACCTAAACAGATCTATCAATACACATAATATCTGTACACATACCTGTACATACTATCTGTAGATCCCTAAACCATCTAATTTTGTCACTAGTAACAATATGTACCAAGACAACTGGGTCATGCCCAGTCCCACCCAATCATTTGTCTACCTGGTCAACCACATGCCTCACCCTTGCACCAAGGAGATAAGAAACAGTTTGGTTGTATAATCCAAATGCCAGATTAGTCCATCTGCTTTCCTAATGATTAAATCCCTTATGACCTCAATCTGTCTAGGCCTAGGTAGTATGTTGAACAAAATGAATGGCCCTATGAAGAGTCAAGCTTGTGAACCTTTTTTGAGCAGTAGCTTACATTTTCAAGCATTAGTTGATATTTGGCTACCCAATTAATTTAAGATTGGACAAAGTTGCCAATTAAAATATCTACAAATCAATTTTTTCTGTATAACCCTTATATTATTGTATATCTCTGTTGTATATTCAGAGCTCTGCAGATCATCACCAGCTTTCAGATGCTCGATTTTTACATTCTAATATTTTGTTTTTTGTACTTAATAAATACCAGACATTCAAGTTTTTGAAAATGTAATTACAATTTGTGAGTTTTTGTGCCTAAAAATTTTGAATCATAGCAAACATTTGAATTTAAACCTTGATAAATCACCCCCTTAATCTTTACATGGAGTTAAGCCTTTAAGGTCAAGTTCAGTTGCACACCTAGAAGAAAATAATTACTAAAAACTGAAGTTTATCTGTGAATTATGAGTATGTATTATGTATATATAAGGTGTCTTATGGTAATGGAAAAATATTCACAATGCGAAAAGTTATGCCTTTGTGCCAACAAAGTGAATTTAATATAGCTTTTGCGAACCTGAAAACTGTCTAGCGATCTCTTCAGTGGAAGAAAGAATTTTATAGTTTGTGCTAGTGAGCAGTGAATGCAATAAAAGTTCTTACTGAAGAAGTTGTTATGTTTGCTCCAATAGATTACGATACCTTCAAGCACTTCTTAAAAGTGGGCAATGCGCAATTAAAAGTTTAAGGAATATTATATTGTGAAATGCGGATTATTTGTGCAAATTGTTTTTTGCGACTTTCATTACATTTTCCCATTAGTGTCTATAAGGCTACATATATTCATAAGCAGACTATAAAGCTCTAATAAATTTGTAATGCCTAGGCAGAAGAATAAATGGTTGCAAGTACACAACAACCTAGGTAATATTAAATTCATACCCAGGATTGTTATGTAATTTAAAAGCTAAATCAGTGTCAAGCAGTTGTCTAAGTAACTTGCATTTTTAATAATGCTTTTCTATAAATACTTCACATCTTTCCTCATATGAACTCTCTATTGTTATTGTATTGTCAAATTTTAATGTCTTAATAACCAAGCTCTCAAATCTAAAAGGATTATCACCATAGAAACTGCCTTATTCAAGCTCTGCATACACTTCTACTATAAAGTCTTTCTTAAGTTGCCTACCATATTTTCCATACTACATTTCATTTTTTTTAACTATAGTTGGGTGAAAGTTGGGGAAAGAATAGGCAATATGAATTGCTGCATGTCTGCTAACTGCAAACTTTATGATTAGTCCACAATTCTGTAAAGAAAGTCTTTGCCTAATGATTCAATGTCCGTTTAAAGTGCCACATGTTGTATTGTCTACACCCACTGGCTACCATGGTCTTCAAGGTTTGGGCCTTGTATAAACACGAGAAGAAAATATATCTTCACCTACAGCTCACAACAAATTGAAATTGCTTGTTTTGTCCTTCAGTTCATACACAAAACAATTGCACGTTTTGTGTATGAATTGAAGGACTTGTCTTTACTATAAAAATACACAATGCAAATAAAGAATTAATAGATGTGCAGGGCCTATTAACCTTGATGCATAGCTTCAATAGTGGTTTGCATAGTAAGTTTATTTTATTAGTATGAACAGAGAGAAAGCCAGATTGAGAAATCACACGTGGTTCAACAGGAACACGTGCTTAGAGAATTACAGGTAAGTAATTTCCAGACTTTCTTGGTTATAAACCTTTTCATTATGTCTATAATAGTAATCATCATCAGGATATGATAACTATGTATAAATATATAAAGGGATCATATAATAATCTCTCTAATGCTTTATTTACCAGTAGGTCTTTAAAAGCTGACACAAGGTCACCCATTCCGATAAAAAGAAAGGAGGTTCCGTCTATGTATGACTGCTTCCTGAAACAGAGGTTGATCCAGGGACTAGTCCGATTGCCATTTTTAGAGTCAGGAAGGAATTTCCCCCTCTGAAGCAATTGGCGGGGCTTCAAATAGTTTTTTTTTTTTTGCCTCCCTGTGAGAAAAGTGTTTAGCAATAAACTCCTTATGCCAAATAACACAGGGGCATGCAGTCAAACTGAACATGTTTCCAATCCATCTTAAAGGTCCAGCTTAAAGAAAAAATATTATGCATTATTCACATCACATAGTCCTGGGTCCATGCAGGTAGTTTTCTGATTCTCTCAGTACGCCTTATAGGTTCACTTTCTTAAGGCCCATTGCATATTTCAGGTATTACAGTGGGACAAAAAACACCCACTTGCAACTATGTGACATCATAGCCATCTACTGAGGACAGTTCATGTCTAATCCTGTCGTAATGTTGAAGATCAGGACTGATCTTTATAGCAGTAAGAGCAGTCTCATAAGTCTCATCAGCTATTGGTAATGTATAAAATATATGCTGTCCCTCTGCTCCCAGGCAGTGAATAAGTAAAGCACACTTTCTAGCAGCAGAAATCTCCCCTTGGTCAGCAGCAATAATGTTATTTTCAAAAATACGGAGTATAACAGTGCTTTATTAGCAGATGCATGCATACATTACACAACAGTAACTTCCAACTCTATCACTCTTAAGCAGTATTGATAGTACTATACATACACAGTATAACTCATGTGCACAGTGACACCTGCAGGCCATTGGTATAAATACCACAGTGGCTTTTCTTCTCTCTCTCTCACAGAACAGGGCAGAGAGCAGCCTTAATTGAGTCATACCTTTTAACTCCAGGTGAGGCTAATCACCCCTCACTGCTGATCACACCCTTATTTTCACAGCCCTCTGTGCTGCCTCATTCTGGGAGGGATATATTTTCCATATATGATGTTTCCAACCATGCTACACTATGTATAATAATAATAATATTATTGTCATTTATCTTAGTGACCAATACTGAAATCATAGGCACATGGGTATTCCAGTTGTAGCATGCACATTGCAAGCCATACAGTAGAAGTAATGGACCTTACAATGTACAAAGTCAGCATTTCCAATATCAAAGCAGACAGTTTGGTGACTGTGGAACTTTTGTAGAACCCTAAGCTTTATTAAACACCACCAATCACCCTAAGAAGAAAAACATACCCAATCCATAAGTAGGTTCTATCCATATATTTATTTATTTTATTTTCCAGTATATGCTTTCCAAAGGCTTTTGCTTCAGAGGGAGTCATATTAATCTGTGTATTTGCTTTTATACATATTAGTGGAAAGAGCCATGAATATTTTCATACGGTAACCTCATCAACAGATGCTATTTAAAAGTGTCCTCCGATGGCCAGATTAGCATAACAATAGTTATGGTCTACATGCATTTATCAGGTTATATTTTCCGAATAAGGAATCTTTTAAGTCAACGCTAAAATCAAATTGTGCCTAATAAAAGAATGCATAAATTCAAGCAACTTTCAAATATTTTTAATATTTAGTAAACATTTTCAGTGCTTTTAAAGATATTTGTTAAAACACATTGCTATTGAAAGCAGCATTTGCTTAACTCCTAGTTGTGGTTGCAAAAGTCTTAGTTGCAGAGAAAAGAGAAGATGGCTGCCGTGAACTCCACTGGAGAGGACCTAGAAGGAGGGGTAAGTAACAGGTTAGGGCCATTTGCCGGCGGTGGGGGAGGTTAGGCCTGGGGGAGGAGGGACAGGTGCCTAAGCAGGGGAGGGATCTTTGCGCCTAGGGGTTGAATTCTCCTTTAAAGTACTAAGGGGCAGATTTATTAAAGTTCAAATTGAGAATTGTGAATTATCCAAACTCAATTCGAGTTTTAATTCGAATTTCGAGATTTATCATACGCCGGCCCTTTAAGAACTTAAATTCGACTATTCGCCGCCTAAAACCTGCTGAGTTCATGTATAAGTCAATGGGAGACATCCAGGGACCAATATGGACATGTTAGTAGCCTCCCTGACATTAAAGTTTTTTGCAGAGAAAAAACTTGAATTGAGTTTAGAAGAATTCAAATTAAATTTTTAGAGATCCAATTTTTTTTATAAATAACCCCCCAGTGGAATTTCGAGTATATTCAAATGTAATAAAATTTTTTAAAAAACTCACATGAATTTGAAATTCAACCTTTAAGAAATGTGCCTCCCCATGTCGGCTCTAAAAAGCTTTTATAATTGTTGTCCCACTAGCTACCTGTAGCCTGTGTAAAAAATTTTAAATGGACAATGCAATGAAAGTTACACTTGCAATGAAGCATGCTGGGTATGCAGCAGGTATTGATTCAGTACATGGAACAGGCAAATTTCCAGGACTGGCTCATGTTTCAGGTTTGAGGGCAAGTCAGAATGTTGAAGGAATTTCATGACTGGGGGGGGGGTAATTCAAATAATAAACTTGAAACATTGGGACAGATTTATTAAAGAGTGAACTGGGAGAATTCGAAAGCATTCCCACAAATTCAATCTATTCTTTAACTTAAGAACACTTTCTGTCAGCAAAATTATCCTGAAGTCAGGCAAGTATTAACAAATTGATATATCTATCAAAGCTGATAGATGTGCCAATTTGTCCGAATGTGCTTGCCTGCTTTGAAAAGTCAAACACATTCATTCTGTATGGATGTCAATATAGAGCTGCACTCAGCATCAGCTCATTCTAACATCCACCAAAATCATTAATAGCTGATGCAACTCAGGGATTAATAGTTAAAGGGGAACTATTGCGAAAATGAATATACATATATATATATATATATATATATATATATATATATATATATATATATATATATATATATATATAATATATATATTGTACGATTCGACATACTGAAATAAGAAACTTTCTAAATACAATCAACTAAAATTTCTGTAGCGTTTCTAAAATAATCAAGTTTATGTTCACTATGCTCTCAACATCTGTTTCTCTAGACTCTGTCTTCATGCAGGAGTTGGGTGTCAGATATTCATTTACAGTTAGATCCAATATATCTTATAGGGGGACTCCTTTTGCCTAGAAGATGTAGAGCTAATGTAGAGAGAATACAGCTCACTCACATTCCACATTGAAAGGGGGGTTGACAGGGAACTAGTTGGAATACCATGGGCCAAGGCAAACTAAATTTAAAATCTGCCAGGGAATCTGGGAGTTCCACACGGGCCAATTCATCCTTAATATTTTCATTAATGCCTCTCTGGAAATGAAATCTTTGTGCTGACTCATTCCAGTTAGTACCTGTAATGATTCTGCGGAATTCTGCTGCATATTCTGCTACAGATTTCTTGCCCTGATGCAGATGCAGGAGGGCTGCCTCTGCAGTAGCGCTCCTACTGGGGTCGTCAATACTAGCCCCATGGCCTGCAGAAAATCAGATTTGCTAGAATGGGATCTTGACGTTCTAAATAAGGAGAGGCCAAAGCCTCCTCTCCCAGAAGAGACACAATAAAGCCAACCTTGCTCTTGTCGATATCGAGACTGGAACTGAAAGTGCATGTGACATTGGTTTAGAAACCCTCGATATTTGCGCCTGTCCCCCAAAAATCTTTCTGGAAGGGGATATCATGTAGGTGAATGAACTGGATCTGGCGGCTGCCCTTGAAACTGAAGTAATTGGTTCTGCAGGGTAATAACTTGGTTTTGCAGGTCCTGTACACGACCTTGCAAGGTATGAATTACCTGGGCCTGATTCTGAATTGTCTGTGACATTGTTGCTATCTGTGCTGTAGCAGCAGCCTCTACACTGGAGGCATCCATCTTGGGAGGTGTAGTTGCGCAGTTATTCTGTAATGCTGGAGAAGTTTAACAGAGGACCCCGTTGACCAGTGTAGAATGAATAACAGTTATATAGACGAACACAAACAACTACAGTATATAGAGAGGATAAGGTTATTGAGGCTTACATATAGATCAGGTTCCAAACCAGAAGTCACCGGGGTTAACAGGAACGGGAGCTGTAGATTTATAATCCAGTGGAACAGGCAAGAAGATAAAGCCAGTACTCAAGGGGTTAACAGGAGTCAGATATGCAGAACTGTAATCCAAGGAAACAGGCAAGGAGATCCAGCCAGGCAGGAGTCAAGGAGTTAACAGGAGCCAGAGATGCAGAGTTGTAATCCAAGGGAACAGGCAAGGAAATCCAGCCAGGAGTCAAGGAGTTAACAGGAGCCAGAGGTGCAGAAACAGCGATCAGTGCGATCTGAGGGGAGGGGGCCTTAAGAAAGGAAACCTGAGCCAGCAGTGGGAAGGAGAAACCAAGGCAGAAGAGGGAGGAACTGCAGGAAGACAGTCTGGAGCACAGGAGGCAGGACCGGAACAGAAGAGGATCTTCAATTACTGCGCAACTTCCCCGGTGCACAAGGTAAATTTATACCCTGCTGGGGGAGGGGGCATGGCCAAAAAGCAGACCCTGTGGATGTGGCCAAAATGGACCCTGGGCCCCAGGTCATTACACCCAATTTATGCTCTGAAGGGCAGCCCTCAAGGTACTAAAATTAGCTTTTCTGAAATTCATGGTTTTTCTTACCCCAAGTGTATTTTTGTTTTTTGCACCAGACATTAAATGATGTAACATTATGGTCACTATTACCCAGGGGTTCAATGACTTGCACATTTGCTATAAGTTCTGGGTCATTTGAGATCACTAGATCCAGAATATAATTTCTTCTGGTTGGCTCCTCAACAACCTGTGCCATAAAATTGTCATGCAACAAGTTTATAAACTTGTTCATATTAACTGATCTGGCAGTATTGTTGCTCCAGTCTAGTTGCTCCAGTCAATATCTGGGTAATTAAAATCCCCCATTATCATTACTTTACCCAAACTAGCAGCCTTTTCTATTTGCTTCAGGAGCTTAACCTCCTCCTCCTCACTTACATTAGGGGGTCTATAGCATACACCTACAATTAATTTGCTGGACTCTTTACAATTGGTGAAGAACTCCACCCATAAGACTTGTGCACCCTCATTTTCTAACATAACCACATCCTTTATAATGTCCAAAGTAGAAATAATATGATGCCACAAACCATGTATAAGGTTGTTAATAGCTCAATCAGACAGTGATATGGATGTGTAGTATATTCCCCCTTTATTATTGAGTTACATTTACTGCAATTCAGGCATGGAAAGGTCTAATTTTTTTGGTTTAGCTAGGACCTAGGACCTGGTGTTGCTGTTATGTTTAGATCTGTTTATTCTCATACAAAAGAGGGAAAAAATATTGCAAACTCTCTGGTAAGGGCTGAACAAAACAGATCTGAACATAACAGCAACACCAGGTTTCTAGCTACACCAAAAAATGGGACCTTCCCATGCCTGAATTGCAGTAAATGTAACTCAACAATAAAGGGGGAATATATCACACATCCATACCAAGGACATAAGATTCCTATTACACAGTATAATACCTGCCATTCTGATCACGTAATATATGGTCTAAATTGCCCTTGTGGCAAATTGTATGTGGGACAAACGACACGAGCAGTCAAAGTTAGGATTGGAGAGCATAAGAGGTCTATTGGTTCTTTTGATCCTAACAATAAAAAGACACACACATCTGTTGGCAGACATTTTTCTAATGATAAACACAGTGCAATAAGCCTAAAATGGATGGCCTTACATAAGGTGAACATGCCTACCAGAGGGGGTGATAAAAAAAAACTTTCTTTTACAGCAAGAAGCCAAATGGATAGAATTACTAAACACAATAGAACCAAAAGGAATGAATGAAGATTTGAGCTGGAAATGCTTTTTATAATTTATGTTATGCATCTTGAGATTATTTTATACTAATTGTAACATTTTCTTACAGACAGATACTACCATCTGGTTACTTTGTTACAAATAAATGAACAATTACGTTTGGACTGCAAACAACCAGATGGTAGGATACATTTTCCTAACATTGATACATTGTTTAAAAAGTATATGTTCAAGTATGGTCAGCTGTGGGATAGACTGAAATATAGTATCCAGTTTCTAACTGTAATGTAATACACATACCTGGCCTGAAGATGGAGTTGGTATATAATTGTTTGATCAAATGATTGGTGTGGGAAGGGATTGTTGGCCTTAAAAAGCCTAGGACACTCAGTATGTTGTTAACTGCACCAGAGGAAGGACCCAAGTGGTCAACATGTAGTGCAATGCAGCTTGAATAAATTAATTAACTATTTCAGCACATCAGCTCTCCAGTGAATACTAATTTTCTACATGATATCAATTCCTTTATATAAGTTTTTAAACCCTGCCTAACAAACAGACATCCTTTTCTATTGCCTCTGTCCCTCCGTATAAACGCTGATATTCACTGACCAGTCATGCTACTCATTCAGCCACACCAATCACATCATATTTTCCCTCCAGCTCTCCCATTTTACCAGTCAAAAAAATCTCCTCCATCCTTCTAGTCATCTTCTCCCCAAAAACAGCTGCACCATCATCATTGAGGTGCGGCCCATCCTTAGCAAAGAGCCTGTAGTCCATTGAGAAATCAGCCAAGTTCTCCAAAAACCCAAAACCCTCCTCCCTACACCTCTCTCTCTCTCTCTCTCTCTCTCTCTCTCTCTCTCTCTCTCTCTCTCTCTCTCTCTCTCTCTCTCTCTCTCTCTCTCAGCCACCCATTAATCTCCCTAATCTCTTGCTGTCTCCTTAGTGTTGCTCATGGCACAGATAATTTACCTTGGAAGTCCTCGCCCTCAACTTTACACCTAGTTTTTTAAAATTGTTCTTGAGGACTTCACCACCTCCTCTAACTTTGTCATTGGTACCTTTGTGTACAAAGACTGCAGGATCTTCCCCAGCCCCTCCCAATAATCTGTCCACTTGTTCCACCACATGCCGAACCCTGCATTTGTTTTTGCATGGGTTCAATATTCTGTTTTGAAAGAATCTGTTCCTGTTAGATGGAGTTGACCATGCTGATGTATCTAGCATAAAAAGCATGAGGAAAAATGTAATAGCTTTGTGTGACATGTTTAAATAAAGACAGAAATGGAAAGGGAAAAAATGTGATATATTTGAAAGATTGCACGCAATTACCTTAACCCAATGATTTGCCTGTATCATCCTTCAAAAGATAAAAGAAAAAAATAACATGACAACATTGTCAGTATTATATCCTCGTACATCTCTCTGAATATTAATAACAGTTCCATACACATAAGCTCAGAGGAATCCTATTCATCAATAAAGAAAGACAAGGCCATCGATTGAACTGAAAATAATTGTGGTTTCATCCTTACGTGCACAAACAACTTTTACTTTGAGAACAGTGAATATGTGAAATTCTCTCTATCTAATGAGGTTGGACACTAGGTTTTCATGAAAGAACTGTATACATTTGTCAAAAATTACAAAACACAAGGACAGTGGCATTACTGCCTATACGGCATTGTTCATCCATGGATTATGTTTATCTCTCATGAGCAGGGCCCCATTTACTTTCTGTTCTGGCGAGTAGTCGTGTGTGTAGCCTGGTAGGTTTCATAAATATCCCCTTCTATTGTACAGTTTTGCAGACTATGTTGGCATTTCATATAAATAACAATAATAAGAAAAAAAGCAGCACTATTATCTATGCATTTTTTTCCTGTCATGAGATTCTGGCTTAGTCTTACCCAAGACCCCTTGTGGTCTTATATCATAGGCCTGAGGATTTCTTCTTCATACAAGAGAATGTTAGGGGGAAAATAAATACAGCATAATCATGTTGACGTAACCTCAAAAAATTTGACTTTGTTTGTGTTTGGAAAGGGAGATGAACATCAGGTTCTGGAGGGGATTTAATATGATATATGACAGCAGCTGGTCTGAACTGTTGGTACTTGTGGTTCTTATAGGAGAAACAAACCCTTAAAAAAAACCCTACCCTACATAGACAACCCCTCCCCCCCAGCCTAGCTGCCCCCCGGGCAAATGCCCCTAACTCTTTACTTACCCGTCAGTGCAGATTCTGTCCAGTGGACTTCACAGGCGCCATCTTCAGCCGCTTCGGAGTGAGACCGGTGAAGCAGCAATTTTCGTGAGTTTTGACACATGGTGTCACGGCCGGCACCCAATACCAGAACAAATGCCAAGGACCCTGGTCTCGGCTCGGCTTCACCAGTAGTGTGACCACCTCTGGGCTTTGGGAGGAGCCTTCAGCTTAATTGGCTGCCACCTGGACTTAACAAGGGGTACAAGGCGAGGTGTTCTGGCTGGCAAAGGAGCATGACCGGATAGCAAGAGTCTTTGGGCAGAAGGTCAAGGACAAGGCGTCTGGTGGAAACGGAAAAGACCGGATCAGGACAGGCAGATAACAGAATCGTCAGGCAGGCAAGGGTCAAACCGGGTAGTCAATCAACGGGTTAACCAGGAAGAGTTGTCGTAGGCAGGCAAGGGTCAGGATACAGAATGCAGAGTAGTCAAGAACAGGCAGGGTCAAACACGGATAATCAGTCAGGATAGCAAATTCAGGAACAGGTAGCACAAAGCTCAGGAAACCACAGGATATGATCCTATAACGGGCACTGGCTACAGGTCTGAATGGGCCTTAAATAGGGTCCCAATTTGCGCCAAAATGTGGGCAATTTCACGCCATTGCGCGCTGGCGCAATCACGCCCTAGGGATCCAAGATGGTGCCGGCAAGGGGAGAACAGGAGCGGCGCAGCGGGCGTCCATGCCGAGGATGCGGCGTGGACCCTTCTGCCCACTAGACCACCACGTTAGGTTTCTTACATATGGTCAGTTGTCGCGAAACAGAAGTTTGCTTCAACTGCGCATGCGCCAATTCGCCAGTCTCATTTAGAAGATTACCGAAGGGAAGAAGATGGCGCAGATGAACTCCACTGGACAAAATCTGCATGGAGGGAGTAAGTAAAGAGTTAGGGGCATTTGCCTGGGGGGGTAGGGTTTTTTTAATTAAGGATTTGTTTCTCCTTTATGGGCATAAAGTATATGGAATGAAACCCGTGGCTTTGTTGATGCTATAAATGTGTTGTGCACTAAGAATGTTGAGGTATGTAAAATTAAATTATGGCATAAATGTATAGAATTGTAGAAAAATAATAGATTAAAATTAAAATATCCTAAAATGAAATAGTGAATTGGGTTCCAGTGTGATACAGTATCTACTGTACATTTGTACCAACCTAATTTAGCAAGTATGCATACATATACAGTATATATGTTATAAGCTTAACTAGCGTATTTGTTGCAACATTACCTAAATATTACTAAATATTTTTGTTCATCTAAGCCTGTGTGTTAAGCACCTACAGTATATGGAGTGAGTATATTTCTCATATGTAACTAGAATTTGTGTGGTTGTACTGTACAATACAGCTATGACTACATTATAATTATGAATCTGGTATCTTCTATCACTTCATTCTGTTGGTTATTGTACAAAAGATCAAATAAGGCAGAAGCAAAAAAAACAGATGCATCAAAAACCATGTGTGACACAGATGTTGGCATGGATTATCCGGTAGTCTGAACTGAACTGACATTTACAGAGTTGAAGGTCGGTTTGAGCCTGTGTCTGTTTTTTCCCTCATATCCAACATCACTGAAATCTGATTGGTAAGGCTTTAATATTTATATTTATAAGAACTATTTTATTTGATAGTATGTGCAGCTATTATTAAAGAGTGATTAGTAGAAGAATGTTCCTCTGATGTAAGAAGGACATGTCCCAGTATATCTACTTATATTTTAATAATATGCAAATGATACCCATCTGTCTGTTGATTTATCTTCTAACTGATAATAAGTATTTAACTAGTGTACATTTTGGATACAACCTGGAGGACCCAAATACCTTTTTTCCTTAAAGAAATGTTCAGTGCAAATAGAAGAAAACTTGAGGGTCTCAGTTCTAAACTGTGCCTTAGGGTAACGAAAGCAACGAAAACATCTTGAAATTGCCGAAACCCCCGACACAACCAAATATCAATGGGACTGTTCCCATTGACTTTTAGCAACCTCGACAGGTTTGAGATGCCGTGTTTTTATATTCAGGCTTTTTAGCCCTCTGGGTTTAATAAATTCCAGAAAATTCATTTAAAAGCCTATTATAACACAAAAAAGGGAATTTCGGGTATTCGGAGCTTAGTAAATAACCCCCTAGGTGGTGTGATGGTTACCAGCTCCTGATTAGCACTTTATTCCAGGCTAAACTAAGGACTGTAGGCTAAGGTGATCTTGTAGAAATTCATTACATACATCAATTAAGGTTTATTAGGTAGTTGAAACAGACCAGGAAATAGGCAGTACTTTAGTCTGCAATCACCCTTTATTGGTGTTATATCACAACATGTTTTGGGAGCTAGTCCCTTTTTCAAGTGATACCGAAAAAACACTTAGAAACACTTTAAATAACCTGAAGACCACAGCCCCCCTTCCCCTGATTTAGAGTTTTTCTTAAAAACGTTTCACCACTCATCCGAGTGGCTTCTTCAGTTCAACTAGAGTGGTAGGGAATTCCCTGACATTTAAACCCTTGAGGGTAGTAAAGTCACAGACATCCAATCACAATGGTTCCATTGAACGTCTGTAAGGTGTTGGCTGAAACTCACAGATATGTGAAAGTGTGATACATATTTTCATTGAGGCAGATGTTAATCTTTCAATGTACATGACTGGAAGTGTGAATTGTTGTTGAAGGATGTCAAATTTGTATTGTATATTGATGACACACAGTGTTGCAAGCCCCCTCCTCTGTTCAGGGATGGTTTTGCCACTTTGGCCTAAATGGCCTCTTTCACACTTTTTTCAAACCATTTGTCCTCTCTTTCCAAAATGTGTACATTGTTGTCCTTTGGCCCTTTTCCTTGAGATGTAAATAGACTGCTAAGTCTAGTTCTGAGGAGAAAACCCTTCTATGTTGGGAAATTCTCTTACAGAGTGGTTGCTTTGTCTCCCCAATGTATAGATTGGAGCACTCCTCACTAAACTGGACAGCATAGACCACATTGCTCTTCATGTGCTTTGATGTTTGGTCTTTAGGGTGCACCAACTTCTGTCTTAGGGTGTTGCTGGGTTTGAAATACACAGGAATGTGATGTTTCTTGAACATTCTCCTAAGTTTTTCCGATATTCCAGCCACATATAGGATGACTATGTTGCTACGCCTGCTAGGCTCTTCTCCTCTGTTACTTGGTTTGGTCTTTTTGCTTGGCTTAGATTTTGTTTTGATAAAGGCCCAATCTGGGCAACCACAAATTTTCAGAGCTCCTTTCAGATTTTGGTATTCTTTCTTTTTTGCTTCTGCACTGATTGCCACAGTTTCAGCCGATGGTGTAAAGTTCTTATAACCCACAGTTTATTTTCCAGAGGGTGATGAGAATCAAACAACAAATGGTGATCAGCGTGAGTGGGTTTCCTGTATACTTTAATAACTAGGTTTCATCCCTCCTTAATAACTATTTCACAGTCCAAAAATGCCAGTTTGCCATCTTTAATCTTCCCTAGTGAACCTGATGTTTTTGTCCATCGAGTTTATATGTTGAGTGAAAGCTGGAACCTCATGTGCTTTAATTTTGACCCAGATGTCGTCCACATATCTGAACCAATGACTCGGTGCTGTTTCCTTGAAGGTATTCAGGGCTTTCTTTTCTACTTCTTCCATGTTCACAGCCATGTTTTTGTCTATGCTTGAAATAAGTGGTATTAAGGCATAGGTCCAGTAAGGAGCAAACTTGTTCTTGGCTCAGGGAATCCTGCATATGGACCTTTGATTCATTAGCTTCAAAGACTAAGTAGACTGGATTAACTTTAATTCACACTTCCTAATGCTGGTCTCCATTCTTTACATTGCCTGCTTCTAACTACACGCAGCAGTGAAACAGCCTTAAGTAAACCCACAAAGTCTGACTCCAAGATATCTGTGTGGAATAAATTACTATATTCACACTTAAGTACATAGAAAAATGCAATGTTACCACCAACACCAACAATAGGACTTTCAATATCAGTAAGGATATAGTTTATGTCCACTGAGGAATCTAATTTCTGCTACCCCAAGGTTTATATAGTTTATAGTTATTGCAATATTAAACAAAAACAAACAAAACTTAGCTAAAAGTAGATCCCTTGGGCCTCGTGCAAAGTTGTGCACCAGATGCATCTGCATTTGTGAACACCATTGAATTATAATTGCAAAACGTCTCTTGACAAATGATTAATACACTGTAAAGTAAAAAAAAAAAAACGGTACCACAAGAAGTGAAGTCAATGTATGCAAACTGACTTGACTCAAGAATAAAACCCTTGCCTTACCAGTGTATGTGGTAGTGAAGACATTAAGATGGAGTCTGAGCTTGTTTCTGTGATTGATGTTGCATCTGATCAGTATACAGCATGCATTCTTCTCAGGAGGCTTTCTATGATGGCTTTGATATCGATGATACCCTTGTTTATTACATGGAAACTATACATTGCAGTGGATTTAGTGGTCCATCTGGGGCTATAACATTGAGAGATGCAATATTTGTATTCTGCTGCTGGAAGCGTGCCCAGGTAGAATAGATAGATTTAAATATCTCCCTATTTTTTTGGGGTCTTACATTATAAATACTTCTATTAAATTAATTTGTTCAGCAGTGTTGGTTTTGTCATGTTAGACTTTACCAATTTAAGTTATTATAAATAAAATGAATTAAATAAAGGGGACTTATAGTAGTTTTTAAACTCCAATCTTCATGTAGGCAATTATAAATAATATATGGCGACTGGTTAAAGGAGAACTAAATACTAAGGGGGTTATTTATCAAAGGCTGAATTTCGAAGTTATGTGATTTTTTTTAACTCTAACAAATTCGAATGTACTAAAAACTGGAATGGGAGGTTATTTATGAAAAAATGTCTAACATTCAATCGAATAGGAACGACCTGAAAATATAAACTTTATATGGAACTGTTATAAGAAAATGGGCAGTCTAATATATAATGCACTCCTGCACTGGGGACACGTGAGGATCTATATAACTCACTAGTAGATATTACTCTGACTGTCTTTCTAACACAGTCCTTTAAGTATCACAGACCCAATCACTCCGGAAGTGCTTAATGAACACACAGTTCAGTTCAATATCCCTTTCTCAAGAGCTCTTATACCCCATGTAGCGCTACCTTTTACCAAAAGCACCTCTCCCTTTGGACACAGCAACTTCCACATGCCAGGTGCACAAACAAGACCTGTCCTCACACAGGGGCCCCACACTTGTAGCCCTGCCATTGCTCTCCCTTGG
This sequence comes from Xenopus laevis, assembly GCF_017654675.1. NCBI lineage: Eukaryota > Metazoa > Chordata > Amphibia > Anura > Pipidae > Xenopus > Xenopus laevis. The sequence continues at coordinate 87,906,368 of NC_054382.1, read as the reverse complement.
GTGGCTCAATCACCTGGGTGCTCTCAGAGGCAGTCACACTGGAGATTACAGGCAGTTCTGCATCAGGCTCCACAGTAGCACCTTTCACCTCCTGAGTTTCTAGCAGTTTGGCAGGGAACTCACTGTACTTCTAGAGTGGCAGAACTTTTATCTAGATCTGCACAGCACGAAACAACAGCCAGTTTGTCTTCTCGACAGCCTCACACACACTGATTCTGGCTGAATGCTGCAGCAGGGGTACTTTAATAGCCTGTTAGGACTCAACCTGGTGGTCTTATGGGCTGGCGGGGACACCTGTCACAGTGATCCTCTTCCTCTGGTGATGTGTTCTCCTATGGCATGCGTAGCATGCACTTTTGGATTTTACTCGCTGTGCATATGATATCATCACGTTTTGGTGTGAAAGTTTAAATATTTAAAGGGACCCCGAGCCAAAAATCATTACCGTTGTTAGGTCTATTCTGATTCTGAGTTCCTGGGTGCACTTATCTGTCTGTTATACTCTGGTTTTTGATCCCTGCCTGCTTGACTATTCTTGAACTCTGCCTGTACCGACCTGGCCTGGCTGATCTTGCTTGAACTGTACCTGTACCAACCCCAGGCCGTCTGACCTTGCTTCAACTCTGCCTGATCTGACCCTTGCCTTCCTGACCTCGCTATCTGCTTGGTGTTGGTGTCATCTTCCTTCCTAGATACTTGGTATGTTCAGAACACTTGCTTTGCTCCTCTCATTTGAAGACCTGGCGGCATCTGTGTAGCCGAGGGCTCCTCCCAAAGCCAAAGGCGGTTGCTAAAGACAGAAGATTGAGCTGTGACCAGTAGCCTAGCACTTGTTCTGAATTTAGGGAGCCGTTCGTGACATAATTTCTCTCTGGCAACCCCTTGCATTTGGCTCAAAATCCAGGCTCAATCCAGGATCATTGAGCCTCCTCTTTTTCCCCAGACATCCTCTGGGGCTTCTAGCAAATAGGTCACTTTCCTGCCTGTAATGGGGCTCAGTGATGTCACAGGAAAAAAAAGGGGGGAAGCATGTCTAGTCCACTGCAGTTATATTGTGACATTTATATACTTTGTGTATATTTTGAGTCAGTCACTAAACTCAGAAAGTGACAGCAGTACAGAGCTTGTGCAGTAAATCAGCAGAAAAAAGATGGGGAGCTACTGGGGCATCTTTGGAGACACAGATCTTTACTGCTAAAGGGCTATGGTTGCCTTGGGCTGGTACAGAAGCCCAAAACATAATGTACAACATTTTAAGCCTACTTATTTAGTTAAGCTTTAGTTCTCCTTTAAATTTGGTATAAAAAACCATTGTTATATTAACTGTTGTCTGCTTGCCTACCAGATGAAGATTGGCTGTCACCCTAGAGTGCAAAGTTGTTTTTTTTCAGTTGGAGTTTGAACTGCAGTGTGTTCACAAAGCATATATTAACTCAGCACAGAGGAAAACATTTTTACAGTTTACATGCTTTCCTCCATCAAAGCCATTTACTATACACATAGGAGAGTGTCTGGGGCTGGGGCATTTAATAAAATTGCTGATTAGCACTAGATCGGCAGTTAGATTTGATCATTTAGTAGAAACTAGTGATGGGCGAAATCATTGAAAATTCGTCGAAATGCATTGAAGTCTATAGGTGACAAATTTTGTTTGACACGCAACAATATTTCAAGTCCAAAAATATATTCCAAAACATTCTTTCAAAGTTAAAAAAATTATTTTTTATTTAGCATAAACATTAAAAAGTAGACATACAGACCAATTGATGTTTCGATTGTTGTTTGCCACGCAACAATATTTGTCAGTCATGGTTTTACGGCAAAAAAACAAATGAGAAGAAGAGCAGCAGAGGGAAAAAATGCTATTGACTTGCAAATTTTCACCATTTCTGGTATTTTTTCACAATTTCACAGAGCGCAGTGGGACCGATTTGCTCATCACTAGTTGCTTTTAGTTACTAGACTAGAAAAAAGTCATTATTTCTAAATAAACCTACTGTATATAATAAACAATAAACAGTAATTGAAATAACAGAGAAACTATAATTTAAAAATGAATCTGCTTTTGTGCCTGTTAACATCACCATTCATTAAGAGCATCTCCCTTTAAGCATTCACATCTTTACTAAGACTTTTGCTTGCTTGCTACAGGTTAAATTATTGCAGAGGTTGAAAAGTCACCAGAAATTTCATTTGACAACTGATTTTAGAAATTTATAGTGCATTAAAACAGTGTTAATAAAATAATTATGTCAGATCCTAAAAAGAATAAATCAGAGGAAAATAGCCTTTATCGTGTGAATAATTAAATGCTTTGATATTTACAGTCCACTCACGCATGTTGGATGCTTTAAATCTTTAATGCAAGAATTGAACATTAGCATAGTTTTGCATTTTAACAGCCATCAACGATAGAACAAAAAGGAAGAACAGAAGCCTAAATAATTTGATGACTTTTTCCAAGGCAATAGAAATGTTTTTCAAGGTTTATTGGGCAACATTCCTCCTTTTGCATCTTATGGTGTAAAGTAAGGTATTGCAAATATAATGTCCCTTTTACGAACATTTGTATTTTTTTCTTCTCCATGAATCACATTTTTTAGCTTAATTCTGCACTTTGCCACATGCAAATTTTTTCGCGAAACTGAGTCAGAAAAATTTGCAGCAAAAAATTTTGCTGCTACAAAAAAGTCACCATAAAAAAGCGCATTGACTTGCATTTGGACAAAAAAGCCCCCGAGACAAAAAATTCTCACCATAAGAAAAAACGCCCATGTTGACTTTAATGTATTTGGAATGAGAAAAAATTGTTGCACACTTAGAAAATTGTTGAACGCATAAACATTTTTTGAGTGCCCATTGACGTCAATGCATTTTGCAAATTTTTTTGCTGGGACAGATTTGCTCATCACTAAAGCCCACTGCACAATATGCTCTGGCAGACCCTGAACAACAATATATCTCTGTGAGACAATATACAAGCTAATTGATCTTGAAAAAATGTATGCCACTGCTACCTTAGATAATTGATTTCCTGTTAAGCGTACATAAAAAAGAATGTTATTGTTCAGAGAGTCTATTTACAAAAGAACCCATCACTAAAAATGCAAAACAGCAAGCAGCTTTCATACTACAATACAGTTTGTTTTGTGTAGCATATTATTTTGGGAAACAAACATTAAAGGGCTTCATGCACACAGTTTGTTATGTCATTATTCAGAGTGCCTCTGGTTTTTCCTGCCTGCAAGAAAATAACATCGATACAGGCCTTAGCGTAGAATTGTAATTGTATTTAGATGAGCCTGCAGACAAAGTATATTTTAGGAATATTCTGTGATCTCATATTTCGGAATAATAAAAACAGTTAGAAGGATAATCTAAAGGAGCTGTTTGTGGTCAGTGTTCTGCTTTATTTTATTTTATTTTATGGAGAGCCTGCTTCTTCAACGGCCCTTCTTACATATTCTGCTGGCCACAGACTGCAAACATGCAGTCGTTCGAGATTAATATTCCTATTATTTTTGGATTATGTGTTGATTGTCCTGACATTTTTGTACCATGCCAGTCGTTTCGATTTATATCAGCTACTAATAAGATCTCTGCATGTATTGCCTATCTGACAATATCAATAGGTGACTGTCACTACTATGACTTTTGTACGATTGCTGTCTGTAGATTAATGGCCAGAACATTGTCTGATTTGTTATTTTTTCTACTTATTTTAATCTGAATGGTTAATGGTAGATTGTCAGACTGATATGAACCAGCTTTTGTCGCACAAAGAATAAAATCTACACGTGCATATTGCTAGCTTTACTTGAACACTAAACAACGGTGTCTATTATTCCATTCTGCATGTTGCATCACCATCCTAAGCCTACAACACAGAATTAGAACCATAATTTGTATATGCAAATGAGCTAAATCACAGTAGGGAAAGAAAAGGCACCTTCCATTATTCAGTGGTCTAAAGTCACGTGATTGTAAGGATTCACTTTAGTCAGACACTTGGAATTAGGCAAAATTTGAAAAAAAAATTATTGAATTTGGCTGAATCCTACACTTCTTCTGGAATACAATGCATCCCTACTGAAGGAAATACTTGTCAATATACAAATATCAAACATTGGATAGAAAGTAATGAGACGCCCTTTGGTAAAACTTTAGATGTTTTTGGAACACTGTCATAAATGTCCCGACCATTCATTAAGAAAGAAAAGAAGAAAAAGGGAGAATTGTTTTCATACTTCCCATAATTCTCCTTTCCTGGTCACTCTCCATATCAGCATTACACCCAGGGTAGGCCCCTCCCATCCCTGCCCCTAGACCAGAAAGTCCCTCCCTCTCCAAAACTCTTAAAGGTACTCCCCAGACTCACATCCATTGTCTAATACCAAGTTAGTCTACAAGGGTGGAGAATGCTGATATGGAGAGTGACCAGGAAAGGAGAATTACACCTGGATTTACCAAGCCATCAAAACTTTGGGTGCGAAAAAACACCAAAAACTATGTGTCCGCTCCTCAAGTAATGCAAAAAAGTTTTAATTTAATTTAAGATACAAAAGCAAGGTGAGCCCCTGCTGCAAATGCATGATTGCTGGAAACCGAGAATCTAGAGAATAATGTCTAATGAAGGTTCTAACTGAAGACCAGGAAGCTACATCGCAAATCTGTGAAGTTGGAACCTCCGCTAATGCTGCCCAGGATGCAGCAATTACCCTCGACGAGTGAGAGCTCAAGCCTTCTGGAGCTAGCTTGCCCTGAGACTGGTATGCTTTGGAAATACATAGACAAATCCATCTACTGATGGTCGAAGATGAAGCCGCCTGTAACTTGTGACAGCCTGCGGGGACTATGAACAGTCTATCTGATTTCCTGAAGGAACTTGTAACTTCCAAATAATGGACTAGACACCATACTGGATCAATTTTGCGCATCTCTTCTTCTTCTGCATTATCTGATTTGAATAAAGGGAGTGTGACTTTCTTTTTGAGATGAAAAGAGGATACCCACCTTGGGTAAAAAAGATTTATCTGGTCTCAATACGACTTTATCATGCGCCTGTAATTCTCCTACTCTTGAGGCGGAAGCTATAGCCACCAGGAAAAGAGTCCTGAGAGTTAGCAACCAAAAGGAAATAACCTCCAACGGTTCAAACGGATCCAAGGTCAAAGCTTTCAGCACTAAAGGAAGACTCCAAACCACTGATGCCCTTCTTTCTGGCGGACGCAATTTGAGGGCAGCCATGAAAAATCTTTTAATCATTGGATCCTCGGCCCAAGATCTATTAGTCAATGCCGAGATGGCAGATACATGGACCTTAAGAGTCCTGTACTGAAGGCCTTTCTCCAAACCCTCCTGCAGGAAGCCCAAAATCTGAGATAACGAAATCTCTTCTGACTCTTCTTTTTGTTGCTTCTATCTCAGAAATCTTTCCCAAATTCTGTAATAAGTCAAAGAAGTAGAGGGTTTTCTGGACCTTAAAAGAGTCTAAACTACCGCTTCTGAAAAACCTAAAGCCTCCAATCTCTTGCGCTCAATCTCTATGCCTGAAGAGACAAAGCCCCTGGGTTTGGATGTAGGACCAGCCTCTGATTTAACAGATCCTTCCTCCTGGGGAGAGGCCATGGTGGCACGATTGCCAGTCTTAGTAGGAGTGGATACCATGGTCTGCGCGGCCATTTTGGGGCAATCAAGAGCAATTCGGCCTTGTCCTGAATAACATTCTGAAGTGTCTGAAAAATGAGTGGAAATAGAGGAAATGCATACATCAGATGAAAAGTCCAATCCTGCAGGAGTGCATCCACTGCCTGTGCTCTTGGACAAAACCTCCTGGAAAAGAAGATCGGACATTGGGTGTTGCTGCTCGAAGCCATCAGATCAATGTCTGGTAGTGCCCATCTTTCCACCAGCATCTGAAACACCTCCTGATGCAAAGACCACCCGTGAATCGACAGTATGTTTCGACTGAGGAAATCAACCTTCTGGTTCTCTATTCCCGGAAGATAGGCTGCTATCAAAAGAACTACATTTTTCTCTGCCCAAGAAATAATCGACTGAACCTCCTGAAGCAAGGATCTGCTCCTGGTTCCCCCCTGCTTCTTGACATATGCCATTGCCGAAGTGTTGTCTATTAGCATTCTGACCGAGGAGCCCTGAAGAACTTGGGCAAACGAAAATAGGGCATTCTTTGCTGCTCTGATCTCCAGTATGTTGGAAGGAACACTCCTCTGCTGGAAGGCCCACTTCGTGACTGGAATGGTTGCTGCCATGGAACCTAAAAGAGACATAAGCCCCTGAGCCGAGACTTGAGACTTTTCCAATATGAAGGTTGTCTGGGAAATTAAGGCTTGAGCCTTTTGATAAGGAAGCAACACTGTCCCCCCTAGGGTGTTGAAAATCCCTCCCAGGTACAGTAGTGATTGAGAGGGGGTAAGTTGGCTCTTCTTCCAGTTTATCAACCAGCCGTGAGCCTGCAAACACTTCAATACTCGCTTCCGATGCATTATGAGAGTCTCCCTGCATCTTGCTGACAACAGGATGTCGTCCAAGTAATGCCATATGGATATCCCCTCTAATCTTAGAGCTGCTACCAAGGTTACCCGTACCTTGGAAAACACCCTTGGGGTAGTTGACAGACCAAATGGCAGGCAATGGAACTGGAAAGAGAAAATGAAATCAACGCTGATGAGCCTCTATGACTGAAATGTGGAGGTATGCATCCTGAAGGTCTATCGAGAGGAGCCAATTTTCTGGCAGTACTGCTGCAATTATGGAAAAGATGGATTCCATTTTGAATTTTTGTGACTTCAGAAATTTGTTGACCTCCCGAGGTCTCTACTAGGAACAGGACTGAATAAATTCCTTTGTTTAACTCTCTCGGCAGAACTGGTACTACTGCTCTTACATCTACCAGCCACTGTACATATTGATCCAAGACTCTTCTCTATTCTCTTGAAGAAAAGTATGGTGACACTACAAAAATGTCTTCTGCTGGAACTGAAGTAAACTCCAAACAATAACCTCTTGTCAGAATGTTCAAAACCCATTGGTCTGAAATGGGTTTTGAACCCATTGGTGCTATTTTTCTTATGTATATAAATACTTTTTACTTATTCTACACATTTTTTTATTTTATTTATTTAAGTATTTATTTATTTATTTATTTATTTGTTGTCAAATTGATAGGAATTTGCTCCAAAAGGAATTAAGGTGGATGTATGAATTGAATACACTCTGGCCTAATGGTTTGAACGATGACAGTAAATTTGGAGTTTTTTTATAGACTGCTAAATGATTAATAGATCAAAATTGGCAAGTATAACGACATAAGAACTGATAAGAATTAACCACTCGTGTTGTAACAAATAAATAAATAAATACTTAAATAAATAAAATAAAAAAATGTATAGAATAAGTAAAAAGTCTGTATATACATAAGAAAAATAGCACCAATTTAAAGTATTATACGAAAAAGCAGCATCAGTGGGGTTAAAGAATTGGTTTAACCCTTTTGTGTTAAATTTCACCACAAGATGGGCTATAAGAGGCGAGCAAAGATGACATCACTAAGCCCTGACGAAGCCGCTCAAGGTGAAACGCGCGTTGGCCATGTGGAGGAAAAGAACGCTCTCACAAATGTGCATTCCTATCATTATTAACATACATGAGGAATGAGAGTCGGGATCCTTTGATTCTACAATCAGCTCTTTAAGTGCCAGCCAGGATGGATCTGCTAGCGATGAAGCCGCCAAAGAAACTACACTGATACGGTGGTAAAGTATATCTGACTCGCGGCTGAATGGCAGGCAACTTGATATTATCTGCAATTATATGAGCCGGTTGCGCTATTAAATGTCCAGAACTTTAGCGATTTTGCAATACGAAGGTTCAGCTCTTCATGACTTACAATTTGAAGCAGCCTTAATACCTTCCTATACTTTGCAACATTGCATCGTACCAGTGGCAACTAAGTGGAAACGAGTTGCATACATTGTTACAGAGGGATCTTTGTGCAACAAATTAAGCGGTGCACTGTGACTTTGCTAAAGAATCGTTCAGAAATTGGATAATAATCATTTACAAATATGGAATGCCTAACAGGATGATGTGCTCACTTTTCCTCCTTAATGCCTCATCAATTTTATTCTAATCAATGAGAAAGCTGCTATAATTAATTTTTAAAAAAATTGGTGCTCCACGTCCAGACTCCCTCCCAATTGTACCATTATAGATACCCCAACGCCTTATGACTATGTTATTCTTTACATTGTATGCTAACAGTATGTCCTTCCCCCCGTATCTCTGATCTTCCACCCCCCCCTTTTTTTTTTTTCTCCCCCTTTATTTTTTCTGCACTGTATAATGTTTGTTATCAGTTGTATTGTTTATGACAATTACTAACAGGATACCGTGTGCCACGGATAGCCTAATTTATGCGTAATTGAACTCAATAAAACTTGTCAGTTTAAAAAAAAAAAAAAAATTGGTGCTAACTTGAAATGGACTACAGTATATACACATGAATTTTGGTGAATTAATTATATATTGAGGAATTAATATTGTATAGTATTTATCACTTTTTTGTATGATGTAATTAAAAAACCTCAATTAATTGAATTTATTGTACTCCAATGATTAATTAATTATTAAATTGATTACACGAAGTGATCTACTGTGTGCGAAAAATAAGATCTTTAAATCGTTATCCCTATTTAATTGCATACATCTTATGCACCGCCATACAAGGCTTTATTAAACTTCAAATTTCAAAATTAATAGTGTGCGCTGCCAATATACATGTAACATACAGTTATTTGTTTACCTGCCTTTGTGATTTAGATGCCTCAAATGTTTTGTGCATTTTTTATGTTGTTTTTCCACCCCTGTGTTTGTAATTTGGTTTAAAAAAAAAAACAGGCAAATCGGCAGTTAAGATACCTGCAGAGCAACATGCTACATATTTTTGTCTGGATTTAATGCTGGGTTTAATCTGGATCTTATGTTTACACAGTTGAGCAAGCCCTATGACTGTTTAAAATGAAAACAGCTACATCTTCTATTCTCTAATGCACTTGAGCAACCAGTATTACCATATTTTATTTATAGACCCCAGGATATTTGTGCAGAAAAAGGCAACATTCTAAAGTAAGCATGTAAGAGAAATGTTAGTTTTAAGCAATGCAATTCAAACAAATCAGACTCAAAAATTCAATTTTGGTGTGAAAGAAGACATATAAAAGTCTACATATTACATTCCTGTTGTTGGTTTGTGATGGATTTTCTTGTAATAAAAAGCTGATTAAAGGACATTAATTGGGAACAAATAATTGTATTGCTAATCCATAGTACACAAAAAAAACTCTGGAGTTAATGAACTTTTATATTAGAGGAATCAATCGATAGAAATCACTTGTCGGATATTTTACTTATATGCAAACATCAGACTACTTGACTCACTAGGAAAACATAAAACTCCTTAGGTAGTTCATATAAATGTATAAGTAAAATAAAATACAGTGATAATATAAAATATTGTGCTACCTTCATTAACCATGGTGAAATTTCAGCCAATTCTTACAGTATATTGTTATAATGGGATCACAGATTGTGGGTATGTATTTTTACATGAGTAGAAGTACTATGCAGTTATCTATTCTTGTCTAAATCATCTCATTTCGATATATTTAGATATATTGCAATGTACTGCATTACCATAATCCAATTCTTTATCAGATCTGCTATCAATTTTCTTTTGAAAGTTTAGGTCACATGAAAGGAGGGTCATTGTGTCTTGCCATAAATATCAACACATGCAAATAAAATTACTTTATCTTCCTCATATTTGTGTAGAGCAAATATTGGACTTGTTTTTTTTGCAACCTATATGGAGGTGTCCACCTTATTATTTTCCTACTTCATTCTGATCTGAGCCTTGCTACTATTTTCATATTTCTGCCAGCTCTACTTTGAACTGTTTCACATGTTGTTCTTTGTATCTCTTGGCATTGATCCTCACCATTCAACATTTCCTGGATTAGATCTTTTCCTTGCACTAAGGGAGGCATTAGAGAAAAGGCTGGAGGCATCTGCATTTCATCCCCTACTTTGACTTTTTTAAGGGTAAAGATCTTTTTGTTAAAAATCTTAAATGTCTGCCATATTTTTTACATCTGTTCTCCACCATGCCCAAAGGTATGGCCAAAACTCATTTATGCTTGTTTGAGTTGCTTCAAATTGTAAGACTTTTTGTCCTGCACAACAGTATGACGTTTAACAATTCACAATCCCTGGACCCCAGGGAATGTGCACTGATCAATCTCCTTTTTTGTATGTTTGTAGTAAATTCAGCCAGATCAGTGCCACCTATAGTACCTTACTTTCTCAGAATTTGAAACAAGGATTAAGGATGGTTCTTCCCATTTTCCACCTACAAGACAAAAGAGAGGGAGAGAGAGAGAATCACCCATCAGAATTGTAGCTGGTGGAAATGATGATCTAGTGACTGTGACTATGCTATCCTGTTCTTAAACTCTTACTTTAAGCAATTCTAACCTCAACCAAAAAGGCCCTAGCAACTTCTAGACACAATGGACAGTAACTTTATGTGGGCTAATTTGTAATACCCTATGCAATATATGCATTAGTAAATACATTTAAAAATTAATAAAATAAATATATAAATAAAATATGCATGGTCATAAATACATTTAAAATACATATATTTGTAAATATTAACAAGTAATCGGTTTCTGATATATAGCTAAGACAACGTTTCTGTGCTAAATAAATTCATATTAGTAAAATCCTTATCACCGTTAAGTAGAAAATGACAACAAATTCAAATTAGCATGTGTTTTAATGTGTATTAAGATGAATTGATGTCTAATTGCCATCAATGTGCAGTAGTTACACATACAGTAGTTAATTTGAGTTGAAAGAAAACAAAAGTCCCTCCAGTTTAACCCCTCCAAATGACCACCAAAAAACAGACATTTCTATACACTAACATAAATAACTATGTACAGTATATCAATGTCTAGACTAACTGTAAATACTAAGGTCACTATATGTATGATCCACAAAAAAATGGGGATTCAGGCACTCAAATATACTACAAAGGTCACCAAAGAATAGAGTTAAAAACAAAAAGGCAGACAGTGTAGGCAATAGAGAGGTTATTTAAAAAAAATATTTTTAAACTTTATTATTTGATGACCTTTCTGGTTTTTTGAGTGCCTGAATTCCCATTTTTTGTGAATCATACATATGGTTGGTTTGAACCCTTTGCTGAGGGTTTAGGTTGGTGCATGTAGACCATTTCATATACAAGGTGAGATATAGTCTACATTGTTTATACTGTAATTGTACTTTGGTGTATCTATATTTTTTTCCTAGGTTCACTATAGCCTTAAATATTACACTTTAAGAAGTCATCCAAGCTAGAGACCTGCAAGGGTCCGCCACCCTTTTATTTCCCTATCTGGACCCACTATTGGATCCTACCCACAAGGTCTTAACTTACCTTTGGACTTGGGGGGCCTGCAAAGTTGGAAGTGATGTCACAGTGGATCGGAAGTGATGTACCCAAGCAGGGGCGGGCCTACCTCCTGTGCTCTGTTCTTCCATGTCATCCCATCAGTCATCATTATTTGGAAATATTGCTTGAACAAATTCTGTTTAATGTAAGAGAAAAACCAAACAAGCATGAAATCAGTTTTCTTAATCTTAAAACTGAAAGCATTACTGCTTGTCGCTTAATTTTCCATTTCATTTATTTTTTCCACTTTTTATTTATGTATTTTTTTCTGCAAATAGTTATTTCAAATTTTATAGCCTCTTTTGTAACTGTTCCCTGAGGTATTCTTACTGCAAATAAAAGGCAGAGCTCAGCTTTTAACCTGTTTTTATTATTTCTCATAATATCAGTATGTGCTAATACTCTGCAGCAGGTATTTGCACAATATCATGCATACACTAATGATGCCACCACTTAAGTTATATTCTATTGAAATGTTGTGCTGTCGTAATATACTAGTATATATTTATATAAAAACAGGGAAATGGATATCTAAAAGACACTGATATGAGACAGCGCTGCTATAAAATGCACTATAGGCTTCTATGTGCACAAGGTTTAGTTTAGTTAGTTAGTTAGTCCTTCTGAAGTACTAATATAAAATGTATTTAACACCATTTGGGAATACTAGGGATCAAGTATTGAGTCGAAGGATTTTTTAAAGAGACAGTACTTTGATTATTGAATGGTCGAATGATTTTTACTTTGAATCGTTCAAATCATTCGATTCGATCGAATTCGATAGAATTTGACCAATTCGATGGTCGAAGTACCCATAAAATTACTTCGAAATTCGAATATTTTTGGATTCAAACTATTCACTCGAGTAAATCTGCCCCCTAGTATTTCTGAATAGGGATGGGCAAATTTGACCTGTTTTGTTTTGCCAAAAATTCACCGCCGGCTAAATGTCGAAGACGCCCATTAAAGTATACGGGCGTCAAAAAAAATTTGTCGTGCGGCAATTTTTTTTTGACGCACGACGCCATACAAGTCTATGGGCGTCAATTTTGCGGCGAAACAAGGCGAAAAAATTTGCCCATCCCTATTTCTGAACCAATCTGAAAAGAAACATATCAAATCTATGTGTACATTTTTCACAAGTAGATTATTTGATGAAGAACTGCTAAACTGAACTAGAAGAAAGGAAGAACAGATATTAAATATAATGTATCAAGTTCTCGGGGAGAAATGATTTAAATGCCAGTAATAGCAGAAAATCTAAATGCCCTATATACAACACATATACATGTACTTGCTTGATCTGCACTTTCCCAAACTCATCATAGAAAAAAAAACCCATAGTAGTTTTAATTAAAATCCATTTGTTTTTGTGTTATCATTAACATGTTTTACAGTTCCATTGAACACAATAGACTATGCGGGGGTGTTTTTAGACAACTTAAAAAATAAATCTCTACAGACTCCAAAGCAAACAATAAAAAGCATTATGCCTCTGAAAGTTTTACACATAGAGGGTATGTCGGTTGATATGATGTATTTCCATATTTAGGTCCTTTGATTTTCTTAGGGAACAGTTCCTGAATAATATGGTGTAAAGAGAGAGGATGTGTTATGGTAAACAAAACAATCTCTTTTTTAAGATCCCAGACCCTATATGTGCATAATATAATAATAATATAATGGTGGATGATTGGACCGTCCAGTGTCAACACAAAGTAAACAGCAGATAACTCGGGAAGCAATGAAGTAGTGGGGGAGAAGCAGAGATAGTCATTGCATATTGATTTTTTAAATATTTATAAAAAACAATTATTATTTCTCTTCCAAGCCCAACAGGCTATGAATATAATCCAAGTATACTTTGTACATGTTGAGCACTACAGCTCTTGACATTATCAGTAAAAACAGTTATATAGTAAAATGCTTGGGGGCTGATTATAATCATTCAGTGTTTTTTCTACTCAGCGGTAATATTGCTTACCACTGTGTAAAATATACAGATCCTTTAAGACATGAAGGGCCAGTAATATCAGTCAATGAAAATTTGTGATTGTTTAATTAGTATCTACATGTAAACTATTTATTGCCAATGCTTGTCTTATTTTTTAAAGGAGAGGCTCCTTTCTAATGTCCTATAGAGAGAAATGAAGGACATCTGACTCATAGTGCATACCAGTATGAACTGGTATTTTTTTGCCCCTTTTCAGCTTTAATGGCCTTTTCCATGTATATTATAGTTTCAGAAGCCAACATACAATTTATTACCAGAGCAGTGTAACAGAACATTATATGTAAATGCATATAAAAGCCTTTCATTTTTTTGGCATTACAGGTCTGTTATGAGCTATGGCAGATTGGACTTTCCCATCTCCCGACCTGCCACTAACCATTCCGATCAAATAAAGCACAAAAGAACAGATCAGCCGATGTTCTGCCCCTGACAGCAATCGTATGAAAGTTATGTCTGACAAAGCTGGTGAAAGTCTCCCTCTGAAAATCATATGATCGGCAATACATGCAGAGATATTACACGCAGCCGACAGAAATCTTTTAACCTGTCCGATCAACCAAACAACCGATCTCCGCCGGACAAAAAATGACGGGACTCCACACACAAAAAATGACGGGACTCCACACACACGTTCCGAAAATCGTACGAATCCTCAATTCGTACGATCAGATCTTTGCATCTATGGCCAGCTTTAGCTGTTAACCTCTTAGGGTAGGGGCACACTGGGCGTTTCAGGGAGTTTTAGTCGCCTGCCGACTAATCTCTTCCTTTTTGCGGGGAAGTTTCCGCGTGAGGCAACTTCGGGCGACTTCGGAAAATGAAGTGCCTCGTGTGGTTTAGAGCAGGTGATTTTTAATTATAGCCAGCACAAGACAGAGGGAAGGCGTACGGGGAGATTGGTCGCCGCAAAGACGAGGCAATTAGTCGCCAGGCGACTAAATCTCCCCATATCGCCCAGTGTGCCCCTACCCTTAGTTGGTAGCAAATTGCATTGGGGGGGCACATGTTATGTCCCATATGGCCCCTCTTTAAGTTACTGATTGGTTACTGACTGTAATCCAGCAAAATAGGAAGTAGTTTTCTGGATTTTACATTGGACCTCCAGTCACTCCAGCCTTTATAGAACCGAGAACTGCAGAAGAAATGTGGAATGTAACAGGTGCCAGAAGTTGCTCAACTCTATGCAACACAGATGTGCAGCAGTTCTCAGAAAAACTGCTTATATAACTAAATATTAGTTCAGTGTTTCAAAGGTGAAAATACAGTGAATCTATGGGGCAAATTCACTAACTGGCGAAAATTCGCCAGCGATGGCTTCGCGCACATCACAACACTTTGCCAAGCGTAAATTAGCCTGGACAACGCTAATTCATGAAGATCCAAAGTTGTGCACAGGGTACCAAACGCTGGCGAAATTACGCCAGCAAAATTACGCTCAGCAGTTCGACGTTACGCTAGCATTGACTAATTAGCATACGGCGTGCAGTTAAAGGACAATGGCCGTATATGCTGCAGCAAATACATTACACTACACAAGGCCAGGGAAACTTAATAAAATGATATAAATTTGTTATAATGCCCTACAAATGTGCCCACAGTATAGTTTAGGTGTCAAATGTTATGAAATGTAGGGGGGAAGGAGGGTACCCCAAAAAAAAAATTACGATATTTTTCAGTCTATCACTGAAATAGGAGAAAACGCCAGTGTTAGAAAAATTAGAAAATATTTCAACTTTTTTTGAGGAACTCCTATCTACTCTATTGGACTTCGCCTGGTCTGAGGTGGTGAAGGCAAGTCTGGCGATAGAGGTAACAGTCAGTAAAATGAAAAACGTAGTGAATTTGCGTATTAACGCCTGGTGTTAGAGTGCAAAGTTGCGCCACAGTCTATCTCCTTGGTGAAATTACGCCAGCGAATTTACCATTTACCATTCGTGAATGACGTCATGCTGGCGAATTTTCCCCCTTTGAGTTTGTAAAAAAGAATGCAGAGATTAAGCCTAATATTCCCTTTTCGTCACGTTCTGTAAAGGAATAACATAAATTTGATACATTTTTCATCATGTTTTGATTTGGAATAGAATGTGCAGTGTTCCCATTGCATTTGCATGTATGGAAACAAAAGCTATTATATGGATTTTAAGATTTATTCACTTCACACACTGCTAGTGTTCTGAAAACAATGGTACAGTATGTGATAGTTTGTTAAAAGGCTTTCCTGGCTCTCAAAAAAGTGTTAATAAACATGATAAAATTGCATCTGCTGGTAATCCATTAGGATTTCTTCTTTTTTTTTTTGTTTTGATTTAACCTTAATTTAATTAAAGATTAGTAAGGAGAGAAACATAAAAGAGCACTAAAAGTAAATGAAAAGGGCAAGAGAGAATTTATGATCATTAAACAATATTAATGATAACTCTAGAAGAAATAACAACAAGGTCAGTGCAGGATATTAATGTTTTTCCTGCCAGCCAAGTTTCGGATTTGCATAAATCTCTGCCCCTAAGAATGTAAATATTTCCGATGTGCATTAATGCATTTAATTTGCTGCTGTGTGATCTCATTTCTGGTCTTTGTTCTCTGGGTAGTTTCTAGAACAGCGCAGGGCAAGATACCTTGAACTAAATAAAGGATTAACTCACAGCTAAGCAAAATCTTATTATAGCCATTCCTGCCCATCTCTTCTTAACGCTTATGCCAAGGAAAAAGGAATCTGCATTCCATAGTTTGCTCCCCTGACCCTGTTGTAATACAATTGATTTTATAGAAGCTTATCTAACATTAGTTCTACAACTTCTAAATGAGGTTAGAGCACCGCTGCAGCATAACACATTTACAGTTGAATCTGTTTCATTAGCCACATTTACAGTATGTCACTTTATCACCATAACTATCGTCTAAAGGTCAAGATGCCCTGGTGCTACTCATGCCTATACAGTAAATCTTTTTATAATGCCATCATTAGACTCTTCTAAAATATAAATCCATGGAAGCATTTGCCTCGTGTGTACATTATATCGGATCTAGTACTTTATGCAGCCTTTTCCGATTGCAGGTTCTTAAAGGAGAACTAAACCCTAAAAATAAATATGGCCAAAAATGCTTCACTTATTACACCAGCCTAAAGTTCCAGCTTGTCAATAGCAGCAATGATCCAGGACTTTAAACCTGTCACAAGGGGTCACCATCTTGGAAAGTGTCTGTGACACTCACATGCTCAGTGGGCTCTGAGCAGCTGTTGAGAAGATAAGATTAGGGGTCGTCACAAATTATCAAGCAGAAAATGAGGTTGGCCTGTAATATAAGATGATACTACAAGGCTGATTATTAAATTCTGATGCTAATTGCACTGGTTTCTGTGCTGCCGTGTTGTAATTATCTGTATTAATTACTAATCAGCCATTTATTTTCTATGTGTACTGTGCATTGTGAGTGGGTCCCTAAGCTCAGTAAGTGACAGCAGCACAGAGCATGTGCAGTGAATCAGCAGAAAAGAAGATGGGGAGCTACTGGGGCATCTTTGAAGACACAGATCTTTACTGCTAAAGGGCTGTGGTTGCCTTAGGCTGGTACAGAAGTCCAAAACATAATGTACAACATTTCTAGCCTACTTCTTTAGTTAGGCTTTACTTCTCCTTTAAGAGAAGAATGCACAGGGACCAGTTTATCATCAGTTTGTAATTTACACCCAGTAATAACAAAAAGTATGACCCCCTTTTATATTTAACCATTTTCTTTGTGCGGTGGACAGAAAATAATTGTTTAAAGGAGAAGGAAAGTTAAAAAAAATAACCTCCCTCTTTCTCTTTGCCATAATCCCCCCCCCCTCCTGAAATGTCATATTGAAAATTGCAATGGCATTATCGTTTTTGTGCACTTTCCTGCTGAAATTTTCCTATAGTGGAATCTTTCAGCCATTTTCAAAATGATTAGGGATGGGCGAATTTGAGCCGTTTCGCCAAAAATTTGCCGCCAGCGAATTGTCGCTGGCGGCCATTAAAGTCTATTGGCGTCAAAAAATTTGTCGCACAGTGAATTTATTTTGACGCGCATCTTTTTTTTTTGAGGCACACTGCCATACAAGTCAATGGGCGTCATTTCCACGACTAAACAAGGCGAAAAAATTCGCACATCCCTAAAAACGATGCGTCACTTCCTCCCTGAGCTTTGTCTCTAGTGCGCATGCACCTCTTCCATGACCCTGTGTTGTAGCCAAACAAGCGTGCATATGTCTCTGCAAAGTGAGCATTGGTGTCGCATCTGACAAAAGTGCACATACTTTGAATACGCTGTAATTCAACAGACCGACCCAAGCGCTTGCTGCTAATGGTAAATTAAAACCCCAGCGAGCGGAGGAGCTTTAAAACTTCTCTTTGTTACTCTGCAATTAGGAAAATCAATCTGATTGGTGGGGGAGTAGATGCAGGCGGGGACAGAGAGGTCAGGGATGACGAATGGGTAGATCACGTGTCCCGAACGTCATCTCTTCTCGGGGAAGACTGGAAATCATAGTGCTCATGCGCAGGGCTCTCTCAGACGAATTGCGCATACATGTGCCCTGAGTAGAAAGATTTATAGACTGCAGCATGGACATCCGTTTCTGTGCAGCTTGCCACTTATTTCAAAAATGATTAAAGCGTAAGAATGAATAAAAAACGGATTGAAGAAATGCCTTCTGGTATGTATATATACATTTTATGGCCAACAATTGAAGCTTTATTTTATTTTTGACTTTCCTTCTCTGTACTTTCTCCCCACAAACCATTTGCTCTGCCACTGGGAAGTAAGGGTTTAGTAGGCGATAAGTGCTGCTACCACCCCATTACAAAAAAATTCATGGTTGCTAAATAGCAAAAACATCAAAGTATCAGGAATCCTTTATGATCTCCTAGTTCAGTGTTTGATGAATCTGCCCCACTGTCTCAGCACCTCGACATTATACTTAAAGAGATACGGACACCAGAAGTTACAATTTTTACATCCATCCTAACATTGTCTCTGCGTGCCATTCATAATTTTGTCATAAAAATATTTTCACAAAGCTTTTACATTACCTTTCTTACCCCCATGTTCCTCTATGAGGAGGCTGCCATATTTGTGCAGCAGGAGTCCGTTAGCATTAGAAACTCAAGGTTGGCAAATCAGTCAGGTTTAGGAACTTCAAGTAACAATTACTTACAGTGAAAATGATCAACACGACCTACAAGAAGCAGTTAATGTGCATTAATATTTTGAATAGCAGTTTTTTGTGTCAGTGTCACTTTAATGTAAATGTGGGTGCTATAGTGCAATAAACACTAAGGGGGCCATTTACTTCGAGTGAAGGAATAGAGGAAAAATAGTTCGAATTTCGAATAGTTGATATGGCTACTTCGACCTTTGACTACGACCTTCGAATCGAACGATTCGATCTACAAATCGTTCGACTATTCAACCATTCGATAATCGAAGTACTGTCTCTTTAAAAATTTCTTCGACCCCCTAGTTCGCCACCTAAAACCCACCGAGGCCAATGTTAGCCTATGGGGAAGGTCCCCATAGGCTTCCTAACAATTTCCTGATCGAAGGAATATCCTTCGATCGATGGATTAAAATCCTTCGAATCGTTCGATCGAACTATTATTCCTTCAATCGTTCGATCGTAGGAATAGTGCAAAATCTTCGACGGTTGAATATCGAGGGTTAGTTAACCCTCGATATTCGACCCTAGGTAAATGTACCCCTAAGGGCCTTATTTATCAAAGTCCGAATTTATCGGACTATTTGAACCAAAAAAGATTTTTTCCAGAAAAGCCAACATTTTCAGATTTTTGCCCAAAAAGCCCAAAATAGTCGCATTTCCAGGCTAATTCCATAGCAGACCACAGACCATATATATATATATATATATATATATATATATATATATATATATATATATATATATATATACACACACACACACACACACACACACACACTTTCTATATATATTATTCATTCTGTGTTGAAAAACTTCATGACATGTATTTATGTATTTCACGTTGCATGTTATTCCACTGTAACAAAACCATAAAGTTTCATCCAAGGTTTGATTGTTGAAACACAAATGGCAAAAAAAATAAATAAATGGCACTTATGAATAAAATATCGCCTCAATGCTTTCATTTCCTGCACAAACAAAAAGATGCTTGTTGTCGCCGCAATCTTCTTATGCTTGTAAGCCTTTAAACTATAATGAAAATCTATTGCTGTTCCAGTGTTTCATGCTGGGTTTTCAGGCAGAAGTCCATATATATCTATTGTATATTTAATATAACATTAACAGTTCTTAATTATACAAAAAAGCCATGATTCAAGAGGTATAATTTTGTAACCGTTTACAAAAATGGCATTTTCATTTTTTGATTTCTAAATAAATAATTTTTGTAATGCACAAAAAAAACCCCCAGCACTCAGAACGATTTGTATAATGTGCTTCAACTCAACATGCGATGCTGTTAGCCACTTCACTAATAAAGCAGTTTTCTTGCAGCATTATGCAGAGTAATTAAATGCTTTAAAGTGTACAGAGCTGGTTAGGTTATGTGAGAAATTGTACAGAAATGTCAGCTTGCTCATTTATTGTAACAAGCTCTCTGTGCTCTAATTGCAAGCTTGACATATTTCCCTTTAAAAAGAAAGGGAAGAAATCCATTTTCAGTAGCACTTGAGCTTGGTTGCCTACTATCCGCATAATATGTTAAACATTTCTCTTTCTTAAAGTAAAGTTAAGATTATATGAAGTAGCACTGGAGCAGAGACAACATGTGTACTGAGATAGATAGAAATAAGAATAGATCAATAGCTAAAGAGATGATCGACAGAGAGAAGGATAGATAATAGAGATAGATCAATAGATAGATGATAGGTTAATAAATGAGAGATAAATAGACAATAGAGTGATAGATGATAGAGATCAATGGGTAGAGATAGATATAAATCATATAGAGACAGATGATAGTGATAGATAGATAAATGAGAAATATTTCATAGTTAGATAGATAGATTGATAGAGAAAGTTTAATATACCAAACCTACAGCAATAACCAGAGTCAGAATCGGAAACATCCCATAGAATTGAGCTTATTACATGGTATATATAGATACATAATGAATTCACTCATAATTAGTAGCTGGAACATCCAGAGCCTGAATGCTTCAGCTTTTGGATCACAAGTAAATGATCCATGTCATTGACATACAGTTACTCCTGGAAACATGGGCCTGGGTAGAGTATGAATCTTTGGTACCCATTGGCTACATGGGGTGTGTGGTCCCTGTCCAGAAGAATAAAAGCACCAAACAGTGCAGCTGTTTAGGAGGTGTATTAGTCTAGTACAAGGAAGAGCTGCAAGAGCATATTACAGCAATAAAGACAGTCATATCTGGATAAAAATAAGCAGCACATTACTAACTTGGGCAGATTTCCCCTACTGTTCGCCATAGAGAAGAGGACACTCTCATACTGGGCACACTTACAGAACAGCAGCCCCATGACCTACCACCATAAAGCCTGACTGAATGAAACCCAGGGCACCCTGAAATGATTCATCAGTACCCTGCCCACCAACTGACAAAAGTAACACAAACAATACACAAATCTAAAGAGTGAAATGTCTGTTATTGGAGAAAAGAAATATCAAACTCCCAGAAAATTTCCATCTACCAAATCATTGGGGAGGGAATAGTCTGGCCCCATATCTGGAAAGGCTACAGAACCCCAAAGACAGAGAGATCCTAAATATTTGCAGACAGAGTGCCCACAACTTTGAGATTGAACTGGGAAGGAACAGACAGACCTACAATACCAGGGAGAGCAGACTGGCAGCAATGTGATCAGGAGGCAGTGGAGGACGAGGCTCACTTTCTGCTACAGTGCTCCAAATACTCAGCACTAACAGACACCTACTTCCAGAGATTCTCCTGTCACATCACAGACACTTGTGGGAACTCCGCAACCTACTGTGAGAAGAGCCACTGACTAGCAATATTTGCACAATATGTAAGAGACTGTCATAGACTGAGAGAAACAGGACTTTCACCTACTCTCATAAACTGCCCCCCCCAACCCCACCCATTTCATTCCTCGACCTGCTTTGGCAATGCTAATCATATAGTATTTGGTCCTGCTAATAATGCTTATTTTATTTGACAGAAAGATAAATAGATGATAGAGATATATAGGTAGTGATAGATTATATCAATCGAGATAGATGGATGATAGATACATATTGTAGAGATAGATAAGCGTGACAGATATATAGATGATAGCGATCAATAGAAGAATAAAAGATGACAGGTAGATAAATAATGAGAGAGAGGTAGATGCTAGAGATACGGTAGATAGAGATTGATAGATAGCTGCTAGAGACAGATGATACATATATTAAGAGAGATAGATCAATAGAGAGAAAAATAGATGATAGATTGATAAACATAGAGATACATAGACAGATAGATACAGATAGATACAGAGTATTATGAAACATATGTATGTAAAAAGGTTAAAGGGATACTGTCATGGGAAAAAAAATTTTTCCAAAATGAATCAGTTAATAGTGCTGCTCCAGCAGAATTCTGCACTGAAATCCATTTCTCAAAAGAGCAAACATATTTTGTTATATTCAATTTTGAAATCGGACATGGGGCTAGACATTTTGTCAATTTCCCAGCTGCCCCTGGTCATGTGACTTGTGCCTGCACTTTAGGAGAGAAATGCTTTCTGACAGGCTGCTGTTTTTCCTTCTCAATGTAACTGAATGTGTCTCAGTGGGACATGGGTTTTTACTATTGAGTGTTGTTCTTAGATCTACCAGACAGCTGTTATCTTGTGTTAGGGAGCTGCTATCTGGTTACCTTCCCATTGTTCTTTTGTTTGGCTGCTGGGGGGGGGGAGGGAGGGGGATGATATCACTCCAACTTGCAGTACAGCAGTAAAGAGTAATTGAAGTTTATCAGAGCACAAGTCACATGACTTGGGGCAGCTGGGAAATTGACAATATGTCTAGCCCCATGTCAAAAATCTGTTTGCTCTTTTGAGAAATGGATTTTAGTGCAGAATTCTGCTGGAGCAGCACTATTAACGGATTCATTTTGGAAATTTTTTTTTTCCCATGACAGTATCCCTTTAATAAGAGGGATAGATACTGTATATTACAGAGGATATAAACAAGCAATGTTTATTGTCCAAATCACCTAGGAGGAATGGTGTGTATATCTGCTTCAAAAACTAACAGTAAATACTAAAGTGCAGAAAATAATATCATATGGTCTCACTATAGACCCCAGCCCAAGAGTTCCAAAAACTGGAATAATACTAAAGTAGGGAGACCAGCTAACAATAAGTGCAGTAGCAAAAGTCGTTATAAAATGTAAAAATAGTTTATTGGGATGTGCAGCCTAACAAATTTTGTGCCAACTGGGCACTTACTCGCTCACTGTTAATGTTTATTTTATGTAAGTACTGTAAAATAACTAAATATTTATAATGCAAATATTTCCATTGCAGAAATGTATACAAGTGCTTATGTATTGGAATTTTACCCAATTATATGACAACTCTCTGGACTTGGCAATACCCTTTAAAATAAGAACAAAGCCATTGTTACTGTCAAATTATTGCAATCAACAAAATTGCACATGGAGCTGCTATATAAAATGTAATTCTGCACCAACACTATATTTATTGTACTGCTTTACAAATGCCCAAATACTGGAGATATATAAGTATTTAACTGAATAGGTTTGATTTATTAAACAGGAGTTAAATAAAATTATAAGGGCACATGGACGTTCAAAACTCCCCCTACAACTGCTCCATAGTCACAAGGTTATTAAACCTTAAAAGAAAATTAGGTAAAATTGATCAGGCTGCTTTTCTCAGCATTTTTTTTTTTTTTTTTTTTTTAACTCTTTATTTAACATAAAGTTTACATTCACGACGTTACAAAATCTGCACAATGTTAGCACAAACCTCAGATCAACACACATTATGCATTGTACAAAAAAAATGAAAGAAGGGGAAGAGCATGGCATCCACAATAGAAAAGAGAAGTCATACGCTTCCCAGGTATACCTAAACCCAATGAAGGGAAAGCCCTTCCGAATTATTGCTTACAATATCAGCGTTCCATAAATGTAAACAGAAAGAAAAAAGGGAACAAAAAGAGCAGACAGAAGAAGGGGAAGGGTAGGGAGAGAAAAAGAAAAAAAAAAAAAAAAAAAAAAAAAGGGGAAAAAAAGGAAACAACACTAAAGCGTCAAAACTGTAGCATTTTTGCATTTTATACTTTTTGACAGTTAAAATCTAAGTTTTATTAGCTGCTGTTACAATTTTGTAACTGCACTACCTGCTGATCAATTCCTGTAACAGTTTGGTTCCCAAATCTGACTGACAGGTAAACTTGCAAGTCCCATGGGTTTTGGGCCAACCTTTACATCATTAACACAAACATGCAGATCCTTTACTTGGTCATGGTATTGTCTGTTTACATCAATAGAGGTTTATACAATACATTATAGAAGAAATACCCATAATAATGCAAACAGTAGTTTAGAAGGGCAGGTCTAGTTTGGAAGAGCTGTGCTTGTCCAAGCCCACACTTTTTGCCTGCACAGAAACCCTTACCTGACCCACTTCTGTTTTTCGTACACACCTACACAACCCACATCACATATCCAGGAAGAGCTAGAACTCCACGGAGGTCCGATAGGCAACCAGTATGATATTGCTGGGGGTTCTGCCACCCCCCTTTATTTAATTTTAATAGGTGAAACCATTGCATACAGCTAAGAGAAAGGCATAATATTCCTTTCCCCAATGTATTCCAGTTGGAAATGTCCCATGGAGACACTTTGAGACCTGCACATGAGTTGTGTTGACCGCTTGCTCTATGTACAGGATAAAGGAACATGAAGCCTTCTTTATTATTATTATTATTAATTTTAATGCAATACAAAAGCCTTTTACATTTTGTCTAACACCATAAGAACGAAACAATAACAAAAGAAAAACAGAAGTATGAGAGCGTCTAAAACAACATTTTAAATAATACTGCAATAAAACAAAACACTAGAGCAAAATGAGAAATGCTAGAGCAAGTGCTATGGTTTTTGTGTTTGGGAAAAATATAAGCAAATGACAGTTATGGATAAATGGGGGAATGGAAAGCATAAGCAAATGCACTTCTTGCTTAGTTCACGTAACCTTCCCAATACAGACTAGGATAAGATTTCTAAAACCTAGACACCATAAAAAAAAAACTAAAATAAATAAAAGCTATATTTGAAAAAAAAAAACCCAGCTGGAAAATGCAAAA
The DNA here is from genome assembly GCF_017654675.1 of Xenopus laevis. NCBI lineage: Eukaryota > Metazoa > Chordata > Amphibia > Anura > Pipidae > Xenopus > Xenopus laevis. The sequence continues at coordinate 87,881,476 of NC_054382.1, read as the reverse complement.
ACAAACCAGAAAGTTCAAATACAAAGAATATTAGTAACCTAAAATAGCAGATGCTTTACAAAAAGCACAGAGAAGAATTATTTTACCTAGGTTTTTCTTTTCACAAGCAAACCCATTTCATTTAGGAGCGATTTCAGATTTTAAGTAAAAAAACCCAATGCCAAAGCAACTACTAATATCCCCTAACTAGAGCCTGGCAAGGTATGACAGTGATCCACATGCATGTTGTTTAGAACATGACACCAACTCCATTACTCTTCCCATGTTGTCAATGTGTGTCAGGTAATAGCGGCTTGTGCCATTGCCCTAACGGTAGAAGTTGCTCTGCAAGTCTTGACACTCTGAACTTAGAAACCCTTTATAAATATATATTTTGTAAATGTGTTAACAACAATTATCCGCCTGCAAATGCAAAATGTGGTGACACAAAGATTGAATTATGGTATTTTCTTAAAATATATTTAGTATGTTTGACTATTTGAAGTAGAGACTGCATCCATGACATAGTTATATAAAAATATATATATTAAACTTTAAGTGGTATTCAAGTCAAGGGAATGTCTCAATCTTCTGAAAAAAGCGACTATGCAATGAATAAAGTTATAGTGAACCTTATTGCTGTGTTTTGCCATCTCCATGACCCAGTCCAATGAACTTCTAGGAGTCAGAATGCAGCAGTGAAATTCACATTGCTGGCTATCATACAGCTTCTTAAAGAGCTCCTTAATGAGTTGCTTGGGATTTTATATTGTAGAGAGGATCTTAATGTGAAGACAATTTAATGACTTACAGAAGAAGCAGGAATATTGTTTTGTAGATTGAGGTTTAGCATCAGATATCCTATATATAAAGATGGTACTATTGGCTTTTGTGCCACACGTCAAGTTGGCTAAAGTGAGAAGCAAATGGCTCATGCCATACCAAATGCAACATTAGGATAGGAGAGCATGAAAGAACCAATAATAAATATTATGATGCACTTATAGCTTATCAGACACTGACAAATATTCCTTCTGTTGACTCAGGGATTGCTGCATTTAACATAGGACAGAATATCTTAAATGGGTTATTTTAAACTAACTTTTAGTATGATGTAGACATTGTTTTTGTTCAGCAGCTCTACAGTTCAGTATTTCTGCAGCTGGATGCTAGTGTCTTATTTACCCTAGCCAACAGTCAGTGGTTTGAACGAGAGATGGAACTATGAATAGAAGGGCTGCATAAAGGGATAAGGAATAAAAGTAACAATAGCAATGATATTGTAGCTTCATGGAGCAATAGATTTTGGCTATTGGGCTCAGGAGGTCCCCATTTGAAAGCCGGAAAGAGGCAGAAACATTTAAAAAAACACCAAATACCAATTTCATAGTTGCTCGGAATAGGGCATTCTGTAACTTACTTGCATATGCAAAGTTGCTCGGAATAGAGCATTCTGTTAAATCCTAAAAGTTAACATGAAGGTGAGCCACTCCTTCAACTAATAGCTTGTATGGCGGCAAGAACAGAGGTCCTTCTGACGCCTAAGATCTGCAACGTGGTATTCATCTACTCAGTGTACACACAACAGTAGTGATAATGGTGCGTATACATGTGTGTAATAGTCCGTACAGCCAAAAAAAAAAAGTAAAACCACTGCTTCAAAAAAAAAAAAAAAAACCTGCATACATTGTTGCCATGGTAATCACTATGGTTTCAGTGAAGCTTGCACCGACTTCTCTCATGATTTACCCCAGAGACCTGCTGCCCGTGTCCACTGTATTGCTGCTGTTTAACAACTGTACATGTACGTAAAGAACAGCTGCAAAACAGAAAGATTTCAATGACACAGGGGGTACTATCAACCAGATTCCATCTATTTCAATGATATTACAGAATTTTTCCCTTCATACTGGTCAAGAAGCAGTTATGTAGGCACTGTGAAATATGCTTTATAAATGTTATATATCATTAATCATAGGCTATTTTACAATCCCAGTGAAATATTTCCCCATTGGTAAAATGGTGCCATGTACCAACTGGTATAGCGCACATGACTAACATATACCTACAGTGAAACCTCAATTTTACATCCCCTGATTTTAAGTTTTCCCTCATTTTACATTGTTATTTTATGGTCCCACCTATACATTATGCATAATAGATTTCCCTGATTTTACATTCTTTCTGGATTTTACACCGTTTTTTTCTGGTCCCCTTAAAAAACATAAAATTGGGGTTCTACTGTACATAGTAGAGAGGCCCATGATGCCGAGATACCACGGAAGAAGGGAAGATAGTTCTACTAACACAGGCCTTATAGGTTAAGGTATCAACATATGAAGGACAAATAGGATAGGACAGAGAATTGCACAATGCAGTCTAACAAAAAGTTTTACTAAAGCAAAGAAAAGCAAATTAAGTCTGTGGAAACTAAAAAAATAACTTTGTAAAAATGTTGGCAATACTACTATTTACAAAATGCTATTTTTTTTTTCTTTTGATTAAAAAATACATTATTTGTGCCACATCAAAAAAGCATTGTAATTTAGGCATATACATTTTTCACGTTTATGACATGACCCTAAACATCCTGGCAATGACTTGGCCTTATTTATTAGCTGGCAATTACTTCATGGCATATAAACAGCATGGTGTTCTGCATAGTACTTAGTAGCAGTGGTAGTAAAAGAAATCCACCGATAAGCCTGTATAAACTATGTATTTTGTTATGGCAACAACTTGTAGGTCAGCGAACCAAAGGCGAAACCTGATTCTGCAAAACAAAAGCGGCTTCTTGACCTTAATGTTTCAAAACAGTTTATTAGACTTTATTTCCCGACCTGCAGACAATTGCCCCTTGACTTTAAATGAAAATCAGATGCATGCTATAAAAATCAATGTATCAGAGTCAGCAAGTGTTTTCCCAATAAAGCTACTGTACGCTGGCGTTGTTCTGTTAAATAAATAAGTCTGTTGTGAATTTCCTAGAGTAATTTCATGTTTTTAGAAAAAAAAATTAATCTATTTTCTTTTCCATAAAATCCTTTTCTTGTTGGTCTTCATCCGACACATCTGTAATCTCTCTGCCCTTCTCTTCCTCTTCGTCGCTGCCCTCGTCAGATGCATTCTGATCTATTACATCCTTTCTGGTCATCTCTTCTGAACCATCTTCAGTGTCGGCCGTACAGATTCCATAGCACATTATACTGATGACACCCAGTGGCAGACCAAAGAGAAAGCAGCCAAGCAGGGGTGAACTCTTGAAGACAGACTGTTAAAAAAAGACCACATTTTTTTTGTTCTTTCTATACAATGTAATCATTAATGCAAGTTAAACTGTGATGGATGAACCCTCAATTTTAAAGGGCAGATTTATTAAGGCTCTAAAGGTAAACTTAAATTTTCAGATTTTTTTTGGTGTCAAAACTCACAAATTCGAATTTAAAAGCACCAATTGGAATGTAAATTCAAATGTGATTCATCACACCTTGACCATTGAAAAAGTTTGAATTTTCGCGCCACCTAAAACCTGCCAAGTTTATTTTCAAGTAAATGGCAGAGGTCAGTTGAACTATTTGAATATGTTAATTGTCTTCCTGACATTTGAGGGTTTTTTTGGAAGGAAAACTCGATTTGAATTTACAGGTTGGGATTGTTCGATCGAATAGTAGAAGTTCAAGATTTTTCATTAATAACCTCCTCTTTGAGTTGGGAGTACATTTGAATTCACATAAATTTGAAATTTTACCTTTGATAAATAACCCCCTAAGTGTACCCTCACTTTACCCAAAAACCTCTAAAAGAAAGATTTTTCAATGTGATAATGACAGATTTGATTGAAACCAGTCAGTTGCTCCTTTTAGCAAAAAACTGGCACTCAGAAGAGTGAGTACCACAGACCGATCCACTTGAGTGAAAAGCTGGCTTTTTTTTTTTTAACAGCAGCTTGCCGGTTAACCATTTGAAAAAATTGAGCTGGCACAGAAACGGATAACATCAGATGACTCCTGCTGAAATTATTTATTTATAACATATGCAAAAAGTCTTACGCATTTTGCGCCTTTCCAGGGCACTAATAATAAGTTGATTAAGCCAATGATTAAATGCCCCAGAAAGGCAACACTGCCCCAGGGTCTCAGGTAAGCAATTATTATTACTAATTATCTCTTAGCAGTTCGGTCAGTAACCCTAAGTATCAAAATAAAACATGATAAAATGATAATTAGCCTGCTTTCTGAGTTTTGCTGCTCCCAGGAGAAACTATTAAAATCTCAGGTTGGAGAAAGACATCAATAGAATGAAAACAACAAACATTTAGAACAAAAAAAATAAGGATTTTTTTGAATCTGGTACAGGATAACCTCCAATTGACTTTCATGCATTTTGCACGTTTTTTTGCAGTTAGCAGCTTTCTGGCAAAGTGAAATGGGACAGATTTGGTCATGACTAGTCACAACTGTACAAGGGTCCATGGATCAACCTTCAGTTTTTTTCACTTTCTTAAGCCAGCATAAACATTCTAATTTGTGATATGCATGACATTCCTACATACATCTTCAAAAAGAGTAATATTGTACAAATCTCTATGCAAGATGAAATGGGGACTAACTCACTTAAAGTATACACAGCATTAGATGGAATCAACTTTATAGTAAGAGAAAATTTGATTGCTAAATGATAATGGATGATGGCTTGCTGTGTTACAATACATATTTTACTTACAACCACTGTGGATTTGGCATCATAAAAAACCCTCTTGATCCTCTGCAATATCCCGTCACCGCCTTGAGCCTACATTTAAAGATTAGGGTTGAAAAATGGAAAAAGATAAGGGAAATATAAAGATATTAATTGGCTTATTGATTTTGCTTACTGCTTATATGTCATAGTACACCTGGTGAACTACAAGATGGCATAATAGCTACAATAATTTAAAAAATTAAATACAATTTATTTAAAACCTATTGCAAAAGAAATAGGTCAATCTGATTTTTATAAACGGGTTTCAAATATGCATCTTTGTGTTCAATGTGCATGTTCGGAAACCATAAGCACAATTGTAGGCGCAGATGGAGAAATAGGTTTTTTCTTAAAAAATAATATAAAAATGCATCTATGCCATTAAACCTAGGTTTAGTCCTAAAGTTGTACAGTACTGGTTTGGGGAGGGAGGGATAACAGGTACAGTACAAGTTGTATTGCATTAGCCTATAGAAACTAACCAGCAGGTAACATGTTCTGTTTAAAGCAAAAAATACAATATGGTTATTATGAGTTACTAGACTTGGAGCAACTTTTTACTACACTGATCCCATTGTCGCCCAAGGGCTGAGCTAATGTTACGACATAGGGAGGAATTATGTGGGTAATAAACCATAACTATTATGTTGTAAAAAGCTTGACTCCAGCTCACTCGGTTGCTTGGTAGAGGAGATGGGTGCTCCTCAGTGAAACTGGTTTGGATCAGATCAGAAAGCCACAGTTTACTAAAAAGGTGAATACATGTATGGGATCCATTATCCAGAAAGCTCAAAATTAATCAAATTATTCCCTTTTCCTCTGTAATAAGACAGTACCTTGTACTTATTCCAAACTAAGATACAATTAATCATTAATGGAGGCAAAACAGTCCTGTTGGGCTTAATTAATTTTTAAATATTTTAGTAGACTTAATGCGTGGGAATCCAAATTAAGGAAAGACCCATTTATCTGAAAAACCCCAGGTTCTGAGCAATCTGGATAATAGGTCCCATATCTGTAGGCTCTTTGTATGTGTTAGAGAGGGAAAACCGTGTATTTAGTTAGCCTCCAGACAGGAGCAGGATTTTATTTTGTGGTTTAATATCCATTTCACAGAATATTTAACCTTTGGAGTTTTTCTACATGAAACAATAGGCTACCCCTTTAAGGCTCACATAAAATAATATCCTTATTATTATTTTAATACATTTAAAATATATTGCCTCACTAATACAGGTGGATGCATAATAAAATGAAACTATTTGACAAGAATTTACATTACTCATCCCACAAAACTTAGTGCTGTTATGTTCAAAGTCATAGTCATTTTTTTTTCAAGTTCAACCAAATATGGACCTTGTTAATGACATGCAATGGGCTCCCAACCCCCCCAATCACCATGCATAAACTCTAGAATGATACAGATGATGACTATTCTTTATGGTGCATGGAAATATCATCTTGCTCCTAAACAATGGACACACAAAATTCAAAACAAAACAAAGCCCTTAATGACAAAAAGGTAGAACCAATGCTGCTTGATATTTGGTACAGTAGGAGAGGGAAAAAAGAAGACATGATAACTCACCTCAGCTGTACCATCCAGAATACTGTTAATAAACTGAATCATTTCTTCAGGGTTTTCAATGTGTTTGCTTGGTAGAAAATATTGTTGATTTGATGTGTTGAGAACAACAAATGTGGGAATACTGAGTTCACTGCAGAAACAAATATATATCACTTGCAGTTAGGTCGGTATTATTTATATACCCTAGAACAGTGATCCCCAAGCAGTAGCTCGTGAGCAACACATTGCTCTCCAACCCACCTATTGGATGTTGCTCTCCGTGTCCTCAAAACAGGGGCTTATTTTTAAATTCCAGGCTTGGAGACGAGTTTTAATTGCATAAAAAGTAAGTATAGTGCCAAGCAGAGCTTCCTGTAGGCTGCCAGTCCACATAGGGGCTACCAAAGGCAACCACAGCCCTTATTTGGTTGTGTTGCTCCCCAAATCTTTTACATTTGAATGTGGCTCACGGGTAAAAAAAGGTTGGGGACCACTGCCCTAGAATTATCCTCCATCCAAGACTCTAGTTCATACAATGACTTGCACTTCCCATGTCTGTTGATGGCAGAACATGCAAGGCAGTCTGAAAAGAGTGCGTCTTGGCTGAAGGTGCCCTAATTACTTTTACAAATATATAGGGCTTACAAAAATAAAAATTTTTTTATTCAAAATAGCACAATATATATATTCATATTTATTTATGTATTAATATAACTGTAAATAATTTCCATTTTGTAAGAAAAACAAATAATTAGGCTTGGGTGAATTTGACCCGTTTCGATTCGCCAGATATTTGCCGCCGGCAAAAGGTCACTGACACCCATTAAAGTCTATGGGCGTCAAAACATTTTTGACGTGCAGCAAAATGTTTTTTTGTCATTTTTTTTTGACGCACAACGCCATACAAGTCTATGGGCGCCATTTCCACGGCGAAACAAGGTGAAAAGTTCGTCCATGCCTACAAATAATCACTTTATTGAACTTTTATATCCTGCATAAAGTTTTTATCTGTGGTGATTATATGAAAGCTAAAACAGGCATTGCGGGTGTGCAGTACTTACTCCATTAATAAACTGTTGATGTAGTCATTGCCATCCATGTGCCCAAACTGGAAGTCTCTGCCAACAAGATAAGAACACAGTTAAATAGACACTCACTTTATATGTAATAATGTACTGTAGATTCTGAGATCCATGAAAATCAAGGCATTCTCACATCCAAATGATATTATTTTACCTTATTTTTGACATGGTGGTTACTTGAAAACAAACTATGCATAAAAATATACAAACATTTCCATAAAATACACTAGTCAACTGGTGTCATATAGTTGTATTTAATATGCTACGTAAAGTCATATTTTGGATAGGACAATGACATCCATTTTGCAAGGCATTCTCCCTTTAAATTACAATACCACTTGTTAGCATGCATAGGTAACTGATATGAAATAAATTCGACTGTGATTACTACCCCTTGAATATGAAAGGTAGACATTTAATTAGATACAGGCAATGAAGCTTAAGCTCTGCCATAGGAAAAACAATATCTGGAATTCTCTATGACCTTAGTGAATATCCAGAAATAACTTGAAGCAGCTGTTTCTATCCCTAGCCTTAAAGGTTGTTAAAAAGCAAGTCAAGCCCAAAATAAAAATTTGCCTAATAAAAGAAAAATATTTCTAAGCATCTTTCCAAAGTACATTTATTACATTTTTTGCTACCTTGGCTAATTGCAATTGAAAGCAGCATTTGCTTAATTTTTAAATAATGTTACAAAAGTCTTAGTTCCCCATCAAAGACAGGTCTGTTAATCAGTTGTCTTGTCTTACACTGTATCAACAGTCTGAGCCATCAGGGCAGAGAATAGAACAAGACAAATGCTGCTTCCAGTAGAATGGCATATACAAATAACTTGAAAACCATAGACAATTTGTAATCAATGAATGTAGTAAAGTTGATTAGAATTTGAATTCTGTTTTCTTTTATTAGGCTGAAAAATATTTTTTGGGTTGACATTCCTTTAAGGGTTAGCCCAATTCTTAGGAGGTTCATTTATGAAGAACATTGGTGCTAAAATTGATGCATAACTGTGCATTTACAGTATTCAAAAATGCACTTGTGTCCATTCATGTTCCTTGTATGTTTTGACCACCTGAGTGCAGCACCATTTTACCCATCAAGCGCATGCTGGTAAATTGCACACAGCTGTAAACAAGCAATTATTGCAACCCTAAAAACGGCAGTAATTTAAGGGTTCCATTAGTGGATTGCATTAATGGATGCTAACAGCATTAATAACAGAGTATGCTAGACATGATGTGGCCCCTACTGTTTCAATGGTCACACTGTGTTTTATTTTTGTCAGGGTTTTGCTGACCATAGGGCAGTCTGGGGCTCATTAGTGTTTCCTCTGCCATTGGAGAAAGTGCCCTGTATGATTTTTGTGCAATTCTTTTATCTTGTGTGACCCCTTTGTATTTTACTCTCATTATCAAATTAGTCCCAGGCTTTCAATCACATCCAATTTCTTTCCAAAATACCATTTTTGTTATTCTTGTGGTTCAACGTTTCCAGCTGAATTTGCTGTCATGAAGCCCCACACCAAGGAAAATAGACTATGCTTCAAAGGTTTCCTGACTACTGATGACATGCTCTTTGGACCCTATCTGTACAATTATAATTAGCTGTCACTCCCAATTAAGCCAAATTGGATACACACTGCCAAAATGCCAGAGATATGGAAAGACAGCCTTGGTTTTCATTTTTATGGATTTAAACAATGCTCCTGGAAATTACATATGGATTTGTCTGATGGCTCAGTGTAAATTCATATTTTCAAGACCAGAAGTCTGGTTTAAGTTTACCATGAAATACTGGGCATGACATTTCTATAAAAATATCAAACAATCACCTCCAAACATAAATACGTACCGATGAAAATTATTCCTGTTGTTTTTCGCTACATCTTGAGCGATTGATTTTATCCTATAAAACACAAACATTTTTTAAAAACACTAGTCACATTAATTTTAATGCACAGCAGCTACTGTAGCATGTTTTAATACAACCCATGCATTAAATATACAGATATCTGCAGTCAATGAGGAATGACTGATTAAAAGCACAAAACTGTAGATCAAAAAGCTACAAGATGACTTATAAAATGCATTACTTTCTGTAGGAGGGCAGTTGTGTGGTGCCCTCAGAAATGTATATAAAGTCACCTGCATATCAAGGAAAAAAACAGTTTCCATTATTACTTTGTTTAGTAACTATCCAGCAGTTAATTGTCATCGGCCTTTACAATTCTTTAGTCAAAATGCGGCTTTTTTCCTGTATGAATTTGAGGGAGTTGGAGGGCCTAACTTGTATAGTGGTACACTGGTCTAGAAGAAAGTTGGGTAGTTAGAGTAGCCTCATATCGTAATGTCAAACCCTGTGAATAAGGGTTAGAGCCCCATGTTGTGCAGTCAAGGTAAGATGCTCCCGCTGAATGTAGTTCAGCCCAGTGGAACTCCCTAATTGAGAAGAGTGTTATGTTGAAACCAAGGAGAAGGTGTAACGCAGACCTCACATAGGAGATTCTAATTAGTAATGAGACCTTTAATTCAAGGTAATGGCAAGAGCAGGCCAGAGCCAAAGTTAAAGCATTGTACCAGTACAAGACATAAAGGGCTAGTGGGAAAGGCAGCCAAAGCTTCAACAATGGGGACAGCATCCCTGTCATTATTACAACATAAGGACACAAAGGGCATTGGTAGAAGTTAAGCCTAATAGCTCACAGGACAAATTCACAGCAGATGAATATATGTCACTAGAGAAATTCCATCTGCTTCCTTCTGCTAGCTGAATGTGTATCTGCTGACAGGCATGGGATTGTCCCATAAACGGCTTATCTTGCGCCTGTCAATGTACACAGGTAATGGAAAGCAGCACATCAGCTTTTCTCCACTAGTGTATATATGTCAGCGAAGAAACAGTCAACAGGTCCATGTAAACCAGAAGGGGATTCTTCATCTCTAATTATCTTTTCATAGCCTAATTCTCAGTATTGCAATTACCTATGTTAACTTGTATAGGCTGATTTAAGTGCCAACTCACTAACAAAATGACAACTTTCTGTTCTCCAGATGCAAGTTGCGATTTCTACGGGATCAGAACTAAACAAATTACTACATTAATCGGTCAATAAGCACAACAGGCCAAAACCTAAAGGCATTATGAATATATGTGGCTATCCTTTTCAATCATATTTGAGCATGTATGTAGATTTTCAGATAAAAAATGCATGCAGGTATTATTTGGAGAAAGCATGTGCTTACTTACCTTGTATGTTCAATGGAATTGTTCTTTTCATCTATAACTGCAACAGCCACCAATTTTCCTATAATAATCAAAACAGAGCATTACTTTTGCATGTAATGTATTTTACTGATATATCAACGATGACAGAGAACACACATTGTAGTCAACCTGAGGGTTTGTATCATGAAGAATGGGTAACGTGCAGCTTTTGACCCAACGTCAAGGCCTTAGGAACAGTTTTGGTTTTCTAGACAGGCAGACATTGACTAGTAGATCAATAATAGTATAGATAATTCTTTCAGACAAATCTGTGCTGCTGTATGGGTATCAAGAAGGATACTAAGGACAGAAGTGCAAACCTATGCTCATAATTCAATTACATTTATAACAGGAGTTTTTAACAAACCATGTGTCCCAAATGGATACTGTTAATGGATAACTTTTTTTGTAATGTGGTGTAAAGGTGTGTTTTTAATTAATTTCACAACTACCATTCTTAAGGTGGTCTTTAGACAGATTCGGCAGCTTATCTGCCCATGCGTGGGAGCTCCCGATCGATATCAGGCCAAAAATCGGCCAGATATCGATCTGTCAAGTTAGATTTTTTTGTACGTTCCAGGACCGCTAGTTGATGCGGACCAGTGACCCGTCAGAGCCCGTTCATAGTATTGTAATCCGAACGTTCGGCCCCAGGGCTGAACGTTCGGATTCGTCTGATATTGCCCAGCCGTTAAGATCCGCTCGTTTGGCCAAACTAGCAGATCTGATACTGTATGGCCACCTTTAGAGTGCAAAAAGTGAAAATCTTGATAGGATAATGCAAGCCTAGATATTGAGCAAAGAATATAATTTGTCAAGCTCTCAGCAGAGGAAACAGTAAAAATTTCCAAAAGCAAAAAAATTATTGAATATATATGTTGCATCCTGGGAGTAGGCTGTAATATTAGGCCTGGCAACTAGTCAAGTCAGAAGAGTATTACCAGGCAAAAGTTTGCTCAAGATTTAGTAGTTCACGGCAGTTACATGTTTCATATTTGAAACAGCAGAACAGGAAATTTAAGGATTGTTTAAATTTAAGGATGGGTTCCTAGGACTGGATACATTTACTGTACTGGTTGTCACATAATATTTTTTGTTTGTTCTATTGTAATTGCCTCGACATGAACAGCAGCTATTGGAAACTCTCAAAACGTCCCCATTTAAATCCGCATCCTTTTCCACAATGAATACCGTGGGCAAAAAGATATTTGAAACTAGAACAAAAAAAGCTCTTGCAAGTGAATGGCTGCCATATTGATATCCTAGTAGGAAAACAATCATGTTCTTAAGAAGAGTTTTGGTTCTCCACATAACTATGTGATATAAACTATATTTATATCACATACTCTATAGATTATAAAAGGCATATCCAATAAAGGCAATAAATTGATTTTGAATGGAAACGGCAGGCAGTAGAGATAAAACAGATATGTACAAACCTGTATCTCCTAGTTCATACAATGTAAATCCGTCTATATGAAGATATCCTTCAAATCTCTCCTTATTCACCCAACTTGATAAGTCTCCATCTTCATATTCTTTGGGAAATACAGAGACATTAATTCTTAACAGTTTTCATTTCTAAATGCTGATATTATGTTAGTGTTTCCTTACACAGCCAATAATACATTTAGCATTCAACATAATAGAGAAATGTGCACATATAAGCTCATTAATGTGTTTTTTTATTTTATTTTTGAAGCTAGTATCTGCAGGAACAAGTTTAAGGAATACTTCAGACTTAATTTTAAGACAGCAACAAACCCAGCTCAAGATAATAAAACAGAAACATTTTTGTTTCCATTATACCACAATAAATTTAAGCTTAATGGATGCACAACCATTACTATTTGTGAGATTTGTAAGTAGGGAGAAGTTATATTCAGTGGGTGCAATTTTTGCAAATAATACATCAGGGATTAAGAGAGGTTAGGGTGCAATATACAGTCAAAGGTGCCCAAAGATTAGTAGAAATGTTATTAGGAGGTAATAGAAATGGAATAAGGCAGGATAGTTGGGTATAGCTTTACAATAGAGAAAAGCTGCTTACTTTAAATATTAGCAAGACTGTGGGAGGAAAACAGTTAAATGACACCAAAAGTTTAAAAATAAATATGGCAAGAAAAGCTGTATTTTATATACTGAACTTAATGTAACAGCAGAGAGATTTCCCAGCCTTATAACATTAATGATTCAGGCCTTCAAAGTTATTTATCATCTTGAATCTTGTTAGACCATCTTTTGAGTGTAAGTGACACATTATCAATGTGCTTTGGGCTGCTGTTCGGAAGCTAAGTTTAGGAGGTTGTCAAAAATGATCAAGCAAAAGATGAGAGCTGATTATTAAACGCTTATGAAAAATTGCCCGGTTTTCAAAGCTGCAATGTAAAGAGACTCTGAATTGGCATTGTATTGTGACATTTGTTTCACAATGCTTTTTTATATGATGTTAAGCGTGAAATGGATTACACCATCCAAATTCTTTATATATGGGCCATAAGGATAAGTATCGGCCAGTTTTCCTGTGACACAGTAATAAATGACATTACTAGATATAGTATTACTAGTATACATACTAGATTATAATAGTGAAATGTGCCACCCAAATTAATTTACAGACACCAAGGGGCACATTTACTTAGGGTCGAAGTTAAATCCTTCGACTTCGAATATCAATTTTAATCGATCAAACGAAATTCCTTCGATCAAAAAAAGCTTAGAAAGCCTATGGGGACCTTGAGGTTGGTTTTAGGTGGTGAAGTAGGGGGTCGAAGTTTTTTTTTAAAGAGACAGTACTTTGACTATCGAATGGTCGAGCGATTTTTAGTTCGAAACGTTCGATTCTAAGTCGTAGTCGAAGTAGCCAATTTGATGGTCGAGCTAAGTAAATGTGCTCCTGCAGGACCAAAAAAAAAAAAGTATGTATTTCTGACTAAAACCAATGTGTTATGTTACTTTATTGTTCATAAAATAACGTTTTTTGCTGCTTCTTCCTATCTCTCAAAAGGCCCCAGTTGTGTCAAGCTTCATAGCGGAAAGTTTGCTATCGTTATAACAAAGCCACCTTGTAAGAGTGGTTACATATCATACCACATGGTTTAGACTGAACGTACATGGGGTGTTTTCTCTTTAAAATGGATTTTAAAAGAAAGCCAACAACATACAGGTTATGTGTTAATCCAAATTATAATCAGGCAGATTCAATGTAGCCCTTTTCTTCCTTTAGCAACAACCATTATTAATGCTTGTCCTTTGAAAATACAGGTATGGGTCCCGTTATCTGGAAACCTGTAATTTAAAGTTGCGACTGTGTCTAAATACAAAGGTAGAGGAAGCTTTTTATATAAGTTTTAATTATACAACATATTTACTTGATACTAAAGGTATTTAGGAGCAATCATATAAATATCACCGTTTAGGCTGCAAAATGACAGTTTATTAACATTTTGTATTGTAAAACATCAAACAGCATAAACAGGTGCACAATGTATCAGTTTCTTGTAAGAGAGCTATAGTTTCAGTTTCAATTATTATTGCATTGTTTTCTAAAGGGAATTTCCTGGAATTTTTGGCCACTCCTACATGTCAATTCAATAGGTCATGAGATACAGTACTGTATATATCGCACACAGTTTTCATTTATGAAACAACTTGAATGAGAAAGTCTAACTACAGAGATGGCACAGAGACTTGTACTAGTTGCCACTGTTCTGCTGCTCATTGCACTGTGGATCTGGTGAGTTTTCTTCCACCACAATTTGAGTGTTTAAGTATAAACTAGTATATGATATCATTGTATGTATGTATGTATGTATGTATGTATGTATGTATGTATGTATGTATGTATGTATGTATGTATGTATGTATGTATATTTTCATTTGTATAACCCTCCTTTGTATAGCACTGTACAGCAAAACAAACAAGGGGTCACTGCAATAATAAGTATCAATAAGTGCATTATTAGAAATACAATTCACATAAATATAAAATATAATTACAATACAGATTAAAGGAATAGTTCAGTGTGAAAATAAAAACTGGGTAAATAGATAGGCTGTGCAAAATAAAAAATGTTTCTAACATAGTTAGTTAGCCAAAAATGTAATATATAAAGGCTGGAGTGAACAGATGTCTAATAAAACAGCCAGAATCCAACTTCCTGCTTTTCAGCTCTATAACTCTGAGTTAGTCAGCGACTTGAAGGGGAGCCACATGGTACATTTCTGTTCAGTGATTTTGTAATTGATCCTCAGCATTCAGCTCAGATTCAAAAGCAACAGAAATGACCCATGTGGCCCCCCCTCAAGTCTCTGATTGGTTACTGTCTGGTAGCCAGGGCAACCAGTCAATGTAAACCAAGAGAGCTGAAAAGCAGGAAGTAGTGTTCTGACTGACATGTTATACATCAAATCACTCCAGCCTTTATACATTACATTTTTGGCTAACTAACTATATTAGAAACATTTTTTATATTGCACAGCCTATCTATTTACCCAGTTTTTATTTTTACACTGAACAATTCCTTTAAGTGCAATACAGATTGTTAGCAGAAACTCCTCCACAAGTATTAAAGGAGACTTTTATTGTGTTACTGATAAAACAAAAATCACTATAATTGGTTTTCTGTAGATAGAAGCATTTTTTTATGCCTTTAACTGAATCCATCCTAGTGGTCTTGTTGACATCTCATCAGGGTTGTGGGGTTGGTACATAAATCTATCGAATCCTCATTTTATTCTACCTCCAACTCTGACTCCTCTAATTTTAAAAGAACAGTAATAGCAAAAACTGAAAGCGTATCAAAGTAATGAAAATATAACGTACTGTTGCTCTGCAGTGGTAAAACTGGTGTGTTTGCTTCAGAAAGACTAATATAGCTGGAGAAAAGGCACAGGTTACATAGCAGATAACAGATAAAACACCATTGTATTGGACAGGGCTTATCTGTTATATGCTATGTAATTTTTGCCTTTTTCTGTTTTTTTCCCCAGCTTTAATTGCTGCCCCCATGGCTACACAGCAGCTTATTTATATAAACTATAGTAGTCTTTCTGAAGCAAACACACAGCTTTTACCAGTGTATGTATGTTACTGATTCTTTAATATACTAATATATTTTCCATGTTGATTGAAAGAAGTTAAGTACCGTATATACTCGTGTATAAGCCGAGGTACCTAATTTTACCTACAAAAACTGGGAAAACTTATTGACTCGCGTATAAGCCTAGACACAACTACAGCCCTGTCTCCCAGCAGCGCACATTCTGCCAAAGCGACCCCCCCAGCGATCAACTGGACTTCTTTGCAAAGCTGATGGTGACAGAGAATTGCCAAACGGATTACTGTGTGCATTGTCCCACTGTCCCACTACCATGTGCAGAGGGTGCTGTTTGATATTGCCATCACTGTTAATCTTTTGTATAACCAACAGAGGGTGCTGTGTGATATTGCAGTCACTGTTATTCTTTCATACAACCAACAGAGGGTGCTGTGTGATATTGCAGTCACTGTTATTCTTTCATACAACCAACAGAGGGCGCTGTGTGATATTGCAGTCACTGTTAATCTTTCATATAACCAACAGAGGGCGCTGTGTGATATTGCAGTCCCGGTTATTCTTTTATACAACCAACAGATGGCACTGTGTGATATTGCAGTCCCTGTTATTCTTTCATACAACCAACAGATGGCGCTGTGTGATATTGCAGTCTCTGTTATTCTTTCATACAACCAACAGATGGCGCTGTGTGATATTGCAGTCTCTGTTATTCTTTCATACAACCAACAGATGGCACTGTGTGATATTGCAGTCCCTGTTATTCTTTCATACAACCAACAGATGGCGCTGTGTGATATTGCAGTCACTGTTAATCTTTCATATAACCAACAGAGGGCGCACTGTTATTCTTTCATATAACCAACAGAGGGCATTGTGGGATATTGCAGTCTCTCCCCAAGTGAACTGTTGGTATAGGAATGATTAAAAGTGACTGCAATCTCAGCTACTCGGGTCGGGTACCGCTGACCCGCGTATAAGCCGAGGTAGACTTTTTCAGCACATTTTGGATGCTGAAAAACTCGGCTTATACGCGGGTATATACGGTACAAATTCTAAACCAACATCAAAGTTAAACTAGATAAACCAAAAACAATTGGAAAACCTAAAACAACTTAAATATTAATTGAACCTGGCATATAGCTGTAGAATAGCTGTTAAATGCAATCCAAAATTAACCGAAGTGTTGGCCTTAGAAAAAGAATTGCTTCTGCCAGATCCTCCTTCATAGAAGCTCTAAAATCTTTTGACTCTGCATTTGCTTCTGACTTTGCACAGCTCTGTATTTCATAATAATTTGGCCAATTTGGTCTCCAAATCTGTTATTATAGGTACAGGTATTATACAGACTGCACATATAATCTGTCAGTAAGTACTTTCTACAACTCCTCTAAGAAAATGATAAAGCTTCAATTAAGCAGCAATCAAACGGAGATAATTCAGCATTTAAAGAGCCTTCAATTTACTCTTCCCAGAGACTGCACTCAAGAAGAAACCACCATATATAATAGAAGTCAGCTAGTGTTTATCATTAAGATATGGTCTAACTTGATCCAGGAGGAGTTCGCTTTACACATTATGGAATTAGCCCTTAAGCAGGTGAAATCTCAAATGGAAAAACAACTTGGCTTATCTGGTGATTTTCCAGAACTCTCAAGAGAACATCTGGCAAAAACTTTCCTCTTATGTATAACCAAAATGTGATCGACATATAATGTTTATGTTTAAGGGGGCTTTTGGTTTATATTCAACAATAAATGGAATTCAATACTCACAGTAAAGGGAACATTAATTGCAATTTTAAACTTATGTTTAAAAGTACTGGAACATATTGCAACTTCATCTTCAACTGAACATACAATAATGATTTAAACAACATACTCACATATGTAAAACAAGGCACAAAGTTTACCCAGGAGCAAAAACCCATGGCAATCAATAAGAAGCTTGCATCTAAACAGTTGACTAGTAAAATCTACCTGCTGATGGGCATTCTTCATCACACTACTAGTGGTGAAGGAATCTGACAAGTGATCATAATGATTAAAGGAGAAGGAAACCCCCTGGGTGCAAAAATCCCTCCCCCCTACACTGTGTTGCCCCCCCTCCCCCCTGGCCTACCTGTCCTGGCCTAACGGATCTACTGCGCATGCGCCAAAAGACACAAAGTTTTCCAATTTCACTTTGTGTCTTTTGGTGCGTGCGCAGTAGATCCATACCGGTGAAATGCTCCTACTGTGGATGCGCCAAAAACGCCGGTCAAAGCAGGAAGAAGACAGCTTGGGAGAAGATGGCGCCTGTGAACTCCGTGGACTGGACCTGCGCAGAGGGGGTGAGTAACAAGTTAGGGGCAGGTAGGCCAGGGGGAAGGGTTTTTGCGCCCAGGGAATTTCCTTCTCCTTTAATAGTGATCTAAAGTGTACAGTTACCAAAAGGAGACTTCAGTGCTGCCAATACCACCAATATAGCTGCCCATCGCAGGAATGTTATGGAACAATCAGAGTCATCTTTTAGGCACAGACTTTTACTCCAACAGAACTGCTGCACTCTTGGACTGGTACAGTAAACTCCATGAATTTAGAAGATTGTGTCTTGCCTTGGCCTTTCAAAGTTTGTACAGGAGAACCCCCATTTTACATTTTTTGTGGAACCAATAGAAAATGGTGTAAAATGCAGATAAAAGTAAAATCAGAGAAATGTGTTCTATACTAGTGGGGCCATAAAAAAACTGTGTAAATGTGGGTATACTTAAAATCAATGGATGGAAAATTGAGGGTTCACCGTATTTATTTTTCAAAATGTTTATGGCAAGTAGAGCTGTTCACAGGCTGTACATCGACATTTTCAAACACAGGAAGACAGTTATATAGTCTAATTTATGCTGCATTAGCAACTATGACCATTGATTACTTGACTAAGGTGGCAAAAAGCTAAAGCTCGTCTGACATGCTAAGGCTTCATCTTTTAGTTGAAATCACATTGCTTTAGCAACCCAGGTGGTAAGTTATGCCTAAAAACCCTGTGGGGGGGGATGTTAACTTTTAAGAGAGGACTTGCAATCATGACCCCAAGTGGTCCTCATCAGACAAGATTGCCAGTCATCCCAGCTAATATCTGGTTGAGCCTCTGAATTTTTGAAGCTATTATTTTGGCCCCATACACAAGCCAATTATCACTCTAGGGTTGGACACTTAAAATAATGGAATATTATTCCAAAAACTTGTGCTGGATTGTGCATGTGAATTTGATGTTTATTACATGGGTCATTGCTAGGGATGGGCGAATTTGACCTTTTTCGTTTCGCCAAAAATTTGCCGCCGGCGAAATGTCGCCGACGCCCATTAAAGTCTGTGGGCATCAAAATAATTGACGCACAGTGAAATTTTTTTGCCACGCGTCTTTTTTATTTGACGCACAACGCCATACAAGTCAATGGGCATCATTTTTGCGGTGAAACAAGGCGAAAAAAATTTGCCCATCCCTAGTCATTGCTTAGACATGTTAAAGTAACCTGTTAAATTAGATGTGTGTAGAATTTCATTGAATTATATGGAAATTACACTTCTCGGTATGGGATTCGTTATACAGAAAGTTCTGAATTACATAGACTATTTTATCCAAATGATCCAAATTTTTTAAAAGTTATTTCCTTTTTCTCTGCAATAATAAAACAGTACTCTGTACTTTATCCAAACCAAGAAGATATCATTAATTCTTATTGGAAGCAAAACCAGCCTATTGGGTTTATTTAATGTTTACATGACTTTCTAGTAGACAATGTATGAAGACCCAAACTAGGAACGATCCCTTGTCCGTAAGACCCGAGGTCCGGAGAATTCTGGATAACAGATCCCATACGTGTATTACCTAAATTGGAATTTCATAAACTATTAAATTTTTCTATGCTTTCAGATTTGTCAGCTTTTAAAAGCAGTCTTTTCCAGAATACTGTCATGGAATGGTAAGAATTGTCGCCAGCTACTTCCCACTTTAAACAACTAAAATTGCCACAAGATACACAGTCCTACATAAGTACTTTAACATTACAATAACAACATAATTTATTGATTAGAAAAACTACATAGAAATTCATAATGTTATCCATACCACAATAGAGTATAATCAACATGTACCGTATATACTTGAGTATAAGCCGAGTTTTCCAGCATCCAAAATGTGCTGAAGAAGTCTACCTCGGCTTATACTCGAGTCAGTGGGCAGTAGCTGAGATTGCAGTCACTTTTAATCATTCCTATACCAACAGTTCCCTTGGGGAGAGACTGCAATATCATACAGCGCCCTCTGTTGGTTAAACAAAAGATTAACAGTGATGGTAATATCACACAGCACCCTCTGCACATGGTTGTGGGACAGTGGGACAATGCACACAGTAATCCGTTTGGCAATTCTCTGTCACCATCAACTTTGCAAAGAAGTCTGGTTGATCGCTGGGGGGGGTCGCTTTGGCGGAATGTGCGCTGCTGGGAGACAGGGCTGTAGTTGTGTCTAGGTTTATACTCGAGTCAATAAGTTTTCCCAGTTTTATTAGGTAAAATTAGGTACCTCGGCTTATACTTGGGTCGGCTTATACTCGAGTATAAACGGTACTTTATACAATAAGTTGGATACGTACACAGACAAAAATTCAATTTTACACTTACCATCATAAACAAAATATGTGGAGTCTTTAAAAACAAGAACTGCTGGGACCTCATTTAGTGTAACATACTGAAAACAAAACACACAGTATTTAGACATTCGTTACTGATAATTTTAGTTATGGTGACATTTATATTCCAGAATAGAACATGATATTTTGCAAGCACAGCATTAGAGGGAGTTGAATTCCCCTTTCTTAAAATTACAACTTAATAAAGAAAAGTATGTAAAATTGATTCTTCACTCTGCATTCCATCTAGTCACACATTCAGCTTTTTGTTAAAAAAGGAGCATAAAATCACGGTTTATATACCACAGAAGAGCAATAAATATCCTGCAGATTATTTGCTTAGCAACGGCATCAGTTAAAACTGGTGCCCAGTGATGTTAATATGTAAAATGACACAAGGAACCTTGTGTATTATAAAAAAAATAATGTACCCTCTGTTATAAAATATAAGGATATTAGAACCCATTTGTAACTTATAATATACCTATATTTTGCAGCAGGGGTATCTTATTCCCTATATAAATAGATGTATGGTCAGTTCAGAAAAATAAATAGCACACATTCACACACCCAGGTACTGTAAATTAATGTTATATAATGACATGGCAAAAAGAGAACTGTGCATTATAGCCCATATAAAATAATATATAATTGCATACATTTTGATATGAAACAAAACAAAAGGTGATACACGTTCTGAAAGCTTCAGAAATCCAACTCCTTGCTCAAATCTAATTACAAAGAATCTGTGTTGGCACAGATATGTATAAATATTAATATATCAAATTCTGTATACAGATCAGGTAAACAAAAAGGAAAATACATATGTATAAACTGGGAAGAAAAACTCTGTAGAAAAGAGAGGGGTTTGGCGCAAACTAATTTGTATCAAGTCGACTAAGCAAAATTTAGAGCGGTTTTCAAGTTGTGAATCGTATATACTAAATTATATCAAAGGTTTTATGCTAAAACTTTTTTTTAACTAACATGTTTCTCTGTTTGCTGCGGTCAATTTTTCTCAGCACTAATCTTTCCATAGTTAAGAGATTACAGTATAAACCAATATGACTGCATTTTAAAAAATGGCACCGCTGGGCACCCTGTGTAGCAACAAGCAAATCAAGTATGAATTAAGCAAAGGGAACAGAAAGAAACTACATCAACAAAAAAGAATTAACCAAATGAACTTGGTTCTGTTCTGTGTACGGACAGGCTATTTTAGAACATTTTGTGCTGCTGCATTTTAGGAGCAGTTCTTGGGAGGGGTCCACATCCATCTCACTTATGCAGCCCTCTAGCAATACTGCCTATCATTGAGGTCCCTTTTGAAAGAATAGCAAGTAGGGCTTCCAGTAATGTCAGCCCAGGAGAAGAGCATATTCTTTTAGTCCTAGATTATACTACCCAGTACCCTGAAGTGGTCCCTTTAATACCGCCTCCAAAGATATCGCTTGGGAGATGTTCTATATGTTTACCAGTACTCGAATTCCTAAGAAGATCCTCACAGATGAGGGTATACCCTTTATGTCTAGGGTTTGAAGGAATTGTGTAAGCAGTTAGGAACTTCTGTGCATCACCCCAGACCGATGCCTTACAAAACTTTGAAAAACAAGTTAAAGAAGGTTACAGATATGAATGGGAGGGATTGGGACTGTCTTTTACCATACTTTATGTTTGCAATTAGGGGGTCTCTTGGATGTCGCAAAGGAGACCTGGGAGCAAGAGCTAACCCCCCACAAGTGTAGTGGAGCATATTATGCTTATGCAGGACAGGATTGCTACAATCATGCCCATAGTTAAGGAACACATGGACAAGTTCACAGTATTAATTTCCAAGCTAAGTGACAGGGCCAGTATGAAATAGTCGAAAAAAATAGGTTAACTGTAAAGTTTATCAACCAGATAAAAGTTAAAAAAAACAAACAAATCTACCACGTAAATCTAATAAAGCACTGGAAGGACAGAGAAGTCATCACTGCTATATTTCAGCTATAGTTCAACACCTGTGGCATATCCAGGAGAGTATTCAAAAGGTTAAAATAGCAGAAACCTTGTCAGATCCTCAAAAGCAGGAAATCAGGGAGTTTCTGCAAAGAAACAATGAGGTGATTTCTGAGGTACCAGGTTATACTGATGAGATGTCATTACTGATACTCGGGTTTGGGTCCTATTTAAGCCCCATCAGATACCAGAAGCCCATAGACAGGCAGTGGAAGTGCAAGGGATGCTGGATGTGGGGGTAATTGGAAAATCTATGAATGGAATAGTCCTATTGTGCTTGTTTCCAAACCAGATGGGTCTTTGTAGTTTTGCAAAGACTTCTGGAAGGTTAACGAAGTATCACATTTTTTTGCTTACCCCAGGTAAGGATTCGGCCAAATCCCGCTGAAAAAGGCAGAATCCTGGATTCGGTGCATCCCTAGTAAGAACCTACCTCTGACACTGGGATTCCGTATAAAGATTGCCTTGTGAAGGCAGAGTGAACTTTTGCTTTGTGTTCTTTGAAAACTACAATCTGGTGAGACTTTCATTTATTGTTTACTGCTTCAGCACAGAACCTTGTTTAGTTTTGTCTAAGGTGAAAATAAACCACGGGCAGGAGCCTGCTAAGTTTTGTAGTTTTGTTACCAACCTGAGCCTCCTGTTTCATCTGATCATCAAAAAACAGTTCATGACTAAAGGGCCCCTTTAAGCATAGTCACCATTTTCCTGCTGTATATAAAACACAGATTGGCTTTCCACTGTATTTATAGTGGTCATGTTTTCTGGAAAAAATATTCTGCTTGCTACTGTTTTTTAAGCTTTCTTCCTCATTAATGACTTTAGGATTAAACAAATTTGTCAGGCAGCAATCTTAAGTGCATCATTTATAGTTGCCCTTTCAAAAGGATCGATAAATCGTGCAGAAAAAAATAAGCAATCACAGGCATTAATCTGCAACAATGAATTACCTTAGGCAAAACATCCTCTGATGCTGAGAAGAAGTACGTGTACACAATGAGTTCTGAAGCAACCTCAATGAATTTTTCCTGTTGAAATAAAATTACGCACATCAAGAAAAACATTTTTAATGCAAAATAGGTTTTACTTCTGTTCTTCTGCAAAGTAAAACTAAATTTTATAAAACAGCACTGTTGTTCTGCCACCCTCAGGCCAACAATGAATTCTCATCTTCAGTTTATTAAATTTCCACATCTTAACAGATCCAAAAAGCTATAGAGCAGGATCAAACATGAAATACATTGCGGTCTACTTTCTTAAAACTGGTGGAATTGCTGGCAGCAATCCATAACTAACAAGAGATTTGCTTTAAAGGAGAAGGAAAGCTACGGAGGCATTTTATTGCCAATAGATTAGCTGCAATAGTGCAAGCTAGAATGCTATATTTTTTCTGTAGAATATTTTACCATACCTGAGTAAACGGCTCTAAAAACTCTCTGTTTGTTTAGTATAGGAGCTGCAGTATTAATGTGGTGTGACATCACTTCCTGCCTGAGTCTCTCCCTGCTCTGGGCTCAGATTACAGAAGAGAAGGGAGGGGTGGGGGGAGAGGAGCAAACTGAGCATGCTCTTGCCCAGGGCAATGAGGTTTAAGCTGAAGGCAGGAAGTCTGATACAGAAGCCCATGTGTACACAATAGAAGGAAAGAAATGCTGTGTTTCTTTTGACAGGGGACTCAGATCAACATTACTTTGGGGGTTTACTGGTATATTTAGATGGACCTTTCTGATAAGGCTTACTTAGTTTTAACCTTTCCTTCTCCTTTAATCGCTTTACACAGTAGACTTGTTTGTTGGAATTTTCTGTTCATGTCCCCTGTAGATTATCATCAGGAATGCAAACATCAGACCCCCAAAACAATGAGGGGGTCTGAGATGTCAAATACCATGCAATAGACTATGTTGTCTTTTTTCAGGTGCAACTACAAAATAGTTAGAAATCAAAAAAAATGCTTGAGCATCTTCTTAAAAATAAAAAAATATGGATGGTGCAAAACTCAGGCAAAGATACTGCCAAGTTAACACTGGTGTGGCTCAAACAAAAAAGGCAAAGTACTACTAAAATGGTTACTCCTATAGTAGGTTTCCTGTAGCATTAACAGATTATGTTTTTTGCTCATAAACACCAAGTATTTTTTTGTTTTACCTATTCCTAATTTGCATCCCGTCTGCAGTAACGCTGCCGCCAACTTTCTAACATAAGTGCTGCTTCCTTTGCCTACAAAATCAGTAAGGCGAATGTGCAAAAAATTCCTTCCCCTTAACCTGAGCATGTGTCATCTTAAGCACTGCCAACTACAATCACCAGAGAGGCATGTTAATGATGAGGTGCATGCAAGTATAACAACGGGCAAGTCATCTTTGCTGGAAGGAAACCCTCCTTTACAAGCATGCCCCATCGACAATCTAATGCAACTCAAGACTGCCCAGGGCAGCAGGGAGGAAACAGAAAGCTATTTTGGTGACGTCAGCCAACTCCTGGACTTGCTATGTTCACATCCGAGTTATGGAAAGGCCTTCTACTATAGTTCCATTTTATCTAAATAATCCAACATTTTTAAAATTATAAAGATAAAAATGAAACAATGTGATAGTACCTTGTACTTGATCTAAAATTAATATAATTAATAAATAATTATTGCCCATTTCAAATCCCCAATTATACACTAGCAGGGGTTAAAAAAAAAACCAGTGTTACAAGGTTTGACCAATTATGCATGCAACTTAAAATGAATTTCATACCTTTAGCGTTGATTCTACACCAACATACACAAAAAGCACTGGATGACGTTTTTTAACATGATCAAACATCTGTTGACTGGGAAGTGGACGGATTAATGGCCTACAATTACAAAGATTAATTATATCAATATGTTATATTATTATCAACATGTATGTTTGGAACAAGGAATACCAGAAATTAAAGCTTTAATATCATCTTTTTAGGTATCAGAGCTAACTTTGGTGCCTCATATTAAGGGGGCCGATATAAATAATGGATAAATAGTAAAATTGAGAAGACAGAGAAAGAAAAGTAGCTGTTGTTTTGATGGCAGGATTACCACCCGAAAAGAAATGAATCACCTTCCCATAAAAAAACAGAAATGCATCAGGTCTCTGCTGGAGTAAGAGTTTTCATATTTTCTTAAAGTCGATGTTGACGATTTTATTTACAGAGATGCTTGAATGTTTATGAACCCTTTAAAAGGACATTTTAAAAAACCTCATCTCATTTTCAAACAAGTCCTAATGAGTAGATGAAAAAAACCTAGTTAAACAAATTAAACAAAAATTACAATATTTGGTCATGTATTCCAACTTCAATTGCAAGGTGTCTAATAGCCAAGAGGTTACAAAGGAACCCAGGGTAATTTCTAAGTCCTGTCTCACATTGGTGAATGTTCACGTTCATCAGTCCATCTTCAGGAGAACACTGAACAGCAATGGTATCTATGACAGGATTGCAAAAAGAAAGCCACTGGTCTTCCCCAAAAATACTGCTGATCATCTACAGTTTACTAAAGATCATGTGGACAAACCAGAAGGATACATGTCAGATGAAGCCAAAATAGAACTTTTTGGCTTAAATGAGGAGTGTTACATTTGGAGAAAGAAAAACAACATTCGAGCATAAGAACCTTATCTCATCTGTGGTGGTGGGAGTGTTTGTTGCATATGGGCCTGGACAGCTTGCCATCATTGGTGGAACAATGAATTCTGAACTATACCAGAGAATTCTAAAGAAAAATGTCAAGACATCTGTCCATGAACTGCATCTCAAGAGACAGTGGGTCATGCAGCTAGACAATGATCATAAAGACAAGTCATTCTACTAAAGAATTGTTAAAGAATAAAGTGAATTTTCTGGAATGGCCAAGTCAAAGGCCTAAAGCGAATGGTTCATGTGAGGAAACCCACAAAAATCCCAGCTGTCCTGTACGGAGGAACGGGCTAAGATTTTTCAGAGTCGACGTGCAGGACTGATCAACAGTTACTGCAACATATAGTTGCAGTTATTGCTGCACAAGGGGGTCACACCAAATAATGAACAAAAGTAAGTAAATACCGATTCACTTACATTTGCCATATGCAGATATGTTATTGGATCTTTTTTTTCAATAAATACATGACATAGTATAATAATTGTTGTTTCATTTGTTTAACTAGGTTTTATTAATCTACTTTTAGGATCCAATCCGATGATGTTTTAGGTCACATTCATATAAAAATATAGAATATGTTAAAAAACATTTTAAAAAAATGTTTTACCATCATTACCAAATTTGCCCAAAAGCTCTAAGGCTACCTTGCAGGCATCACTTAGCATACCACCGAAAAAAAAAGTATGGGACGAAGAGGGATAAAAACTTTGAGAAAACTGAAGAAGCAAAAATGCTGAGGCAGCAGGCCTACACTACAGTAGCTTCTAATTGCGTATTTGTTTTGCCACTGCAGTCTTTAAACAGCTAGGTCTGGTGCATTGGCCTTTTTGCCCCTTCAATTTTTGTTTTACTGATAAACATATCAAAGGCAGAGGTTATTTTTGCAAAGAAAGCGGACACTAGCTTTTGACATGGTCATCTATCATTGAAAATCAGTGGAAAAGATAACAGGAATATTAAATAAGAAAGTGAAAGACAAGTGAATAAGAACTATGGTACAAATTGCAGGGGGCACTATTTACAATGGGTGTATGTGAACTATGGTTTTGCAGAACCATCAGAAGGACTGAATGTGAAGCTAGTGTTTAAACACTATGTATAACTACATGCTTCTCACTAACTTTAGTAGATTGTGGTGGTATTTCCAACAGCTTCTAGAAGGGTGTTGTTGAACGTGTTTATAGTTGTAGTCTTGTGTAAGCTTCTAGTTTATTGCCTCTGCTGCCACCACCTCCCCTTATCATATCCCAGAGCCCTGCAGTGCTAAAATCAGAGAACAGGGTTGTGACCTGTATATAAACACTATTGATAGTTCCTGCAGGAACAAATGGTTCCTGCCCATTAGTCTCCACAGGTAAATACCCTAAAAACTATGAATACACATAGGTGATTGTCTGTGCCAATCACTTTGACAGAACAGTGTGAAGTAATTATCTATTTATTGGTTCAGAAATTATAATTCAAGTAAAATGACAAGAATTATTTTACAACTAATACTGATATAACTATCAATGCAACTGTGCAAGTACTTACCCTGCAACTCTGTTTGCAAACTCAACTATATCCTCCTTTGTTCTTGGACCTCTGTAGTTATAAGCCATATCCCCTTTCAACCTGTAAGACCAAGATAATGTTTTTTAAGAAAAAAAAAGGCTTAATGCTCAAGTTATTAATAACAGATACATTTTACCAAGGAGTAAATTACCCCTCAGTAAAAAAGTTGCAGATCTTTTCGAATTTAGCAGTTTATTTACCATCAGGAAAGTGGTGATGTTAACGCTGACCTATTTTTGTTTTCCTAATTTTCCATTCATTAAACATTCATCAGAATGTTTATAGCTGCTTATTCTTTACTGATTTAAGTTCACACATAACAGCACTTTAAAAATACACAACAGTTGTGAATGGGCTTTACCAATTCTTTAAGATCTCCAGAAAAAAAACTTATACAGAAATCTTCATCAAAAATATTGCACCAAAACAGAAGTTTAGAAATGTGTGTATACAATTTGTGGTGTTAAAAATATGACACAAAGAAGCAATTAAATGCAAGGAGCTTTCCCCAGAATTTATGGTGTCAAAAACATGTATTTATCGATGTCAAAGAGGAACTATGCTTTTAGAAGAACAGGGGATGTTGTGCTGAATTGCATTTCATGCATAAAATATGTGCCACTTACGCCTTTATGGTTGGAAATCCTCTCACCCCAAATTCTGAAGCAATACCTGTAAAACAGAGCAGGTAAAATATAATAATAGCTCTTTAATTGTTTCATGATTTGTCCTATGGTGGGAAAGCCATTTATTAAAATGATACAGTGATGACATAACTACATTTTATTCTTCTAATGACATCCTGCACATAATAGTTATATTATGTACCTAAAAATGGATAATTATTTAAATCAGCACCAATATGACACACACTCAAAGGACTTCCAAGCAGTGGTAATATTTAAGTAGCTTTATTTCACAAATATATTTCCTAAGGAAATATAGGTTTGTGAAATAAAGCTGCTTCAATTTTAGCTCAGCTTGGAAGTCCGTGGAGTGCACATTGATTGATTGTCTCAAGCAAAGGGTTCGGGGCGTGGGTACCCGAACCTGCCTATTATTTGAATAAGTGCTTTACAGTAACAAAGGTGGTGTAGTTTAAATTTGTGTCATCATTAACTTGAATGATAGAGTAACCGTTTAGTAATTAGCATTTGGGCTTGAGCACATTCATATTCGTTTTGTATTTGCAATTATTTTGTTACCCTTAAAGGAGAAAGAAGGAAAGGTCTATTCACTGGGGGTGCCAAAAGGTTAGGCATAATGAACATGAAAAGAATAATGACGAAAACATGAATCCCCAAACTTCTAACTTGTGATATTTAGAAAACAAAATCATGTTGGCCTTGCAAAATAATACTCAGATAAGATGCCAACTCTTCGCTTCCTGCAGAGGAAGTGGTTAAATAATAAACTGAAACAGATTATTGGCAGGAAGCAGAGAGTTTATTTGGGTAAGAGGGGAAAACCTACCACACATTTTATGTGACATGCTCTTTATATGACAGTCAAAAGGACCACAGCATAAAGAAGAGCAAAGAAAGCAAGAACATTCTCAACGCACATGAATAATTATCTGGGTAGGGAAAGGTTGACTCATCTCAGACATAGAAAAATGTTAAAAAAAAAGTACAGGAAACTAAAGATATACATCAATTATGACATAAACCAGCTCTACCAATATTGATGAAGCGACTGTTTGGAATAACATAGTACATATCCTTTTTCTGAGCATACATTTAGATCAAGACCATACTCCCTTTACTACAGAAAATGTGTTCATTTTAGATCTGTTAAAGGAAAAGGAAAGGCCTATTTACTTGGGGGTGCCTAAAGTTAGGCATCCGCGCAAAGAAAGAAGATGAACGCTCCGTGGTGCTCGCTGGAAGAACCCCCTAACCGGTGCAGTTTTCTGCCGATAGGAAACCACCAGCCCGGGTAAGTGCCCCCAAGTAAATACAGCCATTTCTTCTCCTTTAAATAAAGTAAGTAGCCAGATAAACTAGGTGGCTGAAAAGCCAGACAGCAGAATACTAAAATACTCTCAGCAATTCAAATTTTACCTCATTTATTAACACTTTTGTCACAGTCAGTAAAATTGTCATAACAGTCTGGATAGTTTTCATCTTATGGACACAAATAACAATGCATGTGTCCAAATATTTTGTCAGAATTGAGCTCTTAAAACCACTCAGAAACATTAATGGTAATCCAAATTGCAAATGGGGATTTAAGATCTAGAAAAAGACCTAGCATCTGTATCTATTAGCTATCTTTAAAATAAGAATTTGGGAGCAACTGGTAAAATAAACTAAGTTGTGTCTTTGAAACAGATAAAATATAAAATAGAGCTTCTTCATAGTTTCAGCAGTTTCAATGTTGTATAATTGTATAGATGTCAGGCACTAACTTGAGTAAACTGTAGCATCAATTTTCCCAACTCTAATGGGCGAGCCGCTAGTCCTTATCTCAATACCAACTTCATTCCAGACGGGTTCTAGCTTCTTACAATGACCACACCAAGGTGCATAAAACTGAAAGCAAATGAAACATATTGTTTATTAAAGAAGCACATAAATCCAGTGTACAGCAGAACATATTTTAACAGTACCCCACTATGATAAAACACACATTATTAAAAACCTCAACATGATGAAGCAATACAAACCTAAGCTCAACATCTATAAAATAGATACAAGCTCTTTATTACAGTGGAACATTCTTATTTCTGCATCCAAGGAGACTATACAATAAAATCAAACTTTAGAAAATATGAAGTTTCCCATACATGTACGTTATTACAGTATTTTACCGAGTGGGTGCATGAAGCCCCTTAGGCTTATTTAATATGGGGTTGCATTATTTTATATTATTTTTTTTATATATTTAAGAATCAACAGAAATTGGATACAGGTCTTGGAGATTTAATCATTACTGTATTCATTGCAGGTCATCCATTTTGTTTGAAGTAAGAAGATTAAAATGCAAGAAAAATGCACAGTAATTAATTGTGAGCAAATTGTAGTGCTTGTAAAGAAAAATATGGTCATCTAAAAACATTTAAGAAAAGCATTAATACATTTTATTTGTTTTCCCACTTGACATTTTTCCTGGTAGCAATTCTGAAAGCCAAGAACTGGGAACCCTGTTTGTTGGGGCTATGATCCTGTAACAGCCATATGGACAGTTCCACAGCTTGCTTACTTAACCCGTACTTCTAAACTAAATTCAGTCAAACTGATCTACTGGATATGGGTGAAACATATCCATAAAGTGTTGCTTGGTCACTGAAGATACCCATGTCCAGGTTTGCTAAATATTTGCTAACTTTCATTTCATGGTAGTTCCATGCAATAATTTAAACGTTAACAAGCAAGTTAAAGATGTGCCAGCAATTGAGCAAACTGCCAATTATATTGTTTCTGGTATATGACCTCAATCCTACAAGTTTAAGCACAATTTATTTTAATGTTTAAAGTTTTTTTCTGCATATGTCACTCTTGATTTCCCATTGGCAATCTCAGAGGCAATACATCTGAAGTGTGATAATGA
The DNA here is from genome assembly GCF_017654675.1 of Xenopus laevis. Classification (NCBI taxonomy): domain Eukaryota; kingdom Metazoa; phylum Chordata; class Amphibia; order Anura; family Pipidae; genus Xenopus; species Xenopus laevis. The sequence goes on along the minus strand of NC_054382.1, from coordinate 87,850,350 downwards.
GCATTAAAATACAGTAAATCTGAGAGGGTATATATATTTTTTTAGCTTAAAGGAGCACCATATTCTAAGTAGCAGGTTCTGCATCTGTGCATCCACATATGTGATACATGGAATTAGGTAATTCCATATATGAAGAAAAATGATATACGTTATGAGAGAGCGAGGAGGGAGAGCGAGATGTTTCTAAACATAAACAAGCTTTTTGGAACAAATTGAACCAACTAAATTTTAATGAGTCTGACTGCATTGTAAGTCGATTGTGATTTCAGATCCTGATCCTTTACTCGTACCTAAATTGAGACATGGGGGAAGTTGATTCGGAAGGAGGAATCATTTATATGCAGAGAAGGAACCTTATCCGACCATGGTCGCGATAAAGAGTATGATCGGAAACAGTTTTATTCATTTAGAAAATTGAGGTTTCAAAGTTTTCAATTTTACCGTACTTTTTTTGTATGGACTTTGGATTGCCAGATAAGTTTAATTTTAACATTGCTGAACACAGTGGCATAACTAGATATTACGGGGCCCTACAGCAAATTATTTTCCAGGCCCCCAAAATGTCTACATGGGGGGAGAAAGTGGAAGCACTCCAGGCTAAAAAAATATGTTTAAATACAATGGAAGTGCAAATGATTTATCCTATTATCAATGCACATTCCCTGGTACACTGTCCCACAAATAATTCAATATATATATGCTAGTACACGTGTGTGTATAAAGACAAGGGTTTTTAGTTACAAAGTTATGATCATAAAATTGGTAAGCCACCATACCACGTCAATGTAAACCCCATACGGTGGTCCCCAACGGTTTACCTCAGTTCAATAATATAAAAGCAGTAGTCCTTGGGATCAGTGTCTCCTGACCTTGGGTTTGGTTTTAATCAGAGGGCTAGATCCTCCCACTAGCAGCTAGAGATGTCTAGAGGTTGACCTATTTCTACCAATATTTCTTGAAATTGTATATTAATTAGGGCCTCATGGGGCCCCTATACTTCCTGCCCCCCCCCCCCCTGCAGCCACAGGGTTTGCTTCCTCTATAGTTATGCCCCTGGCTGAACAGTTATGTTAATTCTAATATGTTCTATGTATGGAAATAAGGTGGCACATTTAAAGGTAGGCCTTTAAGTTATACAGTGTTTTATGCTACAATGAGAGGAGCGCCACTCTATACATTGTATAAGGCTAAAATAAATTATAATAAGTGCACATTAAATCGATACTTACATCAACAAGCCAGATATCATCCTTTCTGTTTTCTTTGAATCTAATTTAAATAAAAAAAAAAAACAAAACATTGGAATAAGACTTTTATAGAAATGAGATACAAACACACACTCAAACTAGTTTGTACAGAATAATAAATGTTTTCATTACATGCATAAACAATCCATAAATAGTAGAACATCAGTGTGTTTTTCACAAATAAAAAACAGACCTCCAAAATACTGTATACGTTCCCTAAACATGGGTAACATTTGTTAGACCAGTAGTGCCTGTGATAACAGCATGAACCTTGGGTTATGATACCATAAGAATGATATGGCTTTAAATATGAATGTCTCATGGCTGTCCTCAGGAAAAAATTCTGGAAAGCAAAATGCAGAACACTTTTGTGGATTGCTACCAATATGGAATATGTTATGTGCAAAAGGCTTACAATTGTGATCTTTATGTTGCTAGAGATCACACATGTACATTAACAAGTTAAGAAATCTCTATTGCTAGTTATATATACATATGGCATGGGTTGCAATACAATCCAACTATAATGCCATGAAGGGATAGTTTAAAACTATACTATTCTCCATGTAACCTGATGCTCATATAACACAATGCACAATCATTACCCTCTCCACCACCAATGAAACCATACATGGCTGAACCCCAAGAGCTTCTACACAAAGTAACTGGCCATGTGCAGGTGTTTTAGAAAATGATGGTTTCTAGATGGAGTTTGCAAGAAATGAATATAGTAAACTTTATTTACAAGCCCTACAAAATAATCAAAAGAGAAGGAAAGCTACAGAGGCAGTTTTTTGGCCAACAGATTAGCCACAATAATGTAAGCTACAATGCTTTACCATACCCAAGTAAACGTAGATATCAGGGTTTTAGATTTAAGCCATAAATGTTTATTATCAAATAACAAAGATTATAGAACATGACACTAATACAAAATTGCTGTGTTGTAGAAGAAGCTCAAGGTTAAAGGCCATTCTGTTATTAGAATGTTTGCACAGAACAAGGAATACATATGTTGTCTCATGTCACAAGTATTGCTAGTGCAAGGCCAAGAAAGACACATAGTTTCAGAAACTACAGCATAGATACCATTTTGGACACTGTGCTGACACAGTAGTTGCACCTTATTTGGCTTTTGTACTGAGACTGTGAGTCTGTCCCTAAGATGGAAATAGTGACACAGAATGATGATTGGATGCCACTGGATCAGCCCCATGGAAGAAGAAATGGTTAAATGGTCATCTGTTGTATTGCTAATTGTTCCCTCAACGTCCTCACGAGCTTTCATGACGTATGAGCTATTATTTAATACTCTGTATTATATTACTCTGTATTAATGTATACCTCAAATAAAGCTGTCTGGTTAATATCCTGAGTGAATCTGAATGGTTCAAGGCACAGGGGGAACTTTGGGGCCAGGCTCGATTTGAGTAAGTATTTATTTTAATCCAAGAGAGACTTACTCATTGTGGGTGAGAATCATATATCCCTAGTGGAGAATCATATCGATAGACGAGCGACAATATATACAAGAATATATTATACATCTATCCGACAAACCTCACTAGAAACTCTCTGTTTGTTTGGGATAGCAGCTGCCATATTAGCTTGGTGTGACATCACTTCCTGTCTGAGTCTCTCCTTGCTCACTCATAGCTCTGGGCTCAGTTTACAGCATGGGGGAGGAGGGAGGGGAAGAGGAGCAACTGAGCATGCTCAAGCCTGTGCCCTGTAGGTTTAAGCTGAAAGAAGGAAGTCTGATACATAAGTCCATTTGTACCCAATAGAAGGAAATAAATGTGGTGTTTCTTTGGACAGAGGACTCAGAGCAGCATTACTTTGAGGGATTTTTACTGGTGTATTTATATAGACCTTTCTGCTAAAGCTTACTTTATTGTAACCTTTCCTTCTCCTTTAATACAGTATACATTTCAGAAGCAGAAGAACATCTATAGGCTTTTCTGTCCTGTGACATAGACAGATTCATAATATACCATTTTTGCTTTATTTTTATTCCTTAAAGGGGCAACTTTTTTTTTTTTAACTTTTAGTAGGATGTAAGCAGCAAGACTCTGAAGTAACTTGCTAAAAAAAAATAAAAAATTACCCTATCAGCCAATATTCCCTAGGCCTAAATGAGTAAAAAGTAACGATGACAATAAAATTGTTGCCTCACAATTCAATAGTTATAAAGTTTAAAAAAAAAAAAAAGTATTACAAAAAAAAAAAAAAAAAAAAGAAGACCACCCAATGCTAAAAACAGGACATTATACAACATATTAGAAAATCATTAGTGATGAACTACTTCTTTACTATTTGCACTTTTAGAGCATTTTGGTATATCAGTACCTTTCTATAAATGGCTCAAGCTTCCCAAATCTATAGGGAGATTGAACCCAAAATATCTAAAACCCTCTTCTCTTAACAGCATGTCACGTATCCCTGGGGCTACATACAGCCTAGCTTTTTCCCCACAACATTGCAACACTTGCAAGACTCTACCACCTGAGCCAAATGCTGATGTAAGAACACAGCAATTTACAATATATTCAGTCATTAGACAGCAAATAGGTAAACAGGGGAGCAATAGCCAAACACCTGTTTTACCCTGAAAAACGTGCATGGTTAGTGAATGAGAATAGCAAAAAGAGTAAAATAGTTTCTGGCACACAAGGGCCCCTCTATGATTACAATGTTGTATTTTATACATATATTGTTAAATAAATATTACGCACAGTCTTTGAGTGTGAATTCTTTTTTTCTATTATAAACCACAGGGAAAACAATCTGTGTGATGGCAGTGGAACTGTTAGTATAGAGTTGCTTGGATATTTTACTCAGGTGTAAACATGCACAAAAAAAAAAAACATATACTGTAGCATTTTGCAGAGGCAAGCTCAGTATCTGCAGAAACATGCTTAGGCTCCCGCTGCCCACTGCTTCCAACTGATGCTCTATATGAGGGGGGTAAAGAACACTGGCAACTGAAGTTTCATTTACCAGATTCACCGCCTTACATTTTAGACTACAAGGGCTATAAATCAGTTTTTCTCCATCAATGTGCTCCCATAGACTCCCTCCTGTAACTACAGATATGGGATCCTTCATCTGGAAACCTGTTATCCAGAAAGCTCTAAATTACAGAAAGGCCATCTTCCATAGACTTTATTTTATCAAAATAATCCAAATTTTTAAAAGTGATTTCCTTTTTCTCTGTAGTAATAAAACAGTACCTTGTATTTTATCCAAACTGACATATAATTAATTTGTATTGGACACAAAAACAACCTATTGGGTTTACATGATTTTCTAGTAGACTAGGGTATGAAGATGCAAATTACCAAAAGATTGTTTATCTGCCAAACCCCAGGTCCTGAGAATTCTGGATAAGAGATCCCACACCTTTACACTGACAGGAGCTGTGTCAACCTGTGCGTAGACACACAGAGCAGCATTGAAACAAGAGTCACACAGAAATTTGCTCCGTGTGTCTGCACACAGGTCAACACAACACCTATCAGTGCCTAAACCTCCAGGGCTTGGGCTTGAGCATGCTCAGTTTGCTCCTCTCCCCCTCCCTGCTATGATCTGAGCCCAGGAAGTAATGTCACACCAAGCTAATGTGGCAGCTGCTATCCTAAACAGAGAGAGATTCTAAAGTGGTTTTCTCAGGTATGGTAAAGCATTTTTTAGATTGAACTATTGTGGCTAATCTATTGGCAGTAAACTTACTTGGTAGCTTTCCTTCTCCTTCAACAGTGATTCCTGGAAGTGACCTCTAAATATTATAGAGAATATTCTCACAAGAAAGGCACCTGGGTTATGGGAAAAGTACACTTTGCAGCTCATACTAAAGTTATACAACATTTTTTGCTTGATTAAAAGCAGTATGCCAAGTAGCACAAGCATATGCTTGGCCAAGAATATGCCCAGCTGAAAGATTCTCATTAACAGAGGGCAGCTTCAAAGTTCATCAGTAAGCAATGCCAGTTTTATTTCACCATAAAAAGTAGTAATTTCAATAGTCATTATATTATTTAATGCATATTACATAATGATTTGGCTAAAAAAAACCTTCAGACAAAACAAAGCAACATAACGCTTCATTGCACTAATTATGCAGACAATGAACCATACAACCCTAAATCCCCTCTCTGAAAAGATGCTCTTACTTTGATATGGACAGTAATAAGCTTACTCAGCTTCTCAACATTTTAACCTAAATAAGCAGCTACAGAGAAACACTAAGTTATTTCACCCTGATAAAACTGTAATGTTTTTAGCTGAACAAAATTGTATATATAAAAATAGCCTTTTTTGTATGTCTAATTTTGTTTTCATATTATTCTATTGATGTCTGTGTTTAAACAAATTGATGGGACATGCTTCTTGCCTCAGTATATTTCCCTATAACAAAAGTAAATCGCTAACATTACCCAGAAATTATTTTCTAGTAAATTTAAGGTACAAATTACAGAGAGATATGTTAACCGGAAAACTCCAAGTCCAGAGCATTCTGGATAACAGGTCCCATACCTGTTTTATAAATAATTACAAAAAAAAAATAAAATTCTCTGTTCATACTAACATCACACCTCAAGGGCACATAATGCCAGTTTGCCTCCCCTTAGCTGTGCCTCAGATAGAATCGGGAGAATTAAAGGAGGCCATATGTTCAACAATATGGTCAGCTGTCTTCCTGATCAAACATGATTCCATGTAAGAGACCATTGTGAAGCAGTTTCTACAATCCATTCATCAATTCTGCTGATCTGAGATGGCAAAAATTTTACAAAGATGATTCATGATTTACATTGGTCACCACAAACACAGTGTAGTCTATCTTCTCAGTGAGTGCACACAAACAACAATTAGTCTCTTTAGGAAGCAATATGAAGGAATTCACAATCTGAACACAAACAAAAATACTTTTTTTTAATACATAATTTTAACACTAGGGCATTTGAGAAACCTTTACACTTTACTATAAATTTGAGCGGTCTACATTTTCAGTACACTGCCTTCCCATAGGTACGTGCGTGGCAAACTTCCTGTCCCATTCTCATTCTGTAAGGATTATACTACCCTAGTAAAACATCCCTAAAATAACAGTCTGAGCTGCCCAGACCTTACTAATGTGTTTAGATGGAGCCATTGTCTATTTGTAGTTAGAGCTAACATGTACTACATAAGCTTCACATTCACTATCTGACATACCTCGATCATGTATGAATTAGGGAGACAAGTCTGACAGCAACAAATATCAGTCTGTAATTTCAGTTTAATGCTTATGTCTTAGAGGAAGATTACGAGCTGCCTATAAACATCATTAATTGTTAACCTATTATACACCCATAAGTAATCCTGGAGCTTATGTCACAAGCAGAATTTTGGGTGGGTTTGAAATGCCTTTCTTATCTGCAGCCACTTCACATATGGTAAATGCCAGAACTGTCAAATGGGGATCTCTCTGTATAGAGAAATGCAATGGTCAAAACTCATGTGCCATAAGTTTCACTACTACATTGGAAAGGAAGAAGTGTATTTATAGCTAAATGCAAGTATCAGATACTAGTTTGCCCATTGTTAAGTGGTATGTGGTGAAAGGATGTGATCTGCTGTATTCTGCAATGTACAGACAGCATTTTCCAATGACACTGGTCAGTTGGTTTGTAATGTACACTGCTGGACAAGGGCAACAGACAGAGAGGAGCTGAAAGCACTACAATGATGTTCAGTGCAACCAGTTGCTATGTGCATTTCACATGAATCATGTTATTGGGTTTCCTTAATCTGCACATCTAGAAAAAAATGGTAAATGCTGATGTTAAAGGAGAACTAAAGCTTAACTAAAGAAGTAGCCAGAAATGTTGTACATTATGTTTTGGACTTCTGTACTAGCCCATGGTAACCACAGTCATTTTGCAGGAAGATGCATCTCTAAAGATACCCCAGTAGTTCCTCATCTTTTTTCTGCTGATTTGCTGCACATGCTCTGTGCTGCTGTCTGAGCTTAGGGACAACTCACAATATGCAGTATATATATATATATATATATATATATATAAAATGTCATAATATAAGTCTGATTAGTAATTGATACAGATAAGTGCTACATGACAGCACAGAAACTAGTAAAAAGGTAACTAGCATCAGAATTTAATAATCAGCCCTGTAGCACCAGCTTATATTAAAGGCCAACCTCTTTTTCTGCTTGATAATTTGTGACAACCGATAAACTTAGCTTCTCAACAGTTGCTCAGAGCCCACTGAGCATTTGAGTGTCACAGACACTTTCCAAGATGGTGACCCCTGTGACCAGTTTGAAATTGCTGCTATTGAGAAGCTGAAATTTTAGGCTCATGCAAAAAGGTCATTTTATAAAATATGGCATTTTTAGGGTTTAGTTCTCCTTTAAGCAGCTCCTAACCACCCACTAAAACCTCTGGCATGTTCGGTACATTTTTTGTGCTGCTCTACTGAACGCTCATAGTCATGACAGACAAACCTTGGCACTATATAACTATAACCTGTCACTACCCATCAGTGTATCATGTGCTTTCAGTCCTGTAGTATTAGGAGCTGTAACAGGGGGAGAGGGGCATATTGTCAGCTGCTCTTCTTTGTCTATATGCAGAAGCTGACAAAATGCCCATTTGCCATGGACACACGTAAAGGAATTTAAGGTAGCCTGGACTACTCTATATCAAATTATTATTACTTCTTGCCAAACTGTAAAAACTAATTTTATTGAGTATTGTAAGTATTGTAAGTTTTAACCCTGCCATGCCAGTATTGAGTGTCTAGGTCATTATACTTTCTTTTAGATTTAAGGGCTTGGAGAGTGGTGACCTGAATATTCTGTCCTAACTTACTTTAGGCTACACAAGGTGCTTTTCAGCAACATGTCACCCCTGCTTCCTCCCTCTAACTTGAATAGGTCTGAAAGCATCCCTAATGCTTTTCAGCCTTAAGTGCTGTGAAATCAGGTTGCGGTGTGCATTGATACATTCCTATACCGCAAGAGAGAAACCCATGTCTCTGTATTGCAGAATATGCAGAAAAGTCTGATCTCTTTGAGGAATATGCCAAGCTACACACAAATATATAAAATAGCTCTTATGCAAATGTACGACTGCTGCTGACATGATTTATTTTATTTATGACACTGCCTCATGCTGAACTGCAATTCCCAGCAGACTGGGGTTTAAAATCAAATAAAGGCAAATAAAATTCACAACCATAAAGGAGCAAATAAGTTTTTTTCCCCACTTACGAATCATCCAAATCTTCTACTAATGCCGAAACGGGGACTGAAGCCAATAGTGAAGTTGAAGCGACTGCAAAACAAAAGAGATGAATGAAAGCATTGCTGTCACTGTTCACTCATGGGATGGGTTGATCTCCCTTCCACTTGCTGCTCTGCATGAAATGCCTCTACTATTAACATACACAGAGTGCTCTATCAATAAACATATACATAGATACATAAGGAAACAATCAGGCCATTCACTGGAACACATATATGATGTGATTTCCAAAAGGAAACTGTTAATGACTATGACTGGAAACAGCAACCATAAAGAGAATTTAAAAAGAAGAAGCCAAGAAAAGGAGCAACCATCAGCAAGTGGCAAGGCTTATAAAGGGCACAGCAGTTACCTATTGCTAAGATGAAGCACAACCCAGCAGCTGCCATATTCGAGGGGTAGATGCTAGAATGAAGAGGCTTTGAGGAAGTAGGGATGTCACAGTCATGTGACCAAAATAAGGGCGGAAGTGCATGATGTCACACGAGGGCGTGTCTATGGCCAATTCATCCACTGGAGCCGCGTACAGCAAAGCACCGTGTTATCACGAGAACAGGAGCTGCCACTGTTGGGAGGGAGGGGGAGATTTAAATGTAGAACGGTGTGAGCGTAGGGTTTAAATAAGCGTGTGGCCAGGAAATGCTTTCATGCAATACTGAGTTTCCGGTATTATTTACAGGGTTACGGTGCACGGTTTGGGACAAATAGGATTTAATATTAGGGGATAGGATGTATTAGTGTCGTTTTAGATAACGGATTGGTATGGGCTACTGAGGAAGATCGCTGTGATTTATAGACGCACGCTGGGGGAGCGCAGTGTTATAATATGTGCCTTGTACCGTTTTCCTATCCCCCTTTATAGTCCTATTTAAAACCCGGGATCACCGCAGTGGTACAGTCCGATCTCCCATATAGTCCCGCGCATGCAGGAATAGGAAGCAGATCGTCTGTGACATCACAAATGTTTCAAAGCAGTTCCATGTCAGCTGCTTGTGTTCTATGCTGAGCGTTGAGGCTGTGGGATTTTGCTTTTTCTGTTTAAAGTGATACCCACACTAAAAAAAACGAAAAGCATTGGGCAAATACTTTATGGCAAAGTTATAAATAGCATGCAAAGTCAGTTTTATGAATGTAAAAAAGGCATCATTTCTGGTTTCGGTATCTCTTTAATGCTTGTAAAACTCTCCTTTAAAAAAATAAAACAAGTGTTGTTATACCGATTTTGTGAGACAACCCAAAATAATAAATCATTTGGCAGAAAATGATTAAAGGAATTATTCAGTATAAAAAAAAAATGGGTAAATACAGGCGTGTATTTGTGGCGAGGCCTAGACAGGCAAAATATTAGGGGTGGCATGCCACTTAGCTCACCAGTGCTCCAGGGCATGCGGGGGGGGGGGGTGCAGGCTGCGAGCGATAGGACCACACGGCCATACGCTAGGAGCGTGCGGTCTAGGGGAGCCTGTGCTGGAAATCCGGCCCTGGATAAATAGACTGTGTAACCCTTTGGTGGTACACTCACTTAATTTGGCACAGTTGCTAAGGCGATCAGGTGACCTGACCTGGCCTCTGCATGAAACATACTGGGATTTACAGTGCAGTGCTGCACCTAATGAGCACTGAGAAATAGCACCACAGGCAGGGGCGTAACTATAGAGGAAGCAAACCCTGTGGCTGCAGGATTCCCTGGAGGTATAGGGGCCCCATGAGGCCCTAATTCATATACAATTTCAATAAATATTGGCGAAACAAGTCAACCTCTAAACATTTTGGGGGCCTGAAAAATAATTTGCTGTGGGGCCCAGTAATATCTAGTTACGCCACTGACCACAGGGGAATTCCACCGGGAAAATAAATCATACCGTTTGCAATTAACCAATAGAAAAAGGTAAATGAAAGAAACCGTGCAAGTCTAATACATAGCACAGTCCTAGACTCTGGACCTACTAATCTCACTATTAGGGATAGGCCAGACGTGGCGTTTTTGCTGCGTTTTTACGTTGCGTTTTTAAAAAAGAACAGCCAGGCGTAAATACGGATAAACTGCACTACCACTGAAACTAATGGAAAACGCACTATGGCAATTCACACAGGGTGCTTGGAAGCTGAAATCCGCCACAGGATGCCAGTATTGGAGTTTTTTAGCAGAAACGCCAATAAGTCAAGAAACTACCAAATCAGTAGACTCTTATTGGATCTGCATGTTTGAAACCACACTTTACGTAAATACGCAGCGTATTTTTAATATGTCGTCCAAATTCAATGAGAAGTGCATGTCGGGAAAATAATCGTACGTGCTGAAAAACGCATGTTGACGGTCGCGTGTGGTTTCAGTAGCGTATTTACTCCTGGCTGTTTTTTTTTTTAAAAAATGCAACGTAAAAACGCCCCAAAAACGCCACATCTGGCCTTACCCTTAGGTATCACTCTGACTGTCTAACAAAGTCTTTTTATAATACAGTTCCCATCCAGGGATTAAAAAAGGTACAGTCCACTTTAAATGAAATGTACCTTCCCAAGAGCTCTTATACCCTAGGTGGTAGTGCTACCTATCCCAAAAGTACCTTTTCCTTTGGACACTTAATATCAGATCCAACGTGGCAGGTGCACAAACAAGACCTGTCCTCACACAGGCCCCACACATGTAGCCTTGCCAATATCCTCCCTTGGGTGCCTCACTCACCGATGTGCTCTCATAGTCAGTCACACTGGAGATTACAGGCAGCTCTGCTGCAGGGTCAATCTCAGCAGTGACACCTTTGACCTCCTAATACTAATTTTCAATTTGACCATTAATAAATCTGCCCCTTAATGTATGCTGATCTCAATTACAGAAGAATCTCTTATTGGAAAAATCCTCAGGTCCCAAGCATTTGGGCAATTTAAACTGCCCTGTCATGCCGGATTAATAATTTCCATTAGTGATTTCCATTAATTTTTTTGGCAGAACCCAGAGGTATGGGGCTATTGACATATATTATGTATAATCGTTTTTCGGAGGACTAGAAGAAATTGTGCAATTCCTGGAAAATGTAAAACTGGGGAAATGCATTATTCATTATATATTGGTTGGACCATAAAAAAGTGTAAAATCAGGCTATGTTAAATTTAGATTTCACTGTATTTTTATATCCTAATATCCTGCAGGTCATGTTATAATTGGGCCTTATACATACTATATGTACTTAAGTGACACCTAGTGGGCATTCCTCAATTACACACCTATCTTAAAAATTGACTTTCACCATCTTCCGTTAATATTTCTTACTGGACGTTTGGTTTGGATATATTTATAACCTTTTTCTTGAGTTAATTTTGAACACATGTATATGATATTTTACTAATAGTATGCAGTGAAGTGGGGTGCTTATTCTGAACCACAGAGCACCCAAATGCATAAATGAAACAGAAAATGTTTGTTCTGCTGACATTCCGGATTTATGTGTACCAAATAAACTGGATAAACTGATATTTTTCCTCACTGAGCAAAAATCATATTTCAGGTATTAGTAAGAGGAACATATAGAGGCATTTATTATTATGAAGACTGTAATGTCTGACTGCAGCGTTATGTATTACATGAGCAAGAGGAAATAGTATATTTCAGGTTTTCATACATCTAAAATTACAGTTATATATCCAAATGATAATTGATCCTCTAGAGGGTTTACAATGAGGGTCACAGTGATAATAAGATATATACCTGTATAATAGCTTTATATATGCTTAAGTTTTCTGATTCAGAATGTTGTTTTCTTTTTCCCCAGGCTGCATATGGCATCAAAATGCAGGTGGTGCCAATTCTTTGCTTTAGAAATTTCCAATTTTCCAAGTACATTTCCAGATTCCAGGATAGTGGCTTTACCCTGTACTTACCACCTACACCTTGCATGTGGTGCCAGTTTCAGGACTAGATGCAAAGTGCAGCCTGCAATGAAATCCCACAGACATTGGCACCCCAAGGATGGGTTTGAAGTGGAGCAATTTAGCACCCCTTGAGAATTTAGCACTTGTGTGCATGTGATGATAAAAACCCCTAATGGAAAAAACCTATAAGGGCAGGGGATTTATGTGCAGCTTGCACCTTTTGCTCAATCAGAGCTCCATGGCACAGCAATGCAAGTCCCAAAAGCAAGTAGCACTGTATTCTTTTGCGAGGCACAGTTCATTTGCTCCATACTGCAGTGCCAAAAGCTATGTCTGTATAAGCTCACTTTGGGGCAAAGTGCAAAATCCATGATGGTTTGCACTTAGTTTCTACACTTTAGAGACCTCGATTCTGGGATGGCAGTGGATGTGATTTACTTAGACTTTGCTAAAGCATTTGATACAGTGCCACACAAAAGGTTACTGGTTAAATTAAGGAATGTTGGCCTGCAACATAGTATTTGTACCTGGATAGAGAACTGGCTAAAAGATAGACTACAAAGAGTGATGGTAAATGGAACATTTTCTAATTGGACCAGTGTTGTTAGTGGAGGGGGGCTCTGTACTAGGTCCCTTGCTTTTCAACTTGTTTATTAATGACCTGGAGGTGGGCATTGAAAGTACTGTTTCTATTTTGCAGATGATACTAAATTGTGCAGAACTATAGGTTCCATGCAGGATGCTGCCACTTTGCAGAGTGATCTGTCTAAACTGGAAAACTGGGCAGCAAACTGGAAAATGAGGTTCAATGTTGATAAATGCAAGGTTATGCACTTTGGCAAAAATAATATAAATGCAAGTTATACACTAAATGGCAGTGTGTTGGGAGTTTCCTTAAATGAGAAGGATCTAGGGGTCTTTGTAGATAACACGTTGTCTAATTCTGGGCAGTGTCATTCTGTGGCTACTAAAGCAAATAAAGTTCTGTCTTGCATAAAAAAGGGCATTAACTCAAGGGATGAAAACATAATTATGCCTCTTTATAGGTCCCTGGTAAGGCCTCATCTGGAGTATGCAGTTCAGTTTTGGACTCCAGTCCTTAAAAGGGATATAAATGAGCTGGAGAGAGTGCAGAGACGTGCCACTAAATTGGTTAGAGGGACGGAAGACTTAAATTATGAGGGGAGACTGTCAAGGTTGGGGTTGTTTTCTCTGGAAAAAAGGCGCTTGCGAGGGGACATGATTACACTTTACAAGTACATTAGAGGAAATTATAGACAAATGGCAAGGGACCTTTTTACCCATAAAGAGGATCACCGTACCAGAGGCCACCCCTTTAGACTAGAAGAAAAGAACTTTCATTTGAAGCAACGTAGGGGGTTCTTCACAGTCAGGACAGTGAGGTTGTGGAATGCACTGCCGGGTGATGTTGTGATGGCTGATTCAGTTAATGCCTTTAAGAATGGCTTGGATGATTTTTTGAACTGACATAATATCAAAGGCTATTGTGATACTAAGCTCTATAGTTAGTATAGGTATGGGTAGATAGAATTTAATTAAAAGTAGGGAGGGGTGTATGTATGGATGCTGGGTTTTCATTTGAAGGGGTTGAACTTGATGGACTTTGTCTTTTTTCAACCCAATTTAACTATGTAACTTTGCACACTGCCCCTACTGATGCCATGGCTTGCATCACAGCTGGAGCTGTAGGAACAGGATATAAAGGATATACTATGCTGTTGCTCCACACTGGTTCAACGTGTGTGTTTACTTCAGAAACTCTTTTATAGTTTATATAAACAAGCTGCTGTGTAGCCATGGGGGCAGCCATTCAGAGGTGAAAAGGCATAGGATACACAGCCAATAACAAATAAGCTCTATAGTATACAGTGGAATTTTTCAGAACGTATGTGTTATGCACTGTATATCCTGTACTTGAATGGCTGCCCACAAGGCTACACAGCAGCCTGTTTATATGAACTATCGTTTTAGTGTTTTTGATGCAAACACAGCAGTTTTACCAGTACAGTATGTTATATTGTCTTTTCTTTAAAACACTTTCATTTTTGGTGTCACTGTTCCTTTATAATCACAAAATACAATGAGCCCTTACTGCCCATAACAAACTCTGTAAGCACTGTAATTGGCTTAGTTTGAATATGTGCCCCTATATTTAGATTTCTAAATTTTCTGCAACTGCAAATGTTTCCACCAGGTGGTGCATAAGAACAGGAAAATCTTCATCTCAGGGCTTTATTTTTGCAATACATTAAAGCTAAATAAATATTAGTGTACTTATGTTATGCAAACGATTTGCCAGCAGCTGTAAAGCTGTCAGCTTTTGCAAGTCATGCTCTCTGTATTTTTTACTCTGTAACCCTTGTTTTTAAACTAAAAAACGTAAAACCCCTGCTTGTTATAAATTAATGTGAAGCACTGTGGAACTTGCTGGTGCTATATAAATTAATGATAATAATTAAAATGCAAATTAATTATTTCAACATTTTAAAGGCCTATTTTCTATACATCACATAGTGTGGAAAAGTGCAAAAATGGCATGCTCCCTACCCAAGCCAAATTTTCCCATCATTCTGAGACAAAAGGTCTGGAGGGGCATGACACGTAGCCCACAATAGGACCTTGTCAATTCTGCAGTAATAAACAGTGTTTAGATGTGCGTCCTAACGCTGTGTTCTTCAATGAGCACCAGATTTTTCTTACTGCAGAGTACTTTATCCAGGGAGGTTCATGTGCTTAGGAAATAAGCACTAAGTGGGGCACTCTTGCATCCCCATGAGTCATAAATGGCCCCTATAGTGTTCTGAAAGTTTACATACTAGATTCATTGCTCTGATAGATAATATTTCTCCTAATCTAAAACGTTTTTCTTCTCCACAATGCAATATTTTCTTTTATACTCTTCAGTGAGGCTACCTGTAACAGCAATGCATCTGACCTGTAAGGTAAGGTATCCTAAACACAGAACTAACTCCAAGGACCCGGTCAAAGCTCACTCTTATGTCTATAGCAGGACTTAAAGGGATCCTGTCATCGGAAAACATGTTTTTTTCAAAACACGTCAGTTAATAGTGCTACTCCAGCAGAATTCTGCACTGAAATCCATTTCTCAAAAGAGCAAACAGATATTTTTATATTCAATTTTGAAATCTGACATGGGGCTAGACATTTTGTCAATTTCCCAGCTACCCCCAGTCATGTGACTTGTGCCTGCACTTTAGGAGAGAAATGCTTTCTGGCAGGCTGCTGTTTTTCCTTCTCAATGTAACTGAATGTGTCTCAGTGGGACATGGGTTTTTACTATTGAGTGTTGTTCTTAGATCTACCAGGCAGCTGTTATCTTGTGTTAGGGAGCTGCTATCTGGTTACCTTCCCATTGTTCTTTTGTTTGGCTGCTGGGGGGAAAAAGGGAGGGGGGTGATATCACTCCAACTTGCAATACAGCAGTAAAGAGTGATTGAAGTTTATCAGAGCACAAGTCACATGACTTGGGGCAGCTGTGAAATTGACAAAATGTCTAGCCCCATGTCAGATTTCAAAATTGAATATAAAAAAATCTGTTTGCTCTTTTGAGAAATGGATTTCAGTGCAGAATTCTGCTGGAGCATCACTATTAACTGATTCATTTTGAAAAAAAAAATTTTTTCCCATGACAGTATCCCTTTTATATAAAAGGACCAAGGAGAGAGTTCTGAGCAGGCTAAGGAGCCGAATGTATGCAGAAAGGACGGGGGAGCAGTCAGCAAGACGTGAACAGGCAGGGTCAAAACCGGACAGACAAAGCAGTACCAAAACAGAAGAGTAGTCAAAGTTACCGGACCGAGGTCAAACCAAAATCAGGATCCAGAGAATAGTCAATATACAGGCAGAGGTCGGTACAGGCGGTAGTATGGCAGTGTCAGGAACAGGTAAGGGTCAGGTATAGACTAGAGACGCACACCCAGGAACTATAGGAATAGACCTTTATGTTGGGCAATGGGAATAGGATATTTGTGCCTTTAAATATTTGAATTTTTGAACCACAATGGCATCATGCCCAACAAGGCTGAAGATCTCCTAGCGTCACGTGAACCCGGAAGCGGCGAAAATTAGGAGCGATGCACAGAAGAGGCAGGAGTCCCTGCAATGAGCGCGACCGGTGCAAGGGAACCATTGAACTGCTAGTCTGAATAACTACAACTGACATTTTGAAGTTAATAGGATGTTTGTGAGATTATTAATGCCATTCCAACCAAAATGGAAAAAAAAGGCTACTTCAGGTCATATTATTTTATGCCGGGTTATCCAGAATGCTTGGGACCTGGGGGTTTCTGGATTTGGATCTTCACACCTTAAGTCTACTAAAAAATCATGTAAACATTACTTAACCCCAATAGGCTGGTTTTGCTTTCAATAAGGATTAAATAATAACATAGTAAGGTGGGTTGAAAAAAGACACATCCATCAAGTTCGACCTTTTAACTCTATTTTAACCTGTCTAACTGCTAGTTGATCCAGAGGAATGCAAAAAAAACAGATTTGATGCCTCTTCAATTTGCCTCAGAGGGGGAAAAAATTCCTTCCTGACACCAAAATGTCAAAATCGGACTACTCCCTGGGTCAACTTAATTATATTAATATAATTGATTAATTACCGTATATACTCGAGTATAAGCCGAGTTTTTCAGCATCCAAAATGTGCTGAAAAAGTCTACCTCGGCTTATACTCGGGTCAGCGGGCAGTAGCAAAGATTGCAGTCACTTTTAATCATTCCTATACCAACAGTTCACTTGGGGAGAGACTGCAATATCACACAGCGCCCTCTGTTGGTTATATGAAAGAATAGCAGTGCGCCCTCTGTTGGTTATATGAATGAATAACAGTGACTGCAATATCACACCGCACCCTCTGTTGGTTATATGAAAGAATAACAGTGACTGCAATATCACACAGCACCCTCTGTTGGTTATATGAAAGAATAACAGTGACTGCAATATCACACAGCACCCTCTGTTGGTTATATGAAAGAATAACAGTGACTGCAATATCACACAGCACCCTCTGTTGGTTATATGAAAGAATAACAGTGACTGCAAAATCACACAGCGCCATCTGTTGGTTATATGAAAGAATAACAGTGCACCCTCTGTTGGTTATATGAAAGAATAACAGTGACTGCAATATCACACAGCGCCATCTGTTGGTTATATGAAAGAATAACAGTGACTGCAATATCACACAGCACCTTCTGTTGGTTATATGAAAGAATAACAGTGCACCCTCTGTTGGTTATATGAAAGAATAACAGTGACTGCAATATCACACAGCGCCATCTGTTGGTTATATGAAAGAATAACAGTGACTGCAATATCACACAGTGCCCTCTGTTGGTTATATGAAGGATTAACAGTGATGGCAATATCACACAGCGCCCTCTGTTGGTTATACGAAAGATTAACAGTGATGGCAATATCACACAGCACCCTTTGCACATGGTAGTGAGATAGTGGGACAATGCACAAAGTAATCCGTTTGGCAATTCTCTGTCACCATCAACTTTGCAAAGAAGTCCGGTTGATCGCTGGGGGGGTCGCTTTGGCGGAATGTGCGCTGCTGCTCGGGTCGGCTTATACTCGAGTATATACGGTATATCTTAGTTGGGATCAAGTACAAGGTACTGTTTTATTATTACAGAGAAAAAGGAAATCATTTTAAAAAATCTGAATTATTTGATTATAATGGAGTCTATGGGAGGCAGCCTTTCTGAAATTTATAACTTTCTGGATAAGGGGTTTCCGGATAACGAATACTACATCTGTACTACATTGTGAGTAAAAAATATTGATTTGCAGCTGAAAAATTGTTGTGGCATCGCTGCCTCTGGAATGGTGTAGAAATAAAGGCTGCTCCTTCTTTTTCTCAGCTGTAGCATGGTGGAGAATTGTGAAACGACAGGGTACTGTATGGCCATATTTATTAACACTGGAGGCAAACACTGGTGATGTTGCCCATAGCAATCAATCAACCAATCAGCAATTTGATTTGTACAGTCACTTACAAGTTAGAAAACAAAAGCAATTGGTTGCTATGGGCAACATCATCTTTGATGTTTGTCTCCAGTAATATGCCCCTATATGTTTGCATATATATATATATATATATATATATATGCCTTAATATTGTCTTCTCAATGTGTCCAATGCATTTAGTCAAAATGTAACTGTTTTTCATAATAATGCAAGTTTGCTCATCACTACTTATCACTACTAGATACTAATATAATCAAATATTTTACCATTCAAAAGTCCACAGTGAACAGGATCCTATTTTAATTGTTTCTCGATTTGAATAGACCACTACTATGATAGCAGCGCCACAATCCAAAAAAGCAAGCAATGGTAGAATGTTGGCAACACATATGTTTATTATATATATAAATATATACAGTGTGTATATATATAATTTTATTTTTCCAGACAGATGCCATATATCACTTATAGGTATTGAATTTATTTAGAACCATACTAAACAAGAGGATTTCACTGAAGATTAAGGCGATGGTCTGAGCCAAGTTTTGTAATGACCAATTGTGCTTTGGAGTAAAGATCATGCCTTGTATAATGAGTACTATTTTTGCTTTAGAATTTGTTTAGTAATATAGACATTGGTTGGTCATTAGTATATAACTAGGAAAAATAATTATATCACCTATTTTCTTGGTTGTAGAATACATTTTAAATATTTGAGCTTTCTTACACAAAGCTAAACACAGCTTTCAAGATTAATATCGCCCTGATTATTTAGCCTGCTCAAGAAGATGTCCAACCCTTTATTAAAGGCAATAAGGGCATGTGCCATCTCTATGCAGGGCATTTTAAAGTTGCTTTTTAGTTGTTTTGTAATACAGGTATAGGATCCCTTATCCGGAAACCCAATATCCAGAAAACTCCAAATTACAGAATGGCTCCCATAGACCCCATTTTATCCAAATATTCCAAATTGTTAAAAATGATTTCCTTTTTCTCTGTAATAATAAAACAGTACCTTGTACTTGATCCCAACTAAGATATAATTAATCCTTATTGGAAGCAAAACCAGCCTATTGGGTTTATTTAATGTTTAAATGAATTTCTAGTAGACAAAAGGCATGAAGACCCAAATTACGGAAAGATCCGTTATCCGGAAAACCCCAGGTCCTTTATATAAATTGTTTTTTTTCATGATAATTTTGTTTACTGTCACATGTTCTAGTTTCTTTTGAACCAGGCACCTCTATTTATGTAAGTAATGAAATTGTATACATTAAAAACAAAACCTTAATGAACTGGTTTCTCGGCAGTTTAAACTGAAGAAAATAAGTGGTATAAAACTTCTGCTTTCTTCCTGTTTCCGTCACCCAAAATAGCTTTAATACCTAAGGTCCTATGCTCGCTTACTTAATTGTTTTTATTACATAATTTTGGGTGTTGATTTACTCTTTTCAGCAATACCCTTTTCATTTTTCAAGTTTTGGCTGGCTGATTGCATTATTTTTGTAAAAGAAAGAAAGGTGCGCTGGAACAATTAAGCAGATATAAAGTTTCCTATAGGAAGAAAAGGCTCGATGGTGTATTAACCTTTATACAGAGATTGGTAATGTACGTCGGATCTACTCACATTTAAAAGGCGATATATGTGTCTTAATTATAGAGAGCAGATTGTTCCTTCCATCTTTTACCAGCCACACCTTTCTTCCTTTTTGAACTTTACTGACACATGGACAAGTGGGTCCACATTTTTGATGCCGGTGCAGCTTACATCTACGATATTCTGGACTGAGCGCAGTTTTAACCTATTGTCTATTTGTTCTTTATTTTTGTACATTTGAATTCTGTGTAAAGACTGGTGATACAAGGTGATACCCAATCTCTACATTGAGTCTGATATCCTTTCTAAGATAGAAGCTGAACCATTCTGCAGAAATAAATCACTTCCTTATCTAGCATGAAGCTGAGCCTTCCTTCTCCTTTGAATATAAACAAACAAATTTCTACTGTGCATGCTTGCTACCTCCTGCTCCAATGAAAATCAGGCATGCACAGTAGACTGCTCTTTGACTGGCTTCCTACTCAAAGGAGAAGGAAGGCTTAAAAGGGGAACTATTGCAAAAATGTAATATAATCTTCAGCATACTGAAATAAGAGACTTTCTAAATATAATCAATTAAAAATTCTGTACCGTTTCTGAAATAAACAAGTTTATATTCACTATTCCTCCCTCAGCATCTGTTTCTCTTCATTCTCTCTTCATGCAGCAGTTGGGTGTCAGATAATCATTGACAGTATGATCCAATATATCTTATAGGGGAGCTCCTTTTGCCTAGAAGATGTATTAGAGTTCACTTTATTAAAATCACCAGAAATCCTTTCTCTCTACATGCAGAATTTGTGCCAAAGGCAGTTATTTCGTCAGATTATGTTTGTACTGGAATCAATTATTTGAGTGAGCTCTAACACATCTGCTAGGAAAGGGAGCCCCCCCCCCTATAAGATATATTGGATCATTCATCTGACACCCAACTGCTACATGAAGACAGAATGAAGAGAATCACATGCTGTGAGAGGAATAGTGAATATAAACTTGATTATTTCAGAAACAATGCAGAATATTTAATTGATTGTAGTTAGAAAGTTGCTTACTTCAATATGAGGAAGCTTTTATTAAATTTTCATTTTGCGATAGTTCCCCTTTAATACCAAAGGGGCGGAGCTTCATACTAGATAAGGAAATGACTGATTCCCACTGCAGATTTCAACTTCTATCTTAAAAAAAGTACATCAGACTCAGTGTTTGGAGAGAGGTATGTCATTTTGAGGGCTGTTTACAGTTAAAGCGGACATGTCACCCAGACATAAAAAGCTGTATAATAAAAGTTATTTTCAAATTAAACATGAAATCCAAAATTCTTTATTTTATTAAATAATCTATAGCTGTTGTAAACTTGTTTAAAATTTTCAGCTGTCAATCACATATTGCCTGCCCCTCCTCTATGCCTTAGGCATAGAGGCTGGGCAGGCAATTACTTTCACTTTCCACTCAGCACTTACTAGATTTCAATGCACTCCCCACATTCCCCCTCTCTCATTACCATTTAATTGTGTAGTCAGAGCATGGGGATGGACATCAGGTCCCCCATTCTGGTGCACAAACAAGACTTTGAGCTGATGCAATGCTTGCCTTAAAAATAGTGTCCACAAAATGGCTGCTTCCTGCTTGCTATAATTATGAATTCCCAGACCGCAGGAATCAAGATTAAAATAATTTATATAGTGTAATTAAATTTTATTTTGCTTGACAAACATGATAAAATATGATTTGAAATATTGTTTTGCGGGTGACAGGTCCTCTTTAAAGTGGGTTTTTAAAATAAAAGATGTACATTAAGCAAAAGGCTTGGGAGAAAATTGCCATTTTCTAGACATTTCAATCCACAGAGGAATGTTATATAACACTGCATTAGATTGCTTTTGCTTAGTACATTTTCATACAAGAAAGAACAGGGTCAAATACTTGCGAATGTAATATATTGTATGATAGGATGAATATTTTGATGAAGTTAACTTATTTCCCTAATGTCTTGTCATTTCTCCATATGTTGTAAAAGAGGAAATGAGTCTGTTTGACAGGTCTGGAATAGGAAAAGCACTAAAACCAATAAAAGTACTATAAATACATTAAAAATAAAATGCTTTAAAATAACTTTGAAATAGAGCTCAATTACGCTGACAAATTGGTGCACATGTCTGTTTGATTCATAAGGAAGAGTTGTCATTAACACAACTAGAGTGCTAAAAGCTTGTGATATCGTTGAAATCTTTTTTTCTTGTTAGACTCAAGGGCAAGAACCTAATTAGTTGAATTAAATGAATGTAATAATTACTCAAAATTACTTGCCTACAAAAATTTTTGCCATTTCTCAGAAGACATTCTAGCAGTGCATTATTATTGCCATAATAGCATTTCTCAGTTTTACAAATGCAGTAAATGAAAGTAAGCAGCTTCTTATTTATTAAAGAAAATAAACAAAATCCACACAACCAACATTAATTGACAAAATAAGATTGCTTAGCATTACAAAAGAGTCGTTATAAACACACTCTTAATAGCATATTTAACATTTTCATGCAATGTGAGACATTGAATATATTATGACTAAGATTTTAATTTTAAGTGGAAAAAGAGTTAAATTACAAATCCCAACTTATATGAGTGGTGTATATATCAATATTCAGTTATTCTAGAAGAGCCAAGAAACTGAAATATAGGAAATCAATTAATTCATTAATTATGATTATGACTCATTGGAGACTAGCTGCATAAGTTAATAAGGATCAAATAAAATGAATATATAAGAAAGTTTATCTACTGGGCTTGGGAAAACAATATGGTATCTAGAGAAAGCAATGTATATGTGTGCTTTTATATAGGTAGATAGTCACGTGTGGAAACTGGTTGTTAATAATTGCCACAACATGGTATAATATAATAATAATATATATGTGTGCAAAAAGAAGAGCATTCCCCCAAAAATAAATCAAATGTCTGGGTGCCAGTAACGCATAGTTATTCATTTTATAAAGTACAGCACTCAGCAGGTCTTATCAAACAAAGCGTGTTTATTGGTTCAAAAACCCAATGTTTTGGGTGAACACATTTAGGGGCATATTTATCAAGGGTCGAATTTCAAATTTGAAAAACTTCGAAATTCGAATTCAAAAAGACCCACCGAAAGTAAGTCAAAGTTTTTTTTTGGCCGAATTGGTCCGTTTTCGATCGAATAGGTCCGTATTTGGCCGAATCGTACACATTGAAGATCATAGGTGTCTCTTTTCCTTCCATCATGGACATTTACACCAATCGCTGCATCCGTAAAGCCACCAGCATTGTGGCTGATCCAACACACCCCTCACACTCACTGTTCACACTCCTGCCATCTGGAAAAAGGTACAGAAGCATTAGGGCCCTCACTACCAGACTATGTAACAGTTTCTTCCCCCAAGCCATAAGGCTCCTGAATACTCAGGGACCGGACAGATCTCTCTCACACACACACTCCATCTGACCTTACTATATACCACAGCATTACATAGCCACTGTACACCATTGTATAAATAAATAGCCATTGGATACAATTGTTCTCTATCAGTACATCTGCACTTTATCATGTTCTTTATCATGTTCTTACTACTATCATATCACAATGATACACCCATCATGTCTGACTTTTAGCATTATTTACTTAACATATTACATCTGCTGAGTATGCACTGTCTTGTCCTGTCCCTGCACTGTGCTGTCCTGTCTTGCAGGAGTTGCATATTTTTGCACTTGCGCTTTTTGTCTGTTGTCCGGTACATCTATGTTGTGTGTAGAGGAACGTTGTTTTGCTTCACTGTGTACTGTACAAGCGTATATGCATGAAATGAAAATAAACTCACTCTTGACTCTCTCAATTGAAGTAATAGCGCATTTGATCAAATTCAAATCAGTTTTTCCCAAAAAAAAACGTAGATTTTTCAAAGTCCACCAGTTGATTCCAAATAAGTTCTAGGAGGTCCCCCATAGGCTAAAACAGCAATTCGGCAGGTTTTAGATGGCGAATGGTCAAATTCGAATTTTTAAAGAGACAGTACATGATACATTTCGATATTCCAATTTTCAAATTTTTTTTAAATTCGAATCGAATTTGGACTATTCCCTAGTTGAAGTGCACAAGAAATAGCTCGAAATTAAAATTTTTTGAATTCGAAAATTCACCTCGACCTTCGATAAATCTTCCCAATCTATCATCAATCACATTTCTTCAGCCCTCTAAGTACAAATGCCCATATTAACACCCCTCTTTTTTTTTTTTTTAACATGATGCTTATCTTGCTTTTATGGTTAGTATCAAAAGTCTGGCCTGTGACTATTCAAGATTGCTTTAAGATTAACTTTACTTGTTATTTTTAGTGATGCTTTCAGTCTGCATAGCATTCACGTTTGGCCATAGGGAGAGAAAAAATGAAAAGCTTGTTAATCAGGATACATGAAAGGGATTTGCAAAGCTAAGGTACCATAAACAGTAGCAGGTGATTTAAATCAGCAGCACCACTCTTCCAGTTCTAAGTGCACTTAGGAATTTAAGGTAATGCCCAAAGGTCATTACAATACACAAGCACAATGCAATGAACACATAAAGGACCTAAGGGTAACTGTGGATTATAAAACAAGAATGAGCTTTCAATGTGAAGCATCCGCAGGGAAGAAATGAAATTTGAAAGTGTCCAAAGAAAACGTTATAAAACAGAGCAATTTTCTGCTGTAATATAAAAGAATAATGTTTTTGCTGACCAGATTGTATAAATGCCCGTGTGTTTATGAAAATAAACTAAATTTATTTGATATTTGATTTTAAATATCAAAAATATGACTGGCATGAAATGAATCAGCAAAATGCGACACTGGGAGTCATTTATTGAGGCGATGCATTGAAAAGCTGTGCTCTGATTCATAAGGCCATGACCCAAACCAGCTACAGGCACACTCAGTTTAAGTAAACTGCACATTAGACACTTTAGTTAATGTGTCTTACACATGACCCTGTCAACAGCATGGTATTGGGTTATGCAACCAGGTACTAGGTGTAGCAGAGAGATTGTGGTGTGGCATTTGCACACTCCAGTAATCATTCGACATGGGTTTTCTATAGTGTGGAAAGGCCTAAGAGATTCATATAAAACATTTGTTGTTTTTCATCCACTTTAATGGATCAACTGACTTTCATCTGCCTAAATAGAATGAAAATGCACAGTGTGAATAAGGCCTTAAAAAGACAACTAAAACCAGATGAAACATCTGGCCAAATATTACAGTTATGGCATAGCTGGCATAATACTGCTTAAGTGCCTATAGCAGTCTTATGATAATGCTTATGTCTTACAGACCTGGAGCTCTGACTCTTTCAGTTTTTTTGCAAACAACCCACTCCAGTGATATCCTCACACATTGAATGTGCACTTGGCATCTGATCAAGTGCAGATGGCTCACCCTTGGATGGTGAAAAGGATTAAACTTGTTTATTATTTTTTTTGGCTGTTGTACCCTTGGGCTGATACAGCAGTTATTTGAAACTAGTACCACCATTTGGATATGTCTACGTATGGACCTTAATTTAAAAAAAAAAAATAACAGATAAAGTAGGATTACATAGGCTTTGACATCTGCATTATGAAAGTTATTTAGTGAGCTGGACTGGCTCTTTTTTCACATTTAAAAAAAATGGAGCATGAAGTGATCAGGCCCGGATTTGTGGAGAGGCCACCAAGGCCTGGGCCTAGGGCCGAAGGATTTTAGGGGGCGGCATGGTGCCCAACCACACCCACATTGGTTCAGAAACACTGGGGATGCACAGGAGATACAATAGTTTTAAATTTCTCGTACGCCAATCCCCATTGCTCCTGTCCCAACGATGCAAATAAAATGGAGTGGACGGGGCGACAAATTACATTGGGCCTAGGGGTACCCACTATGTAATTCCGGCCCTGAAAGTGATTCAGGGCAATATATCCCCTGAGTAATTTCCAGCTCAGAAGGCTAGGTTCTTTGATTGGATGTATTAATATCAATGATAATCACCTGGACCCCTGGTGCACTTGCTAATCAGGCACCAAAACATCCTGTAATTAAAATGAATGGCAGATATATCATAGTACTAAAATCAGTGGCATAACTAGATGTTACTGGGCCCCACAGCAAATTAAGTGTAGGGCCCCCAACATAACTAGAGATTGTCCCATTTTACCAATAAATGTTGAAATTGCTCATTATTTGGGCCTCATGGGGCCTCTATACTCCCTAGGCCCCCTGTAGGCGCAGGGTCTGCTTCCTCTGTAGTTACATCCCCTGACTAAAATGAACCCTTTCACCATTATATATACCTACGGCCTAATACATGTACCAGACAAAGGGCATATATGATGACTTTCAAATGGAGTGGGTGCATAATTATTACTGTATCTGTTGGGCTGTAACAGTGTTTGCATGTAATTGTTTATGAGTGTATACAGCAGTGATCCCCAACCAGTAAATTATGGCCCCTCGGATGTTGCTCCCACTGGCTTCAAAGCAGGTACTTATATTGGAATTTCAGGCTTGGAAGCAAGTTTTGGTTGCATAAAACCAGGTGTTCTGCCAAAAGAGCCTCCTGTAGGCTGCCAGTCTATACATAGATAATCACAGAACTTATTTTGCACTACCCAGGAACATTTTTCATGCTTGTGTTGCTCCCCAACTCTTTTGAGATCTGAATGTGGCTCAAGCTTAAAAAAAGTTGGTGGACTCCTGGTATACAGTATCTAGACATGAGTGGGTTTATGAAATACACCTCTACATGAATACATTTTTGATGAGCATATATAGATGGACCAAACTTAAGTGATATGTTCTGCCATGTGATCCAAATGTCTTGATAAAGTCTGTTCCATTTATATTACATGCCATGTTACTGAAAATTTGTTACCAGGGTGTGCCTTGGAATTCACAAACTGGCTTTGACATACTTTCTGTCTTCAGATGGGGACTCCCTGGATCTGGTATAAGTGGCTGTTTCATTAAACCATATGCAAGTCAAATACAACCAATTGTGTATGGACTTCTTGATGTTCTGTAAATATCTGCTTCTAATATTTAAAGGAAAAACTATAACTCCAAAATGAATGCTTAAGCAACATAATATTAAGTGGCATATTAAAAAATCTTACCAAATCAGAATATACATTTAAGTAAATAATGTCCTTTTACATCATTTATCTTAAGTCTCCATTTTATGATATTCACTGTGCTGCCTCAGAGATTATCTGACCAGAAATACTGCAGCTCTAACTGTAACAGGAAGAAGTATAGAAGCAAAAGACAGAACTTTGTCCGTTAATTGGCTCATGTGATGAACATGTAGATTTTGTTTGGTTTGTTTGTGTGTGTGCACCATGAATCGTAGAATCCCAGGGGGCAGCCCTTATTTCTTAAAATGGAAATTTTATATTTAGGATTACCCAATGGCACATACTACTAAAAAAAGACTACATACATTTAAGCTGTTTTATGCAATATATTTTTATAGATACCTAAATTTTGGGGGGTATAGTTTTCCTTTAATGATATCCAAGTCACAAGTTGTATGCTTTGTTGAAGGAACTACACAATAACAAAAATCTGCAAACTTTACTGTAACTCATAGTTAGATCCACAAAGAGTTTCTAATTTGTGATTCTGGATTTTATGTCATTTGTATAGTCATTATTAGCTGCCTGACTTACACATGATACTAATTTTTTTATAACTGTAGGTAATAAGAATGCATTGATAAGGAAGCTGTAGGGCCAAATGGTTTCCTGAATTTTCCAGCCTATTCCTTTCCACTAAAAATATTCTGGAGAGGTCTGGCCTTATGTAACAAAACCTCACCCTGGTGGTCTAGTGGTGGTGTGGCGGGGACGCCCGCCGCACCATCCTGCTCCTTCTATGCCGGCTTCCTAGTGCGCGCCGCGCGCGCACTTCCGTATTTTATTGGCGCATGCGCGCTGGCGTCAGTGCGCAATGGCACGAAATTCAAATAGTATTTAAAGGGACATTTTTTCCTATGTCATTGCCCATGATAGGTTTTGTTCCTGGTCCCTTGTACCTTGTGCTGAAAAGCTTCTAGTCTGTCTAATTTCTTTGTTTGACCCTGCCTGGCTGTTTGACTACTCTGATCTCTGGAACCTGACCCTTGCCTGAAACCGACCTTGATTCTGCTTAACTCTCCTGATTGTTGTTCTGGTTTGACCTCTGCCTGTTATTTGACTCCGATTCTGCCTCATCCCATCTGATAACCCGGTTTTGACCCTTTTCTGCCTGACGATTCTAGCTATCTGCCTGCCTCGACCTGGCCAGTCTGACCACGATTCTGTCTGTTGTACCGCGACCTTCGGCCTAACTGACTTTAACAACTGTCGTGCCCCTTTGCTTGCCAGAACTCTTCGCCTTGCTCCTCTCGAAAAGTCCAGATGGCATCTGAGTACGCTGAGGGCTCCTCCCGAAGCCAAAGGCGGTCACACTACTGGTGAAGCCGAGCCGAGACCAGGGAGCTTGGCACTAGTTCTGGTTTAGGGTGCCGACCGTGACACCTTATAGACATTGGAAAGGCAGATGGTTGTACTATGTTGCTAGGAATAGTTGCTGTTCTAGTGAACCTTTCTTCTACCTAGATATTAATTCTTATTTTGCATATATTATATTTCTTCCTGGATGACAAGTGTCATCTCCTTAATGGAAGTCCTGTTTTTAAGTAAAGTGTTGATCATTGGATTTAAGGAATTTGCGTGCTTGGATGCAAACGTTTGACTGAGAATAGCCCATCAAATTTCAGTGGTTTTCTTGTCCTTAGCTTAGCTTCTTAGTAAATCAATAAGTAAGCCCTCTAAAGTATATGGTTTACTCCATAGGACTGCTTTACAAACATAGGTGCTAAATTACACAACTAGCAACCAATTAGGTCTTTGCTTTCATTTTCCAACTTGTATTAGACTGTCCAATTACCTATTGGTTGTTAATGGCAATTGCATTTGTGATAATGCACTTAATAAAAATGGGATAAAAGGTACTTTTCTAAAGATAGCTAGAATATGGACATACATAATGACATACTTAACAAGAATGATATGGAGCGTGTGATGTACAACACTACATTATCGGGAATGCTTGGAACCATACGTTTGCTAAAAAACATTTAGGGGGTTATTTACTAGAACTATTTTTTTTCTCATATTTTACCAGAAAAAAAATCATTCTAACTCCTATCCATGAATTTGGCTTATTAACTAATATTTTAGGTCGAAAAAAATCGGATTGTAAAAAAAACCGGAGATTTGAATTGGACTACTTTATCAAATAAGCACTCTAAATACTCAAATTTATGGAGTATTCAATAGAAAACCAGCGCCAAACATCTCAAAATTTGTGAAGGTTAAAAACATCTTCAAATTGACTTTTACATGACTTCAACAGGTTTTAGCTTGAGTATTTTCAGATTCAGATTTAAGTTTTTTCACTAAAAAAAACTCCACTAGAAGAAATTGAGTTTTAAGAAATAATCTCCTTAATAAATCCAACAAGAATGTTTTGACATCAATATGGATTCATGCAGCTTAGTTACCATCAAGTACAAGCTAATGTTTTATTATTACAAAGAAATTTAAATATTTTTTTAAAAATATGAATTAGTTGCTTAAATATTACTATAATATAATAACTTCTTTTTCATCAATTCACGGTTTAACTTAAATGTAAACTTTATTTTTTGGAGTGTAGGACAGTGGAACACTGTCTGTATTCTTTGATGTTTGGGTTCAGGTGCATGCCAGGCAATTGCTGCTCAAATCAATGGTGAGCATCTTCAAGTGCTTTGTTGATTCTGCAGAGATATATATATATATTATCCTGATGCAAAATACCACACTCATCTTGTGTGCCACTGCCCTTAAGGATTGAATAGTACTGTTTTTCCTTGTAATAATCATTATAAGTATTTCCCACAGAAATAATAAGATAACCATATACTGTGCTGTATTTTATGTATTAGGTGGCTTACTCTACTATTATGACACACAATATTCACAGATGGATATACTGTATGTAAAATTGTAAAACTGCACCATACTTGAGACAGAGTCATAAGAGATTAGAAACAATGCAACATTATTTTTCAGGAACACATTGACCTCCAGGTGTGCCATAAGCCTAATAGTTACTGATGCTATTGCTGCTGTTCTGCTTTTAACAAACAGAAGAATACAGAATGGAGTTCCGCAACATCGATTTGTTGTTTAAAAACAATTCATTTTATTAATCTACATTAAAACAGCACGCAGAGTGTCACCTGACGCGTTACGGACGTTTCTGCCCTTAATCATATATGATGTGATTAAGATATTCTGTAAATAAGAACCTAGTGCAGTCAATGCGGAAATAGCCTAGTCTACATTGCCTTTAACTATATCCTGTCTATTTATTCATGCCATAGATTTGTTCTTTTTTATTATATATAAAATAATTCCGAATTCAAGTAACCGCTTTGCACAGAATTTTTTCATAGTGCATCTACCTTAAACAGCATTCAATAAAATACGGAAAGAAAATAAGTGAAAAAGAATTATTGATGGCAAAGGTATGGACAGGACCTAATTATGCATGACATAAATGTGTAAGAGACTGTGATGCAGAGGTTCGTAGCCATTCACCTATTCTACCAAGCCTTGCATTTTGCAGTTTACAGATCCTATAAAGCATGGTAAAGCATAAGGAGGGGGTGCAGAACAGTGACACTGAGTGGCTGCTTTCCCTGTTAGCTCCTGCTGTTAAACTCCTAGACACAGAGACAGCTCAGCCAGTCAGCTAGCAATGCTGTTGCTGCCGCTTTTTCAGAAACACACGCAGAAGCTCAGGGAGAGTGTATGAATCAATCCAGTAGGCTGGAAGAGAGAGCAAGAGCGAATAAGCTGGCTATGGCATCTAACTTCAATGATATTGTAAAGCAAGGCTACGTTAGAATCCGCAGCAAAAAGCTTGGGGTAAGTCTCTGTTTGCCATGCTTTCCTGGTTTTAGGGTGATATTGTAAACCAGTCCTCATTTACAACAATCTAATTTTATCTGATTGCCAGCCTCTATTTACATGGAGAACAATGTGTATGAAAAAAAGAATAGAATCCTAGTGAGTGAAGCCTTCGTCTGCATTGCTAGTGCTAGTTCTGGGAAAGTGCTGTGTGCTGTTATAAGGCAGATTCATATATTCTTGTTCCTGCTGTGAGCTTTACATTAGAGGCTTTTGTACTGGATTTACCTTCTTGCCGGGATCACATTGATATTGCTTGAAGAGGATGAATTTCAGTCAAACAGCACATTGATCCTCTGCTCTGGAATCAGATGAATAACCTTGCCATCTGACTATATGTTACTAGGCAAGAGTGGATTAAGGTTAGTCAAATGAATGGAGATCAACTATGAATGTCAATTATAATGATTTATTTTAGCTTGTGTATATATATATATATATATATATATATATATATATATATATATATATATATATATATATATATATATATATATATTTATAAACTTTACACAAAAAAGGGCATTCATTATTATGAGGCTGGATAAAAAAAAGTTTACTGTCACATTGTATTGAATTACTTTCCTCCTTTGTATTTCATTAACATACTGCGTGTAATTGTTTAGTGACACTTTACAATATATTGTCTAGAGTTTCTCATTTACATTGATAAGGTGCCTGTACTTTCTTTTCCCAGTTCATTATGGTAATTTCTCTTTAACATCTTCAATTAAATAATGTATTTCGGCTTGGCAGGTTTGAAACGGAAAGATTAGCCTTATTTTGTCATGGGTTGGCAGGACAGGCTTGGGTACTTTGTGTATTGTTATAAAATGTGCAGAATGCAAGTGACATTTATTTGTATTTTGTATGTTGTATGATGCGTTGCATTTTTTTATAATGTAGAATAGGATGATTACAGACCTTGGCAAGAATGTGTGATATTAAAAGACTGGGATAGGAATGTGCAACCTGTGGCCTGCTAGATGCTATTGAATTAAAGATGTAGCAAACTTTATATTTTTTTTTATATTGACATCACAGTACACTAAGGGGCAGATTTATTAGTGAATGAATTGAAAATTCTAATTCAAATTCAAAACTGTCAAATTCGACTAACCTTCCTGACAGTCGAGTTTTTTCCAGAGAAAAAACTCGAATTGAGTTTGAATTCGATTTTTTTAATAAATTACCCCCAATCGAATTTTGAGTAAAATCAAATTCATGTGAGTTAAAAAAAAATTGACCCTTGATAAATATGCCTCTAAATGAAGTGGCTTATTGGAGACCAATGTGAATCAGATACTGTATCTAGATAAAGCCTTGTTCAATCTGTTCAACTTCCAACACAACTCAACTAATTAGCTGACCATAGATGCAAAGATCCGATCGTTCGAGGATCTCCCGACCTGCCACTAACCATTCAGTTCAAATAAAGTAGTAAAAGAACAGATCAGCCGATGTTCTAGCCCCTGACAGCAACCGTATGAAAGTTATGAGAAATTATCGGCAGCTGACAGAAATCTTTTAACGTGTCCGATCAACCAAACGATGATCTCCACAGGACGAAAAATGTCGGGACTCTCCGCACACGGTCCGAAAATCGGACGAATCCTCGATTCGTACGATCGGATATTTGCATCTATGGCCAGCTTTAATCTAGCACCTTTATTACTAGAAGGACATGACATGTATTAACTTCAGAAATGATGCATCAACATAACTGAAATATATATATATACTGTGTATAAGTGTGTCCCATTGCTGAAAAAGTAGTTTTTTTCAGTTTGCTTCGATAAATAATACAATACATCAATACACAACTAATTTTTTAGCAAGTTTATGTATGCGTGAATATCATCCATTTCATATTGGCCTATAGACTTATCAGAAATAAAGAATACATGGTAAAAGGGTTTATAGATTTGTGGAGCCCCCAGATCATAAGGGGGCATTTGATGCAGCTTAGAGAGGAGGTAGCATTACCTGCACATCCAGGGAGGAGGTAGGTAAGGTAGCTGGGACTCTCACCCAGTATATGCATATATGGTGTCCAACATGGTCACGCAGTCTGGGAGCTCCTTTTTGGTGCACGGCCTTAATGATTGCTGAACAGAAGGTTTTTCTTAAAAAAATATTCTTGTTTCCCACATCCAACGTGCATGATCTGTTAGCTTGCACCTCTGGGGGGGGGACTTTTTTAGGTATTAAGTTCCCTTTAAATTGTGCTAGGCTGCCACACTGATGCTGCCCCTGTCAGAAGTTCTGTACTGTAATATGGACATATCTGAAGGTGCAGTAGTCTCATAACATTTCAGTTTCAGATACTTCAGTAAGTATGATCAAACTTGATCACCAGTAAGTATTGCAAATATTGTTAGGCTACATATAGATGTAGAGTAGGGTATTGCCAACTACCCTGTATAGCACTTTACTTCTCGGCATGCCATGTCTAGGTTTGCCACATTTTCTAGTAAAAATACTTACATTCAATCTTTCGATCTTGTAAATAATTCAGACACATGAGTTATGGATCTGTGGCAATAGCAGGGTCAAACAGGCTTACTGGCTGTCTTGGAGATGTGTTCTGCACCTTGAACTGGATTTTAACCCAGCACAGTGTGCAGAGTAGTGATGTATGTGTTTACCCGAAACCCCAGAGGGGTGCATGGCTTTGCTGCCAGTTGGGCGGTTAAGGGTAGAAATGTGGGTGACCATTGCAGGTTAGGGTTGGGTGCAGGTCAGACTGGGGAAGTACACTTCTCTACTGCTCCTGAAGATTCCCTGTCTTGGAACCAAAGGTATGCACAGAAGTAGCATACAGAGTGAGAAGACAAAGGTTGGGTCCTACAAGGACAACATTTTGAGGGTTAAGGTCAGGTGTGGGTTGCGTTTTTCACTAGTGCAAAGTAAAGCAAAGCCCCGAGCACAAGTACTTATTCAGTGAGCACTAACTCTAGAACTGAAGTAGTGTTAGGCACTTTATTTATCTCCCTTCTGAGTTTTTATTACCTTTTAAACATGAGTACAACATTGCATAAATGAATATTAAACTGCTTACATGTTGGTATAGTCTTCTATTCTACAAAGAAATTCTACTGACTTAATGCAAAGTTATCTATACAGAAATATTTTTTATCTTTAAAGTTATGGCTTCTGAGTTTCATGCTGTACACCCAATGCATCATTTGGGTTTTATTTTTTGCAGCACAGAAATAACTGACATAAACCTGCTGCTTTGAGATGAATTGAAAATACATATCATTCAGTGCTATAAAATCAACTGTGGAGTACACTCAAGGATGAGCTGATGACAGGCTGGAGTTCTTTATTTCATTTGCTGGGAGAAAAGTGGTTTGTTGTTACTGACTGTTACATTGATGCTAGTTTTATTTCTATCTTTCTTGAAAGATTACTAAGGTTATCAAAATGTATAGTATACAAATGATCAGGTTCCAGTTACAAGATTAACAATGCACTTATAGGGGCAAATTTACTTATGGTCAAATATCGAGGGTTAATTAACCCTCGATATTCTACTGCTGAATGGAAATCCTTTGACTTCGAATATCAAAGTCGAAGGATTTAGCGCATTCGATTCAAAGGATTTTAATCCATCTTTTTCTTCTACCTATAAAAGATTGCTAAGCCTATGGGGACCTTCCCCATAGGCTAACATTGACTTCGGTAGGTTTTAGGTGGCGAACTAGGGGGTCAAAGTTTTTTTTAAAGAGACAGTACTTCGACTATCAAATGGTCAAATAGTCAAACGATTTTTAGTTTGAATTGTTCAATTCGAAGTCTAAGTCGTAGTTGAAGGTCGAAGTAGCCAATTCGATGGTCGAAGTAGCCAACAAAAACATTCGAAATTCGAAGTTTTTTTTATTCTATTCCTTCACTCGAACTAAGTAAATGAGCCCCATAGTGTATATAGGAGTTTAAGCTATTGCATGTGTAAGTATGTCCTTTTTGTCAAATGTAATTTTGTGAATATACATGCTTGCCTTTTTATTGATATTTCAGGCAAGGTTTTCAGAAAACTCACTATCATGAAAATATCAAGTATTTGTTTTTTGAATGTAATAATAGCTACTTGATCTCCAAATATAGAATATGTTATAAGCTGCAATGCTATATTAGTCTTATACATAGATATCTGCTGTTCACTTTTGCTTACAATATAATAGATGCAATATAAGGAATAATAGGCCATAGGTGAAGAGGGTTGATTATTATTTTATAATACACAATTCAAGTTTTAATAAGTCTTATGCAACAAACATCAGCAAACACCAATTACAATTAATTACATCAATAAGTACTCTTTAGACCCAGACTTTTTTGGGGAAGAAGTGCCTATTTTATTTCCTAAATACTCCTCTAAAGCCATCTTGGAGGTCAATAAGAGCAATATTTTGAGCAAAAACGAATTTTATTTCCGAAAATAGTTATTGTTGTAACTGCAGCTGAACGGCTGATGCACCAATATTTTCACATGTTTGCAACTTTGTTATACACCAAGCAGTGCCTGGACAATTCAAAGAATTGAAAAAAAATTGAAAATTCGAATTTATTTTATGGTCAAAACTCACAAATTCAAATTGTGAATTATGCAAACCCAATTCGAGTTTTAATTCAAATTAGAATTTCGAGATTTATCACATTCTGGCCCTTTAGAAATTCAAATTCGACTATTCACCAGCTAAAACCTGCCGAGTTCATGTATAAGTCAATGGCAGAGGTCCAGGGACCAATTTGGACATGTTACTAGCCTTCCTGACATTCGGAGAAAAAACTTGTATCAATTCAAGTTTTCGAGTCTTTAAAATTTGTACAAGTTTTAGATATTCAATTTTTATATTAAATACCCCCCAGAATCGAATTTCACGTATATTCTAATTAAATAAAGTAAAAAAAAAACTTGCATGAATTGGAAATTCATCCTTTGATAAATGTGCCTCCCAATGTAGGTTGTTCCACATTTGGTTTTCTTGTTATATTGTTTTTAGTTAATCAAATCCATAGCCAGGTAGATGGTTATTAAACAATAAACAGAAAGACAAATATTAATAAGGCTGTAACTGACCAATAGATTTGATGAGTTTAAGAAAATTATACTGTACATACACATTATACATACATACACATTATAAATGTGAACTTCTGTAAATAGATATGTAAATTGATACCTTGCTTGAAACATTTGACTCCAGTCTGAACAATGGTAGTACAATAAGTAGAGTCTTGCTGACAAATTATAACTATTCCTCCGTGTTGAATAACTATTTTCTCTGGCTTCTTCTACATCTCTGCATTGTTATTTTAGTAATTATATACTTGAGTGTGCCACAAGTGTTGTCCTAATCTAGTCTGCTAACATGCATAGATAAATAGACAAACAGATGATAGATTAGATAGATTAGATTTATAGCCATACAGGCCTGGACTGGCACTCTGTGGGTTCTGGCAAATGCCAGAGGGGCTACTGTAAGATGCCATAGAAAGTGACTATTAGGTGGGCTGGTGGGGGCTGTTGGGCCTCTCTATACTAGGAATGCCAGGTCCTATTTTGAATTCCAGTTGTTGCCATATGTCATATCAAAATAAGAAGGCTTATAAAAAACAGATTTCACCATAACATAAACTTTCACAAGAAGAGAAGAGACAACCCATTATAGAGCCTTGAGTCTGACACATTTTGTGAATTCATTTATGCAATCTCCTATACACGCTATTACTTAGAATTTCCAATTTCTTTGACCAAAACAGAATAACAAGGCATTTTTGCACATGCTCCTTTAATTCAAACACTTTACAGCATTTCATTTCATGTGTATGTCAAGGAGCATATACTCTGAAGCATGTCACTCATTGACTTATCTGTATAATTGAAATTGGGTGCACTGGTAATGTTCTCCTATCTATATGTCTATCTTTCTACCTGCCAGAAAACTGCAAATTGTACTTTGGTGACATGGCGGCTTATTCGGTTTGCCATTTATCATACTGAGTGACATTTTTCTGTTGAACAAGCATGATTCAGTTGAACATAAGGTATCCTTTCTAAACATAGCAGATCCATTCATTCTTGCAGTAAAATACAAGCACTGTAAGCGCTTGGTCTAAATAAACAAGAATGATATTGGATACTTAGCATCAATAAACAAAGTTGACATACTGTACACAGTGGCTTGCACATATCTGGAGGTTCTCTGTGAAACTGAGAAAAAGACACACTGGCAAACAAGTTGTGAATGCAGGTAAAAACCTTGCTAAGATTTATTACCGGAAGTGCAACGTTTCGGGGAAAGCCCCTTTGTTAAGGTCTGATGAGGCCCCCCAGAGGCTCATTTTAGCTTACGGTTAGGCAGGCCGGCTTGGAAGGGCAATTGTAAATTTTGGATTGGGAGGGGACTCATTGTGGGTGAAGCGGTTGGAGGCTCTATCGATCCGAGGGCTCAGCTACTCTCTGTTTAGATGTGCCTGAGGCACACTGCATTCCACCGAATGTGTGTCGCATAAGTATGGTTTTAGGTCATTGTTACCAACCAGTTTAAGTGTGTTCAACCTCATATTATATGGGAGGGATTTAGAAGTGGGTGAAGGGGTTGGCACTGTGAGGGGTTTCCTCTGGGGGCCTCATCGGTGTTCACATTTACTACTGTGGCATTTTGAATGTGCTACATAATAACTACTCTGACTAGCAGTCGCTTCCTAGATACATAGGTGTAATAGCACATTACCTCTTGAACCCACCAATTGCTTGGTCAATCAGCCTCCTGCAGCTAAACTATATTTTTAATGTCGCACACTAGACTTTGTTGTAATGTTATATTAAAGGTTAAGTTTTAAATTAACCACTTCATATGAGATTCGGAGCTTATGGAAGGGAGGATGCAGTTGTATGGGTCAGCTCTTTCATTTTTTTCTTGTGTTATTTATTTACTGTGAACCTCATATAAGCTTGCTCACCAGACAACAGTACATTCGCTAAACTAAATTATATTTAGAATAGACCTTGAATAAGTAAGATACACCGTGGGGCCGATTCATCAAGAGTCGAATATCGAGGGTTAATTAACCCTCGATATTCGACTGGGAACTAAAATCGTTCGACTTTGAATATTGAAGTCGAACGATTTTGCGCAAATCCTGCGATCGATCGATCGAAGGATTTTTCGTTCGATCGAACGATTAAATACTTCGAATCGAACGATTCGAAGGATTTTAATCCAACGATCGAAGGAAAATCCTTCGATCAAAAAATCACAGGCAAGCCTATGGGGACCTTCCCCATAGGCTAACATTGACTTCGGTAGGTTTTATCTACCGAAGTAGGTGGTTGAAGTATTTTTTAAAGAGACAGTACTTCGATTATCGAATAGTCGAATAGTCGAACGATTTTTACTTCGAATCGTTCGAATTCGATCGAATTTAACCAATTCGATGGTCGAAGTACCCAAAAAATACTTCGAAATTCGAAGTTTTTTTAATTCGAATCCTTCACTCGAGCTTCATGAATCGGCCCCTGTGTGTATGCAGAAGATCAGTGGCCTTAGTTGTTTTAACATAACAAGCAGTTTGCTTCATTTTGGAAGGGTCAGTTATACCAAGGTGCGTGTATTGATAACATGCATTTAAGGTACTTGCATTGAAATAAGTTCCTTGCACTTCAGTATAGTTGGACACCAATGCTGCTGTCTAGACTGCTCTGATGAATCCTGGGCAAGCACTCTTATTGATGCTGGGGAATGCTGGAGCTACCACAACACTGAGGGTGGAATAGTAAATTCTAATTCATATTTTCAAGCATGGAATAGTAAATTCGAATTCAAAATTTCAAGTGTCAAAATTAACACATTCGAATTGTAATTCCCCCATTCAAATGTAAATTCAAATGTGAGATTTATTACACCTCGATCATGGAAACAGTCCCAATTCGAGTATTCGCCATCTAAAATCTGCCGAGTTCATGTACAAGTCAATGGCAGAGGTCCGTTGAGCCATTTGGAGATGTTAATAGACTTTCTGACATTTGAGGGTTTTTTTCAGGAGAAAAACTCGATCCCTGTGAGTCGAATACTATTCAAATTTTCGTGTCAGAACCATTCGATCAAATTCAATTCAATTTTTTTCTTAAATAACCTCCCGGTCGAAATGTGAGTATATTTGAATTAAACAAAATTCACATGAATTCGAAATTCGACCTTTGTTAAATGGGCCTTTGAATGTGGCAGTTGTAACAGGGTTCACACAACAGATTTCATTAATAGGCACATCCCATCTGATGTAATTCCCACTAGCAATTCATTTTGGGCACAATTGCATCACACACAACTTCGATTTCTCTATCTCATTTACATAAGTGCAATTAAATGTCCGTTTTATCAGGAGCCCACTAAACTGTTCTAGTATGTTTTTGCAATATAGAGAAAACCACACAAAGGTAACCACTGCAATGAAATTGTGTAGAGAAAAAGGAATACTGTTAGATGACCTGTTAAGATATTACTTGTATTTCAGTGGGCTGATAATTGTAGAAATTAGTGCTTTTCAATAATCAACTTTGTATAAGAGCAGAAAGACTAAAGTAAGAAATCTGGATTACATATGTTACTATATAACTCATATTAGAAACAAAGGTCTGTCATCCGATCCAAAACAACCTGGTAAGGTAGAATCTACAGCACGGAAACAAAAGTATCAACATGCCTGTGCCACAGAGTCTACAGTCACAGGTTTTACTTTGATGTATGTCAGAGACAACACGCAGAACAGAAAGATCAAAGGGACTTGTTCTAAAAAGGGATAATGAAACAAGAGCTAGATACACATATACAAAAATAAAAAGATATAAAACAGCTTAAACAGCAATTTTCCAAGTGCTTATAATGATCAATGTGCTTCCAGTGCTTTTTTTGTGTACCATCATGAACTTACCAGATCATTTCACCTGTGACATGGGCTTCATTAGCATTGCAGAAATCTCAGATCCCTTGTATGATGGTAAATGTAAAACCAAAAACAGAATTTTGTGTCTTGTGGGACAAAACAATCACCATTGACAAATGTTGAAAATGTAAAGAAAATATTGAGGTAGATGGCTGTGTACAAATCAGTGCATACAGTCCTAACAATTTCCGAGCTGACAGGGAACATTCATTTTCCTTTAACAAATTGACATATTTATCAAAGCAGATCAATGAAGGTGTCCATTCATTTCTATAGTGTTAAATATCAGCGGCTGTGCTGAGCTCTAACACCCCTTTGAGTAGATCTCCAGTGCAAATTAATTGAGCTTGTCTGACAGAATCAGTAAAAGAAAAAAAAACAAAATACAAGTGCACTCTGTTTTTTTGTGTCTATTATTGGTTTTCAATAGTAAAATTTTTATTCACTTATTCCACTTACTGTATGTCATGTTAATCCTCAGGCTCTGGGATTTCATTATCCTATTTGTCTTCCACTATGAGCAATGTCTTTTTTTTCCCTTTAATAGAAACAGCCTACTTCTAATCATTTTCTAAATTCCTGTAACATCATAACTCTAGAAGAAAGAACATATGTTTTCATATACATTACCCTAATTGAAAATGATAACAAGGGATCTAGTCAATTAAACTTACATGTACAAACGACATTCATTATGCCTGATATCCTGCCATGTTTAACACCAAGGCCTGATGATGATGACAGGTTTGATTATAATAGATGTAAGTTAAATGGCAAATTTGAACTCCGTTTATTGCACTTCAAATATGGGTAATTATAATCATGTGTAATTAAAGGGAAAGTTCATCTTAAAATCCACTATTCGAATGGTGTAAGCATTGATATTATGAGGCAATTTTTACAGATGTTGTATTCCTACTATAATGAACTGTGATAATGATGCAGAACAATTATATCCATCCAGTATTTGTCATTCTTGCAGGGGGTCTGGACAAGTTAGTATTCTCGGCATCTAAGTTGCAGATAGGATTCAGTGTAGGTATATGTAAAGGCATGAAACTAGGAGTACTTGGGAATTAAAAAAAAGCTTAGCAAGAGATTGCCCTGTATTAAAAGAGGTATTGATTCAGTGGAGGAGAACGTTAGTTATTCTTTACTGATAAGTGGCATCTAAATGATGCAGTGCTATTTTAGTTTCCAGTACTTGAAAGGACATTGCTGAAACAGAGAAATGGTCATACTGAGTTTCTAAAGTGCAAGGAAAAGTCTGGAGCTTAAGTAGGTTTTTACAGTATGTCCAAATAGATGCTACACAGTTTCTCAACAACACCAGTTATGGTGTACGGTGCTAGCTGCAAATCTCTCTGGTAAGGGTCGGAAACCTCTACAATAAAATCAAGTCAGCAGCACTCTGAAATCCATGCAAAAGTGATTTATTTATGCCAACAACAGGCAGGCAAGTGAGCTTCTAAAGTATGTCTAAATATACAAGGCAGGTGCCCCCATACTTTAAAACCCATGGGCCACATTTAAATGTAAAAAGAGTTAGGGAACACACATGAAGAACGTCCCTGGAGGTGCCAAATAAGGGCTGTGATTGGCTATTTGGTAGCATCAATGTGGGCTGGCAGCTACAAGAGGCTCTGTTTGGCTGTAAACCTGTTTTTTATGCAACTGAATGTTGCCTCTAAGCCTGGAATCCCCCCCAAAAAAACCTGCTTTGAGGACACCGATTGCAACATCCATGTGGCTGAAAGGGGAATATGCAATCGACTCTCTGTAACTTTATTCACCAGTAGGCCATTGTAGAGGATAAAAATAATCTCTTGGTATCATATTTTTAAAAATGTAAAAAAAAATTAATTTTTTTACAGTTAGAAAAGTTATGGGGGCAGATTTACTAAAGGACGATTCGCTAGCGCTACCGTTTTTAGGCGCTTCGCCGATTTATTAACGGGTGCAGGCATAACTTTGCTAGCGAAAGAGACAGACGCTAGCGCTCATTCGCACTCTATCGGCAGGTGAATTTATGCTCTGGCGCATAGAAGTTACTCGGATTTTACTCGGCTTGCCTTCACCAGCTCAGACCAGGCCAAGTGCACTGGAGTGGATAGATCTTCATCAATACTTACAACATATTTTAAGTGGAAAAAGTTTGTTAGTCCCATAAACGCTGGCGTCTTTTCCTTTTTTCAGAGTGATAGCCTGCAAAAGTCCAAAAGTTTGCCAGTGTTCGGCACCCTGGAAGCAACTTTGCATTTTAGTAAATTAGCGTTGTGTGAGCGAATGGGTAGCAATGGGTGTGAAGCCGTCGCTGGCAAAGTTTCACCCTTTAGTGAATCTGCCCCCTGGACTCTCATCCTGGAGCAGTTGTTCTGACAAATACAGTAGATTATTTCAAGAAGTTTTTTGTTGTCTTGTGAGAAAATACAAACTGGTATAAATGCACAAGAAATTATATTTTTCTCCCTTCAAGAAAAGGAGTAATTAAAGCAATTAAATTTGCAGGTTATGGGTCATGGCCTAAAATGTCACCTAGTTAGACTCTATCATTTTATAAGTCTTTTCTCTCATTTTGAGACATATTTCACAAAATCTAGAGGTGGAGCTGGTTCCAAAAGAGTTTTGGGGGAAAAGTATGGATTACATACATTACATCCCTCTCTCCCAACTCTACAGTTGTAAATAAGCATTGATATACAATAGTGATGGGCGAAAAATTCACGAAACGGCACCGGCGCCCGTTTTTGACGCCGACGACCGTTTTTGGCGCCGGCGTCCGCTTTTTCGAATTTTTGCCACGAATTTTCGCTGGTGATTCGCGCAAATTCGCCGTGAATTCGCGCCTGGCGAATAAATTCGCCCATCACTAATATACAATATATATATATATATATATATATATATATATATATATATATATATATATACACATACATAGGCGTGGAGGGGATATTTATGTAGTCCAAAAGGTTTTTTTTGTTTTCTAAAAAAGGCTTTGGAACTAGTTCCACTTACTATATTTTGTCAAAATTGCCTCAGTATAACAAAAAAGGCTCATCCACTGAAATTAGAAGCATTAACTATTAACTAGGTCAACCGACTACCCTTGTTTGAAGTTATAAAAATATTGGGTATTCTGCTTAGACAGCAACATCGTTTAACCTTTTAAATAGCATTAAGATGTCTGCGGTCTCAGCATCCCCTGAGAATTCCAACATTCTAATTCTATCACTTTGATACTGAACTATTTTACATTGCTGAAGACATTTACTCTAATCTTAAGGAGTTCTTTGTATTTCCCTCTGAGCAAATCTACAGTATGTTGAGCTATACTTAAGACTGAATAACAAAGTGTTGACAGTCCCTCATAGCTTAATTACATATGAACATATTTTAGCCAACTATTATTGGCAAGTAGCTATAGAACAACAGCATATTCTACAGGGCTGTACACGAGAGGGGTGCAACACAGCAGTAAATCTGCATTGAAGTGCTCTCCTCTTTCCTACCTATAATTCTGCCTATTTAAGATTTACTAAAGGTTTACAACTCCAGTGTGCCATGTGTGAAAGTCCTAGCAAGCTGCAGCAGGATGAAGGTCTGGATAGTGAGAAAAAGCAGGTTAATAGACTCCTGATAAAATTGACCATAGTGTGTGAATATGATAGGGATTTAAAGATGGAAGTGGTGTAAAGACCAGCAGAATAATTCTCCAAACATCGTCAGGCATCGCCATGTAAAAACGGCATAAAAATGGCGTAAGTTTTTTTATGCACTGTTTCCTTGAGCAACTTCCTCTGGAGTAAAATAATGACGGAAATCTGGCATTCACATAGCATAAAACGAAACACAAAACTTTAAACAGATTTTTACACTGCCTTTTTTTTGGTGAATTTCATTTTACATAGCATAATAAATAAGCCCCTTAGACGGCAAGTTCCACTGATGTGAATGATGCATAATATGTTGGCACTGTATAAATATTCTCATGCCTTTTTCAAGGGCCACTATACCTTACTTTTAAATTTCATTCTGGATTTTTTGAATGAAAACTTTTAAGAATTTGAATGTTTATTTGTTTAACTTTTCTTGACCCTTGCAACTATAAAGGCATTGACAGATGAGCTTGGTCCTCCACTATCTTCTCGTGGGCAACTAATCTGCAAATGCTTTCCCACCAGCAATAAAGTCAGTCACCGGTGGGAAACCATAAACGCCACTTTGTTTTTATGAATTTGCCCAAAGTTGCATAGCGAGGAAACTCCTCATCTGTCATTGCCCTAAAACTGTTACTGGCTCAGCTTTAAGTTTTAACCTTTCCTATGCTACAATCATCTGTTTATCTAGCACTCCCCATAACTCAAAGGTTACTGCTGGAAAAAAGAACAATCACTTTCTGACTTATGAGTCTTTTCTATCATAACACAAAAATATTTTGTTTCATATAATCACACAATGGAGTAAGCAGACTCTGTGATCGTGGGGGGGGGGGTTAACAGGGGAATTTTAACAATCCAAGTGAAAAGTCATGGACATTTTACAGAATGTCAGGACAACGATAATAAAATAATAACATTTTTAAAATGTTAGGCATCTCAATTTGACCTTTGCGAAATCTTGCCCAAAGTCTTTAAAATTTCATGTGCCCTGCTTTGTTTCCCCGTCTTAAAGAAAGAAAAATTAAAAAGATTTAACTGTAGTATTGTGTTTATATTTCTACTTATTTCATTTTTCTTGATATCATTTTTTCCTGACATA
Organism: Xenopus laevis; assembly: GCF_017654675.1. NCBI lineage: Eukaryota > Metazoa > Chordata > Amphibia > Anura > Pipidae > Xenopus > Xenopus laevis. The sequence continues at coordinate 87,805,547 of NC_054382.1, read as the reverse complement.
TGCACTTGTCACTTGGTCCTGACATTCCACAAATGATGGCTTCGTTTATTTCCCAAATCAGCACTGGCATTACATTTAAATGACCTTCAAATATGCATCATCTTTAATACAGAATTTTCCACATGAGCTCCCACTGAAGATGGATGAATGGAGCACATTTCTAGAGTGCTGAAATATGAAAAGTCAATGGTGACCTTTAGCGATAAGAAACGAATATTTTGAAACAGAAAAATATGATTTTGCTTTAGAATACTACCACATAATAAAAATAATGGTAATCCAACATTAATACTTGTTAGCACATAATAATGATCTGGAAACATACAGTAGACCTTTTTATTTAGAGAAGTGTAATGCTATATACTACAAGATAAAGAAAAAAGGAAGGGGTAAGGCACCTCTTAATCCCATGGCCTGTAAGAAATTAAAGTCTACAGGCAAGTAGAGAGAGAGAGAGAATTTTATGCATACTAGGAACATGCATACAAGTACAAATAAATAATCTGGTGGAATAAGGAAGAGTAAATAGTACAGGTATGGGATCTGTTATCCAGAAACCTGTTATCAGAAAAGCTCCAAATTACAGAAAAGCAGTCTCCCATAGACTCCATTTTATAATTTAATTTAATAATACAAATTTTTAAAAATGATTTCCTCTTTCTCTATAAATATAAAATAGCACCTTGTACGTGATCCAAACTAAAAATAGTTAATGCTTATTGGAAGCAGAACTAACCTATTGGGTTTATTTCATGTTTACATGATTTTCTAGGTATAATTAACGGATGAAGATCCACATTATAGAAAGATCTGTTATCCAGGAAGCCATTGGCCACAAGCATTCTGGATAACAGGTCTCATACCTGTACTATCCTATCAACAGCATCTTAAAAAGGGTTCACAGGGCTTGGGTTGGGCCTTCCGAAAAAATGAGTGCTATACCATGGAGAAGAACACTGCCTTCACAGTTGAATAGATTGGAATGCGAGGTTGAGCTGCAAGATGGCGGGCATGGGGGGGCTTAGCACTGGTGGGGGGCAGTTTTTTGGAAAACAACTACAGTATTGCTTCCACTTACCATAGTGTGGGCTCTGTTAAATTGTTTTCATGATAGGTGCTCTGCAGGGCATTGATGTTTAACTTGCCAAAAACTCATCTGTTAGCCCACTCCAGAAAGGACAAGTACAGGTATTATTCTACAGTATATAGTGAGTTATATATGGTTGTATTATTCAGAAAGTACTTCTACATTGTTACTCCTGGCTGTACATTATTGGGATAATTTTAGAGGGGTCATTAACTTACTGCAGAGTAGTGTGCAAAGTGCACTTTTGGACACAATCAACATTATTTTATCCACAAACATCTTCCAAGAAAAATTCTGCTTGCATTCATAAATGACCCCCCATACATCTTTCATTTGCTAGCATATTCCAAAACATATTTCTTATAAAATACTAATATTTAGGGGGTTATTTATTGAAGTCCGAATTAAAAAAACTAGAGTTTCTTTAACTAGAATGCACAAATTTTTAGAGGAAAAAAAAGCTAACATTTTTCGAGATTTATTATAAGCTAAGGCTGCTAAAAGTCCGAATCTGAAAATAATCCATCTCCAACCTATTGAGGTCCTGTAGAAGTCAATGGCAGAGGTCCTATTGAAATTTGAAGGTATCATGGTCTACACTGAGTTTCAGCCAAAAATCTGAAAAATTAATGGGTTTCAATTGGTATCAAAAAATTGAGCGTTTTGCGATTAAAACCAAAAAAATGCAAGCATTTCAGGCATAAAACCAAACAAATTTGGGGGGTTTTAGCAAAAACTTGATTTTTGGAGTTTTTCGCCGAACCAATTTTTTTGAGTTTTTTTTAATGAAAAATAAGGTAAAATCGTAGATGGGAGTTTGATCTGGCTTTTTTTATTGAGATAATGAGAAAAACTTGGATTTTAATAAATAACCCCCTTATTGTGACATTTTGTTTTATACCTGTAGTACACATTCTGGGTGTCATTTTAAACATGCTGTGTAATCCTGCCCTGCATGTAGATGGATTGCTGCAAGTCTCTGTGTTCCAAACTGAAAGCAGAGACCTGTGTTTCCATGTGAACACATCACCTGTGCTTGATAGAGATTCCCCACCCATCTGCTACATTATTTAGAGATACAAGTTAGGGGGTGCCAGTATGCACAGGTTGCAAAGGGACCCTGTATTTAACACCTGCCCTATGGGCATGATATGCAGAATGCAGCGAGACCTAAGACAGAAGTATTCTTGAATAAGCACTAAGAGCAAGCTTTTAGACTTGTTAGCTTCTGCCCATGATTTGAATTTCACTCTGCTTTTACTCTCTGTCCATAATTGACAGGGTATGTGTCTGTCCACAGTTGTTTTTACAAAGGACATTTTCTAGTCACTACTGGCAAAAGCCCTTTTTTCTTCTCTTTCTTAATACTGGGCATCCAATCCAATACTACAAATTGTAATGATTCAAAAAGCCTGTGTGCAAAGCATAGTGCTAGTTAAAAACAGAATACTGAAAGTGACAGTATTGCACTAAACTCCACAATGAGCAACACTTTTTAATAAACACTATTACATTTCTCTAATATGTCTTAATTACAGCACAGTTTATATAGCAATTTTGACTGCCTAGACTATGGCTTTATATTTTCTAATAGTTCAGGCAATTTAAGACAATGTTGTATCTTAGGTAATTAGCTAGACTTTATTAACAGTCTGGGAAGAGAAGTCACACACACACATACACAGTTTAATATAGAAATATTTGTATCACTTGATCATATTTATAACCGTATAAGGCAGTTAAATTTAAGCTTCAATTGCTTTGTTATTGCTTAGATGATTGTATTCATAATTATTTTTAATACATTGTCTTACATTGTCTTAATATCTATATATTACAGTTAACATAAATAGTATTAATTGGTACAATTATTATTTCAATGCTGTATATCTGTTTTGTTCATTGGAGAAATAAATGTTTGGGTCTGAGATTCATGTATTCCTTAATGTTTCATTAAGTATTAATACTGTGACTTATTTATACTTTGGGGTTGATTTATTAGCTATTGTTAACTTTTTATAAGCGGTACCAATGCCTTTCTCTCGTAAAAGAGTTTTAGATATAGTCATTTGTTGTCCACACTGGGAGGACAGAGGTAGTAAAAACTCAGATAGATGTTACTACATAACACTGTTGATCAAACATATTCAGAGAAACTGCCATCTGTTAAATTCAATAAATTGATGCATTTGTTACCACTTATCACTTTCCAGGACCTAACTGACAGGAAAGTGTTATTAAATACTTCTGGATTCCCCGGTTTGATCTGTAATAAATCAGCCCAGGTGTCTTATTTATCAAAATTTGAATTTCTGAATTTTATCTGAATATAAAAAACTTTATTGTATAGAAACTTGAATGCATCAAATTTGTATCCTACCCATTTTTTTCAATGGGTCAGCCAACTTTCGAAACTATTCGAAAAAATGTGAAAAACTTGGAGGCCTATTTAATCATTTTTGAGGTTGAGAAAAAAAGGGCCCAAAAATAAAAACTGCGACACAACTCATGCAACTTTTTTCTCTTACTAGTTTAAAAATAAACTGAGATAAAATATTCCAACACTCGTTTCACGTCAGCGAGAATCACATTGTTCCATTAATTTTCATTGAGGCTAAAAACTCGAATGTTTTAATGAACTGGAAAAATAACTAAAGTTGTTAGAGACTACTGTTGACTACTATTGAACTTCGCCAAGTTTTACTTGCTGAGTTTTTTTCTGGTGACTTTTCTTGGGTTTTTTCTTTAATAAGTACTGACTTTTCGAGCTTCTGAAGAATATTTTAGAGTACGCTCCTCTACTGACCTGCTACTCAACTCTCCTCACATGCTCGCGTTCAAGACTTTGCAAGGGCTGCACCCCTCCTCTGGAACTCTCTCCCACAGTCTGTCCGACTTTCTCCCAACCTTTCTGCTTTCAAGAAATCTCTTAAAACGCACTTCTTTCGAGAAGCCTACCCTCACTCTGCTTAACTACCAAATGCAACACCACATACAGTACCACATTTCTCACCCACTTAATTCAATCTTGCCCACTACCACACCTTGTGTATTACTCCCTTCCCTTTAGAGTGTAAGCTGTTTCTGCATAGGGCCTTCCTCACCTTTTGTACCGGTATTGATTGTATGTAACTCCATATGTTCTATGTATATAATTCATGTGATTTAGTTGTATAATCACATTTACTTTACAGCGCTACGCAATATGTTGGTGCTATATAAATACATGTTAATAATAAAATAATAATAATAATTGCGTTTGTGTTTTTAGCTGCATTTTTCTAGAATCGGGAAAAAAAATAAAGTTCAACTTTTGATAAATCACCCCTTGATTATTGGCTTCAACATCTCCTATTGACTTCTAAATGAGTTCAGCTTTAAGATGCCAAATTTTTACATTTTAACTTTTTCTTAATTAAAAAACTCATCAAATTCGAATGTGTGCTTATTTATAAAAAAAACTTGAATCTTGAAAACTTGTATTGCTTTAAAACATGAAGGAAAAGCTCCTACTTGCTTTCTACTAATCATTTTCAATTAGTCTACCTGAAAAAAAAACTCAAATTGAGAAAAATCAAATGAATTTTGCTAGGTTGTGACTACAAAATTCACATAGACAAGTACAAGAGGTCCTCTCCATTATCAATATACTGTATTATGGACATTGAGACATTGTGTGCCTTAAGTTACTAAAAATGCCTTACCCTTTAAACAAAACAGGGATTGTTTGTCCATATATTGCAATATACTTAAGCTGGCCAAGGAATCCCCGGTATGGCCAGTCCTACACTCAAATTTCATTTGATTCATTAAGAATTTAATTGCTTAATTATACATTTTACAAAGGGACTAAGATTTACCCGCTACTTACCTGCTGCTAGTTGCACTCCTTGTACTTCTGTATAGTTGTACGTTACACTGGTCAGTCCTTCCTGCCTTCTATTCCAGATTGGACTCTGTATTTATGCTAGTATGGTTACCATCATGTGCAATGCCTTGGCTTATTTAAGAGAAGAAACACATTCGTTTTAAAAATTTGCCAGATTTTATTTTTCTAGGTAACATGCTTCTGAGTAATAGATCCCGAGCTTATAAACTACAGCAGTCTGGTGACTATTTAAGTAGTAGGATAGGGAAAGGACCAGTTAAAATGTTAGTGTCTGTAGTTTTATAATATTCTGAAAGGAAAAGCACTGCAAACATTTAAGCAGCACCATTAATTTTCCCACTGACTTATATTGTACTTTAATTATATTTATTTTTTTTATCTACTCTATAACTTACAGCAATGTTTATTAATAGAGTCTGCATTCTGCTTCTAAATGTAGCATGCAGTAGATAATGGCTACACGCATCAGTGAAACCAGCCGTCTCAGCATTCTCAATTCTCCAGCTAAATAAACTAATACTGTACCTTGGAGCACATTGCCCTCATAGATGGCTTAAGGCATAAGTCAGACCTGAAGGAGCCCTTTGGCAGGAAAATGCAGATAAGAGAGACCTACAATAGTTGCTGTGTTGAGAGGCTGATAGGATACTGCCTTGGTAAGTCATCAAAAGCAATACAGCTTTTTAATAAGAATATGAGGGTTCATTAAATTTACTTTGTTTATATTGATTTAGTTATATAGCAGCTCCTAATATTTTTTTTATACAAAAATGATAGGGTATATTTACATAATACTGGATAGTGCAAAAAAAATTACCACCAGTGGCGGTGGTCCACCATTGTTTTTCACATCAATGGAATTGGTCATGGTTGTCCTATTGTTGGCCTTCAGCTTGCATATTGTTCAAAAGCACAATTTAGGGATTGTCAATGGGCACAAAGTGGCAAGAGGTAAGTACAGGCTGAAATCCCCTGCAACAAATGGCCTGTTATAGAGCACATTTTTGTCCCCCTTTGTGCAATAGCAGCTAAATGACCCATATACCTGTAGTATACCTTTAATAACTTTAATGTAGTCTAGTTGTAGCAATGGAAATATACAGCATGCTGAACTGTAATACATATCCACATGTTTATGCATTATTTTCTCCATGTGATCCATGTTTTGATTTTATGTATGGTTTGGGAAAGGAATACTCCAAAATGTTAAATTTCGCACCTCCTCTACTTTCCAGTGGTACTCCTGCCTGGTGGTGCAGAGCTCCCTAGACAGTCAGCACACATCAATCATATACGGAGAGCATTCGAAGAGAGTACCACAAACACCATGTTTTTTTGCAGGTGGGGAGCTTACCCCTTTTATTTTTCACCACCCATGCATCAATTGATGCACAGGTGGTGAAAAATAAAAGGGGTAAGCTCCCCACCTGCAAAAAAAACATGGGGGCAAATTCACTAACCTCCAGAAATTCATGGTGTTTGTGCGACTTTCTTCCAATGCTTTCCGTGTTTGGGAAAGGAATACACCTGAACAATTCTGCCCAGGTTTTGGCTGCACTCTGTACCTGCCTGATGTCTGCATGATGCTTAAGTTTGAAGGTGAGATGCCTGCCTGCCTACTCTCTCCTGAACCAATGAATACAGTGCTGCTAAGTAAACAGCGTGGAAAGCAGGATGCAAAGTGCAAAAAATTTTGGATTATGTCTATGTTTTGCATTTTGTATACTGCCTTCCATTTGGCCAATGATCCTTCTTGTGTTGTGGCTAACATATCGTACGTTTGTGTGGATTACATGCATATATATTGCTTAGAAGGGCTGTTTATTATAGACAGAGAAAGAAACACACAAGCCGGAGCAGAAAGAGGTCTTTCTTTGAAAATAAAACATGAGGGCACATGTACGTACATCTGCAAGTGACATGAGATGAGCTAAGTGCAGTTTTAAGGGAAATCACCATGTTTTCATCCAGCAGTAAAGCATTTTGTCCCAGAATTATGGTGTGATTGCAGTCATAAAGAGGCAATGCTCTTGATGCAATTGTGCATCTAATAAAGTTGTGACCCATTTCACCAAAGGGGCCTGTCACCTTAAGATATAATTACCATTCATTTTCTATCATGTTATTTGAGCAACATAAACTTTACTTACACTGTATTTACTTTTTAAATTGTGTTTCTTTCAGTCTTAGACTTACACAATCACACTAAGCAGGCAGCAGCCATTTTGTGGCAATTTGTTATTAAGACAAATTGTGTATTACCCCCAAAATCTTGTGTATGTATCAGAATGGGGAACCTAATGCCCATGCACAGTGCCCGACACAATTATAGAGCGTGAGGAGGGAAGGGGGAATGTAAGGAGTGCAGGGACATCTAGAGATTGCTGAATGGAAAGTGAAAGTAATCGGGGCAGGTGTTATTTGATTGACATATTTAAACACCTTTCTAACAGGTATGGATGTTTTAATAATAAAAAAAATATTTGGGTTCCATGTTTAGTTTGCAAAGGACTTTTATTATACACCTTTTTTATTTGTAGGTAACAGATCTGCTTTAATGCAACTGCACGTCACTGCAAATCAGTTTGAGTGACGTGTGTTTCCTATATTAACTGAACTGCACCAATTAACTCGGAGGCACCACCTGGTCAAGAGGTGGCTGTAATTCCATGGTTTCCCCATTTTTGTAACACTATAATGCACCTTCCAGTATCCCATACATCAAGCTGACAATCACCATATTTTTATATGCAAAGTTTAATGTAGAAATATACATACTGAAAAGTTAAACAAACAAAAATCAAACAAATTAACCAAAGTGACAGCAAGTAGCCCCACCTTCTGTAAAATCTTGATTTACAGGAAATGTTTTATTGTTCTATGAACAGTACACGCAACAAAAAAGGAAAAATTCTGCTCTACATCCTTACCTCTAGCTCCTTCAGTAAAGCCATAGATCAGCGTGCAGTAACTATGAGGAGAACATTAGTGGATGTTTGATCTTTATTTTACGCAAGATGAGGATAAATCTCTTTAAGCCTGTAATGTTTTTACATTGACTTCCGCTGCAGAACATAATCTCTAGAAAAAGAAATGTATTTTCTGTGAATATATTAAAATGCTGAATGCCTCTTTATTGCCCATTCCCAACATATGGAAATTTGCAATAAACCTTCAGCAGCAGAAATCTGAAAATATTACATTTGTGTCTGCTTTGCATTTTAAATATTAGATGAATCTCCCAGATGAATGGAAGAGACAGGTTTTCCAGTATCGATCATAAGAAATGTCATTTCACAGTTACAAATAGCCTGGCATTCTGTAAACCTCCTTTAGTAGCATGTCAGAATTTTCTGCTTTTAGCTTCAACATTTAAAGGGCAAATTACACCCAAACTATATTCATTGATGTTGAAAAAAATGTTTCAATATAACTAAAATATTTCTTGGCGGCAACAGTCTATTTATTCCACTTAAACGCTACAACCACTGAATTCTAAATAGCGTAGTTACTTTATTCTGTGCAAATGTGGGTCCTGCAGCCCTACTTTATCTTAAATGGCAGTCTCTATGGCTACTTAGTACAGTTATGGGACCTATTATCCAGAATGCTTGGATCCTGGGGTTTTCTGGATAATGGATCTGTAATTTGGATCTTCATACCTTAAGTCTACTAGAAAATCATGTTAAAGAAACCCAATAAGGTGGTTTTGCCTCCAATAAGGATATATTTTAAATTTTTGATTATTTGGATAAAATTGGGTCTATGGGGCCTACTTACAAACAACTGAATTATGATTTTTTTCCACGAATCTCACAAAATTCATTGTTTTCCTATATTTCTTATAAGCTCTAAAAATTCAAGATTTATTAAGTGTAAAAATCCAGAAAACCTCGAAGGCGCAACTTCGCAAAGTAAAAGTTGTCGAGGTCCTATAGAAGTCAGTGGGGACTGTACTGGTCTTATTGGATCACTTTTAATCAATTCAGGCTTTTTCAGATTTATTTTCAGTAGGAATTGGGTTTTTTTCTTCATAATTTTTATATTCAGATCTTTTAATAAATGCCATGACATTTGTGGTTTTAGAGAAAGTGAGTTTAGTTGTCTAAAACCAGTAAAATGAGAATGTTGATAAATAAGCCTTTATGGGACATGGCCTTTCTGTAAGTCCGAGCTTTCTGGATAACAGGTTTCCAAATAACGGATCCCATACCTGTAGCTTATTTACACAATATAAACAAATGTAAAGATACTGTGGGCAGATTTATCAAAATGTGAGTTTAGATTTTAATAAATAAAAACTCACTTACGTTATATTCATTCCTATGGGATTTTTGGGAGCATATTAATCAAAAAGTGAGTTCTAACTTTCAATTGATAAAAATGCTTCTAAAAATCCCATAGAAATTAATACAACTTGGGTGAGTTTTTATTTATTAAAATGTAAACTCACATTTTGATGAATCTGCCCCACAGTTTTTACTAGTGCATGGTAAACATTTCTTTTAAATGCATATACTGTATAACTCTTTCATTATTTTGGTGTTATTGGCCCTTGAACCTCAGGAGTAAAAATATCAGGGCGCATTGACTTACGCACATACAGAGAGGGAAGTGCAATTTCTATTGCCATGTTTTTTTTCGTCCGATTTAATTTTTTTTAATAAATTTCAGTTTTTCTTTTTCTATTCAAATTTCAAGGTCATCACCTCGAAATTCAACACTTGATAAATCTGCCCCTAAATGTCATATTTTGCTTTTCTATGTCCATTAAGAAAACGATCCATAATTTTATGAGACAAAGGTATTTGTGTCCATAGAATATGTGTCTCTGGTTTAAATCACTTAATGCATGTGATTGACAAATACATGTTTTAAAAAAGCATTCAAAAAGTTGAATGGTATACAACCACAGATTCCTAGAGTATAGGTTAATAGAATTCTGGCTGGCACAGCATAATGTACATTCTATGGATTATTATTAACACCTTGTTAAAGCACTAGTAAACTATTTAATTGCAAATGATTTAATTAGTAGAGAAAACAGCAATTATACTGGAAATAAAATCAGGGAGGGTGGATTACAATAAAAGCAACAAAAATGGGTGTCCTTCTGGGTTATCCTATTATTACTCTATTTGCCTTCTTCAGGATTAATTTAGAAAGAAAATTATTGGCTGCCATTTTTAAACTAGTTATCTATAAGCAAGAAATTAGCTGTGAGAGAAGTTCTGCTTCATAACATTACTAAATTGGAAAAAAAGATTAGCATTATCACTTATTTCTACTCTAACGTCCAGTGTATTCATGTATTTGATTTTTTATTGAAATTTAAACATTTATATATTGTATTAGTTTCTGGTGTATATGTGTGATAAAAAACCGTTACTCTTATTTCAGGTAACTAGATTAGTAGGCATTTCAAAGAGTACCGTTGCATGCTTCCTATTTAACCAATAAATTAGATTGACTAATGGTTTTACTGGAAGTGAAAAACTTAATTTAATTTAAAAGCATGAAGATTTCTGCCAATGAGCAAATCAAATACATAACAGACAGATTGCATTACAGATCGAATTATACTCTTTAAACCAAACAACTGCAGAGGCAGCTTAGCAAAAAAACTGGCAGAAATGGAAGAGATAAGGTGAAAAGAATCATAATTATAAAAGGCAATATTGGCCTGTCAAATGCACTTTTTTCAATAAAACAAGTAAATACATTTTGGCAGCCTCTAGTGATTATTCAATTCTTCGACTTTATTTACTCACTTTGCCGGTAGCTGCCACTTTTTTTCTATTCTATTCTATACATTTGTAATAGTATGACAAATACAAATAACCAACCCTAAATTGAAATCAGGCAAGTATCAATAGGGAAAGATCAGCCTACAGCTGTTAAGGGACCAAAGAAGACTCAGGGTCAGACTGGACCAGTGGGACACTGGGAGAAACCCAGTCGGCTCTTCCATCCCAGACCCAATCCTGCTGGAAACCCTAAGTGCTCCCCTTTGTTCTTCCCCTAGATCACGACTGCATGGGAGAATACAAGGTACCTGTGGTGGGTGGAGGGGGGTTGTGGTATTGGGTGAACCCTGAAGTTGCACCTTCAGTGGGTCCCGAACCCCCAGTCTGATGTTGAAAAGACACAGTAATACCCCGAATGATAAGTAGTTTGAAATACATTTTTGTGGAACAAGCCGCCTTTTTTAAAATTTTTAGGAGAGGGGGTACTACAATTATTTAGTACTTTAACTTCTAGCTGTACCACTGTTTTAAGATGAAGCAAGTCTTTCTTCCATGGACATTCTCTTGTTTTTGTTTAGGTGTTACAATTTTTATAAGAAAAAAGGCGGTGCAATAGGGAAATAAAGATTGACATTGCTCCAAAAAGTATAGTAAAAGGTCAAATAATTTCATGGATAATTCCAGGCACAAATCTTAATAAAGAAACAGATCAGTTGCAGATACTTTGAGAGGAAAGTGAGTCTTCAATCATGTACAAATTCAAAAAGAATGGGGGGGCATAGTGTTTATTGTTCATCAATTTTTATCAAATAAGATCGCACTTGCAAAGTGTCCATTAAAAACCAGTCCGTGAAGGTCGAGAAGGTCAGTCAATTCACTCCCAGTAAAGCAGCCAACGACTTCCAGCACACAACTTGACTGGGACTTGCAGAGGAGTTCAAATGCATAGGTATATAGCTGTCTTTTTGAGGGTGTCACTATTAGATACCCTATTCTGTATATTAAACTAGACAAGGCTCTGCCATGCTTTGTGTTTTGTGAATGTAGTTTTGATAATTTGATAAATTGCTGTATTTGTTATATTTTGCTTAACATTACAAGTATAAAACAAACATTTTATTTGAGGGGTGATTTGCTTAGTCAATAGCCCAGCTGCCTGTAAACATGGCATTTAGGTTTGTCTCCCAGAAACTTCTTGCAGAGCTTAAGAAATCTTTTGAGGCAATCAAAATGGTTTTTTTTTAATCTTAAAGCAGTGATCCCAGCCAGAAACATGTTGCTCACCAACCCCTTGGATGTTACTCCCAGTGGCTTCAAATCGGGTGATTATTTTTGAATTCCAGGCTTGGAGGTTTTGGTTGCATAAAAAACAGGTACACTGTCAAACAGAGCCTCCTGTAGGCTGCCAGTCCACACAGACTTTAGACATAGACTTTAAGATTTAAAAGGAATTCTAAACATGTGAAAGGGCTACCTTGATTGATGTCTGAAGCCTTTGCAACAATTTATCCAGGCATTTTAGCAGAAATTTAAAATAACTACTTACTAATAAATATTGCCACACACTGTGCCTTGTGACACAAAGCAAAACCTATTATATAAATAATATGTCGCTATTAAACAGGTCATGGTATGCCGTATTTTATAACATTTCAGGTTAATGTGCACATTTTCAAAAGTAATGTCACTACACACAGATAATAACTGAAAACCTCACTAAAAACACATATTTTACAGGTTATTCATGATTCTTGTGTCTTCTTAAACTGTAAATGTATATTTTTGTATATATTTTTCATTTAGCGCTATATATGTATGCAGCATTGTACAGCAGAACAATAAGTAAATAGTGCAAACAGGGGTCAATTCAATAATATACACAAATAAATACAAAGTACAGTTAGTTACATTACAGATTTAAAGCTAAGTGTCAAAGGGACAAGTGGAAGAAAATCCATGCCCCATAAAAATAAAAGTAGCTGCAAATAGTTTAAAATAAAATAATGAGCTGTGCAGAGCTGGTTTGATCATTATTTTCATGTGATTGTAGTATACTGCAATAATGCTAGGGACACAGTTACAGTGAGATAGTATGCAATAGGATAATATCTCGATCTTGTCTTTCTTATATTTTTTGTCTTCCTCCAGTCTTACTGAAGTGGTGTGACTATACAGGCTTGTACCCTTTCTTGTGAAGCCTGCTGCTATTCACAGTGGGGAAATGTTCTAATTGACGACCGCAGCAATCCATTGTAGTAATGCATTATAAACCAGCAATTCCATTTCTTGTTGTTGATTCATTGTGGCTGTATAAACAATAAACTATAAACAATAGTGAATATCAGAGACCATCCCTTTAAGACATGTGCATTGCTGCATATATACCTGCACTAGGTTAAAAAAAAAAAAAAATAGATCTTTAGTTGTTCCATATTACTATAGGGAAATTAACCTCCCCAACTCTGTCTTCAGCCACATTCTACAGAAGCTAAAAGGAGTGCCTGTGGACACAAGCAGGGCTGTCACCAGGGGTCACAGTTGTCCCTGGCTCAGGGGATTGCAGGGTTTAAGGGGGCCCAGCCATGATGCAGAAGAAACTTCTCTGGAACCAATCCAAAGATGCACGGAGAAGCCACAATGGAAAAGAACAAAGAAGCAGTGATGGAAAAGAACAAAGAAGCTGTGATGGAAAATAACAAGAAGCTGCAATGGAAAAGAACAAAGTAGCCCTGAAGGAAAAGAAGAAAGAAGACTGCCCATCTAGGAGGAAGAAGGCCACCTGCTGAATTTAGGTAAGTTCCACTGAACATCAATGCTCTTCTTTTACAGTCATATGAAAAAGTTTGGGAACCCCTCTCAGCCTGCATAATAATTTCAACAAAAAAGATAAAAGTTGTATGTCTTTCATTCCCCGTAAAACATCTGAGTACTGGGGTTTTCTGAACAAAAATTTGGGTACCCTTGTAATTTTGCTAATTTGAATGCATGCAACTGCTCAATACTGATTACTGGCAACACCAAATTTGTTGGATGAGCTTGTTAAGCCTTGAACTTAATAGAAAAAGTTATTTAAGGTGGCCAATTGCAAGTTGTGCTCATGTGTGACTCTCCTCTGAAGAGTGGCAGCATGGGATCCGCAAAGCAACAAAAAATCTGAAAACATTGTGCAATATCATGGTTTAGGGAAACGCTACAAAAATTGATATCAAAGGTTTAAACTGTCAGTTTTAACTGTGAGGAATCAGGAAATGGAAGGCCACAGGCACAGTTGCTATAAAATCTAGGTCTGGCAGGCCAAGAAAAATACAGAAGCTACATATGCGGAGGATTGTGAGTGGTTACAGACAACCCAAAGATCACCTCCAAAGACCTGCAAGAACATCTTGCTGCAGATGGTGTATCTGTACATCGTTCTACAATTCAGCACAATTTGCACAAAGAACATCTGTATGGCAGGGTGATGAGAAAGAAGCACTTTCTGCACTCACGCGACAAACAGAGTTGCTTGTTGTATGCAAACGCTCGTTTAGAGAAGCCACAGTCATTTTGGTAAATCGATGGTCAGATAATTTAACCCAATATCAACAAATTCTTCAGGATAATGTTCAAGCAAAGTTGAAGTTACGCAGGGGTTGGGTATTCCAACAAGACAATGACCCTAAACACAGTTTGAAATCTACAAAGGCTTTTATGCAAAGGGAGAAATACAATATTCTAGTATGGCCGTCACAGTCCCCCCGACTTGAATATCTTTGAAAATCTATGGGAGGATTTGAAGCAGGCTGTCCATGCTCGGCAGCCATCACATTAAACTGAACTGAAGTGATTTTGTATGGTCAAAAATAACACCATCCAGAATCCAGACACTCATCAAAGGTTATAGGAGGCATCTAGGGGCTGTTACATTTGCAAAAGGAGGCTCAACTAAGTATTGATGTGTTCAATAAACGGCACAAATTTTTCAGCAACCCACTGCGTTTGATTGAAGTTCATCACCACCTTTGATTGTGTGTTCTCTGCTTCATTGGACAGAAGCGCTAGTGATTGAACTGACTTGTTGAATCCACTCACTTTCTACTGATATAATAATCTGTAGTATCTCTGTTGGGGTGCCCACATTTATGCAGCTGTCTAATTTTGTTATGATGCATATTGCATATTTTCTGTTAATCCAATAAACTTTATGTCACTGCTGAAATACGACTGTTTCCATAAGGCATGTTATATATTAAAAAGAAGTTGCTACTTTGAAAGCTCAACCAATGATAAACAAAACTCCAAACTTATAAATATGACTGTACCTTAAACCCCTGGCCACCAATGAATTCTTTAACTTCTGGGGGGCCCTGGCCACCAATGTCACTGTGAATGGGTAGTAGGGTCCTGACACGTGTTTTATTTTAACTTGTAGGTGGGCCATGATCATCAATGATTTTTTTAACTTTGGGGGGGGCTAACACCCAATGATTTTATAAACTTGGAGGGGGGAGCCCTGACCATCAATGATTTTTTAACTTGGGTGGCCCTGGCCACCAGTGATTATTTTTTTCTTGGGAGGGGCCAAGTTATTTTAACTTGTAGGTGGGCCATGATCACAAATGATTTTATAAACTTGTAGAGGGGACCCTCCCTGACCACCAATGTTTTTATTAACTTGAAGGGGGACCCTGCCCACCAATTTTTTTTTTGTGGGGGGGACTTTTGTTGTATGGGGCCCCATGATTTCTGATAGCGGCCCTGGACACAAATTGCAGTCTATTTAGTGCTTTCTCAGTGTTAAATGCACAATTACATTGGATTCATAGCAATGCAAACTGTGCCTTGTGTCAGATGAACTAACAGAAATACAGCTGGCACATATGGGTGAGTATACTTTGCACTGCACCAGGAACAAGCACTAAATCTCTTGATTTAATAGGCCTTATTGTGTGAATGGACAAGCAGTCCAATAATGATGACCAAGCTGCCAGTCTACTGTGCACACTTCAGAACACTGATGTTTTTCTTCCATAGTCTGCAGACTTTTAACAATCACTCAGAAACCTACCAATGTATTCTGCATTCAAGGTCATTCATCTTCACATATGCTTCTGGTCTGTTCCTCGGGGGTAGCACACTGATAACCCTGAGCAACTGAGGTGGCACACAGATAATTGTGCAGGTGCCAAATTGGCTGGCAATAGTTTACAGACTGCAGCAAAAAATAGTACAGTGAATTGTTGCTTTCCATATAGAACTTAATTTGATTTGCATGCAGAGTGCCACTTCTGGTCAGAAAACTAGCTTGCAGAAAAATCTAAAATTGCATCCCCATCCTACTCTGTTTAAAATGACTCTGGTTCATTTGCATCAAATTATTGTATGGCAGTTAATATTTCTTAACTGGACAACTGGGTTCCTATATCATTAATTTATGTATTTTAATTGCAGATGAAAGAAGTAAAATGAAGACATATATATAATATATGATACAGTTTGTTTAAGTACATACTGGGGATAGATAGATTGTGCTTCTTAAGAAGTAATGCTGTCTTTGTAGCACCTTTAACATCAATTAAACAGGATTTATATAGCTTTGGGATAACTAGTCTTACCTTAAAGGGGTTCTTCAACTTTAAATTCAATTTTAGTATGATTTAGATTTAGTGGTATCCTGAGAAAGTTTGCAGTTGGTTTTAATTTTTTTTATTTGCGGTTTTTGAGTTATTTAGCTTTTTAGTGGGCAGTAGTGATGGGCGAATCTGTGCCATTTCACTTCACCGAAAATTTTTAGGTACATTTTTGGCAATTTTTTTTTTTGACGTGGTGGATTTTTCGCTGGCGAATTGTCGCAGCGGTTTCACAAATTTATTTGCATGTGGCAAAACGTGGAAATTCACCGCAAATTCGTGTCTGGTGAAATAGTTTGCAATTTCAGCAATCTGGTTGCTAGAGTCCAAATTACCCTAGCAAACATGGATTGATTTGAATAAGAGACTGGAATATGAATATAAGAAAGCCTGAATAGAAAGATGGGTCAAGTAGCAATTATAAAATGTGTAGTCTTACAGATCACTTGTTTTATAGATGGGCCAGTGACCCCCATTTAAAAGCTGGAAAGAGTCAGAAGAAGAAGGCAAATAATTAAAAAAAAATATAACAGCAAAACTTAACCTTTAATATATCACTAAAACCAAAGTCTAGAATGCAATTAGAATGCAACATTAAAATTGAAGGTTAGATATAGGCGGCTGATTGACCACGCAATCAGTGGATTTAGGGGTAATGTACTGTTGCACTTATATGTCTAAAAAGTGACTGCTAGTCAATGGTGATCAAATTTTACATGCAAATTACATGTAAACGTCGTTGAAGTACGCCAAAAAATGCCCCACACAGTGCCAACCCCTTCACCCACTACAGGATCCCTCCCAAATAGTGTAAGGTTCAGGCACAACTAGCCGGGAAGTAACAGAGCCCTTGGATCATTAGAGTCTCCAACCCCTTCACCCACCATGATTCCCCTCCCGTTCCAATTTCCACAATCATCCTTCTCAGTCCCTATCAGACGCCTGCCTAACTAATAGCTAAAATGCGCCTGGTGCGCATTTCACCCACCAGTTGCGGGCTTTGTCAAAGGCAAACCTCCATAAAAAAGAAAAAACAATGGCGAATGGAACAGTTGCTTAGAATTAACCATTGTATAACATACTAAAAGTCAACTTAAAGGTGAACCACCCTTTAAACCCTTTTGTAGTCAATAAAGCTGGGTTATTCTTGAGGACCTTATTTACGATTTGAGGAGCTCCCATGTAATGCAGTATGAAATACCTCAAAAATATTTGAAATGATATTTGTTTCTGTTCAGGTCATAAGCCATGTGCAATATGCAGCTGTTATAATACCTCTTACTGTTTAAGGATCCTGTCATTTGGACCATGATTTTCCCACTGCAATACATAATTTTAGAGGGTAGCTAAAGTGTTAGCAATCTGCCTAGAGATAAACTACAGCTTACTTGAATGCCAAGTTTTTGAAAAAGAAGGAAAATATCTCTGGAATATGTATATTCTTTGCATAAACATAATTTTTAATGGAAACCCCATTTGTATTTTATCTTCTGCCGTACCAGTGCAGCTGTGAGAGGTTTGTGACCTCTTTATTTTGCTAGTGTAATTGGAAAAATCAGCATACAACTGAAAAGGGTCACCTTTACATGGTTCTTTGGTATGTAGCTTTGTGCAGCCATTTCTTTCTGGTGTCATAAAAATGTCAATGTCAAACTGCGATTTGTTTCCTTGGGGCTCTTTGTGCTCTGTTGCATCCCATCCAGCAATTTTCTGTATCCAGTAGTTACTGTTGGAAGCTTGCCTCTGTTATTTACACTGTACTGTTGTAGGATTCTGGGATTCCTCTGATATTCAGAACACATCTGGGCAATTTATTTTACAGATTCCAGAAAGAATAGGTTCTTTCGCTGTGGTTTGATATCATTTGTTCTTGTCTGTGTAACGTATACCATTTCAGCTCTGTTGTCATGTTTATTCTCCCCCGCTTGTCTTGCTTCTGGAACTCTTTCTGTATTGCCCTGTCCTGATTGTGGCTTCTTTTTCAGTATAAGTTTGACTTGTAATTCATGATTTTTTTTTTACTGTTTCGTTGAACCTTTCTGCATTTCTGTCAGTTCGTAGGTGATGGAGGTCTCTGGGTTTATAGACACTGGCTTTTGCTGCTGTATGTATCTGCCTTAACTGAGCATGCTAAAGGGCAGATTTATTAAGGTTCGAATGGTAAATTAGAATTCGAATTATCTAATTTTTGTGTCAAAACTCGATTTTAAAAGCACCAACTCTAATATAAATTTGAATGTGAGATTTATTACTCCTTGACCATGGAAACAGTTTTAATTTGCATATTTGCCACCTAAAACTTGCAGCATTCATTTACAAATCAATGGCAGAGGTCCAGTGAACCATATCAATATGTTAATTGCTTTCCTAACATTAGAGTTTTTTTCAGAGGAAAACTCGATTTGCATTTGATTAGAATTTTCGGGGTCAAGACTCTTTGATCGAATATTAGACATTCAAGTTTTTTCATAAATAACCTCCCATTCGAGTTGAGAGTACATAATTCAAATAAATTTGAAATTCAACCTTTGATAAATAACCCCCCAAGTGTCACCAATCACTGTCAGGACAAGAATAAGCAGAGTAAGATGGTGTCCACTAAACATGCTGTGCTACTTTGCTTTTTTTCTCAATAGGTAACAAAAATGGGGCAATATACAGTAGGGGGAAGATGCCTATGATTAAGGTTGGTAACTCCTGAAACGCATAAGGCGCTGGTCTGCTTTTGTCTGTTATTATTAATTAAACAGTGTTGCTGCCCCATCTTTTGTATATTGATGTCACGGCCGGCACCCAATACTAGAACAAATGCCAAGGACCCTGGTCTTGGCTTGGCTTTACCAGTAGTGTGACTACCTTTGGGCTTCGGGAGGAGCCCTCAGCTTAATTGGGTGCCACCTGGACTTAACGAGGGGTACAAGGCGAGGTGTTCTGGCTGGCAAAGGGGCACAACCGGATAGCAAGAGCCTTTGGGCAGAAGGTCAAGGACAAGGCGTCTGGTGGAAATGGAACAGACCGGATCAGGACAGGCAGATAACAGAATCGTCAGGCAGGCAAGGGGTCAAAACCAGATAATCAGACAGACTGGATAAGGCAGAAGGATGGTCAGACAGGCTGGGTCGAGGCAGGCGGATATCAGAATCGTCAGGCAGGCAAGGGTCAAACCGGATTGTCAATGAAGGGGTTAAGCAGGAATAGTTGACGTAAGCAGGCAAGAATCAGGATACAGAATGCAGAGTAGTCAGGAACAGGCAGGGTCAAACACGGATAATCAGTCAGGATAGCAAATTCAGGAACAGGTAGCACAAAGCTTAGGAAACCACAGGATATGATCCTATAACGGGCACTGGCTACAGGTCTGAATGGGCCTTAAAAAGGGATCAAATTGGCACCAAAACGTGCGCAATTTCGCGCCGTTGCACGCTGGCGCAATCACGCCAGCATGCCTGCGCCTTTAACAGATGCGCAGGCGCGCGCGCCCTAGGAATCAAAGATGGCACCGGCAAGGGCAGGACAGGAGCGGCGCAGCGGGCGTCCACACCAAGGACACGGCGTGGACCCCGCTGCCCACTAGACCACCAGTTTCTTACAATTGAACACTGGGAAGCATGTACCTGTCTTCTAGCAGTTCAGGCATATTTATAACTCAGAGCTGGGAGCAGCTGTTTTGTATCATAGTATTGGGAGAAGCAATTGTGCAGTTCAGTAGGAAAAAGGGAGGCCTCCCAGGGCTACTGACTTTTATTTATTGCTTTCCTCTGCCAGAGTGTATGTTTTTGTCCACCATAGAAAATGGCAATTTTTGTCTATGTCCTTCTTTATTTTAATATTTCGTTTTATTGTAAGTCTTCCATTTAATATGTATATTTATATTTCTTTTAAATAAGGAATACATTATCATGGCCAGACTATGTGCAGTATGAAACCCATCAATATATTCCATCTATAATGCATTTCCCACACCTACTTTGGTTCTGAGAATCAATCTAAAAAATGGAAATTGTGATTACTTTTAATTAGTAAACTGATTCACATTGATCTCTCAGAACTACAGATATTGATTAATTTTTTCAGCTATAAGAACCTGTGAGTGGAGATAGAAAATAATTTTTTATTTTATTTTATTGGGGACACATCATTATTATCCATCATAAATGGAAATTAATGGAATTTGTCCAATTATCTCTCTGAAGCTCACCTCCTTCTAATCTTGTTAAGGTGGTCATAGACACACCAATAATATTGTACAATATCTAATAATTTACTTTTTCCTATGATATTCGGTGCGTCTATGGCAAGAGATGAGCCGACCGATATTGGTAGAAGACTTGGATATCGGTTGGATCGTCGATCTGGCTAGCCAGAAAATTTTGATTGTGTTCTTTAGAAGGCACCCAAACATTGGCCACTGTTAGTTCTGAATCATCAGATACACATATAATTCTATTGTCTCTACCTGTATATCTGACAATTCAGAACTAACAGTTTGTATTGAAAACAAACGATGGTCACAAGTAAGATCGTAATTGTAACATTTATTTCCACCTTAACATTCACAGTGCTTGAACCTGCAAGAATAAGAAGCATGAGCAACTAGTGCCATGATTGTATGTGTGGATCATTAGCAGCACTAGATTGCAACATAAAAGTTAAAAGACCCAATTAACACACATGTGTCATTAAATAACATATACTAATACTATGGGGTTATTTACTAAGCCCCGAATGCAAAAATCACGAAAAATTTGTGATTTTTTTTTATTTTATAAAATTGGGCTTTTAATGGTTTTATTGATGTGCGCTGGGTCTTGTGCCAAACCCCGAAGTTTTTGGAGGTTTGCGGGCAAAAATCGGAGGTTTCGGGTGAAAACTCCAAAAAAATCATGAAAATCGGGTGAAACCTCAGAAAAATTGTGAAAATCTGAGTTGTTACAGCAAAGCAAATTTTCGGGAAAATGTAATAATAAATAAGCGTTAAAAACCCGAGCGGCTTGGATCGGAGTTTGTAGCAGACAATATTGAGATAAGTTCGGACCTTGATAAATAACCCCCTGTGTTATTTTCTTTTATAATATATACTCCACTCCATGAAATAGTAGAAAATAGTATGGACCTTCTCAATTAAATACAGGAGCTGGGATGTGGGTTCTGGAACATAAATACCCAATACTGTAATTTAAGAGACAAAAAACATTACATTAAAAAAGAAAATAGTTATTTTAGTTTTCAAAATACCTAATGATACAGCTTAATGGAGCAGAAGGATAAGCAAAGATCTTCCAAAGAAGATTAGCATCTTTAGGTTAGATATGATACTTCCTACTGTAGAGAGAGGCATATTTGGTTGGTGGTTTCTCACCTAGATTCTCTGTGCCTTTATATTTTTAAACATAAACAACAAGGAAAATTGTATTTTGTGGCTACATAATTGTAATAAGCCCAGTCAATCCCCAAAGTTTGTGTTGTGGGGGGGGGGGGTAAAGGCAAGGAAACCTTGGGGAACCTCTCTATATTTTTAAATGTATACTTAGGGGCAAATTCATCAAGGGTCGAATATCGATGGTTAATTAACCCTCGATATTCGACTGGGAATGAAAAGCAGTATTTGCGCAAAATCCTTCGACTTCGATATTCAAAGTCGAAGGATTTTGCGCAAATACTGTGATCGTACGATCGAAGGAATAATCACTCGATCGAACGATTAAATCCTTAGAATCGAATGATTTGAAGGATTTCAATCCAACGATCGAAGGATTATCCTTCGACCAAAAAAACATAGCCAAGCCTATGGGGACCTTCCCCATAGGCTAACATTGGGTTCGGTAGCTTTTAGGTGGCGAACTAGGGAGTCGAAGTTTTTTCTTAAAGAGACAGTACTTCGACTATCGAATGGTCGAATAGTGGAACGATTTTTAGTTCGAATTATTCGATTCGAAGTCGTGGTCGAAGTAGCCCATTCGATGGTCGAAGTAGCCAAAAAAACACTTCGAAATTCGAAGTTTTTTTACTTCGAATCCTTCACTCAAAGTTAATGAATTGGCCCCTTATTGTGTTCTGCTGTCCCCTTAATTTTTTGAGTTGAGCATTTTGTTCTTCAGAAAATGTTTGTTTTATTACCAAAGCTTTCTCTAGATAATCCTGCCAGAAAGCTACAACAATGTTCTACTTGAAAAACACATTACATTTTGTTATAGTTGAGAAATAAAGTGTTTTTATGTCAATGAGTGTATACCTTTCATTGCCAAAATATTCTATATTTTATAGATTTGTGCTATTTAAAATTTTGTAGACTGAATTAAAAACAATATATCTACACGTTTTCTAAGTGACGTTTTTGGATAAGCAGTACTTTAAAAAGGATTTTTTTTTTTGGATAAAATGTGAAAAATCATTGTATTTTCTACCCAACATAACATCTTGCTCCCTAGGATATTTTTGTGTTGTTAAATTGCTGTTATAAGTGAAAACAAAATACATTGCAGCAGATGGTTAACTGGGTTGAAGCTGTCAGCCTGAAAATAAACTGTGGCAGTGTATTCATAGTTGCTGATTTATGTGTTTGCAAGATTTAAGATGTGTAAGAGGAGCATATTTGCATGGCTACTGATATTAGACATCCTGGAAGAATCTCATATTTATAAATCTGTTCAAACTAATCTGTTCAAACTAATCTGTTCAGATTTTGGGAGGTTCTTTGTATCTAAATGGTCTTGTTATTGTGTTCCCCTACCGTATAGAATAAATGTAAAATAATGAAGAGGAAAAGTACAGGATATAGACATATGCACCTTGGTACTGTGCAAAGTGTAGGGATAATACAACGTTTAAAAAAACCCTCTAAAATGTATTTTATATTGTTTATATTTTGAACATGTGTTAAAAAGATAGGCAACAATTCAAAAGCAGTGAATTTGGTTCATTTTATTGGTTTTGCAAACAAAAGTTAATATCATTTTATAGTCTAATGCCTTTTGAAATTAAAAACTCCATAATTTGGAACACAAAGCTTAAACACTCTGTAATTTCTTAATTAATATGTCAGTGTGTTAATTAAAGGTTAGAAATCTGTCAGAAGGGTATTCACTGAGTACATTATTAACATTCTTTAGAATAAGGTTACTAGATCAATGGAAAAATTAGGAACATGTCTAATTAATGCATGTTACTGGACTGCACTGATTGCAAACGTAATTCAATTACTGTAAATGCCATCAGTGTGGCTCTTTTAGCTGCACCTTCAAGATGTGACTACAGTTTTAGCCTTACTTTGGATTTTGCATCTTGGTACAAATATGCATATGGATAAAGTCTTTTGGGTAATGGATTTTATAGTCTGAATAGTGATGGGCGAATAAATTTGGCAGGCATGGATTTGCGGTGTATTTCCGTGTTTTGCCAATTTGCGCCTCCGTGAGGCGCGAGCATCAATATGCACATGCGCGCAGGTGGATGTGCATCATTGTCAATTCGCTCATGCATGCTAGCGGCAATTTGCGCATGTGTGCTCCTAGTCAGCACATTGACCGGTCTGGCCTGGCTCTGTCCCATAGCATAACGAGATATGGCAAAGAAAGGACAAAAGCAAAAATTTCCTACTTGATATAAACCTGTGTTCATTACATAGGTAGCCTGTACAGGACTACACCTACACCCTTTCAACTATTGTCTTGAATTCACACAAAAAAAAGATCAACACACTAATAAAAATGAAGACTTGTGATAAATTGACCTAGGAAACATTCTGAAGTGGACCAATAATATTTTCTGATATGGATTCTATACTATAAGGATATTAGCACCATGAACAGCTGCATCCTTAGTGAAGTTAGTGTTGAATTACAGAACTTTTGTACTTGACAATTGTATGTCTCTAATTGTATAACAATGATAATTGTTGAGAACCTTGATTGCAATTCCATCTTCAGCTTTTATACTCCCAGTTGGATATTCCCATTACATGAAGCATCTCATTATCTTCTATAGGAGTTAGTCTGAATACAAACCGAAATAAGTAACCTGAAACCGAGACTGGATGAGAACCAAGAGCAAAACTAGGAACAGAAATGTAGACAAACCAAGGAGCAAGGCCGCAACAATTAAGATTATCATGGTTAGGGCTTAAGGGACAAACATCATATCGCCTAACATACAGTACAAAATGACCTACAATAGGGGGAAGATTTATCAAGGTTCGAATTTTGAAGTAATGGGAGTTTTTTTGAACTCCCATAATTTCAAAATTCTAATTTAAATCGAAATTTATCAAAAAATCTAAGATTTTTTTTTTTGCCCAAATTGGTCCGTTTTCAATCAAATTTGAATGGTACAAATCTAAGTAACAGCTTCACATAGATATATGGAATGGGTTTATTAAAAAAACTACAATTGACCTATTATTCTCATTATTATTCCAATGGATTTTCAAAATTGTTCTGTGAATGTGAATCATATGTTGGGAGAGAAAATAGTAGCCTTGTTCTAGATGGCTGGAGGGAGTACTATGGCAAGCACAGGTTATATATACAGTAGCGATACATTTCTGAAAGCTAGGTGATTCGTGCAAAATGGTTGTAATTCACAAATGTACACAAGAAAGAAGGGAAAATGTGCTGCATAGTACCAATGTCGACAAGTCACCAAATATATATAAGTATTCCAGGTGCACCAGCCCCAGACCCTCAGTTTCAGGGAACGGCAATAAGGCAAATGAAACAGATGGGGCTATCCGGCACTCAAAGGAATCCACAGGGCCAAAAAAATAAAGTAAATATAATATATTTTTGTAGAATTTAAAACTCACACATCTCCATAGGCCCTACACATTTCGAGCCCCACAGGCACTTAGTCATGGGCTCAAATCTCACCTTAAGAAATTAAAATTTAAAGAAAATTGCAGCCAATTAAAAACAGTTGAAAAAATACAAAAGTTTCTTAAAGACACAGTGCACCATATGTGTCTTAAAGGAACCATATTGTGCAGTACATAAATATAGAATCCAATTTGTACAAAAAAATTAAAAACAAACATCACAGCTAACCAATTATAACAAACTTTGTTTTTTTATTGGCTGTAATTTTCTTTAAATTCTCATTTCCTAAGGTTCTATTTGAGCCCATAACTAAGTGCCTGTAGGGCACTAAATGGATAAGGCCTATGAAATGTGTGAGTTCTAAATTCTACAAATAAATATTATTTTTACTTTATATTTTTGGCCCTGAGTGCCAGATAGTTCCATTTATTATTCAAAAATACTCAACATATAAGAGAAGCTCATTCAAGATCCTGAGATTATGAAAGTCACATTTTTAATTTTAATTAAACAACACTAGAAGGGAACTCATAAAAGCAAACAGTGTAACAAGGAACTTTCAAATGGAGAGGTGTATTCTACTACAGTCAGGCTGTGTTTCATGAACTGATACACATATAGGGGCATATTTATCAAGGGTCAAATTTCGAATTGAAAAAACTTCAAAATTCGAATTCAAAAAGACCAACCGAAATGAAGTCAAAGTTTTTTCTTGTTCGAATAGGTCCGTATTCGTCCAAATTCGAATCAGGAATAGCGCATTCAATCGAATTCAATTCAATTTTTTTCCAAAAAAAACCTTTGATTTTTCAAAGTCCACCAATTGACTCCAAATGGGTTCTAGGAGGTCCCTTATAGGCTAAAACAGCAATTCGGCAGGTTTTAGATGGCGAATGGTTGAAGTCGAATTTTTAAAGAGACAGTACATGATAAATCGAATTTGGACTACCGGTATTCCCTAGTC
Source organism: Xenopus laevis (assembly GCF_017654675.1). Lineage (NCBI taxonomy): Eukaryota > Metazoa > Chordata > Amphibia > Anura > Pipidae > Xenopus > Xenopus laevis. Next base: position 87,779,441 of record NC_054382.1, on the reverse strand, counting down.
GAAGTACACAAAAAATAGCTCAAAATTCTAATTTCTTTTCATTCGAAAATTCACCACGACCTTTGATAAATCTGCCCCATAGTATCCAGTTTAGCTGTATATATATATATATATATATATATATATATATATATATATATATATATATATATATATATATATATATATATTAATTGACCCATTTATTATTGTCATTAGTATCAAATCTTTTACTTATGTTTCTCTTACATATTTTTGATCTAAGCAACACAAACAATCAATCTATGTGTATTCTCAATATATGGTCTGTCACATGCAAGCATAATATCCACAGGTTTTAAAGATGACACTTATTTAGCTGATGCTTCAGTCTATACGGTATTTAGGATTACAATGTCTTATCAGTCATGGGAGCTAGTTTAGTTTTAGGGTTTTAGCTTTCATTCTTTGATGTCAGGGGAATTTATTTAATGTACTAGTATATGAGCTTGTTTTATTCTATTATAAGGTGTTCACAGAGACTGCATTTTACATTTTTGCTCTAGGATATTTCTTTTAGCTTCTTTTTATACAGTCATTTGTTTTGTTGAGAGAGCATTATAGCCTTATAGAAATAAAAATGGTTAAAGGGGAACCAATTTTAATATTAAAAAAACACTAACAGTAATAATTCATGTGTTTACTGCCAGGATAGTACCGGTACTGACGTGTCCAGTGAGGTTATTAGAACACCAGCTTGGGAGCAGTGTGAATTGTTAATATGAATTGTGTGAAAATTATGTTTTTAAACTTCACCAGACGTCATTGAGTTGGGGCTCAGTCCATGATGAAAAGTGAAAGTGCAGATTTGAGTTACAAGGAATGAAGTAAATTAACAAATTGAATGACTGTAAATCAAGCAAGCTAATTACAGGTACAAGAAAGCCTTGGTCAAATCAGATAAACTTGTTTCATTCACTCCAATGCTAGAAAGCAAAATGGGACTATAAAATTATTTTCCTAGTTCTAGGACACCAGCACCTAAATATCCAACTTAGGAAAACTCGCAGTTCACTTATTCTATTTGTGCTAAATGTGTTTCTCTAATAAAAAATATTTTTTTCTTTTTATGTATAGGTCTGGGTTTATAGTTGAGGCCCTGTTATTTAGCCAAAGTATTAAAAGTCTGCAATCTTGGGTAACGTATTGCTAGAATTCCTTACACTACAAATAAATATTTACTGGAGGAAACATGGGTATTCTTTATAAGATAGGTTTTCAATCTATAGATAGAAAGGGCGTTGAATGGCATTTGACACCAGTTTATCCCACTTAGTTTTACCTTTAGTCTAAATAGTTTAGAAATATGAATACTTGTTTTCTAAATATCTTCTATCTACTACACCTACAGTGGGCCCTACAACATAATTTGATATATGTGAATCATAATTTGATGTTAAAAGTGAAATGTTGATTGACTAAAATCATGCTTCCAACAGGCCAGCCTCCACCCTCTTTAGCCTCCATGGTTTATGGCCTGTTTTAGTTGATCAACTCAAGATAAAACCCTCATTTACAAAACAAGTGCAGTGTACAGAGTGATATTTTGGGTGCAAATCACAATGTTTTCTACCCAGAATGCAGAGTTTTCACTCATAATTCTAGGGTCTGTCAGGGGGAGTTACACTTTTAAGCAAATTGTATGCAACTGTCTTTACTGCTGGGGTGTCATCATTTCTAGCATTTGCTATCAAAATGACATCTGTGTGTGATTCTTTAGGCACAAATTGGTTGCATTTATTTACCTTCCCTACCTTCTCCTGCTTTAATAGGTGCACTGACGGAATTTTATCCAAATAGACTGGTGCAGAACATTGACAAGTGCCCAAGTATTGATGAATAGCCGCAAGTCGCACAACGACTACAGTCATCTTTGTGTGACCTCAACTATATTTAAAAATTAAACCTAAAGAGTTTTAATTGCCAAAACATTGCGGAACCTCACTGGTAAGGAGACATGGGGTGTTTCTAGCTTCTTTGAGCCCAGGGAAGTTGCTGTACTCCTCTGTAGGTATCCAGTAATTACAGTTTCAGGAAACTTGGTTCAGGAATCATAACATAATTACAATGATGAGATAGATGGGACCACAAAACAGTGGAATATTCAATTTCAAATGAAGTTTGTTCTTGCTTAATATTCTGGGGCCAGGGGGACCCAGAATATGTATGGGCCCATTTACTAACAATCAAATTTGAACAAAAAAAGTGCTGTTTTTTTCTATATTTCTAAAAAAGCTCTAAAATTTTTTGAGATTTATTAAGTGAAAAAAACATGAAAGCCTTTAATGCCAAAACTTTGTCAAGTAAAAGTTGCAGAGGTGCTGTCAGTGGGAGGTGCAATGTATGTTTTATATTTAAAATTATGTGCATCTCTTGTATGTATTGCCTACAATCTCTTGTTTTATAACAGTAGGTCTTTAGTTTTCAGCACTATAGGACTCAGAGGTTGAGGGAGAGAAAAGATTTGTTGGACCATTGCTTGTAAAGTGAGACAGGGGACTTATCACTTTTATTTTTTTGGACCTCCAAATCCTAAGGAAGAGAGTACAGGTATAGGATCCATTATCCAGAAAGTTCTGAATTATTGTACAGGCTGTCTCCCATAGACTCCATTTTATTTAAATTAAAAAAAAAATCAAAAATAATTTCCTTTTTCTCTGTAATAATAAAACAGTACCTTGTACTTGATCCAAACTAAGATATAATCAATCATTATTGGATGCAAAATAAGCCTATTGGGTTTCAATAATATTCTAATAAATTTCTAGTAGACGTAAGGAATGGAGATCCAAATTATGGAAAGATCTGTAATCGAGAAAACCCCAGATCCTGATATTTCTAGATAACAGGCCCCATACCTGTATAAGCTAGTTGATTTTTACATTTATATTTTACAATTTAAAAAATAAATCTAGATAATATCCTTTAAAAAATGTCATATAACCTCCAATTTTTGTACAATAAATAAGAAGTGTCAATTGCAGTGATTATCATTTTCTACTTGAGACTTCAAAGGCCAGTTGATATATTCTATTGAATTTTTGTATTAAAATTGATGGCCCTTTTTATATTCTGTTTATTTATGAATAACCCTGACATTCAAGCACCACTGAGCTTTAGTGTATAATAATATAAGTGTGACAGACAGATATTTGATGTGGTTTATGATGCTAGAATGCTACATAGAATCCAATGGTGGTCTATTTTTACGATTTATTCTCAGAACATTTATCAAAGTATTTTTAACATAAAAATTGTTGTTGGCTTTGAAAATAGCATTTTCAGTATGGTGAAAAAAAAACTTTTATCCTTGTCAGGCATTTTACAGATCAGAAAAAAAAGTTATTCTTATGTTTTATTAATGTAGGAATTTTAATATGTTGATGAGGAAGTGTCAAAAAGTATTTGCATCATCAACATTTTGCTTTAGCCCCATTGTTAATGTTGAAATGTGACCAATGTTGCTTTTATTCTGCTGATAGTATAGGATAGGATTGGAAGCTGCTAACCTCAATTACACTTTTTGTCTAAATATGTTTGAATGATGTCCTTTTACCATAATGATGTCTTTCAGTAAAAGCTCTTCATAACATTCAAACCTGCTCCTCGGGTGCCTGGATATTATAAACAAGAACTAATAAATCCTGCCTACTGGTACAATGTCTATAAGGTAAAATAGTTCCTGGACAATGGAAAAGTGCATAGATACATAAACATAATTGTCTCTAGCTATACAGGGACACCACAGGACCAGAGAGTAGTGTATGTTGCTAAAGAAAAAAGAGGTCAGTGAAATTATCAGATAATCCCTAGCTGAATTTACTGAAGCACTGGTTCCAGACAAATGACAAATTAGGAACTCATGATACAAATCTAGTTCTAGATAGCATAGTATGTGTCAGGGGGCCTAATGGCTCCCAGCAGGAGACTAAGGAGGAAACACAGGGCCAAAAGTCCAGATCGCAGTAGCCACAGGGTTAAACAGGAGACCTGATCAGGATACAGACGAAGGTTCACAAGGCAGGCAGCAAAGGGTCAAAATCAGAATCAAAGCAGAGGTCAAAGTACAGGAATCAAATAGTAATAATATAAAGCACCCAGGTACACTCAGGAATCAGGACCTACAATCGGGCATTGAACCAGCATCCAGGGCGCCCCTTTATTTTGAGTTTGGCGCTGGCATGTGTGACATTGCACTGGCGTCCTGGCGCCGGCTTTGCTGTGCCAGCACCACTGATACCCACATGGTAGCTATGGGCACCGCCATCTTGGCTTTGGCGCCAAAGAGGAAGGATGCTCCTTCGGGCGCTCATGACAGTATGAAACCAGGCTGCTAAAGTTGAAATTACCAGGTACAGGAAAATAATTCTGCATGTTCACAAAGAAGAAGGGATACCATAATGTAACTTGATAAGAATAATGTATGGACCAAAAATATGTAGTTAGAAGTGTAGTGTAGTGTTAGAAGTGTAGGTAGAAAAAAACTATAGAATACTGTTAATTGCAGTTATACTACATTGCCATGGTAGGTATATTGAGAACATTGAGGGGCAGATTTATTAAGGTTCGATGGTAAATTCTAATTTTCTAATTTTTTTTTGGCCAAAATTCACAATTTCGATTTAAAACAACCAACTCGAACTTAAAGGTGATATTTATCACACCTCGAAGCTAGAAACAGTTCAAATTCTATAACTTGCCATCTAAAACCTGACAAGTTCATGTAGAAGTCAATGGCAGAGGCCCGTTGAACCGAGCTGTGAGTACAGTACATTTTTCAAATTTATTCGAGTTAAAAATAATTCATATAACTTCAAAATTTGACCTTTGATAAATAACCCCCTGTGTGTAGAAATTATTGTATTAAATCTTCTGATTACAACAAGTTGCTTCAGCTGTAGAAAATATCTAAGTCCTTCAGTTAGTTATGTTTTATTAAACTGATTAATCTTGAACCTACATAAACCAGTTTTGTTTTTTTAAATGTTGTCATGTGCATGTATCAGTGATAGCATTGTGTTGTAGTAAACAGTCTCACACTTGATACCATCTGGTGCTTGATTGTTGCATCATATTCAAGCTGTGTGCTGTGATTGAAGCTGTGAAGGTCTCTCTCTGAAAAGTTCTGAGGTTTGGTAAAGATAACATTTACTTCTGTCTCAGCCCAGTTTGTTGGATGAGTTTGACCTTGTTTTCGTATTCTGTTCTGTGTTGCAAGTGGTCCCTTTGCTTTCCTGTAAAAAAAATACACTTAGATCTCTGTTGCTACAATGCTGAAATATTCTGCCTTTTGCTTTTATGTATTTGGCTCTTGGTTTCTGTAAAGTCATCATTTATTTGTGTTTAAAATATTATAAATTCCAAGACATTGCTAAAAAGTCCATTTACGATTGCCAGTGCAGTTGGCAAAAAAATGTTGACCGACTTAGAAAACTGTATACCTTATCTCCCTAGATTGTACTACCTATGGCTTAAAAGGATAGTTTCAAAGGATGAGAAATGAGCCATGCTTTTGGAAGAGATGACTACAAAATGTGCACAACATGGAGACCCACCTGAAAGAAATATCTCACACATTTTACATATATCTTGTGAGACTAGAGTTTATACTTTTCTTCCAGAAATAGGAAATGTACTTCATATTCATATGTTCAGAAAAGGGAGTCGTTGTGAATAAATACATTGCAAACCCTGTACCCTATGGGATTAAATAAGGAATATCATTTTTGTGCATATATGCAATAACTTTTTGACATGCAGCTTGTGTAGTATGTGTAAATAATATTTGCAAGTGATTAGAATAGTAGTAAATATCCATTTGATAAATTTATGAATGGCCTTGGATGTTACTAGCTTCACAATTTTCGCTGTATATAGTTAAAATATTTTTGTAACTTTGGATTTGAATCACTGGAGAATTCACTGGAGAAAGAGGTGTAAACTTTGAAATGTTGCTATAGCAATAAAATATATCACTCAACTATAATCCAGATAGATAGATGATAGATAGATAGATAGATAGATAGATAGATAGATAGATAGATAGATAGATAGATAGATAGATAGATAGATAGATAGATAGATAGAATGGTGTTTGAAAGTTTGAGAACCCTTTAAAATTTTCTATATTTTGTATTATATTTATGTGACCTAAAACATCATCTGATTTTAATAAAAGTAGATTAAGAAAACATAGTTAAACAAATGAAACAAAAATTATTATATTTGGTCATGTATTTACTGAAAAAAACCATTATCCAACAACATATCTGTATGTGGCAAAAGTCAATGGGATGCTCAGACAATCAGGTGTGAGTGAGAGATCATGTTTTATTTAAAGAATGGTGATCCATCAAAGTCTGATCACACATACAACACATTCATAAATACAGTGCATGACCAAATATAATAATCATTTGTTTAACTAGGTTATCTTCATCTATACTTATGACTTCTTTGAAAATGAGATGATGTTTTAGGTCACATTCATATAAAATATAGAATGTTTCAAAGGGTTCAAAAAAATTCACCCACCATTTTAGATAGATATATAGAATGTATGGGTAATAGTATCTATTAAGTGCCATAGGGGCTTAAAAACCCAACTGATGTACCCACCAACCCTCTTTTTCTCAATAAAAATTCATGATCAGCCCCACATCATGTTCTTGGATGATATATTTCAGATAAAAATTTCTCTCTCTGGCTTTCCTCCAAAAAATACTTAAAAGTGGGCAACTTACCTTGGTGCGTCCTAATACCACATCAGAGTTGAAAATCGTATGTGTCTTAGCTGTTAATGTGGCCCCTTTTTTTGTAGGAGCTTGAAAGTACCATAGCTAGGTAATTGGATGTGAACTATTTGGAGCCAGGACATAATCAGGATTTCACATTGTTTGTGATGTCATTTTCTGTATTATCTTTTAAAAAAAGCTTTGATCATGAAATATACTGTATCTTTTGTACCACCATGGATTTGTTAAAATGCCCTGGTGCAATAGTTCTTTACAAACTGCTGTCACATTAATACACAGTAAGCAATGAACTTTTGAGTGACTGTTTTGCTCACATGCACATTTCATAGGTTGCTGGGAGTGCATTCTCTATTGTTATATATATCAACATGTTTAAGTGAACACCTGTGTGTACAGTTTTATTTACTATTATGAGATCCAATGTGTTTTTTATATAGGAAATATAAAAGCTGTTATTATGGGGAAATTATCAATCTCTCGGGAGTTTTAAAATACAGAGTAATGTACATTACAGCCAGTAAACTTGTATTTTCTGACCACCTTCTCCTGGTTGAGCCACAGGAGTCTGCGAATGCCTGCAATTCATATTATGGAATACTTTTATCTGTTTTTATTAATTCTTTTTTTGCTGACACTTGCAGACAATTTGGGTCTAGCTGCAGGCAAGCTTCCTTCCTTCCGTGGTCCTCCTTAGTCTTGATGTTTGAGAGTGATTGTGTTACTGGTGTTAATCTCTAGCCTTATGGCTGTGGTAAGTGAACATTGTGCTTGTGGTTTCTGATCCCACCATCTGCAGGCAGGAAAATTGCTGTGCAGTAGTAAATGGTCATAAATGCAATATATTGTGTAGAAAGCTACATAGTTATTTACAATAAACAACAACAAAACTTGTTTATATGCAGTATTTTAACAAGCAGTAACAATAATAAATTAGTAGCAAAGAACAAGGGAGAAGCTTCACAATTAGTATCCAGCATGTGTTATACTACCATTATAAATTCCTCCCATGATGTTTAAAATGGATTACAATCTCCCTACATTAACAACTTCCTTGAGGCTCTCTAAATTATTAATTTGGGAGGGATGTGTACTAAGCAGCGAGTGATAAATTCTTCTAGTGAGAGATAGTTAATCAATATAATGTTATTCTACAAAGCCTTTGCTTTACCTTTTGCTTTGGATAAAACTTTGCTTCAATGGAAAAAGGAAACGACTGTGCCATACAAGAGTTTCAGGGTTCGTTACTGGTGTTTGGCCCATTAAAAAGCTTTTTTAGAACACAAATAATCCATTGTAATAATATAAGTATTAGAGCTTGCAAAGGTAACACATTCCATCAGAAGCAGGCATTGTGTTGGGAATACATGGATGTATTTCCTGTTGATGTGCGAATGTACTTAGAAAACACGATTATCAACTGTGACCTAATACAAAAATTGATTCTGATCTTTTCAAAACCTAATATCAAATGTCCAGCATTTAAGCTTTCAAGCATTTAAAGGAGAAGGAATACAATTTTGTACGTTAGGCAAACGTTAGGCACTATTTTTACTTACGTGACACCGTGGGCAGGTGTTCCCATCAGCAGAAAACCACTCCGACCCGGGATTTATCGAGCGAGCACCACGGAGCAATCCTCTTCCTGCTTCTTTGGGTCTTCTTGTAGCTGCGAATGTGCAGTAAATCGAAAAGACAAATTTTAATGAAAAAGCCGGCTATTTCGCTCTACTGCACATCGTCTGCCCCGGGAAATTTAATAACCAAAGAAGCAGGAAAAGGATCGCTCTGTGATCCTTGCTAGAAGAACCCCGGGCTGATAGGTGGAGGGGCCTGGGGTGTAAGGTAAGTAAAAGTAGTCATTGGAGGTGCCTAACTTTTGGCACCCCCAAGTACAAAATTGTATTCCATCTACTTCAAGTAAAAGGGATAACAGCATGGATTTAATTTGATATGCTCCAAAAAAGAATTTGTAGGTGATCTAAAAAAAATTAGAATGTTAAATTAAGGAAAAAACAAACAAAAACGATCCTTAACCCCAACAAAAAGAAAAAATGTAGCACACCAATTACAGTTGATAGTATATTGAACGATTTCTGTTTCGGAGAGATGATATCATTGGTGGGTGACTAAAAAAAGAAAAGATCCACAAAAAAAAACAGAGGGCATTCAAATCAGAACATTTCCCAGGCATAAAAGTAGTGTTGCAGAAACATAAATTGAAAAACACCGCTCAAACTCACTGTTTTGTAGAGGATCCTACAGGCAAAGTCCAGAAGTAAATTACCAGGTGCAGGTGTCCCACGCCTTGTAGCACAGAGAGGAAAATGGGAGGACCACACACCAGATAATTTTTGTGTCTTTATTCATCGAACATTAAAATACATGCATGACATTATTAGGCCCATAATGCCATGCGTGTATTTTAATGTTTGATGAATAAAGACACAAACTTTTAAATGATCCTCCAATTTTGTCTCTTCTGTAAAAGTAGTGTTGCCACCTTTCCCCGCGTCTAACTCTGGGTGGGTGCTGGGATGTCGCAGGGCAGGGTGCTGATTTCACGGGGGCAGGTCAGTGATGTAAGAGGTGGAGCGATTTGGTATGGTGATATGCTGATCGCTACATCAGTTTTATGAAATCCTAATTTGGAAAACCGTGCAGGCAGTTTTGACCTGAATAGCCCTTCCAAAACCAGGCTGTCCTGATAGAACTAAAGTTTTGATTTCTGAGAACAACGAGAATCTAAAAACACTTTTTAAAGTGCATAAATTGTATGTGAAGAAAAAGAAGAAAACAAACCAATTATGCAAAATGATTATCTGAAGCTGGTCGTACACGTACTGTTAGGGCAGAGACACTCGAAGATTCGGGGAAATTTAGTTGCCCAGCGACAAATCGCCTCTTCTTCTGGCAACTAATCTCCCCGAAAAGCCTTTCCGCCAGCTAGAATCTCCGGGATGGCTCTCAGAGTCATTCATTTTCTGAAGTCGCTCTAAGTTTCCTCATGAGGCAACTTCGGGTGAATTGCTTAAAGTGCCATCCCGCTGGCAATTTAGAGTCTAGCTGTCGGGAATACTTTTCAGGGAGATTAGTCACCCGAAGAAGAGGCGATTTGACGCCGGGCGATTAATCGCTTTGAATCTTCACATGTGTCTCTACCCTGAATATCATACGAAGGTGCACACAGGGATTTTAGATTGTAATATCTACATGGCAGGGACCTCCGTCCTACTGTGTCTCTTAGGGGAAAATGTGATAAAAAAAAAGTCACAAAGAGAAAATCCACACAGATAAGAATAAAAGTTCACATTTTGCAATGGAATATTCTTCATTACACTGTTATTGCACTGAGAATTATAATTGCACAATTTTAAATTGTGCTTGAAGGTGGTGTAAATGTTTGGAGTAAACATACATGTTTGAGTAAAGCTCCCCATAAACGCGACGATTCTTCTTGCCGAACGACCGATTTTAGGGAAGTCCGACAATCCTTCGAAATTATCGTGCGGTTAGTGGGATTCAAACGATCGTACATCTTACGATTTTTCGGCCGACATCTGTCAGGAAATTGATCGGCCAGGTTATAAATCTTTGTCAGTCCCAGTGCAATCTATCTATGTTTGCAGGGCCAAGCAGGCAGCTCCCCTTTGTTTTCCTGGCAAATTGGTCTTTTTAGTTGATGGGCAATTCGTACGATCGTTCCGAGAAAATCGTGGTCTCACGATCAGGATCTGATCTTTTAAAAATCTCAACATCTATGGCCAGCTCAAGTGTCATTACATATACTGGTGCAATCTATAAAATTTACAATCCTTCTTCCACTGTTAGAAGTGGTCCCTTAACAGTTTCTGGGTTTACAAAAGCTACAGTGTGTTCAATTGACACAAAGGAACATTTGTTTGCAGAGAGGCATGAATTTACAAATTGCAAATATTTTTCTTTTTACATTGCCCCATAAATGTCTGTTTATGTTATATTTATTATAAGACTTGCCGTCCCTGTGTGTACTTTTGTACTCTGTAAGATTGTGCAACATATCCCTGTAAACCTTTATAAATTAAGTCATGCATACATGAAGTTATACTATTTTGGAATGCATTGCATATTGAAAATGGAAACCACAACCTTAACTTTTACCAGCTACTTACACAAGGACAACCTGAGGTCTACCTTCTATCTCTAGAACCAGTACATCCAGTGCTCCTCTCGGGCTTCACTGTGGATATTTAGATACAAAAGGTGGAATAAGTCTAATTTTTTAACATGATCATCAAAACCCATGCGCCGCTCACCATAAAGCACTTTTGGTAAGGATGCCTCCCGCCCCGGACCCTTAGTTTGAACCTTGGAGCCGGTATGTTCCACCCGATCTCCCCACACACGGGGCAAATATATGAATAGGTATAAATACAAGTCTTACCCCAATGCCACTGTGACCCGGGTGCCGCTGCCCCGAGTCCATCACAACCGTACCTTCTATCTATATTTACCCAGCCTCGAGCCCCATAGTAAACGACCCAGGAATGCAGAATTATGTATCACTATATTCTGTATCACACTGTAAAATGTAAAGTGCTATTTAAAGGGTTGTTCATCTATAAATGTACTTTCTGTATGATGCAGAGAGTGATATTCTGAGAGTGATATTCTCATGTGGTTGCTAGAGTCCAAATTACCCTAGCAACCATGCATTGATTTGAAAAAGAGACTGAAATTTGAATAGGGGTGTCCTGAATTGAAAGATGAGTAATAAAAAGCAGCGATAACTATACATGTGTAGCCTTACAGAGCATTTGTTTTTTAGATAGGATCCCCCATTTAAGAGCATGGAAGAGTCAGACGAAGAAGGCAAATAATACAAAAACAGTAAAAAAGAAAACATGAAAACAAACAATTCCATACTTAAAATTACATAGATATGTCCATCTTAATATCAGAGATAATATAATTGCGTTCTCCTAGCTCAAACTAATGGGGCCCCTTGTTATGTCTACCCACACTAATGTATAGATGCATTTTATACCTATCCAACCTTAATTGATCATTATTTCATTCCAGCGTGGTAGACAGTAGTTCATATATTCATCACACAGTATGGGGCAGAATAGGTAATGTACAGCCAGGGCGGCTCCTGCCATGATGCAAGGTGCCTCAGGCAGCAGCAATTGGCCAGTTATAAGGGCTGCAATAAGCTGCCTCTTGTAACTTTAAGAGACTAATTTCTGGGTTTTAACTCGGAAATTTGTCTCGCTAATACATAGAGCGCTATTGCACTCATTGCACTAGCAATTCTTCTCCTCTTTGACCCTCTCTGGTGCTGGAATTAGCCCAAAAAAAATTCCGCTTTTCAGCCAAAAATACAAAAAAATCATACAATTCGGTTTTTTTAAATTGTGCTTTTTGAATAATAAATAAGGTCACATCATGGATTCTATTTTTTTTTTTTTTTTTTTTGATAAACAACCCCCATACTGTATCTTTTTTTCCCAGTAAATATTTTGTTGGCAATTTTTCATTTAACAAACTACACATTTTGCTGCAATATAAATTTTCTGGTTTGTAACTTTTCCAAATAATCTGGACTTTCCAAATGAAAGACATGCATTCCAGAAATAATTGGCAGTTTTACATTCAGTAGAGCCGAAAATGATGTCTGGCAAATATATGCAATCTTAGCATAAAAGGGAATTTCAATTATTCTCTCAATACAAGCAAAAAAGGGCCATGTTGTTGGGTTATAATGGACAGATATAAATTACATTTAAATAAACTTGTGACAACAACTCCTTTGCCCGGGATAATACAAACTGCACTTTGATGAATAGTGGGATGTGTAAAGCAGGACTTGTGTTTTCAGTTGTATGCTTTAAACTTGTGCACTATAAATATATTGTTTGCACAGATACATCTCTGAATTAGATTCACTGCTGGGTCACTATTTACATCATCTGTAAATGTTGCCATGGATGCAGAATGTCAGAGTGCAGGAGTCGTGCGGAATGAAGCAGAGGAAGTATTTTTTTACCCTGTTACAAGCAAAATACATGAGAAAATAGGCTTTTTTGACAAGGAAATCAAAGATAAGATAATAATCTTAGTAGTGGTACTGTATGTAGCAGAGTCAAAATCAATTGGAACGAGAATATTTGCACTTGAAATTACATTTTTTTTAAAAGCATGTTGTCAGCAGATATTGCAGTCACAAAAAATGTACTAGATATGAAGAAGCCAGTTTCTGATATTGTTTATTTGTTGGGATCTAAACCCTAAAAAATGAATTGAGGTATACTTACTCAGGGTGTTTCACAATGTTTTATTGGTTGGACTTTAAAAGGGAAAAATAAAATTTTTTCAGAGAAAAAAACACAAAAAATGTTTGTGATTTGTTGGACAACGATGCTGCTAAAAGTCCAAATAAAAAAGTATTCCATCTTAAACTTTCCAAGGCCATGTAGAAGTCAATGGCAGATGTCCCGGTTACAGTTGAAAGATATCATGATCTGCCCTGGGTTTTGTACAATAATCCGAAGATTTTGTGGTTTCGGACGATAATCCCAAAAAAACGTATGATTCATAATTTTTATGATTTTATCGAGTCTTTTTCCGCACCAGATTTTTTTTTGTGAAATTTTATTGATAAATATGGTAAAAAAAAAGTCAGTTGCAATTTGGTCTGAGTGGTTTTAACAAAATAGTAAAACATTTTTGGGGTTTGATAAATAACCCCATAAATATTTTGAAATTATGTTTCTAAAATACTTACTAAACAGAGTCCTAAGACAATGAAGTGGCCCCATGGCAAACATTTTTGGAACAGGTATGGGATCCATTATCTGAAAACCCGTTATCCAGAAAGCCCCAAATTTCAGGTTGGCCTTCTCCCATAAACTCCATTTTATCCAAATAATCCACATTTTTAAAAATGATCTCCCTTTTCTCTGTAATAATAAAACAGTACCTTGTACTTGATCCCAGCTAAGATATAATTAATCCTTATTGGAAGCAAAACCAGCATATTGGGTTTAATGGTTAAATGGTTTTATAGTAGACTTGAGGTAAGAAGATCCAAATTACAAAAAAGATCCGGTATCTGGAAAACCCAAGTTCCTGAACATTCTGAATAACAGGTCCCATACCTGTATCAGCATGGCACATTTATGTTTGCAAGTGCAGTGAGCAAAGTACAATTCAAGCACAATAACCATGTTTTCCCCCACAATGCAGCATTTCCCCCCGCAATTCCAGTTGCGATTGCGATCACAAGAGGGAGAAGCATTTAGCGCACTTGTGCTACATCTACTGCAATTGCATACAATTTCAGTTGTGTTATTTGCATAAATTATTTGGGTGTAAGTGTGCGCTGCCTATTGATACTGGGTGCGAAGGGAGCCCTGGAGGTCTATTCTGGTCAGGAGGTGTCTGTAGCTCCAGGCTTTTCATGCATCAATAGGCTCGGCAGGGCTTTTTTCATCTAAGCCAGGGGTCCCCAACCTTTTTTACCCATGAGCCACAATCAAATGTAAAAAAAAAGATGGAGAGCAACACAAGCATGCAAAAAGTTCCTGGGGTGCCAATTATGGGCTGTTATTGGCTATTGGTAGAACCTATATGGACTTGCAGCTTACTGTTTGTACACATTCTTTTCTATGGGATTTTGAAAGGCGTATTCATTAAAGGATGAACTTTCTCTTTCACCCATTGATAGATACTTTTTTAAAAAAGCCATAGAAATGAATGGAGAGTAGCGGAATTTCACTCTAGAGGACTGTGGTGACCTCTAACTTCACTAGTTTTTATGCAACAAAGACTTGCCTCCAAGCCAGGAATTCAAAAATAAGCACCTGCTTTGAGGCCACTGGGAGCAACATTCAAGGAGTTAGTGAGCAACATGTTGCCCTTTGCCACTGGTTGGCGATCACTGATCTAAACCATAACTTTTATTTTTTATTGCAATATCTGCTTAGTTTTAAAGAGTAGAACTTGGTGAAAAATTCCATTTATTTCTGCAGTGTTAGCCCTGGCAAGAGTCAAGTCTGCTGCAAAGATTTATTCAGTCGATTCAGCCCAAAATTAATTATCCTCTTCATAATAAGCCTTTTAGTCAGGAGGTTGTCAACGCTACATGTCTTATTCAGAAAATAATTACTGAGAATCCTGTCAGATTAAAAGCAAGTTTTTGTTTTGTTTTGTTTCATTACATCCAAGTAGAGAGTTATCTGCTTTTAGCTGGACATACTGTATGCATTTAAAGAGCAGGCACTGGTGACTTGCTTAGAAGAATATGTGGACTGCATCCCAAGTAATTGGTAAACTTGAAACATTTGATGGTGGCTGAGAATAGGAATTCTTGTTAGTGATGTTGTTTTCTTTAGGGGCACAGGATACATGCTACAAGATTATTGCCATTAGCAAACAGTTTTAGCTAATGAAGGGTCATCATAGAGGAATTCTGCAGATACAACGTCTTTACAAAGTTTCTAATTTGCATCATACTTTCAGCTACAGATTTACTTTGGTTTGTTCCTTGGGTGCTTCTTTGACATGCAGTAATGACTAATAATATGTGTTTTGAGCCAGCACTTTAAGCATTATGATTTTATTCCACACAGTGAGGTACTGGTTTGAAATGTAATTTCAGATAAATTAAAGGGGGGTGACATGTTTCCATGATCACTGTCATTTTCATTTCTCCATCTCTGCTTTGGCATTATTCAACAAAAAGTGTAAAAGAATGTTCCTTTATTTGCTTGCACAGCACCTGTTACAAGCTGAAATGATAATTATTGGAATGGGTTACTAAAAAGAATTCTGGAAGGATACAGCCCAACACAGCTGCAAAATTGTTGACTCAGATCAGTGCTTTCCTAGAGGATTGCTATTTCTGTTTTTAATTTTTGGTTATAGCGAGTGTTTGAGTTTTTACACCTTACCAGTTCTAAGCTACTTTTATAAGATCATTTACAACATAGATTACCAAACAGTAGTAATCTGCCCGGCCCCCTTCCTCCAGATTTGTACTCCAGACGCATGTGCAGGTAGAAGCTTCTGTGATTGGCCACTATGAGTGGCAGGACCGGGTGTGTTCTTACTCCCCCCACACACCCCTGGTAGTTAGACCACTTTTCCAAACACATCTCCTCCGCATAACTCCCCATGATGGCAGTCAAAAGAACATAAGATGTGCTAGATGTCTTCTAATTTATTTATAGTATATTAACGGGGTTATTTATTAAAGTCCAAATGCTAAAAACTTCAAAAATTTGAGTTTTTATTTTTACTATAAAATCCGATTTTTTTTTTAGAGATTTATTATATCCTGAGGCTGAAAAAAGTCTGAATCAGAAAATCTGCCATTTTAGACCTGCCGAGATGTATACAAGTCAATGGGAGAGATCCCTATCCTATTCGGAAGTTTCTGTGGTCTGCACTGGAATTAGCCCCAAAAATCTGAGTATTTCTAGCAAAAATCCAAAAAATTCTGGCTTTTCGGGAAAAATTTAGAGATTAGGGAAAAAAATTCATAAAAAATGTATGATTTGGGTTTTCAATTTTATCAAGTTTTTCCTTGATCTGATAAAATCTAGCTTTTATAAATAAGAAATAAGGTCAAATCTTGGATTCCAGTTTCGTTTGACTTTTTTAAAATTATATAATCAGAAACATTTATGGAAAAACTATTCGCAATGTGAAAAGTTATGCCTTTGCGCGAACAAATTTTGCTTTGCGCAAATTTAATATAGCTTTTACGAGCCCGGAAACTGTTTAGCGACCACTGCCGACAGTGGAAGACCATTTGCGAATTTTATAGTTTGCGCCAATGCGCAGTCAATGTAATAAAACTTCTTAATGAAAAAATCTTTATGTTTGCTCCAAAAGATTATGAAACCTTCAAGCATTTCTTAAGAGTGTGCAATTAAAATTCTTTTAACAGTTTAAAAAACAATATAACATTGCGAGATGTGGATTTTTATTATACTTGGTGCGAATTGTTTTGCTCTTTGCAACTTCAGTTACATTCCACTGTAAGGGGCAGATTTACATAGGGTCGAATATCGAAGACTGCCAAATGTAAATACTTCGACTTCGAATATCGAAGCAAATAGTTCAATCGAAGGATCAAACGAAAAATCAAAGGATTTTAATCCATCGATCAAACAATTTTTCTTCGACCTAAAAATTTATAAAAAGCCTATGGGTACCTTCCCCATAGGCTGACATGGCACCTCGGTAGGTTTTAGGTGTGAAGTAGGGGGTCGAAGTTTTTTTTAAAGAGACAGTACTTCGACTATCGAATGGTCGAATAGTCGAACGATTTTAACTTCGAATCATTTGATTCGAAGTCGAAGGTCGAAGTAGCCAATTTGATCGTCAAAGCAGCCAAAAAAAAACATTCGAAATTCAAAGTTTTTTTTATTCAATTCCTTCACTCGAGCTAAGTAAATGGGCCCCTTAGTGTTATATAATGTATTTTGGGAATATGGATGTGCTTATGAAGTTGTAGTAAGTACAGGAGAATTTCACAGCTGTTTGTGTAAAATACTCCTGCCAATCCATGATGTGCAGTTACAGTATATGTACCTCCCCTTTGCCCAGTCATCTTGAATGTGCATTGTAGTTCCAACTGCATCCTTTGTCTTGCTGAACAGGGACAGCACATCGAAACCCACTACTATTAAAAGCCTGAAAATCATTGCTGCTCTGAATCATGAATGTATAAATAAATAAATTTCATTATCTAGGGGTTGTAGACAATCAATCTGCATTCAGTTGTAACAGCAACCTGGAATGTTCTAGTTGCAGTAAAACTAATTCTGATAAAAGAGCAGGGCTTTGCGTTACCAATTACCTTATTTATTAGTTACTGTGGTCTCATGCAGGGAAGGAAAGAAGCAGCCTGTAGATTTATGTAAAGAATAAGCAATTACAGTACAAATATCTTAAAGTGGACCTGTCACCCAGACACAAAAAGCTGTATAATAAAATTCCTTTTCAAATTAAACATGAAATCCAATTTCTATTTTTTATTAAAGCATTCATAGCTCATTTAAAAATCTCAGCTGTCAATCAAATATTGTCTGCCCCTCCTCTATGCCTGTTGTAGGTGCCAGTATAGCTTTAAATTGCTAACTTCTCGTCCCAGTCCAGCACTTAATTGGTCTATTGCCCTCCCACCATCTTACCAGTATTTCCAAGGGATCTTTTGTGTTCCAAGGGATCTTTTGTGCCTACAGTAGCTAGTCTTCTGGCAGTATAGTAAAATCAGAAAGTTTGGATAGAGTGCAAGGGATCCCTGGTGGAACAACACATGGAGGCCTATTTATTGAAGGTCAAATTTTTGTAGTTTTAGAGGTTTTTAAAACTAAAATTAAACTCTATTTCTCAAAAAAAAGTTATTAAATGATCCGAATATTAGGGGGCAGATTTACTATGGTTCGAATGGTAAATTCAAATTTGAATTTTCACCTTTTTTTGTTCAGAATGCACAGTTTTGAATTTAAACCACCAACTCAAATTGGAATTCGAATGTGAAATTTATCACATCTTGACCCAGGAAACAGTTTTAATTCAATACTACGCCACCTAAAACCTGATCGATTCATAAATAACCTCCCATTCGAGTTGTGAGTACATTTGAATTTATTAAAAAAATTCACATTACTTCGAAATTCAACCTTTGATAAATAACCCCCAAAAAGCATGAACAGAAATTGTCACCAAAAAAAAATTAATAAAAAATGTTTACGAAGAACATTCTGATGTCCGAAAACCTCTAAAATCATAAATAAAAGGTTAATCTTTGCAAGAAAAGAAAGGGAACATCCACTGACGTCTACATGAGCTTGACCATTTGCAATATATTTGTATTCGTAGATCAATAACTAAAAAGGTACTCTGTAATTAAGTAATAGTTTATGTTAAAAACTATGATGTAAAAAAAATGTATCTACGCACGTTCATAAATCCCGCCCCTTAGAAAACTTCCTGGGCCAGTGCATTTTTTCAGAGTTCAAGCCTAGAGAAAAATGTTAGTAATTTTCACTGCTGATGCCGGGTCTTTTAGCCAATGGTTTTGACAGCCCTATATAAATAAATGTTGTTGCATTGTGCATACTCTAACTTCAGAAGTGCTATATTTTCCTCTACAAATTTAAAGCAACTTTTTTTCTGGTACATAAGAGCCTCTGTTTTCTCAGGCAGCCAAACTTGTCAGTTATGGGAAAACTATAGACCTCAAAACTGGGCCTTGCTGCTTAAATATTTCACACCATAGTTTCCCAATGTTGCAGTATTGTTTTATCTGAATAGCTATTTAGCTATTATTTACTTATGTACTAATGTTCTCATGGGTTACACTGGCTGGTGTCTACCACCCCAGCCTGGTGAAACATATGTTTCATTTGAGAACAGACTATGAATATTTTGTATTTAACAATGCCTTCAATTCTTATTAATAGAAGACATGTTTCAGAGACAGCATTGATTGGCAAGAATAAAAACAATACATTTAAGACACCCAATTGGAATTCTTTGCTTTTTACATCTATTTACATTTCTATTCATTTTGTTGTCAAGTTAAACCTATTCCATTTGTTATTTGCAAAGCAAGAACTTATAATTGTGCTTAAACGGTGTCTGCAAATATAAAACAGCTTTTCAATTTATTGTGTATCTATTATATTACAAGTCATTTACATATTGCCACCTTTAACCTTATAAATAAGGTCAGGATATTTATAGCCTGCAAGAGGCTGGTAATAATTTTTTAAATATCCCAGTCTCTGTGTATGCTTACATTATGCTCAAATGTTTGCCACTTAATGATAATACTCAGGACCTGGCATTTTCCGAATAAGGGATCTTTCCCTAATTTAGATTACCATACCTTAGGTCTACTAAAATATAATTTCAGCATTAAATAAACCCAACATGGTCCCCTCTAATAAGGGTTAATTATATCTTAGCTGGGGTCAACTGGTTTTACTGTTTTATTATTTAAAAATTATATATAGTGAATAAAGTACCCCCTTTTGTAAAATATAAGGATATTATAAGTTACCGAGGAGTTTCATGACCATATAAAAACACGAGGCCGAAGGCCGAGTGTTTTTATACAGGTCATGGAACTCCGAGGTAACTTCTAATATCCTCATATTTTACAACTGGGGGTACTTTATTTATTATAATACACAAATTTCAATGAGTCATGTGACAGAAATGACATCAGAACTCACCGTTTATAACTGATGACATCAGAACTCACCGTTTATAAGGATATAATTTACAGGATATTCATGGCTTTTGTGTATTATATATATATAATGTCCCACAGTGCCCGCACTCAATCCAAATTAGAGCCAGAGGTGCACGATCAAATATGTTATAATACAGGAACAGAGGATCAGCACTCACTATAGTAAAGTGAAAAATCAATCTATTCGACACAATTTGACATCTTATCCGACATTTCGGTCCCACGTGGGGACCTTTCTCAAGGATATAGTGCGGTATGAGTGTTACAGTTAAATACCCACCCCCATCAGTGAATTTGGGCGCCAAAGTGACGTCATAAGTCCAAAGTCCATATAAGAAATGTCTTTCAAAGATCTTTCTTTTGCTCCTTCCAAGCCTCATGTGCAATATCACAGTCCGGACACTGACACCTGGTTTTGTGAAGCGATATTGCACATTAGGATCATAATAACCATGAATAACTCAAGCACATGTTAGCTCAGTAGCACACATGGGGATTTTTTAAATTAAAATTACAGTTTGAATAAGGTCTTGTAGCTCATAGAAACCAATGCAAATAACTTGTTTGCAAACAGGCAACCAGTTGCTACCTGCAAATTGGTTTCTATAACGAAAGATACCTTGACAATCTCTGCATTACATTGCCCTCCAAAATCTGTATATACCCCAGCAAATTCAAAAGCTATGTTTTAAATGGGTAAATAGCACTTCTGCATTATCTTGACAAAATGTAACAGCTTACTACTGTATGTCATGAATAGTCTAGTTCTCCTGTATCTCTATGCATTTTGAATAACACAATGAATACTTTAGCTCTACTTTTGATGCACCAGCAATTCATTAAGTCTAATCTAAAACGTATGTACAAGCTGGCCACAGGTTTGCTGTCCGTGTTCCTAAGAAAGGTCACTTATATCGGCAGTTGGAATGCAAATGTGTGAAAAAACTAATCTCATATAGTTAGTTTTTCACACATTTTCATTACAACTGCCGATATAAATATATATATATATATAGGCAAGAGAGAAAAACCGCACCAACAGGTCTTTATACAAAAATAGAAAACCTTTTATATACTTATTTAGAATCAAAGGTTTTCTATTTTTGTATAAAGACCTGTTGGTGCGGTTTTTCTCTCTTGCCTATGACTATTGACACATGTAACCAGCACACAGGCATTGCTTTTTTCGGTTATCCGTGTGCACTGTACTCAAATTTGCTGTAGATATATAGATATATATATATATATAGTGATGGGTGAATTTATTTATTCCCGTGATTCGCCACCGGCAAATAAATTCACAAAACCGAGATGCTTGAACCGGCATCGTTTCTCAAATTATTTGCCGTTTTAGCGAATTTCGTGGGAAATTTGTGAATTTTTTCGGCGAAGCGAAACACCCCAAATTCGCCCATCACTATATATATATATATATATATATATATATATATATATATATATGTATGTATATATATAAAATGTTTAAATGAAATTAATTATTCATTGCATTGTCTAACACAAATCATGCTCAAAATGTTGAAATATTTTACCTATGTTAAAAAACGAATCTTTTTGTGTTTGTTGACCCTAAAATATGCAAGAAAAATAATTTTATAATAGATTACAATGGGGCAATTCTATTAATGATCTAATGAGATTTGCTTGGGATTCCTAGATATTCAACGTTTAAAATTATTGTCAAATTATTGACTTGTATGGAAAAAATTATTTAGATCAAAACAGGTATTTAATATTGCCCAATACTTTCAAGGGTCCTTGATATTGATTCCTCAGAACCCCAAATGATCAATAGGTCTTAGGTATCGAATCTCATAGTTGGGAATTTCATTGTTATTGTTATATTTATTAATACTGATCTTGGAAGCAATTGCACTTTCAACAGGTCAATAATTGTTGCTCAAAATTTGATTGATAAAGAATCAGCGCAATTTATTGTGATTTGACAGTTACAGTTATAACTCATATATATTGTTACTGATTCATAATCAATCATTCATCAACACTCAATGATAAATATGCCTCATAGCCTACTTTTATAAAAAAAAAAAAATCAGCATTATTTCTGGGAAATATTATCTTTTTATTTACAAAATGCCTAATAATTTGTTTTTGTAGGATTGTCTGACATAAGGCATTAATATAATGCTTCATTGAATGCAATTGGTAAAAAAAATGTCTGTACATACAAGACCAGAACTGCAATGGAAAAAAATGGTATTTAAATATTTAAGCTAAACAGAAATATACTGGTGGAAAAAAGCAGAATTTGCTTGTAAGAAAATAACTGTTACATATAAAGGACTGAACTAATGAGTAGGTGAATCCCATGCATTTTTTTTAATTATTTTTTTTCTGGTGTTTCTGGCCCTTTAAATAACTGTTTGGCTGTAAAAGCTTGGCAGGTAACACACATTTCATCAGTATTATAGGTGAAAGAATTTAGGGACACTTCTGTTTCTCCTTGTGCATATAGTAACAATCTTCACACAAACAAAATGAGCTATAATTAGGCTCCGAATGATATGTATCCAAAATCAAATCTCAAGGAAAACCTGCATATAGAACTGTTAAGAATTATTGTAAAATGCCATATGTATGAATTCTGGTAGATATTATTTTGTTAATGCATAAAGCTGCATCTATTTGTATAATATCCATTGCCATAAATACTGTACATTTAGGGGCAGATTTACATATGGTTGAATATCGATGGTTAATTAACCTTCGATATTCGACTGCCGAATGTAAATCCTTTGACTTCAAATATCGAAGTTGAAGGATTTACCGCAAATAGTTCGATCGTTCGATTCGAAGGATTTTAATCCATCGATCGAATGATTTTTCTTCTACCAAAAAAACATTAGAAAGCCAACGGGGACCTTCACCATAGGCTAACATTGCACCTCGGTAGGTTTTAGGTGGCGAAGTAGGGGGTCGAAGTTTTTTTTAAAGAGACAGTACTTCGACTATTGAATGGTTGAATATTCAAACGATTTTTAGTTGAATCGTTCGCTTCAAAGTCGTAGTCGAAGGTCGAAGTAGCCAATTCGATGGTCGAAGTAGCCAAAAAAACATTCGAAATCCGATTTTTTTTTTTATTCTATTCCTTCACTCGAGCTAAGTAAATGGGCCCCTTACAGTGGGGCCCATTTTTAAACACTGGGTAAATTTGCAACTGGGCAGTAACTAATAGCATCCATCAGTAATTAGATTTTTTTCAGAAAGCTGCAAGGAAAACAATGAAATAAACACCTGATTGGTTGCCATGGGTAACTGCCTAAGTGCAAATTTGCCCAGTGTTTATAAATGAGCCCCAGTATGTATATAACAACATAACGATGAAACCATTGGGATTTCACATTTTGTTGCACCATCTCCAGACACCATTTTTTTAGTCCTACCTCTATATGGTACTAGAGTGCAATTTTTTTCAGAGCATTGCTTCTGATAGACTAAGGCCCTTTGGCAAGGAAGCTGCAAGGAAAACAATGAAACAAACACCTGATTGGTTGCCATGGGTAACTGCCTAAGTGCAAATTTGCCCAGTGTTTATAAATGAGCCCCAGTATGTATATAACAACATAACGATGAAACCATTGGGATTTCACATTTTGTTGCACCATCTCCAGACACCATTTTTTTAGTCCTACCTCTATATGGTACTAGAGTGCAATTTTTTTCAGAGCATTGCTTCTGATAGACTAAGGCCCTTTCCCTCTATCACCATGTAGAGGCAGGATTTAGCGCTAAATAAAGAATATTAAAATACTGAAAATAATTTTTTGAAATGGCAGTTTAAAATACTGCAGGTGAAGCCATCAGGATGTCACATTTTGTCAGACAGTGTCAAAATGTGACATCCTGATGGCTTCACCTGCAGTATTTTAAACTGCCATTTCAAAAAATTATTTTCAGTATTTTAATATTCTTTCATTTATTGTTAAGAACAGGAGGTGTAATGAAAGTTTTTTTCTTTTTTGCCACTTTACTTTTTGGGGGGAAGAGGATGTTATAAAATGAGGGGCTGAAGTCTAATAGGTGGAGTTCTTCATTGATTGTAATGAGTCCAGCAAATTAATTGTAGGAGTATGCTATAGACCCCCTAATGTACTGTAAGTGAGGCGGAGGAGGCTAAGCTCCTGCAAATAGAAAAGGCTGCCAGTTTGGGGAAAATAATGATAAAGGGGGATTTTAATTACCCAGATATTGACTGGAGCAACAGTACTGCTAGGACAGTTAATGGGAACAAGTTATAAACGTGTTGCATGACAATTCTATGGCACAAGTTGTTGAGGAGCAAACCAGAAACTTTTATACTGGATCTAGTGGTCTGTAATGACCCAGAACGTATACCAAATGTGTTTTAGGGAGCTGCTATCTGGTTACCTTGTGATTGTTCTTTTGTTTGGCTGCTGGGGGAAAAAAAGGGTTGATATCACTCTACCTTGCAGTACAGCATTAAAGAGTGATTGAAGTTTATCAGAGCACAAGTCACATGACTTGGGGAGCTGGGAAATTGACAATATGTCTAGCCCCATGTCAGATTTCAAAATTGAATATAAAAAATCTGTTTGCTCTTTTGAGAAATGGATTTCAATGCAGAATTCAGCTGGAGCAGCACTATTAACTGATTCATTTTGGAATTTTTTTTTTTTCCCATGACAGTATCCCTTTAAGGGCTGCTCTTCAGAGCATAGATTGGAGCATTCTGTTTTCAGCTAAAAACACAGTACAGAAATGGTTGTCATTTAAAATGATATTAAATCGCTACTGTTCTCAATTTATTCCCTTAAGGAGTAAATGCATAAGCACCAAGAAGCACCCTATGTAGCTTAATATAGAAGTAAAGAAGTTAATAGGAAATAAGAGAAAGGCATTTAAAACCTACAAGTCTGTGGGGACAGAATGAATATAGACACTATAATAAATGTTGTAAAACAGCAATCCGGAAGGCAAAGAAAGGAAATGCGGAGTGCATTGTGGCAGAGGCTAAGACTAAAATCTAGGGGGGGTGGTGGAAGCACTCTTAAGGCTAATACAAAATATATTTAAGTATAATGGAAGTGCTACTTACAATGCACTTCCCTGGGCCCCTGTCTCATAAGTAATTCAATATAAATGCAAATGCATATGTTTACAAAACAGGGGTTTTTAGTTACAAAGTTATGATCATAAAGTTGAAAAGCCACCATACCACGTCAAGGTAAACCCCAGAGGCTAAGACTAACCCCAAAAAGTTTTTAAGTATATTAAAAGTAAAAAGATGCGCATTGAGAGTGTTGCTCCTTTAAATAATGGCACCAGTATGGTTGTAACAGATACAGCAAAGGCAAATGTACTAAATCAGTTATTTTCTTCAGTGTATACAATAGAGGAGTCAAAGTTCCCAAAGTTCTTCATAGCTGCACTTTTGACTCAATCTAGTCAGTGGTTGGCTCAGAATATGGTTCAAAAAGCTTTACTAAAAATTAATGCAAACAAGGTTGATGGCATACACTACCAGATTCTAAGACAGCTTAGTTCAGTTTTAGACCAGCCAGTATTTCTGATTTTCTGTGCTCAAATTATTTGAAGACTTGTTAAGCGATCACATTTAAAATTCCTGTCCTAGTGAATGGCATTATGAGCAGCAATCAGCATGACTTTATGAAGGTCATGTCAGATGAATTTGATTTCTTTTTACGATAAGGTAAGGAAGATGCTGGACAGCAGGGAGGGGCAGTAGATTATCTATTTGCATTTTGCCAAATCATTTGATACTGTGTCCCACAAATGACTGCTTTCTAAACTAAGGTCTGTTGGACTTGAAGAAGTCGTTTGCACATGATAGGAAACTGGCTACAGGATCGGGTACAGAGGGTGGTGTAAATGGTACTTTATCTACTTGTAGTAAGGCTCTTGGTGGGGTCCCTAGGTACTCAGAATTGGGTCCACTTTTATTTAACTTGTTCATTAATGACTTAGGGGAGGGTATTGTATCAGTGTTTGTAGCTGACACAAAATGATGCAGCCCAATTAACTCCATCCAGGATGTGGCATCCTTGCAACAGGATCTTGACAAACTGGCAATCTGGGCAGCTAAGTGGCAAATCAGATGCAATGTTGATAAATGTAAAGTCATGCGCATGTAAAAATATCCAAGCCACTTATACTCTTAATAGGACTGCACTAGGCAAATCCATAATGCAATAGGACCGTGGCTGTAGCAAGTAATGCCAGTCAGCAGTATCAAGGGCAAATAAGGTCTTGAGCTGTATTAAAAGGGGCATAGATTCATGGAAAACGGGGGTTATTCTTCAAATGTACATTGAGTACTGGTAAGGGCCCCATCTAGAATATGTTCAAGAACCAGGAAGGACGGCACTCTGGTAAAAGGCAGGTTTATTGCAGTGTCCTGCAGATATCAATCGCATGAGATTCATGCAGGTGAACCATTTATGCAGGAATAATTCATGGAAAATAATAGCAATAAAATGCTGACAACTTTTCTGTTATGACATTAGCTTAATGAGATAATTTTTCTAAATAATATATTCTAAAAATCAGATATGATATAAATACTATAAATGAGCTAACTAGACAAACAAAATGTAGACAATATTATTAAATAGCCAAGAACACCAGAAATGGGTTTGGCAAGCATTTAAATATTGTTGTATGATTACCCTAAACCTCTGTGTTAGTACCTCTAAAGCAAAGATAATTTTTCATGTAATAATTGGTAATATTATATTATTTTTAAATGCAAAATTTTCAGCCAACTTACAGGCATCTTGTTGACTCATTCCTTCTGCTGCAGTACACAACTAAACACAAAACTGAAGCTGTACAATAATATTTGCAATTTTCAGGCACTTTTGAAGGTTTTAATATTGTAAAAGGACAGTGTGAATGTTAGGTATGTGCTAGTGCAATACAAAGAGAGCCTTCGCACTTACCAATTTTCCCAGCTATGCACCATTTACCCTGAAGTGCTGCATCAATACAGCTTTTTTCTTTTTCTGAGAGTTAGATGAAGTTATGTTCTGTTTCATACAGTGCTCCCTGAGTCAGACCGGTAGACTTATCTAATTTGCATTTATATTGTCTGAAAACCTGTGAAACTGTACAAACAAAGAGCTTCTAAATACAACAATGATGCAAACATCACATAAATATTACAAGGCACGAAAGCTTTACACGCATGCAGATTGAATACAGTTGCCTGTAAGATGTTGTAAGTGGGAAATAATATTGAGACTGAGAAAAAAATTCTACTACTCAAAAGTAAGGAATTTTGTCAAAGTTCCACTTTTGGTATTTTCTTTAATTTAATTGTGGTCATTAGGATCATATATTATGCAATCAGCTACCTGCATAGGGAGATACACTGAATGCAATTTGTATTATTAATGTTAGTTATGTAGGTCGTGGTTTTTGTCAATACAATCTTTTGAATGTAACTAGTAAAGAAAACTGATTACCAGACTCATTTAGCTTATCGTTGCTTTTTATACTTTCTATTTAGAACTACTTACGCCTTAGTCAACATTTCTTTTTTCTTTTACATTTCTCTAAATCTCAAAAAAATTTCAGCTTTATAAACTTTAACATTCAAATTTTTACTGTGAATTTTTTTCTCTAAAAATAACCAATTCAAATTAGAGTTTCCAAAATTTGAATATTAGATTCAGGGCCGGACCGAATCGACCGGGCGCCCTAGGCAAGCATAAAGAATTATGAAGGCAAAAAAGCATATTCCAATTGTTAAAGGGGCCATCTGCCATTGACTTCTACATGATTTCAACAAGTTTTAGCTGGAATATTTTTGGATTTGGGTTTTTAGCAGCTTCAAAGCATAACAAATCTCAAAAAAAATCTAGTTTTTTCCTACTAAAAATTCAAGGCCCCTTAATGTGTATTTATGACATGTTCTCATATACAGTACCCAGGGGAATTACAGGAAGCATTTATGGAATAGCTCTTGTTGAACCATCCACTGGGAGGCTCATTTATCAGTAGTCAAAGCACATAACTACAACATAAACACATATATTGGTGCAAGACATGTAGGCAACAGTGTCTCTGAGGTGCTAACAACTGTAAAGGTGAATTAATGTAGATTTAAGTCAATTTGATTACCAGTGATGCTACCATAAAGGTAGAATGAAAAACTGTGAGCTTGTTCAAGACCATGGAGCTGTAAAGCTGTAAAATGGAGTCTGATCTCCCACAAAGCTGAGGTGGGTCAAATGGTAGAACTATGGTAGCCAGATAAGTTCAAATGCAAAGTCTCAACAAAATTGTGTGACAATTGGAATCATACAACTTTTTCGAATTGTGGCCCAAAAACCTAGAATTTTGTGAGTTTTTGAATGAAATTCAGAGTCAAACAGCCCAAAACCCTCTAAGATCATGAAGGCAAAAAACATCTTCCAATTGTAAAAGGGACATCTGCCACTGAGTTTTACATTACTTAGACATATTTTAGCTGGAGTATTTTTGGATTCTGATTTTAGCAGCTTTGTAGCACAATAACTTCCCTGTTAAAACTCAATCAGAAAAAAAATTGAGGCTTAATAAATAGGCCCCTTAGTCTTGTATATTACTATTTAATACAGTACATGTTAAGTGTGTTTTTAGAATATTAATATGGCCCTTTAATATGGCCCTTTACTTTTACCAGGTTTGAGTAGTACACCCTCCAGGAAAATGTAACCGTAAGCAATGAATTTAAACCATTTCCTGCACATCAGGAAAAAAATGTGAGCATTCTTTCTTTCAATAAGCAATAACATCTAGTGGCAGGCACTGTATAAATATATGCTAACATTTGTGCATTTGACAACATACTGTAGCCATTTCTTTGAATTCAAATGCGTTTCATTATAGTAGTATCATGTGGAAAAAGATAGGTTTTAGTAAGCTACAAACAGTACTTCTGCAGAACTGTTATGTCAGTGAATTATTTTGTAAAAAACATTTATGTAATGTTTTGTATTCAGCCACAGTCCTATTGGATTTGATATATTTCAAGTATATTAGAATTTGTATCTAATCTAATTTCAGGGATTATCATTTTCTAAAGGTTTATTATATTGCCCACAGGGTCCTGGTCTGAACTGGATTTATTCTGCTGTGGAAAAGGTACTTAGTTCATATTTCATATGCAGAGAATGCAATTGTAACAACTCACCCTGGTGGTCTAGTCGGAGGGGGTCTGCAGTCTCGCCATGCTGTGGTTCCTCTACTAAATCTTCTTAGGGCGTGCACGGCGCGCCTCTTCCTGCTTTATGGGCATAACGCCAGCGTGAATGGCGCAAATTTGTATTGTATTTAAAGGCGCAGTTTGTATTTTCACATTGCCAGTTATAGGATCTTGTTCCTGAGTTTCCTGGTGCTTCTGTGCTATTAGAGCATCTGCTATTCTGTGATTTTGATTACCTGGTTTGACCCCTGCCTGCTTCTTCCGAAATCCTGACCCTGCCTGTTAACCAACTCCTCTATTCCGTAACCCTTCTGATTGATCTCCTGGTTTGACCCTTGCCTGTTTGACTCCGCTTGTACTCTGCCTCCCCTGACCCGGCCTGATCTGACTTCGCTTTCAGTCTACGCCTTGTACTGCGATCTTCTGCCCAAAAGACTTGTGCTTTACTGTTGTGCCCCTTTGCTCATTCAGAACCCTTCGTTTTGCATCTCTCTTTATAAGACCTGGCGGCATCTGATTAGCCGAGGGCTCCTCCCGAGGTGAAAGACGGCTGTTAAAGGCGGAAGCAAGAGCTGAGAACCGGGTGTTTGGCATCGGTTCTGAATTTAGGGTGCCAACCGTGACAGCAATACATCTAAAGCTTTTTAGGAATCTGATGTCTTGGATGTGTTATTTCCAGAAGAGATGTGGCCAAGATGCTGGCCCAAAGAAAACCGCCATTCTTGTTAAAGGGATACTGTCATGGGAAAAAAAAAAATTCAAAATGAATCAGTTAATAGTGCTGCACCAGCAGAATTCTGAATCTATTTCTCAAAAGAGCAAACATATTTTTTTATATTCAATTTTGATATCTGACATGGGGCTAGACATATTGTCAGTTTTTTCCAGCTGCCCCAAGTCATGTGACTTGTGCTCTGATAAACTCCAATCACTCTTTACTGCTGTACTGCAAGTTGGTGTGATATCACCCCCCTCCCTTTTCCCCCCAGAAGCCAAACAAAAGAACAATGGGAAGGTAACCAGTTAGCAGCTCCCTAACACAAGATAACAGCTGCCTGGTAGATCTAAGAACAACACTCAATAGTAAAAACCCATGTCTCACTGAGACACATTCAGTTACATTGAGAAGGAAAAACAGCAGCTTGCCAGAAAGCATTTCTCTCCTAAAGTGCAGGCACAAGTCACATGACTTGGGGCAGCTGGGAAATTGACAAAATGTCTAGCCCCATGTCAGATTTCAAAATTGAATATAAAAAAATCAGTTTGCTCTTTTGAGAAATGGATTTCAGTGCAGAATTCTGCTGGAGTAGCACCATTAACTGATGCGTTTTGAAAAAAACATGTTTTCCGATGACAGGATCCCTTTAAAAACTACTATTAAAATATCTGTTGTTTCTTTTCTAGGACTTTTGGGGGCAGTTCATGAATATGTATTGTCTAAGCCTCTAATTGACACAGTATAATGGGTGTGGATGTCTTTGTTTACACAGCACATATAATATGGCTGAGCATGCCAGAGCAGATACCACATAGACTGCACTAAAAATAAACACACACGCTAAACTTCTATATAGACTAAACTATTTTTATATGTACAGGATAGAAAAAAAACTGGATAAATGAAGGGTTTTTAATTATTGATAGTATAAAAGTATTTTACAAAAGCATCAGTTTTACAAATTTCAAACAAGATGGAAGCTTGAATTTAGTTGCATATATAGGTGCTTTGACAGGTTTTGTTGCTACTGATCAGTGTTGGCAGATGGCAATTGCATTTCGAATATCTGTACAGGGTGTTCTGCTTGGCTGCAGATTATATCTGTCCCCGCACACTTAAAGGTTACAGGCACAAAGAAGAAAAGGGCAGAAGAAAACGCAATGACACAGCAGAGAAAGGGAATACAAACTGCTTTAAAAGTATTTATATTTTTGGCAATCAGGAAATTTATTGTATAGTATGTGTATTAAAGTCTGTTGAATTTCCAAATGGACTGGTGTATGTTATGGAAGGAAAATACAAATTAATCAAAATGAACCATGCATTCTTTATATTTCTTCAGATTTCGAAAAGTTCTGAAATGGGTTTCTTCATCATTATCACATTTCTTCCTTTGCTGAAATGTTTACCATTGTGTTGTAAAGCTTTTATAGAACTACAGGACAAAATATTTAGGAACCGATTTAATAATATGTGAGATTAGAGCTCACCACAGAAAAACTCACCCACTATTTATTCCTATGGAATTTCTAGAAGTGTATTTATCAATGGGTCAAAATTAGAGTTAGACACAGGACACACCGGCACAACATGGGTAAGTCTAGCAGGATTAACCTTGCTCGTTTATTGCGGATGCAACGTTTCGGGGCGTGACCCCTTTCTCAAGCATGTGCGAGTGTAAGTTTTTCTGTTTTTCAAAATTAGAGTTAAACATTTTATAAATACACTTAGGAATTAAAAAAAAGTGGTTGGGTTTGGTGAGCTCTAATCTCATGTTTTGATAAATCCAAGGGCACAGTGAGGAAGGTGTTTGACAGCAATTTGATCAAATTTTAACTTCTGCAAATGAAGTTTTATAAATCTGCCGCCTGGGAAGGAAGCATTGCACCTTTAAAATATATATATATATGCGTGTGTGTGTGTGTATATATACTATATATATATATATATATATATATATATATATATATATATATATATATATATATATATATATATATATAAATATATATATATATATTTATTTTTTTAAATATTCTGTTTCAGACTAGAGTATATAAACAGTCACAGTTAATGCGGAGTATGTCAGCAACAGCCGAGTTAGCTTTTTTGGCGAAATGATAAGCAAATTTATCATGTGGAATGATAGTTCTGCGGCAATGAAACTGCGGTTGTAACAGTATAGTTATAGGCTGTGTCACAGTGCCATCATTTCAGCTCACAGACAGACTTTCCATCTTATTAGATCTCATCAGTGCAAGATATGGATGTATCTTCTGCACAGTTCGACTAGAGAGGCTTCTAAAACAGAAACATATTTATGGTTAAAGACTTCAAGATAAAAAGCTTTACTTAAAATGTACTTTACAGTAAAATCTGTTCTTTAAACGCACATGTTCATAAAAACATTTTAAGGGCAGAGACACAAGCTGCTTTTTCGGGAGATTAGTGGCCCAGCGACAAATCGCTTCTTCTGCGGGCAACTAATCTCCCCAAACTACCTTCCCACCGGCTACAATGTAAATCGCCGATGGGATGGCACTCAGATTGCTTCGGCTTTCCGAAGTCGCGGAAAGTTGCCTCGTGAGTGCCAATTTACATTCTAGCCGTCAGAAAAGCAGTTCGGGGAGATTAGTCACCCGAAGTAGAAGTGATTTGTCACTGGGCGACTAATCTCCCGAAATAGCAGCATGTGTCTCTGCCCTAAAATAAGATAAAGATAATGCATGCAAACTATTTACAAACTAGATGGAGCTGCATAGGCATCCTCCTCCATAATAAGAATTTAGTCGTGAGGAAGTGGCAATTGTAGGTCCGGCCCAGCGGCCCAGTCTGACCCTACCCTCATGCTTGTGTTTCTCCCCAATTCATTTTACATTTGAATGTGGTTCACGGGAAAAAAGTTTGGGGACCCCTGCCTTAGTGCTAAGACATTCGTTGGCACAGGACTATTTAGCTATTCCGTTTTTCTCTCAATGTGATTATATTTAATATTAGTAAAGTTCAGCTATTCAAGAGACATTTACTGTATTGAAGTTCTCTCATACGAAAATGCATTGTTTTTAGATTTTTAGACGCTGTTGGTTGGTGTTTAAGAAAGCATCTAGCAAAGGTCCAAGGAGATTAGAGAAGTTTCCTGATGAAAAAGCAGCATATTTTAGGACCTTCCATAAGGTAAGTGTTACTTACTTTTCTAATCTCGTACAGTTTAGTTTATGCTCTTTATAAATATGGAGTAGCAAGGGGAAAACGCCAATGACAACGTTTTATGTGTTTGAAGCAGAATTCTATTAATATATATCAATTTTATGCAGTGTTGAAGCTTTAGTTGGACAATTCTTTTATATATTTTTTTATTGCTACTTTGGCACTTTCTGAATGTTCTGTTCATTTTGTTTTTCTTAAAATAAACAGGATATCATCCCTTACCCTAAGTGAGCAAATTGTACTGTAATATAAATAATTTAGTAATATTAATAGACTTAAATAAAGTATTATTGTGTTTTCAGAATAAACTTGTTATATATGATAAAATAGGTTATAAGCAAAAGGGATAGCAGAGTATAAGTAATTTGTTCCATCTGCCATATTGTTTCAAGTGGTTGTTTACAAATCTCCAAAACTCACATATACTGTAGAACCAACACCATCTGTGTATTGCATACCTGCACTGCATTTCATTTGTCATTGTCTGATGCTGCCAAAATATTTCCACTTAAATAGTTTTTCTAGAGGAGATATGCATATATACAGGTAATATTTTAGCAATGAATGAAAACAGAAAGAATGCATGGCACACCAAGAGCAATATAGAGTCTTTTTCTTATAAGGGATATATATATATTGTTTCCAAAAAAGGAATTGCTAATGTTCTGTAAATGATTAAATGCACCATCTCTCTTTCTCTCTCTCTCTCTCTCTCTCTCTCTCTCTCTCTCTCTCTCTCTCTCTCTGGGGCAAATTCACTAAGATGCGAAGTTGCGCCAGGCGCAACTTCGCCGCACTTCGCCAGGCGTAGTTTCGCCAGCGCTCCGCAAATTCACTAAAATCCGAAGTTGCGCAAAAGGGGTGGCGTAAGGTTGCGAAGTTGCGCTAGCGTTGATTCGCTATGTAAAGCGAAGTTACGCTAGCGAATGCTAATTTTCATACGGCGTGAAATTCAAATTTCAATGGAGGAATACGTATCAGCACTACAAATGGCTAGAAAACCTTCAAATCAGCAAATAAAAATTTTATTTTGCCCTACACTTGTGCCCACTGTCTAGGTAAGTTGCCATGAGTCAGGAAATGTAGGGGGGAAGGAGGGGAGCCCCAAAAAAAATTTCGATCTTTTTCAGCCTATCACCCATAATGTAGAAAACACGCCAGCGTTTTTTGGGACTTAGAAAAAATTTTGACTTTTTTTGAAACAATCCCTATCTACTCTATTGCGCTTCGCCAGGTCTAAGGGGGCGAAGGAAGTCTAACATAAAAGGTAGCGTTCAGTACACTGCGCGCGTTAGTGAATTTGCGTAGTTACATCGCTAGCGAAAATTCGCCTGGCGTAAGGGTGCGAAGTAACACTAGCAAAACTACGCCAGCGTTCGTTAGTGAATTTGCGCAGTAACGAAAATGCCAAACGCTAGCGAATTAACGCTAGCGTTCGGCGCTTTGGCGCTTAGTGAATTTGCCCCTCCCTCCATAATGAATCACTGGTTTACAGGTAATATGTGCAGGTTTTCATTTTTAATATCAGATACAGGTATGGGATCCATTATCCATTATCCAGAAAGCTCCAAATCCAAAGGTCATCTCCCATAGACTCCATTTCATCCAAATAATTAAATTTTTTAAAAATGATTTCCTTTTTCTCTGTAATAATAAAACAGTACTTTGTACCTGAGCCAAACTAAGATAGAATTAATCCTTATTAAGCTCAAACACGTGAGTACAGTAAGACATAGCTAGTATTATAGTTAATATAGCTCCGCATTTTATATGTCTTTCTTGTAATGGTACTTAAAAAATCTTGAGATACATGTACTTGGGCAGAAGTTACACACCTAACAGCCCCACATCTATATCTAACGTTTATTTGTAGCCATTTACCAGTCAGGATTTAACTCTTGTCTTCACTCACTTGATGACAAGACATTGGCTAAAGTAGGACCCCGACAGGCTACAAACCGACATCTATCATGTATAATTTCCCTCAGCTTCCATCCCCAAAGCGAACTGATAAGTATTTGCTGACAATCACTTTAATCTTATTATATTGCTCACCAAAAGACATAATAAAAATGGAAGTTTCAACATCACTTTTACTCTGTAAAAGGGATCTTTTTTCTTTTTGAACTGCCAGACTGATCCCGTTACAATGCCGGGCTATCCAATCTAAATGCACCTACAAACTTGCCACACAGGACCTGGAAGGGATAGCCTCATGCTAAAAATCTATTTTTTCTTCAAAAATGTATCCTCAGTGCCACATATAGTATACATAAAAGCTGCTGAAACTCACCAAAATGAATTCCCCTGAACACATGTCTAGGGTGACAAAAGTCAGCCCTTACCCAAACGCTCTTTCCAAAAAATTGTAGTAATCACTCCATCACCTTCACCAATGAGAAATAAATCCAAAAAAAAACAATGGGATTATATGTGAATTTTAAATTGTAGTTATTCTTATTCAGCTGTAACAATGATTAAAACGATCAAAAGAATCCTTAGTCCTTGCCAGACAAAAAGCAAATTGTCCACATCTCACTTGTAAAGTTTAATGTGATTAACACCCTCTGTATAACCACCAAAGATGTGGGTCTCCTCCCACAAACCCATACAGTATATATGTTGGCGTTGGAAGTAAAACAAATCACCAAAAACAATTCCAACATGTAGAGCATTAATCTGGAGGCAGGCACTCCAACAGCAATTCAAAAACAGGGTGTCACGGCCGGCACCCGATACCAGAACAAATGCCAAGCACCCTGGTCTCGGCTCGGATTCACCAGTAGTGTGACCACCGTTGGGCTTCGGGAGGAGCCCTCAGCTTACTTGGGTGCCACCTGGACTTAACGAGGGGTGCAAGGCGAGATGTTCTGGCTGGCAAAGGGGCACGGCTGTTAGCAGAGTCTTTAGGCCGAAGGTCACGGTACAAAAGGTCAAGGCAAGCGGATGGTCAGACAGGCTGGATCGAGGCAGGCGGATAACAGAATCGTCAGGAAGGCAAAGGGTCAAAACCAGGGGATCAATCAGATGGGTTGAGGCAGAATCGGAGTCAATAACAGGCAGAGGTCAAACTGGAACGTCAAACAGGAGGATTTAGCAGAGTCAAGGTCGATTTCAGGCAAGAGTCAGGTTCCAGAGTTCAGAATAGTCAAACAGGCAGGCAAGGGTCAAAACAGATAATCAGGAACAGATTCACACAGAATAGCAACAGCTAAAGCACCAGGAACAAATCCTATCACGGGCAATGCTAACTATGGAAATGCCCCTTTAATACTTTTGAATTTGGCGCCTCTCGCGCTGACGTCATTACGTCAGCGCGCATGCGCCTTTAAATCAGAAGTGCGCATGCGCGCGCGCACAGGAGCCGGCACAGGAAGAACGGAGCGGCGCGACGGGCGTCCCCGTCGAGGGGGCGGCGGGCGTCCCCGTCGAGGGGGCGGCAGGCGTCCCTGCCGTCCCCCCACTAGACCACCAGGAGAAGGTATTTTTATTACACAGGGTAATTTGCATGCACAACGTTTCTTCCTGATGACTGAGAGGCAGCATTCCAAAACTTTCTTTATACTTCAAAATTTAATAAAGCTTGTTTTTGGGTGACTGTTAATGTGCCTGCTGCAAATTTATTGCTACTGGAGGTGTTTGCTCTATCTCTTTGTCAGCTGTATTGCACATTCATTTAATGAGCATTCATTACATCCTTGCAGTTGGGGTGGGTCTAATGTGTGACATTTCATCAGCCATTATTTTGTTATACTAGATAACATAAATCTTGAACATATATCTTCCCTAGCATGAGGCCTGGCTGTAATTATTTCAGATTGACAGGATGCATATACCAATATTATGCACCAGATTAAATTCAGTGAGAAAAAAGTTTATGCCATGAAAACTCATGGTCAAAATTCAATTTGAGATGTAATTCAATTCAGAAAAACATATCTCACTGTTGAAAACTTGATTGAAGTCTATGGGAGAAAACTGGAACTATGGGAGAAAACTGGAACTGAATCCCATCCATGAGTTTTCACGTTATAAACCATGGGATAACTTTTCGCACTGAATTGAATCGTTCTTATATGCATCCAGCACAGCACTATGGCAGTCTTATTGGGGTACATTTACTAAAGGGAGAAGTGACTAACGCTGGCGATGATTCACCAGCATTACGTCATTTCGTTACTTTGCCGATTTACTAACAGGAACATTAACTATACAGTGGGCTCATGTGTAGGGCATTATAACAACTCTATTGTCTTTATTAAGGTTCCCTGGACTTGTGTAATGTATTTGCTTCAACATATACGTCC
Organism: Xenopus laevis; assembly: GCF_017654675.1. Classification (NCBI taxonomy): domain Eukaryota; kingdom Metazoa; phylum Chordata; class Amphibia; order Anura; family Pipidae; genus Xenopus; species Xenopus laevis. Next base: position 87,741,976 of record NC_054382.1, on the reverse strand, counting down.
ATTAAAAGTTATAATTTCCTGCCGTATGCAAATTAGCCTTAGCGAAGACCTCTAACGAGGTTGCGCTAGGCATTATTGAACGCTAGTGCATTTTATCTTTGATTGTCAACGTAACGCTAGCGAAAATCCGCCAGCATTCGGCTCCCTGGACGCAATTTCACAATTTAGTAAATTAGCGTTGTCTGAGCGAATTTTTGCCTGCCGAAGTGGCAAATTTTCACAGGTTAGTAAATTTCCCCCATAGTCTCTATTGAACAAGGTATATCTAAATATGAGGCTTTTCGACTCCTTTAGAACACTGCTTTCATGGTATACTGTATCATCTGATGAACAGGCACTGATGTACCCACAAGTCAGGTAGAGGTTTGAGATATCTTTTAGTACACTCTCATTAGTTACAGGTCTCCGTTTCCTGGATATATATTTATATTTAGTGATGAGAGAAATTTTTCGCCAGGTTTCGCATTGAAAAAGATGCCCATAGACTCCAATGGGTGAAAAAAAATTGCTGTGTCTCAAGAAATGTGTTGCCCATAGACTTCAATCCATATGGCATTTTTTTTTTTTCGATGTTTAGCAAATTTTCAGAGAAGCAAAACGGTTCTGATTCTCCCATCACTATTTATATTCAGCTGTGGTTCACACTGAAGAAAGTTCCCCATTCTACTATTTATAATATGTGTATAAGCAATTCCTTATACACCCTTGACTTTGGACACAAATACAGTTTATTAATTTTTGGTATATATTTAGTATTATGCCAGTTTAGATGTTACCACACCTAATGATTAGTCTACTGTGAACAAATTATTACATCACATCCTCCAGAATATACCTCTTTTGTCAATAACATGAACATTATGATTACAGTATCCCTCCAACAAAATAACACATACTGGGGGTCATTTATAAAGTTCGCGCAGCGCATATTTTTCGCAAATGGTTGTATTGCGCATGTTTTTTGCTGAGCGCTAATATATTGTACTGCTCTGCCCGTCTTTCTGTTTTTTGCGAATTCGCAGTGTGAATAAATTTTCGCAAATGGCACGCAAATGAGACAGGAGTTTGCGCGAGCGCACCCAATGTGCGAGGTTGTTGTGCGCGAAAATAGCGTTGACAGTAACTTAAATTCGCAGTTTGCAAAACTGTTTTGCGAATATTTTTTCCGCCACCAAAGTTGTGGCGTAATTGAGTCGCAGAGTGTGCGCATAAAGATTCACAATTTGCGAATTGTGACATATTTATAAAGCCCCTATAGACATTCGCATTGTGAACAAAAAATTCGCAATTCTGTATGCACCCTCTTATTCAGCTTTATAAATATAACCATGCGCAGGGCAAATATATTCACTTTGCGAACCAATCTGCCCTGCGCGAAGTTTATAAATGACCCCCACAGAGTTTGCTCACTGAAACCTCTAAACTAAACTAGATACATAAAATCCCTACCCTAGAAGTTGAAATGGTGTTAGTTGTGTAGCTTTTAAGGAGAAACAAACCCCTTATTATAAAAAAAACCTACCCTTCTACCCCACATAGACCCACCTCCCTCCTCCACCCCAGCCTAGCTGTTACCCCGGGGAAATGCCCCTAATTTTTTACTTACCCTTTGGTGCAGATTCAGGGATTGGAGTTTACGGCAGCCATCTTCCCGGTAGATGGCTGCCACAAGCTCCTATCCCTGAATCTGCACCGAGGGGTGCATTTAAAAATCTTAGCTGTGAATCAACTATTGCCTGCCCCTCCTCTAAGCCTTAGGCATAGACGCGGGCAGGCAATTACTTTCACTTTCCATTCCGCACTTACTAGATGTAACTTCACTCCCCACATTCTTCCTGTCTCTTCACCATTGCATGGGGGTGGACATCAGGTCCCCCATTCTGGTGCACAAACAAGATTTTGAGATGATGCAAGGCTTGCCTTAAAGGAAAACTATACCCCCAAACAATGTAGGTCTCTATTAAAAGATACTGAGTAAAACAGCTCATGTGTAAAACCCTGCTTCATGTAAATGAACCATTATCATTATAATATACTTTTTTAGTAGTATGTGCCATTGGGTAATCATAAATAGAAAATTGCCATTTTAAAAAATAAGGGCCGCCCCCTGAGATCGTAAGATTCACTGTACTCACATACAAACCACATGTAAGGTCACATGAGCCAATTAACAGACAGAGTTCTGCCTTTTGCTTCCCCACTTCTTCCTGTTACAGTTAGAGTTGTAGTATTTCTGGTCAGGTGATCTCTGAGGCAGCACAGATAGAGTCACGAAATGGTGGTTCAAGGCAAGAGATGTAAAAGGGCAATATTTATGTAAATATATATTCCAGTTTGGTAAGATTCTTTAATATGTCATTCAATTTGATATAAACTATCTGTTGCTTAAGTATTCATTTTGGGGGTATAGTTTTCCTTTAATGACAGTGTCTACAAAATGTCTCCTGCCTGCTATAATTATGAATTCCCAGACCGAAGGAAATAAGATTCAAATAATTGATATAGTGTAATTAAAGTTCATTTTGCTTGACTAATGTGATAAAATAGGAGTTGGAATAATTTTCATACCTGTGGTCAGAAGAATTAAATATATTAACAGGGGCAATAACCCTATGTATTGTATCCCATAAGAAGTTCAGATTCCTAAACAGAAGGGTATTCATTTGCATAGTGGTTTGCCTATTCACTGGCATTATTAATGTTCTCTGAAAGTATTAGTTGGACAGCCTCAGGTAAATGCATGGGACAGGGTGAAGAATCAAAGGGGCAGGGTTGATCTGAGGGAGATTAGAGGCAATGGGGGGGCAGTGTGGTACAGGAATAGGGGACTCACTTTTACAGCATAGTCCAGGGCCCAAGGTTTTCTTAGTCCAGGTCTGACAATAGTGCATAACTGCCAAATATAAGATATAGGTCAGAAAAAAGGGCCTTAAAGGAGAAGGAGATTTTGAAACATGAATGAATGCCTTGATATCACTCAGAGGCCTGCTTGTTACACCTCTTTTATTTCTCCTTGCATGGTTTTCAGGGCTTAATTCCCAGTACTCTATAGAAAAACACAGGATTTCTTAGCTGCACTGTAAACAGGCAGAGGTGCATCTGATAGAGAGCTTGTTTGTGTCATCTTGATAAAGAAGGAATATGGTGGAATATGAATCAGGTTTTTGAATTACTTGAAAATGATAAAGTAGGATATATTTATAATGATGCACATGAGTTGTTTCTCTGCTAGTGGGCTATATTAATACAGAGAGAAAATTCAAGGAAAGTGCATTAATACAGCAGTGTAACAGTAATAATAAAGGTGGACAAGACAAAATCAAGCAGGACATGTGAGCGGAAAGCAGATAATGGGTCAATACTCTACTTATGTTGCCTAGCAACCTTCTCTCTCTGTGCAGTACATGATAACATAGTCTAACACTTAACCCTTTTCTGACTTGCTCATCGAGTAGTATTTAATAAATGTAAATTGTCCACCAAGAATTTCTAAGTAGTGAAAAATTAAAGTGTTATATTTATATTTTTACAAAGTCAAGTATTTATATAAAGTATTACTTTCATCAGATTTACAGTACAGGTATATGACCTATTTTCCAGAATTCTTGGGACCTGAGGCTTTCTTGATTATGGATCTTTCCATAATTTGGATCTTCATGCCTTAAGTCTACTAGAAAATCATGTAAACATTCAATAAATCAAATAGGCTGGTTCTGCATCCAAGAAGGATTAATTATATCTTAGTTTGGATCATATACAAGGTACTGTTCTATTGTTACAGAGATTTTTTTTTTAAAATATTAGGATTATTTGGATAAAATGGCGTCTATGGGAGACAGCCTTTCCATAATTTTGATCTTTCTGGATAATGGCTTTCGGATAATGGATCCCATACATGTACCACATATTTTTCACTGAAAACATCCAATCACCAAAGACCATGCACAATCCATTCATTTCTAAGAAGCACTTCAAAAGAAAATAATAGGGCCCGAAACACACATGGTTAATGTTCACTTCAGTCTGCTCTTTCAAACACTCAATATATCATTTGAATATTTTTCTATTTGAAAAAAACTTTATTTTTTATAGGGCTTTTTTTTACATATACTACACACAAATAATTTCTATGTAATTTCTATGTAATTTATGTTGCCGGTGTCATGGGCCCTCTAATAAAAATCCACTATGTTATGGTGTAAGTGCTTTTAATGAGCCCTATGGAATACTTGTAAAGAACAGTTATAGGGTCATAAACTGGAGAAGTAAAAGGTCTTGATTGGTCACACAGTAAAAATGTCTAATAAATAATGATACTGTACCTCTTTAGATTCTGTATGAATGTAGTTCTTTTTTTTACATTTACAGTTTATTACAGAACAATAGAGATTAAATAATATGAATTTTATAAAAGCATTTGCATGTTCTTCATCCAAACACATGCCCTATGGATGACTAAATACCCTTGTAAAATGTAATTAGACTCAGTATATGGCTAGTATGCAGAAACACAATGGTTTATTTTGAATATATATATTTATTAAATAAATACTGGTAACCGTGGAGACACCTAAAAGAACTCTTTGCTTAAGCAAACAGACACTAGTTTTCTCTTTTTTTTTAAGGTGACAGAATTGCACAACATCAAGACTATAACAAGACTGCCTCGAGAGTCTAAGAAACATGCGGTAGCAATTATCTTTCATGATGACACTTCAAAGACATTTGCCTGTGAGTCAGGTAAGCTCTTGTTAGAGTATGTTTTGCTCCGACATCAGTCAAATAGTGTTATGTTTTGTCCTGATATTGGTACAGCTCATCAAATACTGAATAATGTTTAATCCAAGGCTTTACTTTATAGTAATATAGTCAAAGGGTTTGAGCTGTTAAAATTGGATTTTGTTTGTTCATTTTTATTAAAATACTTTATTTCCTGGGCCTTTGTGAAGACTTCTGATCGTATTTGCCAACACAACACCAGATCAGTTGTTGTTAACTTTGTTGCTAGTTAGGATAATTGCAACAGCCTCATCCCCATTAATGAGAACTAGTGATGAGCAAATTTATTTGTCATGCATGGGTTCGCCGCAAAATTTCACCATCTGCAAATTTTTCCGCAAACATTCACCATGGAAAATTTTGCAGTGACAAAATTGTCGCTGAGACAAAGAAGTTGCTATAATATAAACCCCCCATTGACTTGAATGCATTTGGGGGAAAAAGTTGCCTAGACAATAAGTCATCAAGACAAAATTATCGCTGAGACACAGGTTTTTAGAGATGTTCAGTGATAGTCTGAAGCTGGCCATAGACTCAAAGATCTCATCATACAAATCGAGGGTACGTACAATTTTCGGACCATATGTGGAGAGTCCCGACATTTTTCGTCCGACGGAGATCGGTCGTTTATTCGACCGGACAGGTTAGAAATCTCTGTCAGCTGTGGTTAATATCTCTGCGTGTATTGCCGATCGTACAATTTTCAGTGGGAGACTGTCACTAGCTTTGTCTATCGTACGATTGCTGTCAGGGGCAGAACATCGGCTGATCTGTTCTTTAACTACTTTATTTGGCCGGAATGGTAAGTGGCAGGTCGGGAGATGGGAAAGTCCGATCGTACATTGATTTGTACGATCGGATCTTTGCGTCTGTGGCCAGCTTGACACACCTAGATCTACTATTCTCACAGTAGATCTAATTATGTAGCACAACGGGTTTAATTGTCTTAAAAATCTTTGCGTAGAAGAGGGATAAAACGGGGGGGACACAAAACAGATTTTTAGTTTAAATAAAGTGGAGATAGCAGAAAAGCAGAATGCTGCAAAGATTACAGGGCCCATTTACTAACAATCAAATTTTATGTTTTTGCACAGATCTCCAAAAAATGGTGGCTTCTAATAAGCTCTATAAATTCAAGATCTATTAAGTATAAAAACCATGAAAACCTCTAAGTAATGATGGGTGAATCTGACCTGTTCTGCTTAGACTAAAATTCACGAAAAATTTCACAAAACCTCTTAAACCACTAAAACCCAACCATAAATAAATAAGCCTCATAGTGTAGTGCACACAATTAATCTTTGTAACATGGTTCTACTCCTTTGATTCCTCCACTCTATCTAAATGTGCTACTATGTTTCTTTTTGTGCCTGGACAGGAGCATAGAAGGCGGTGCTAGTGCTGATTTCTCTTTTTGTTTTTACAAAACAAATTTTGATACCGCAACCATCATAGAAGCATTATATACACTTTCAGCATTTTATCTTTCATTGTGAACGCATCCTTCAATTCAGGTTGATGCAAATAAATCAACGAACACAGTGTGATTGCCTTTATTCATCTCTTAATACAGTGTATGGGACAAACAATTGAATCGGACAAATACAGTATACATTTTTTGTATATTTAACATTGCATTCTACATTGCATTACTTGACTTCAGACCAAGTTTATTTATACTACACAGCTACAAGAAGCAAGGTTTGCCCAACTCAGGAATATAACAAATATGAAATTTAATTCTGTACTTCAGAGGTTTGCTTTGATTAATATCTTGCTAGTCCATGACAGATCAGCTAAATTACTTCTTTTCGTAGACCCACTATTCTTACTTCCATAATGTTAAGACATAGAAAAAAGTTTACTGGTACTTAGCACTCAATTTCCAAGTTTAGTCTGACTTTGCTCACATTACCAGTGATTTCAGCTATAGCCAATAATGGTGCAAAGTTCAGTGGATTCTGAATGAGCAAAACAGCATTGTAAAATCTAGTTTTGTACCATTGTTCTGACAATGTAACTTCTAAAGTTTTGGGGGCCCCTTTTGATTGATACTGAAAGAGAACAAAATTCTGTGTGTGCAGATTCTCTTGTGAGCCCCCCCTAACATGGATCTATTCTCAAGCTAGTTTGGGTCACTAATACCTTGACATTGACCATGTTTGACTACAACAGCAGTTCTTTGTTTTTCTGTGCTGTGGGCCGTTATCTCTATGTTCACAAACAGGTAATTCCATTCTCTATTAAAATCATGAGAACTCTTTGTTTGGGGTTCTGGCTCTTTGTGAGTGCAGAATCCACAAATAAACTTTGCCTTTTATCTCAAGTTATCTCTAGTTCCTGAATTTCCAAAACAATATGTTCCACACAAGTCATGTTATGAACAGAGTGAAGTAAGATATGTTGCACGAATATAGTACAAGAGGGATACAAGATTAGTGAAGACATAGACAGACAGTCTCCTTGTCTTAGAACTTCAACTTCCAGGACCCCTGCAACAGGGTTACGATGAAGAATAAGTCAGAAGCAGCTAAGAGACTTTGATACAAATGATAAAAGAGATGTCTTTTATAAGCAGCAGAGCCCATGGTGCAGATAAAAAGAGAGACCATATATATCCCAAATTAAATGGGCAAACATTGTCAGGAGAGAAAGTAAGTCAATGTGATGTGAAAAGACTGAGATAGACAAGAGAAAGGTTTGCCGATGCACTCATAAAAAGAGAGACCATCGATAACTCTGATTTATTAGATAATTAAACAGACAATTGATGTGAAATCAAGGGAGAGAAACCACAGCTATTTTATGAGAGGAAGTCAGAAGAAATTTGGCTTCTAGTAACAAAAGTCTGAATTAGCTTTCAGAACAATTCTACAGGAATTTTTAGACAAGAGAAAAATCAATACACTGATATAAAACATTAAGAGAGGCTGAGCATCCCGTTGAGCGTTGTGCAGTTAATTGTTACAAACTGAAAATCACATTGCACAAACAATATATTTCCTGTATAAGGCAATTGAAGTTGAGCTTTTGGGCATAGAAGAAGAATGCTAATGGTGTTAGACTTATTCTAACAGAGCCTTTTGGAGTATTACAAATGGTGCATCTGGCACACATACACGCACCATTTTCTAACTAAAATACACTGTGTTCCCCAGAGGCATCAATGAATTCTTTCCCATCTGAACATTGGACCAAATCATAATTTCAGTTTTCATCAGTAATGACCCAAGACGCAGCATTCTTATTGCTGTCCATCATTAATGCAATGTCAGTTAAAAATAAATAAAAAAAAGTTGATAAAAGAAATAAATTGTTTTATGTATTATTGCCGACAGCCTTCTATTGGATGAACATCCCAGACTAGTAGTTCATTTGACTGGTTTGTGAAAATAAATCCTGAAGGCTTGGACTGTGAAAAATATCTGTTTTAAATCAACTAAAATTGTTATTTGATATGACTGGTCCATTTGATCATTTAAACAAATTGTCTCATTGGACCAAAGTATGAATGGCTTATTTATGAACAAGGTGCTAAATCATACAAGTGCACTTGTCCATATTAACCAATCAGCAATTGGTTTTGAACAATCTACTACAAGAAAATGAAAGCAAAAGCTTGATTGGGACTGTTCTTGTGCAAATAACTACCTATGCTAGCAATCTTTGATAACTGTTACCCTTAGTTATAGCCATCTGCAATTTAGCAGTTAATTATACTGATTGATTGATGTGGTTAACAGAACTGAAAATAAATTTGCACTTGCAATTCTCCTGTATTCTATGGGATTTTCTGCAGTCTGTCATGTTCATAACATGTGTGGTAACACTTCAATAACTTTAAGATCTGGGTTTTATGTGACAATAGCATGGACATCTTTCTTCCCTCTTCAAGCTAACAGTTAGGGGCACATTTACTTAGCTCGAGTGAAGGAATAGAATAAAAAATACTCCGAATTTCGAATGTTTATTTTTGGCTACTTCGACCTTCGAATTGGCTACTTCGACCTTCGACTACGACTTTGAATCGAAACGATTCGAGCTAAAAATCGTTCGAACTACTGTCTCTTTAAAAAAAACTTCGATCACCCACTTCGCCAAGTAAAACCTACTGAATCTCAATGTTAGCCTATGGGGAAGGTCCCCATAGGCTTTGTAGCCGATTTCTGATCAAAGGAAAATCGTTTGATCGATGGATAAAAATCCTTGGAATCGTTCGATCGAACGAATAGCGCTAAATCCTTCGACTTCGATACTCGAAGTCAAAGGATTTAACTTCGATAGTCGAATATCGAGGGTTAATTAACCCTCGATATTCGACCAATAGTAAATGTGCCCCCTATTTAACGTGTTGATCTTGGGAGAACAGACTAATTTGTTATTTGAAATTTCAATGTTTTGGAGTAGTAAAATTCTTTAACAATGTTCTTCTTGGAGGGGTCATAAAATTTCTTTGTAGTTTTAATGACATTTAGTTATTTTATTGCTGTCCATAATGTAGTTATTGACTATATTAGATAGTTAATGCCATTTTTTGTAGTAAACACCTACCCTTCCAGTGTGCCCAAAGAATTAATGTATTGCGTATACTATATTTTATTGTGTCTATTGAGTTTTTCAATCATCCAGGTCATAATATACAGTACCTAGTAGAGTTAAGTCAACACAACTGAAAAAGCCGATCGAGTGGACTCAGAAGTTCCAGTTGCTCTAGACTTAACTCACATTAAGTTGTGCCCTTTTAATATCATTTCATGGCATCTTCTTCACTTACAGTCCTGTTTTTATAACTAATGTACTATATCATTATCAGTAACTGATTGATTGGTTCAGGTTGAGAACCCAAGAGTACTTTAAGAAAAGTTGCAAAGCTTTAGGTCTAGAAACCCATACCAAATGACCAGATAGCATTTATGACTGGTCTGCAAAAAAATATCCACAGATCTTTTATTTTCATAAAAAAACTGTTGATAGAGTCTGGGTTGTCTGTCAGTACTTTGGTGGGAGTAGATGTGGATATGATAATGCAATGGAAAGTGTACTGTCACAGGAATGAGATGTTCCTTCCTATGAGGCCATATCCAGCTTGTTTATTATTTAGAACTATATGCAGATGCTAAATATGCAGCACTATTCGGTTCACTATTCACTATTCCATTAAAAATACAGTGAAACTTTTAGTAAAAATAAATAATTTACAGGATTTTTAGATCAGTGAAAAGGAAATGGAGTGCATTCAATTATGACTAAATTATAGATTTCCTTAGAAATTAAATTATTGCTGAAGTGGGTATCATTATTGTGGAAATATGCATCAATTCCTCAATGATGCATCTTCCAACAAATCTTACTTATTATCCTCCTTGATCGTAAAAGTGAAACATAGCATAGTACAGCTAGGTTATTGCTGTGTCCCAACAGAGAAAATCTATAATTAACAGAATAACAAGATAAATTATTTTAATTACTTTAAATAATTCTCAGTCACTGCTGTGTTGTTAGGTTTAATTTACATTATGAAGCATGCCCTGAACTCCTTTTAATGGTAGATATCATACTGTAGAAATGTAATTTATTTTGTTAAACAAACACAATATAAGAGAATGTAGACCTTCAATGCACTGTGATACTTTTATCAAAAATTGAACAGATTCAAGTAAGGTACAATACCAAACCAGGTTGAGAATTCCAGTACTGCTATATTGGAATGTATGGCAACAAATGCATTTTAATACCTCATATAAATATATATGGCCGTAGAATCAACTTCATAAACACCCTCATGTTGAGTACAATTAACAAGTAGTTTTTGGAAGATTGTTATGAAACCAATTTTAGGAATAAGGGGAGTAGAAAGTAGAAATCTAGATAATGCCACCTGTCGTTGTGAGAGTGGGGTGCAGTAAGGTCTAGTGAGCTGTATCTTTTATTTAGAATACTGTGTCCTGATTATAAGTTAAAATAATAAAAATAATTAATCTTGAAGTAAAATCCAGTGACTGGTGATTATATTGTATTTTTATGTAATTAAATCCAATACAACATCTGTTTTTTGTAGATCTATGGGTTTAAAGGTAAGCTTCCTTTTACATACTTTTTGATCCAACTAGAAGCATTCATCATAGCATGACCTAGTAGTGATGCATCATACTGTATATGGCTTTTAACCCACAAATATACACTGCAATGATTTTCCACAGTTTTTTCTTATGACGATTCGGTTATATTGTGACCCTTTTTAAAGGAATTTTTCAGTGTAAACATAAAAACTGGGTAAATAGATAGGCTGTGCAAAATAAAACATGTTTCTAATATAGTTAGTTAGGCAAAAATGTAATGTATAAAGGTTGGAGTGATTTGATGTATAACATGTCAGTCAGAACACTACTTGCCTGCTTTTCAGCTCTCTTGGTTTACACTGACTGGTTACCCTGGCTACCAGGCAGTAACCAATCAGAGACTTGAAGGGGTGCCACATGGGTCATATCTGTTGCTTTTGAATCTGAGCTGAATGCTGAGGATCAATTACAAACTCACTGAACAGAAATGTACCATGTGGCCCCCCTTCAAGTCGCTGACTAACTCAGAGTTATAGAGCTGAAAAGCAGGAAGTTGGATTCTGGCTGTTTTATTAGACATCTGTTCACTCCAGCCTTTATACATTACATTTTTGGCTAACTAACTATATTAGAAACATTTTTTATTTTGCACAGCCTATCTATTTACCCAGTTTATTTTTTCACACTTAACTATTCCTTTAAGATCATGTGAGGTACAAGTGCTATTTAAGGACACACCCAAGAGCTATAACCACACATGATTTGGAGTAATCTACCCATGGACTGTATCAGTTCAGTCATTGTTAGACCAAAAAGCCTATGTCTGGTTCTGGCTGGCTGGACAACCATGTGGGTGCTTCTGTTAATTGCCTGCTTTTTTCCTTTCAATATTTTTATTGTTTTTATAAACATGTGGTACAATATGATCTTGACTACTTGAGGCTGATGTAACACATGTAAATTTTACATTTTGATATGACATTGCAAAATAATAAAACCAAAGAAAAAGGAAAAATAAAAAATAAAACAAATATTACAAACAAGGCACCATTTTTTCTAGGATTCAATGACTGATTTTTTTAAAAAAATTGTAGAACAAGGTTACAGTAGGTGCACCATTCCTTCCTGAATATAAATGACATGGTACCTAATATTGTGGAACAGGTTGGTAGGAAAATATCAAAGGAGGATCCATTGTCTGTTTTTTTATAGGCCCCCGAGCTTTCTACAGCAGCAACTACAAGAATTCTACCCCATTTGGGAAAACATAAATGGTGTCAGGGCAGGCAGTCTAGGCAAAGGCAAGTGGGAGAAAACAGAGACAGGAAGGATAAATAGATTATTCCAAAAAGACTAATTTCTAACAATTGGGACACACCAATGAGCAGCTTTTACACCAGTGCACAGAACAGCACACATTACACAGGCTGACTTAAAAACAAACCCTTTGTAAATGCTGTAGTATAATAATAGACTGCCCAAGTCTGGATGAAACTTGCAATATATACATTTGTATGGTATCTGTAACCCAGTGTAGTATTTCACACCTTACAATTTATGAGAGTTTTCCTATAAATTTTCTGTTATAAAACTTACAACTTAAAAACCTTTTTTCTCTGATGGAACTGTCTTCATTCTTTGCAGAGGCTTCTGAGATATGCCGCATTAGGCAATGACTTTAAAGGGATCTAACTAAATGATTGGTTTCCAAGTCTGCAGGAAGTTTGGAGATTCAATTGAACATTTTTTTAAACGATATACTGGAGATCGAATGGCTGTCAGCTGTTTTAGTTAATGTTTGAATGAATGGAAAATCAATATGTACTTCTCCTGAGGAGAGCCAGTTGACAAACTGTTTAGCCTGGAAGAATAATATATTTTTAATGTAGTTTATTTTGCACAGCTAGCTATTATCTACAGATATTATCTGTTATATATTAACGGTCTCATTTAATTTATGTCAGATATTGCCTATTTTATGAATTGTTCCTTTTCTTCATCTTACTGGAACTTAAAGGAAAAAGGTACTTTTAACCAGCCCACTTACATTATAATAAACCATTTTGTAAGCCTGCTTTGGAGATGCAACCATCACAACCATAGTGGGGTCAATTATATAGCAGATTGCTTTACAGCAATCAAGGCCAATCAGAACCTCACCATCATCACACTCAATTTCCCCTTTTCTTCTGTCTTGTCCTTTTCCTAATAATATAGTATATAGGCTTAAATTGAACTGTGTCGTTTTGGAGAAGATTAGAGCTCTGACAATCAATCATATGATCATATAATCTCTAACTGAAATCAAATGGAGATGCAAAATATTTATTTCCATGCAAGCAGAGATGGGGGATGTAACCTACTTTTTCCCTAAACATCGTTCATTCTTTTTTACTTTATTTATAGTATCATGTCCATACCCATACCAATTCTTTTTTCAGGATTGGAAGTTAACTTAAAAATGTCCTCCCTTTTCAAAAGGTAAGGGGCTTTCAGGGGGCCAACACCCAGTAACGGAACTAGGTGGGGGCAGGCCCAGGTGTGGGCCATGCAGCCGGGCCACCCACCCTCGTCCGTGCGCATTTTCTTTTCGGCTGGAGCCGACTCCAGCCGGGCCCCCCCGTCACGTGCAATCTGCCGGGGGGGCCCTGCGGGGGTGCGGCCCCTGGCCCAGTTGCACCCCCTGCTCCCCCGGTAGTTCCACCACTGCCAACACCGTTTAGTAAATGTAGTTAACATCAACACGAGGTTGTTGCATTTGCCACCTTTTGGTATGTCCTGCTTCCTGGTCCTCTTTTCATGCAGTGACACCTATTGATGGAGGGGAGCCTTGCAGGGACCACTACCTCCAAACCAGGCAGTAGCTCCAATGTCACACTGTGGCCTGTTTCAATCATGTAAAAATGAAAGTACAGGAACCCAGGGCTTGGTTTTCTTTTGAATCTTAATGTGGACCTGTCACCCTAAGAAATAATTCCAAATTCTCTTCTATTGTGTTTATCAAACAAAATTAACTTTACTTACCGTATATAAATTATTTAAATGTAATTTCCTTTGGTCTTAGAATTCACAGTCACGGCAAGCAGGCAGGCACCACTTTGTGGGCACTGTTATTAACACAGGCTTTGTATCATTCCAAAATCATGTGTTTGCACCAAAATAGGAGAATTAGATGGTGAGGAGGGAGGGGTTATGTAAGGAGTGCTGGGACATCTGGGACATGCTAAATGGAAAGTGAAAGTAATTGTCTGCCCTGCCTCTATGCCCATGCAACAGCTACACAATTAGATGGTGAGGAGGGAGGAGTTATGTAAGGAGTGCAGGGACATCTGGGATGTGCTAAATGGAAAGTGAAAGTAATTGTCTGCCCTGCCTCTATGCCTAAGGCATAGAGGAGGGGCAGGTAAAATATGATTGGCAGCTGATATTTTTAAATACTTACAGTATATAATGGGTTGTAAATAAAGAAATTAAGTAATAAAAAAAAGAATTTGGGTTCCATGTTAAGTTTTAAATGTACACATTTTTATGTCGAGGTGACAGGACCCCTTTAAACCTTTCTCCAGGTCTAAAGAAGATATGTTAATGCTTATCTGCAATAAATAGTTAAACCTTCCTCACAGAATTGTACACAAGTCACATTTGCTTTTCCCCCAAAAAAACTTCAGTTTTACTTTTCTATGTGTGATTCATAGCAATATAAACATTTGCTGTTCTTTTCAGCAAAAGTAAGAAATCACTGACTTGTAACATATAATTATGTCCCTGTGAAAGAGAACATGGCGAGGTGTGAAACCGGTCATTTTTTATCTCTTGCACAGTATGTTCTTGGTAAACATTCCAATCCCTATGTAGGACATTGCTGCCATATTTTTTTTTTCTTCCAAGCCTTTCTTTGTATGATAAATGTTATGAATGGTATTATTCATCCCTCATTTATTCATGTGCTTGCTCTAACAATAAAACAGCAATGGAAGGGCACAGTATATATTTGAGATATTGTAAATAGATATATGTACATGTCTGTAAATGGTGTGATATATCATAGATATGTCAATGTTGAAATTTCAATCACAGATTGATTATTAGCTTCATTTTCGATGATCATTTTTGATTTTTGATTAAAAAATAGAATGTCTTTCTCCAGAGATTCTCACTAGCTTGTCAGGTTAATTACCTGCTAAAGGAACTTGTCCTTTGACCCGAAACATCTACTGTTGGTAAGTTTCGGCTGAAGTCAGTCACTGGTTTTCTGCATAATAGTTCTAATACAATTTCAACTTTTGCCAGTAACTGTGCATGCTGGCCCTCCCTAATTGCCCACCAGAATAAAGGCCATCTGCCTCCCTCTACCCTCACCTTATCAAAACAGTATTGTTGAACAATCACAGAGCTTCAAGGGAAGGGGAACTAGAGAAATTCTTGACAGGGCTCAGCCTAGGTGCTAATATAGCTGTCCAGTCACTCCAGTAAGGCCTCATGAAGCAGGGATGATGTTTGGGAACTTAATTATTGAAGGGTACAACAAGATTAGACCACCCTTTCCTTGTGGCAATACATATACTATTCATTCCAAAGCATATTTGTAAATATGCTGACTTAATATATATTTTGTAATTAAGTCTTTTTCATACCTTGGTAATATCTGCTTTACCTTTTCCCTTAGTAATCAAAACCAACATGGTCAGTATTGTCCTTTTTCCATTAATCTCTATTTCTCTGACAAATATACCTCCATAAAGGAGGCTCAATATATTGTAACATAGCTGTTATGTTTTGGGTATCCGAGGATGAGTAGAGTATAACAGAGCTTTATTAGCAGAGACTCATGCAGCCATTACACAACAGTAAACTTTCACTTTTAAGCTACCAGGAAGTATGCACAGTATAAGTATGAGCACAGTGACATCTACAGGCCATTGGTATAAACACCACATATTCCCCCTATAGTAGGAAAGCATTTGGGCAAATGTAATAAACAACAACAATACATCTTAAAGCAATAATATACATTATTCACATCACATAGTCCTGGGTCCATGCAGGTAGTTTTCTGATTCTCTCAGTACGCTTTAAAGGTTCACTTTCTTCAGGCCTATTGCAGTTGACATCAGGAGTAGAAAATGTCCTTCATCAAATGGTGCTTCTCCAAAGTCATATCTAACAGGAGCAAGATGACTTGCATGCCATATGCGTCCATCAGACCATTCATATGTGTATGGTCCTCGCTGGCATCTCACTTCAAGTGGTGTAGTAAATTTAGATTGTCCTTGTTTCAGTATTCCTGGGTTCTTAATTCATACTAAAGATCCAGGCTGAAAGTGTACTTCTCGGGCATCACATTTTCTGTCAGTATAAGCCTTGCATTTGGCTTGGTGACGTTTCACAATGTCAGCAGTAGATGATTTTGTAGGCACAGTATTTTGTGGAAGTTTGATGTTTGCAACATGTAACTTAGTGCGCATCTGTCTGCCATGTAATAATTCAGCAGGAGATGATTGGGTTGTTGCATGGCGCGTTGCTCTGTAGTTATGTAGGAACTCTGTTGTAAATACTTTCCAAGATTTCCCAGTAAGATTTGCTGTCTGTAGTGCTTCTTTTAGACTTCTGTTGAATTGCTTGATTTCTCCATTTGCTTGTGGGTAATTCTTATGCACAATATTCCTCTCTCTCAGAAAGGATTCAAACTCATATGAGACAAAGTGTGGTCCATTGTCTGATATTACCTATTTTGGATTACCTTCTCTGCTGAAGACTGTAGACAGAAATGTTATCACTGTAGCTGATGTTATATGAGAAACAAATGCAATTTCAGGCCATTTACTGTAATAGTCTATCAAGGTTATAGCAAATCTGCAGTCTATAGGAGCATCTGTAAAAGGACCGACAATATCAATAGCAAGTTTTTCCCGTGCTGAATCAGGGAATGGTACTGGTTTTACAGCTGGTCTCTTGTGTACAAGGGTCTTTGCACAGCCCAGTGAAGTGTTACTTTGTGGTGAAATTTTAGACACTGGCTGTGTGGCAGGCACTGGTGCTGTAGTAATGAGACCATCAACTAATTGTAGGTTTAATGCAGCAAAGAGATCCCTTCCAAGTATAGCAGTACCCTTATTTACGATGTAAAAGTCACATTTTGCAGTATTTGATTCAAATTGTACAGTCACTGACAAGCAAACAAGCACAGGGATTTATTTCTTTCAGCAACCACATTTACTCTTGGCATAAAAAAGTTCTTTATAGCAGTAAGAGCAGTTTCATAAGTATCATCAGGTAATGGTAATGTATAGAATATACGCTGTCCCTCTCAGGCAGTGAATAAGTAAAGCACACTTTCTAGCAGCAGAAGATAGAAGAGCCATCCTTGTCGCCATTTGTTATGTTTTGGGTAGCCGAGGATGAGTAGAGTATAACAGAGCTTTATTAGCAGAGACTCATGCAGCCATTACACAACAGTAAGCTTTCACTTTTAAACTACCAGGAAGTATGCACAGTATAAGTATGAGCACAGTGACATCTACAGGCCATTTGTATAAACACCACAATAGCTTTATAGGTTTGAAATTTTGTCTAAATGAAAGCTGCTAGTTATCTGTATTCCCTGGTTTAATTTCTACTTTTAGATGACTAGTTCTTAGTATAGCTGCACATAAAATTTTTGACTAGATTAAATAACGGCTTATTTCAAATATGACTTTGCCTTAGAAAAGGACAATCTTTTGTACAACTGACAGAGACCACACTGAATCCTTTCCCCTGGTTTCATTGCCTAATTGTATTAATAGGAACTAAGATTAATGCTGCGTGACTTAGTTGTAATTCCAATATCAATGTCCTTTGTGTCAAATGGCTGTCATCATTTTGAAGTCAATGCAAGGGCATCATGATTTCAGAGTCGGCTTTATATCAAAAAAAGAAAAAGGTATGACTATGAAATAATTAATTATTAAAACATTTAATATCTCGAAACCCGTCCCCCCTGTGCTTCAGTATTTCATATATATACACGTATATATATATATATAAAGGAAAGAGGTCTGCTTTATATCAAGCAAAGGGCATGGACTTAATATACTTAAAATAACCCTATATTTATATATATGCTTTGTATGTAACATAGGTTTATAAAAGAACAAAATATAATAATGCTGTAGAAACAGACATTTAGAAGTTTTAGTGCTGCATGGTTCATTCCATGCATATCTGACAACCAGTTTGTCACTGCATTCTAATCAAATCAAGTGAGGTTTTTAATATGAAGAACTGTTCATGCTGCTTTGTTTAAGGTGAATAAATTACACTTGACAGTATAGCTTTGGCAAATTATAAAATTTTGGCAGAAGTACCTTTGCGTGGGGTGACTGTGTTCAGATTCTTCTTGCCTGTAAAAATATGTCGATTTTTGGGATTATGACAGATTCTGATCCTGTACTTCATGATAGTATAACAGAATTATGCAAACTGATTCATCAATATTATAATAAAAAGGGCTCTTTTTAATAATCTATTGTGTTGTATCATTTACAGAGCTGGAAGCAGATGAATGGTGCAAATCCCTCTGTGTGGAATGTTTAGGAACAAGAATTAACGATATAAGTCTTGGTGAACCTGACCTCCTTGCTGCTGGAGCACAGAGGGAACAAAATGGTGAGTTGTTTATCTTAGCATTAATATGCCTAAGTTCATGCTTGAACATGTATTATATAATTGCCTTCTAAGATAAGGTGAGCAGATACCTAGATCTTGGGGTAACAGTGGATGTGATTTTTTTCAGCTAAAGCAAATAATACAGTAATGCACAGATGGTTACTGAGTAAAATGACCTGCAATAAATGATTTGTCCTTGAATTAAGAAATAACCGAAGAACACATTATAGAGAGTTGGGACGACTTGAACATTTTCTAGTTGGGCCAGTGTTACTAGTGGAGTACATTAGAGATTTGTCCTTGATTGACTCATAAATGGCTAAATGGCTGGCCAAATTAATGAATTTGTAAAAAAAACAGTACAAATCTTTTTGCTGGGCCTCCTTAACTAAGTAGGATTTAAGTGGTGCTAGCAATAATTGGCGCTTTTTTAATACAAAAAGTATACCTTCTTCAATAACAGGGTGTATATATAATTATATTTGCAATAATGTTTGATTAAGAAAAACATTTAACTGTTTTACTGTAAAAGTAAAATCTGCAAAAGCTTTGGGGGTTCTTAGTCTCTTCTGGGACAATGATGCTGGGAGATACATTGAAGATTTGAGCTCTATACACGTCTTTTTAAAACCAAAGCCAATATAGTATGTGTCTATGAAACATTCTGTAACTTTCTTGTACCAACCAGTTATCACTCCTTTTATAGCAGCTTGCCAGTACTCTATCTTAGTTTTTTTTTCAGAGAACTAACTAATGAGTTGCACTATATTACATTCAGGGTTTCAGGTTTTAAGATTGAGGGGTCTGTTTACTAAAGTGCGTTAAATTTGGCTTTAAGTTTCTGCGTGTTATCGCTGAGAATATTTTTCCGCCAGAATATTTTACTAAGTTTACTAAACAGCGATGCACTCAGAAGTCATTGCGATCACTTGCGGTAACTACGTCAGTGAACCAGCTTACGTTAGCGGTAATTTTAGCGAGTTGCAAATTTTCTGTCGACAAATTACTTTTTCGTGAATATTTATGCTATAAAATAGTCTTGTTTTATGGCGGTTATTATGGCAATTTTTATGGCCAGAAATGCATCTTCAAAACTCATAAACTTTTTTGACTAATGATAATACCATGCAACAACATTACCAGAGTAACACCAATCAAACATGTATGCATCATATAAACCTGTAACGAAGTTACCTGTGCGGCGGGGTCGCCTGCCGCGCCATCGGCGGGCATGCCCGCCGCATGGTTCTTAGGCGCCATCTTGTTTCCTAGGGCGCGTGCGGCGCGCCTGCACGCCTCTTAAAGGTACAGGCGTGATTGTGCCAGCGCGCATTGACGCACGTTTTGGCAAGAAATCTGACTGTATTTAAGGCCCATTCTGACCCCCAGCCAGTGCCCGTGATAGAACTCTGTTTCTAGTGGTTTCTGAGCCTAGTGCGTCTGATCCTGTTATTCTGTTTATCTTGATTATCCGTGTTTGACCCTGCCTGTATCCTGACTACTCTGAACTCTGTATCCTGACCCAGCCTGAACTTTGACCACTCTCTTGCCTGATCCCATCTGTTTGATTACCCGGTTTTGACCCTTGCCTGCCTGACGATTCTTGATATCTGCCTGCCTCGACCCAGCCTACCTGATGATTCTCTTGCCTGTACCATGACCTTCAAATCTGTCTCCTGTCAGCAAAAAATGATGGGTAAAAAAAAAGTATTATGGGATATTTTCTGCCCCTTGAGAATTTTCTGGCGAAAAAATACTTTTATGCCACTACATAGGTGGCAGTAAAATTATTCTTGTGTAAATTTTGTCTTTTGCACATTTCGCTGTTTAGTAAACCAGGCGTTAATGTATACGTAGCGTTATTTTCAGCGAATGCGGTAACTGGCGAAAACATATATTGCGCAAGTAAAATTCGCAAATTTATATTTACCGCAGGTTAGTAAACTGCAGAAAACATATTTGGCGACAAATTTGTCTATATTTTGTGCGCATATTTTTACTGCACTTTAGTAAACGGACCCCTGAGTAACAAAAGCACCATAAATTTTTTAATGCACTGAATTAAATTTTGTAGATACATTTGTATATTCTACTGATTTCTAACTGAATAGTTATGTGTAATGTAATTACAGCAAAGGTTACCAGTCAAAATAAACACTAAACTGTAGGCTTTATTATATGCATTACCTGCCATGACCTAGTTCATGCCATGCTGGTTCCTTTATACTATAAAGAAATCTGTACTAAGATATTATCCTTATCTAAAGGAGACTAAGGAGAAAGCCTCAAGGGCTAGTTTTACTGTTGTTTAGAACCTTTGCACCAATGCAATTATCCAAGGATTTTAGGAGACGGTTGGGATGTCTCTGCAGTGTGAAGTGGTCAAACCTCCCTGTTAGGTAATGGCTGATTAGGCAAGGCTAAGACTGCAGGCTGAACCAATAATACTTTTACAGAAATCTAGGGAAAATAAAGCATATAAAACACTTTTCTTAACATATCTACAGTATACATCTATATTTGTATAAAAAGATTAAAGTATTATAACCCTATTTTAACACCACGTGTATTATAGGATGTATGTATTACCATACACAAGTCCTGAATCCTCTTTGCTAAATAAAAGGGTACTGGTAGTGCCTTCACCTAGTAGGATCCGAGGATATACATACAGGTGGCCCCACTAGGAAACAATAAGTAAACACACACATGCAGTAACCAATATAACTTTATATAAATGGGAAAATGCAAAGTGCAATTACATATAAACATAAAACCTGCTCTGGGGTACACATGTGGTCTTCCAACTCCTGGCACACTCCACTCCTAGTGGACACACAGTCCTAGTCCAGGAGCTCTTTACTCCAGGCAGCAGTACCTGCCCCCTATACCTCTCCTTTGGATAGAGGCAGTAGCTCCCATGTAACAGTCTATCGAGCACAACTTATCCTTACACAGGGGACACATGCTGGGACCATACAATACCTGACATGATCTTTGTGTAAATAAAGTTATGTCTTCTTGAAGCAAGAGAAGCATGGTGTCTGTGTGCAGTTTCTCCTCTGTCTAAAAGAAAGCTGCAGGCTCACGTGAGATTGCGCTACCGGTTATCCCATCTCTTAAGCAAAATGGCAACAAAACTAGTGATGGGGGAATTTATTCGCCAGGCGCGAATTCGTGGTGAATTTGCGCGATTCACCGCCAGCGAATAAATTCGTGGCAAAAATTCGTCTGAGTCAAAAAATAAATTTTTCACCAGCGTCGGAAAAACGGACGCCGGCGTCAAAAACGGACGCAAATTTTCCGGCGAAGCGAAACGGCGCAAATTCGCCCATCACTAAACAAAACCCTTTCCTCAGACCCAGACTCACAAAGAACTGGTACAGGCATCCACGGCATCTCTGAGGATCTAAATCTTCAAGAGAGCTCCAACTGTCATCCAGAGTGTGAGCACTACCAAGCCTCTTTGACAGTTATCATGGTCCAGGTATCCCCCAGCCCACCAAGGGCTTCACCACCCATGTGGCTTCTCTTTGTTGCATCCATCCTGGGGTGGAAGGAAAAGGACTAAGCACATGGCAGCTCGGCTTTTCATACTTCTTGCACAACAGTGGGGGTTATTTATCAACACTGGGCAAATTTGCCCATGGGCAGTAACCCATGACAACCAATCAGATTGCTGCATTCATTGTTCTACTTACAGCTAGTTTAAAAAAGCTAACCACTGATTGGTTGCTATAGGTAACTGCACATGGGCAAATTTGACCATTGTTGATAAATGAGCCCCAGTGACACCTTCTGGCCAAGGATGGGACTAAAAATCCCATTGGATCACGGCCGCATCTGTTCATTGATGCGGTCCCATGATCCGACCGCCCGTTACTATTCGTTAGGATCCGATCATTGGGCCCAAGGGCCCACGATCGGATCAGCCCGATATTGCCACCTCAAGGTGGGCATATCGGGGAGAGATCCGCTCGTTTGGCGACATTGCCAAATGAGCGGATCTTTCCGTCTATGGTCACCTTAAGTTTGATCAGTTTGATCAAAAGTGAGGTTATCTGTCAGTAAATAAATATGTTGAAATCATATAAGAAATGCCATAAACATTGTTAGCTACTTTACTAGTTGATGTTTTAAGTAGAGCAATCACAATTACTAATCTACCTTGCTACATAGTGCAGACTTTAATGGTAGTCAACCATAGGAAAGGCTATTTCCATCTAAGAAACAGAAACTGGTAATGTATGGGCAACCATACCAGGAATCTTAAAGGACATGTAAACCCTCTACAAAAAAAATGGAATCAGTGAACAACCTCTTTGAAATCTTTCAAAACTGGACACTCCAGTTGTTAAAATATTAATAGTAAAGATGCAGCATCCACTTGCCCCCTCCTGCAGGAATGTACTTTGGCTGTTGGCTATTGCACATGCTCAGTTGTTCTCAGCTCAGATTAAGAAACATGCAGTCTAGCAGTGAATGAATTGATGGCATTACTGGTTCCCAACTCCTCTTGTGGTCATAAATGACCCCTATTTCTTTCCTGAATAGACCTGAATCAAAGCAGGGTGAGTGTTACAATTATGCATTGATATAGGTGTATTATTTTTACAGCAAGATAAGGGGGCTCAACAAATTCTGATCTTCCAAGAGTCAGTCACAAATGGTTTGGCTATGGGAGCAATTCAAGTGAAACCATATGGCAAAGAAAAACAGAACAGCTTTATACGTATGGATACTGCACTCTACTGAAGCTTAATTAACATTTTATTGCTACTTTAAAGGGGACCCGTTACCCAAAAATAATTAATCAAAATCCTATTTTATCACCTTAGTCAAGCAAAATTAACTTTAATTACACAATATAAATTATTTGAATCTTGTTTCCTTCAGTCTGGGAATTCATAATTATAACAAGCAGGCAGGAGCCATTTTGTGGACACTGTTATTAAGAGAAGCCTTGTATCACCTCAGAATCTTGTTTGTGCACCAGAATGGGGAACCCATGTCCATCCCCATGCCCTGGCCACACAAAATGGTGAAGAGAACGGGGTAATGTGTGGAGAGCAGTGACATCTAGTGCTGAATGGAAAGTGAAAGTAATTGTCTGCCCCGCCTCTATGCCTAAGGCATAGAGGAGGGGCAGACAATATTTGATTGACAGCTGAGATTTTTAATTGTGCTTACAACAGTTATGAATGGTTTAATAAAAAATAGAAATTGGATTTCATGTTTAATTTGAGAAGGACTTTCATTATACAGATTTTTGTGACTGGGTTACAGATCCACTTGAAGCCAAAAGATGTAAGCACCAATAATACCTGACATTTTATAGTCAGGTTTCTCCTGCTTTATCTTGCTTATAATGAAAAGTGAAATGTACTGAACATTAATTATTGCTGCCAGACTGTTACACAACAATGTATTAACTATACTCTGAGAACTGTTTCATTTCTTCTTCATCTATTCTGTGTTAACACAGCTTTGATAGAAGTACTACCCAGATAGAAATAAACGTGAAATAGTATGAAATGCAGAAGCTAGATACAATAAAGGGAGTGGAAGAATGTTCATTGTGAGATACAAAACAATAAAATATATGGCTCATGAAATAACCTTTCTCTCTGAAAATGTAGCTGCCTCTTCCTCTCCCAGGCTTTTATTTCTACATCAAGGAGCACTTCAGTAATCTGTAAAATTATTTCTTATGAGTTCATATTATTTATGTTTTGGACTCACTACAACAGTATCAAATTCAGTTTTAGCACTTAAAAAAATCCTCCAACCATTATGAATAGCAGAACCTTTGCTTTTGTGCTACTTGCATATTTAAGACTCAAAGTTGTACCTTTTCTTTGACAACAAGGGTTGCTTAAAATTAACTTTTGGTACTGATTTACTTGAGGTTCTATGAGTCTCTCGGCAATAATTCACAAACCATACACTGAGCGTGCTTTATTACCAATGAGATTAGTAAAACTATTACAACAAGTAAGACAAGACAAAGACAAAACAATCAGGAGTGCATCAATCGGCAATATAACAGCGATTGCCTCAATCAGCAATTAATCAGGGAATAACAATCAACATAAAAGAATGCCTCAATTCAGCAATATAACAGCAATTGCATCAATCACTGTTTGAATCAGCACTGACATCTAGGGGCATATTTATCAAGGGTCAAAGTTCAAAGTTAAAAAAACTGAGAACTTTATATTCAAAAAGACCAACCGAATAGAGGTTGAAGGTTTCTGGGAGTCGAAGAGGTCTGTATTAGAATCATCCGATCGAAGGAATAGCGTCTTTGATCTACTTCAATTCGAAGGGTTTTTTTTATTCGATTTTCGATCTCCCAAACGCCCCCCATTGCCTCCATACAGGTTCTAGGAGGTCCCCCATAGGCTAAAACAGCACTTTGACAGCTTTTAGGTGGTGAATGGTCGATGTAGAAGTTTTAAAGAGACAATACATGATAAATTTTGATATTCGAATTTCGAAGTTTTTTCCAACTTCAAATCGAAGTTGGACTATTCGATGGACGTACCCAAAAAGTACTTTGAAATTCGAAGTTTTTTACTTTGAAAATTCACTTCGACCTTTGATAAATCTGCCCCCTAGTGTATAAATAGGTTTGTATAATATATATAAATATATATGTTCTGGGAGTCATTTGGGGGGCTGAACTTAATGAATCTTTGACGTTTTTCAACCAGGATTATGATTATCTATGTAACTATTCTGTAGCTTTGTCATCCATAAGATTAAGCCTGCATATAACTAGGTGCCAAGTTTGGAGGAAACCAATTTATTGGCAAAGCCCATAAAGCTGCTCACAACTTAAATAATTATATAACTAGGGGGGCTGTTTAAGTAGAGGATATAAACGATGAAAATCAGTTGTGTGTGTTATATGTTTTTGCCTATGTGCAGTACCCAAATACAACTCACAAGGTGTATTTAATGATAGGCACCTGAGGACCTCAGCCTAGGTGTAGGATTGCCACCTTTGTCAGTGGCTAAACTCAAGCAAAGGGGGCAGGGCAGATAGTATTGGGGGTGGGGCGTTGATGTTGGGGTGGGCATAATGACATCAGAGGCAGGCACAATGATGTCAGTGGAGTTATTGTGTCACTTAGATGCAACTGGCTGTATTTCTTTCCAGTTTTCTCAATATTTTAAACCAGACAGAAAGTTTTGAATGGACAGGCCTTTGAAAAATGTAAATGTCCAGTTTAAAACTACATGGGTGGAAATTTTATCTCTATCTATACCTTGCCTGATGAGTAAGCCCAATCCTTTAATTACATTTATGGGATCTATTATACAGAAATATACCCGGAAAGCTCTGAAAGACTGCAATTCTTATTTAGAAATACTATTTCTTATTTTTGCCTTTCTGTAATAATAAGAAATTAACTGCATTTTATAATAAGTAAGCCATGTTGGGGTGAGTTTATAAATGTTATTCATTTATTGGACAGATTATTGTTGAGGTTTCACAAGTCTGAAAACTGAACCAAACAGGCCTTTCAAAAACCAAATTATTCGGATCAAAGCCAAACAGGTGGCAACCCTACTAGGGCGGTGGCTCTTAGGGGGCAGCCCTTGGGAGTCATATGGGGATGAGTATAGAGCCTTCTGTGCTGAGTAGTGGGTATGATGTATGCCAAAGTGATGTCGCTCACAGCCACAGCTTCTATTTGAAAGGGGGTACCACCCTAGACACTGAGCCTAAATATAAAATAGACAGAAGATAGACAGAAAACTGCATTACGTAAGATTTAGAGACAGCTTACCTTTATTGTCAATGCAGCACATTAATGGAAAGACCACAGCTATTACCACATTTAAATGTAAACATCAAAACATTGTAAAACCCACCCACCATCCTTATGTATTTCCATTTTCAAGCTTTTCCCTTTTTTTAGCAATGTGAAATAGCAGCTCTCTATTGAAGTCCTGAGGTTAGATAAAAAGATACACAAGACAAACGATAGTGTAACACCATAATAACAATGTTGAAATCCTGTGTCTCAATTTGATTGAGTTCATCTGTAGTCAGTTGTTTCTAAGCACAGCATATAATCTCCTTTCTCTGCCGTTCAATAGCTCTATAGATCTTTTATAGAGGAATAGATCTCCCTTTGATTGCTTGGAACTCACTAATACCTCTATGCTCCGCACCAAAGCCGTGGGGAGAGTGAGACACAATGAAGGGTTGAGGTCTGGGAAAAAGAAGGGAGCAGTTTGGAGTGCTGCTGAGTATTACCCAAAGGAAAAGGACTCTGTAAAGAAGTGAGAGGTAGATAGACCTTTTGGTCCATGACTGTGATGCAGAAGAAAGAGGGATTAGTGAGTTCTAAGAGTTTGAAGGAGGATCAACGAACAGCAGGGGATATATACTTCATTACAAGGTCTCAGTCCAGCGGAGTGTAAGTATATTGGGATCAGGGACTGCGGTCAATCGCACAACAGTACACACTATTCTGTGCTTAGAAACAACTGACTAAAGGTAAGCACAATTGAATTGAGACAATGGATTGCAACATTGTTATAATGGTGTTACAGTATCGTTTGTCTTTTTATCTCCCCCGTGGACTTCATTTGAGAGCTACTGGACCTAAATACGTTGCTGACTGCACCTGCTGCACCAAAATATACCCCAGACGTGCTGCGATATTTACTACGTAAAATTAATAACGAGCCTTTTAACAGCAGACCAGCCAGTATAATGATCATATAAATGGCCAAAGAGCACTCCATTAACATAAAAAAGTAAAATGAATGCAGAAATAGAGGAATTGAAAGCTTTCCCTTACCTACACTTGCACAAGCAAAATACCAACACCAAAGCTCTTCTTTCTTTCTGCTCCCATGCTTCTCATCTCTGTCTCTCTGCCTGCCTCATGTAAAAAATCCAAGATGGCCATGGATTTCACAGTCCCTTAAACTGGCAACACAAGAGTTAATAACTTACAGAACCCTGCATCTCCTAGCTACAGTGCTTCTGTGGTTCTGTAAGTTATTAACTCTTTTGCCTATCAAGATGGCTGACAGACAGCATACCTGGATCACACAAACTTCCTTCCAGGACAGCAGGAAACAACTCCAAGCAGGCGGCACACTGCAATGTGTTACAGATTAACAGCAGTCTCTTGCTGGTCACTCAACAAGCTGGAACACAAACTGCCAGTCTCTAAATCTCCCTGCACATCATTCCTCTCCTGGCTGGTTTCTCCTCCAGTTCCTGGCTGATTCTCCTTCCTCTTCCTGGCTGAATCCCTTTCTTTATGAAGGTTGAAACAATAACTAATTCCTCTGTACTGTAGTGGAAGGCACAGGGAACTACATTAACCAGCAGTCGTACAGGTACAGAACCCCAAGTGCTACACATAGAAGCTGAAGTAGATGGCCCTTAAAAATAAATAATAATCAATTAAAAATTAGAAGAACAATAAAATATTTGCTTAGTAACCTCAACAACCAGAAAACATTATTAGTTGTATTTGAAAAGTTAATCCATCTATAACATACTAAGGGGCAATTTACTAATACTCGACTTTTTCTCATATAATAAAAAAAAAAATTCGACCAAACTTCCAAACCCAAATATCCATAAAAGTCAGTGCAGGAAAAAGTTGCAACAAAATTTACGTCAAACTGTATCGTGCAATTTTTTTGATTTGACGCACAAATCTTGTGATTTGTTGCTGAAAAACAACTTTTATGGATTATCAAACAAAAACCAGCCTAAAAACCATCTAGATCATTAAGGCAAGAAACATATTCAGATTGGTAAAGGGACATCTGCCGTTGACTTTTACGTGATTTTGATGGGTTTAGCTGCTTTGGAGCATATTGAATATTGAAAAAAAAAAAAAAAATTCCCTCTAAAAATTTGAGTTTTCCCCTTAAAAAACTCAACCAGAAAAATGTGAGGTTTAATAAATAGGCTGAGCCTAGGGAGTAGTTCATTATGTTCAGTCCAACTGAATGTTATTGAAAATCTGAGCTATATGCTTTCTATTTAACATTAACAGTCTTCCACACTCCCCATTTTGTTATTGAACTGAAATGGACCCAGTACCAGCCTTGACCAAAGCACTAAGCAATGTTACTACAGGGTTTTAATTGTCCTTTAATTCACTCATCCATATCCTAGTATAAATTAATTTCCACGGGTGCTCTGGTAATGTAATTTTAATTTTTTTTTTTTTTCAGGTTGTTTCCTCTACTACAGATATAACTTTCTCCTTCCCCAAGTGAACAACCTCATACTCGTTTCGTTTAATACTAAGTTTCTTTTTTATTTGAATTTATTCAGCAGTCCTGTCTTTGCCGTGAATGATATAACCAATGACAACCCTAAAGCAATTTCACTTTCATATTCATCCCCCGCTAGTATTGATTATTCTGTCTACCATTGCAAAATGTTTCCCTGGAGTCTGCTTTATAATCATCATTTTGCAGATTTGGAATGTAATTACGTTTAATACCAGCAAATATTTCATTCTCCTGTAGCATCAGTCCTCGCAATCACATTTCAATTAATTTAGAATGAAATGCTTTATGAAAGCATGCATTCTTGATAAGTTACAAACATCTTCCCATCAGCTAACTTGTGTTTTTATCATTAACTGGTTTTGATAAGTAACATTTTGCATACTTTCTTATGAAATCCGGCTACTTTGTGGGGCACTATGTGCATTTAAAATTAATCAAGTGACATGATATAAAAAATATTTTTTATATAAATCAGTATTTATTATATGAATTGGTATGATGCAGATTACAAGGTGCGTTTATATTGTATCACCATATATTTTTCTCAGAATTCCATTGTGGCCACACACACAGAGGCACCGATTATATTGGTTTTAGATGTTTAAATGTTTTTGAAACCCCAAATAAACAAATTTTCTCTAAAATCTCGAATGGCATGAAATGTATTAAAAGATCTGAATTTAAAAAATACGAATGAAAAAATGCGGAATGATGTGCTAAAAAATACAAATACCTCAAAACAATGTGCTAAAAAATATGCTAGCCTTTAATAGTCTAAACAACCACCAGAGGGACAGGGAAAGTAGAGGACTTTTTAAACCCTGTACACTCCAAACGTTTCACCGTAATACACGGCTTCCTCAGGGGCACTTCACTTATGCCCCTGAGGAAGCCGTGTATTACGGTGAAACGCGGTGGGCAGGTGGCATAGGTGGACGGTGGGCGACTAGCTCCCACTTGTTCCCCACGTAGCTAGGTAGAATTTTCGCTGGGGAATGACTGGAAGGGAGGTTTTGGTGAATGGCCATAGCAACATGGCGGATACTTTAATACTTTAGTGGTCAGGCTGCTAGGAGAACGCTGACTACACGGTTTGTCCACCAATCTATCCTATGCCTGGTTTGTAAAATGTGTGTATTTTTAGGGACACGGTCCCGGACTTCCATATACACTTAATGGAGTCAGTCTTGGCATTGTCTGTATGGGTGCGGGTGTGCTTTTAACTTATTTGGATTAAAAGTTACGTTTTATGTTATTTTTCACGAACTTTTTTTAATAATTTCATCTGAACTGGTTAACTTGGGGTGTACAGGGTTTAAAAAGTCCTCTACTTTCCCTGTCCCTCTGGTGGTTGTTTAGATTATATCGTTTCTTCAATGAACACTAACCTGCAGATAATTTAGGTCTACAATTTGATTACACTCACTTGTGTGAAGTGAGCCTTTAATAGTCCAAATGGATTAAAAATGGTCCAATAGGATCAGCACAGCTCCCATTGACTTCAACAACTTTTACATGGTGAATTAGAGTTTTTGTGTTTTTACACTTAATAAATCTCACATTTTTAGAAATATAGAAAAACAATGATTTTTTAGAGATTCATAAAACAAGATGTTTGAATGTTAGTAATTAAGCCCCTTAGTGTTGCATCTACTTTAAATTGCATGTGATGCATCAAAATGAAGGTTATTTAGCATGCTCTTTTTTTTTAAAACTAAAATTGGTGCTGGAATTTCCAGAGTATTGATTGCACCAATTCTGGAGTGTGTGTCAAAAACAGTAGAGGCAGTACATATGCATTGACACCCATAAATCTACAAATGTAAGGAGCGACTTTTACCCTAATATCTTTAATGAATAGTGTCAATACATGTACAACCTTGTGTTCATATAAGCACAACCACACTAGCGGTGGCACTGGTAAATCAGTCTTTAGTTTAAGCTTGTTCTCTACTCTACACATTCTAGAAGCTACTAAAAGTTGCCAATTTATGAGTTCAATTTATGTAAGGTGTCCTTCAACCAGTGTTTTGTTTAAAGACAAAATGTGCATTGTCTCTGCTATTTAATTTACAGTTCCTTTTTTCCTATGTTTTCTTTTTGCAGTCATTTTGTAACCGCTGTTCCCTCTAAGCTATGCACATATGTGCACACATACGAATTTTGAGGGCAGTACACACAATAAATTGTAATGCACACAAAGAATTTTGTGTGAAAATATAGAATTTTCATGTACACACACATACACAAAAGAGATTTGGACAAACATCCAAGGAGAAATTAGACGGAACATTGCTTGTAACCCATTATCCACTTTTTACCTCATTCTCATCTCAATTCGTTTCACATTATTTATCATTGCAGTCCTTCTGCTTCATTACTCAGGGAAATCTTATTTTGATTGTTGTTTGTGAGGAGCAGGTGTCCAAAGACAGAGATGAACTATTGGAAAATAAGCATCCAAACCAAATTCTAGGTTCCAGATTGAATTTAAATGTATTGGCACACCAGAGTGTTTTGCTGATCTTCTACTTTACAGCAAACACCAAAATGCTCTGTCCCTCTATTCAAGTAAATGGAGGGGCATTCAATTATCATGTGAAACGTGTCAGTGTGTATTCCAGTGTAACAATTATCCATCTTGAAAGTGCCTTGAGTCAATGTAATTGCTATCCAAGTGAATGGAGGGGTGATTCAGAGTGTTTTGCTGCCCACCAAGCTGGAAACTATGCCCATGTTTTCTCTTATTTACTGCAAGTTTGAAATCTGTGGTCTGATAGTCAAGAGGGCATGACATGATATTGTTGAGGTGTTGCTAGCCAGATAAATTGGACTGGTGTTGCTAGCCAGATAAATTGGACTTTCCAAGTCTAGGGAAAATCCATGAGGCAGATTCACTAAAGGCACTAACGCTAACGACAACTCGCCAGAAATCTCATCCGCAGGGACATTCCCAATTCACTAACAGGCATAGAGGACAATTCATGGTGAACTAGACCATGGCTAGCGTTCGTTTGTACCCTATCGCTCTTTTCGCTCTGACGAACGGTCGTTACTCCACAAATTCACTAAGATGCGAGTTTTACTGAATGTTACCTTTTTCAACAGAGTTTACTTTCCCACCTCAGACCAGGCAAACGAAGCTAAAAGAAGCTACATCTTCCTCAATCTTATGTCAGTGACATCATATCCTGTATGCCGGAAATGCAATGAAGTTGTAAAAAAAACGCCGGCGACTTTACTTGTTTTAAAGACTTAAAGACTTCAAAAGTCCAAACTATTAAAGATTTATGTGTGATGAATTTTTTAAAACTAATTTGAGGGGCATGCCACATTTTTTTAAAGGGGTTGTTCACCTTTAAATGAACTTCTAGTATGATGTAGAGAGTCATATTCTGAGACAATTTGCAATTGGGTTTCACTTTTTATTATCTGTGGTTTTTGAGTTATTTAGCTTTTTATTCAGGAGCTCTCCCGATTTTCGGCAATCTGGTTGCTAGGGTCCAAATTATCATAGCAACCATGAATTGATTTGAATAAGAGACTGGAATGTGAATAGGAGAGGCCTGAAAAGCAGAGTCAGAAGAAGAAGGCAAATAATTAAAAAAAATGATTAATAAATATTGAAGACTAATTGAAAAGCTTCTTAGAATTGATCATTCTATAACATACTAAACGTTAATATGAAGGTGCACCTCCCCTTTAAGGGTGGGCTCATGTCTAGGGCATTACAGGATCTCTTCTACCATTATTATGGCTCATTGGACATGTTTGAAAAAGTGGCCAATTCAAGCATTTGCACCAACATTACTATTAAAGATGTCCATACAACTTTTATGTACCCACTCTATTCAAATTAACCTAAGCTCAAGAGTGCTAGTGAAGTTTTGCTAAGCAGAAATGAACGCTAGCGAAAATTCGCTATGAAATGCTTGCCCAGCCGAAGTAGGCTAGTGAAAATTTGCCAGTGTTCGGATGCTGAGACTCAACTTCACATATTGGTGAATTAGCGTAGTGGTAATGAATTTGCACCTGCTGAAGTGGCGCAGAATATAGCGAAGCAGGCGCTGGTGAAAATTTGTCCTTTAGTGAATTTGCCCCAATGAGTTTTTCTTGCAGCATGTACAGAATGATGCCATAAGTCTTTGCTAGCCCAATAGTAATGAAAATGTAAAGTTTATAGATGCCCTTGAAGTATAGCATCCATGTTGGGTAGTATTATGCAACAATGTATGGTAATTCCTCTGAGGTTCCGCTGCTCCACTGGTAGATTAGATACCAATTTAAAAATAAGTAAACATATCCCTTGAAACATTTTGTCTGTAAATCTTACATAATATGGATTTTTATTTTTAAAACTGTTTTGCTTTGATTTATACTTTTATCCTGCTTACTTAAATCAGAACTAAATCTTAACTGAAGAAGTAGCTAGAAATGTTGTACATTATGTTTTGGGCTTCTGTACCAGCCCAAGGCAACCACAGCCCTTTAACAGGGAAGATCTGTGCCTCCAAAGATTCCCCAATAGCTCTCATCTTCTTTTCTATTGATTCAATTCACATGCTCTGTGCTGCTGCCAGTTAATGAGCTCTAGCCAGCTCACAATAACAAAGACTATAAATACTATATTAATATATTAATACTATATTACTACTATAAAGATGATGAACCTTTAGGCTGGTTCTACAAGTTTAATATATAAAATATGGCATTTCTAGCCATATTAATTTTTGGGGTTTAGTTCTCCTTTAAGGTTGGTTACATGACCTTTGTCTAGATCCTTATTGATTAACACAGGTGTTTGCATAAGTTTGAACTAAATCAAAATTCATAATAGTATAAACCTAACTGAATCCCCAATAGTAAAATATTTTATTTTGAAGACCTTTTTTTCTACATATGCATAATACTGTCATGGGAAAAAAAATTTTTTTTCAAAATGAATCAGTTAATAGTGTTGCTCCAGCAGAATTTTGCACTGAAATCCATTTCTCAAAAGAGCAAACAGATTTTTTTATATTCAAATTTTGAAATCTGACATGGGGCTAGACATATTGTCAATTTCCCAGCTGCTCCTGGTCAGGTGACTTGTGCTCTGATAAACTTCAATCACTCTTTACTGCTGTACTGCAAGTTGGAGTGATACCCCCCCCAGCAGCCAAACAAAAGAACAATGGGAAGGTAACCAGATAACAGCTCCCTAACACAAGATAACAGCTGTCTGGTAGATCACTCAATAGTAAAAACCCATGTCCCACTGAGACTCCTTCAGTTACATTGAGAAGGAAAAACAGCAGCCTGCCAGAAAGCATTTCTCTCCTAAAGTGCAGGCAGAAGTCACATGACCAGGGGCAGCTGGGAAATTGACAAAATGTCTAGCCCCATGTCAGATTTCAAAATTGAATATAAAAAAACTGTTTGCTCTTTTGAGAAATGGATTTCAGTGCAGAATTCTGCTGGAGTAGCACTATTAACTGATGTGTTTTGAAAAAAAACATGTTTTCCAGTGACAGAATCCCTTTAACATCATAACATAAAAGCTTCTTTAACCTGTCTTCTCTTTTCCTCTCTTAGAACGGTTCAATGTCTATATCATGCCAACACCAAATTTAGACATCTATGGGGAATGCACAATGCAGATCACACATGAGAATATCTATTTGTGGGACATTCACAATGCAAAAGTCAAGCTAGTTATGTGGCCTCTAAGCTCTTTAAGGAGATACGGCAGGGATTCTACATGGTTTACATTTGAATCTGGCAGGTAAGTGCTGCTCAGAATTATTAATTGATTGTATATAGAAAGTTTCTTATTTCAGTATGAGGAAGCTTTTATTAAATTTTCATTTTTAAAATAGTTCCCCTTTAAGCAAAAAATGTTAGGTGCAGCGTCAGACTGGGCCACGCTAAACAGCCCCTGCTCCTGACCTTCCCTTCCCGCCGATCACATAAAGAATTTGGGTGGGGCGGGGTTTGCAGGAGGGGGGCCCTTGGGTGGTGCGTGGGGCCTGATGTAGCGCAGCCCCGGTGGGCCAAGAACCGCCCAGTCTGACCCTGGTTAGGTGTATTGACTTCTTAGATTCTTTCTATTTGCTAGGGTAATTAAGTGTCAGATTTAATTTAAATTTCCAAGTCTCAAAATAACAACAACAAAAAAAAAAAAATAATAATAACAAACAAAAGATGAAGAATGAATCCATATGCAATCTCTCTTAAACTATTGCTGTATAGATCACACTTAGGGGGTGACTTACCAATATTTGAATTAACAATTGAATTTTGTATTCGCTAAAACTCACTCATATGTACAAAATGTATTCAGCAAAAAAAAAAAATTGTAAACCTTGAATGTAAAACATTGACATCTAAAAGCTGCCAAGTTAATGTCAATATTAATTATTAAATATTAATGTTAATAATCAATGGGATCCATCGATAGCAAATATAAAGTGTTTTTTCAATGCAAGTTTTTACATTTTTTGACCCATTGAAAACCATAAAAAAATTCTCACTTTTTATTTTAATTTTATTCCAATAATTTTTTTTATATTTCAACTTTTTAATAAATACGCAAACATTTGAGTTTGATAAAAATCATTACACAAATTTTAATAAATAAGCCTTCCAGGGTGGATTTTTGTGTGATATTAGAGCTCTCCACTGACACATTGTGCCACTTTGTATTCATTCCTATGGGTTTCTTAGAGGCATATCTGTGGATGGAAGTCTATTAATTTATAAATATGCCTCTAAAAATATATGAATAGAGAGTGACTGAATTTTACTGTGGTGATAAATCTTCCATTTAAAGTTCATTTAGGAAGCATAGGCTGACGTCCTAGAAATGGTTTGCATATGCAGTCCTGTAGGTACTGCTAACAGGAGAGGGATTTACTGAATACAGTACAGTAAGTACAGTTTCTAAAAACAATTTTAGCCAATAATCCCATTATCAGAGTACAAATGGTGCCAAAAATTGTGCATTCACAAGAAACCACCATATCTTGTTCTGCACCATGCAGTGATTAATCCCACCACGGAAATGCAATGTTCCTAGTGTGTCCTACTGCCTTCCCGCCAGCTAGACTGAAAAAAATCACTGGCGGGATGGCACTCGGAGCGCTGCGTTTTCCAATATTGCTCGAAGTTTTCGTGTGAGGCAACTTCGGGCGACCGGAAAATGAAGCAATCCGATTTCCATCCTGCCGGCAATTTTCATTCTACCCGGAGGGAAGGCAGTTCGGGGAGATTAGTCACCACAAAGTCGCTGGGCGACTAATCTCCATAATCTCCCTGTGTGTCTCTACCTTTAGGAAAATGTAGTTGAAGGAAAAAACATTTTCTTCCCATGGGAACTGCATTTTAACAGGCCGGCGGTCATGTGCCCAATTTCTTCCACATATATCAAAGCTAAGCAGTGACAGATGTTGATCTTTATAAGATGTTCACATAATATCAAAGTATAATTATTCAACAAAGACACCCGGGTCATTAACACAAACAAATATGAGATTAGCTGTTAGTTTTTCTTTTCATCTGCAGAAAAACTATAATTAAACTTGTCACCGTAAAATGTTCCTTCTGCTTAAAATCCATTTCTGTGGATGAGACCATATTAACAAGGGAAGTTATTGAACCATGAAACTTGCTGACTTTGGAGTAAGTGCTGAGACACAATTCTTTGAAATTCATCTCCTTTTCTGTGACCCAAGGTTGATATATTAATTTTCTCAAAAGAAGATACACAGATGCTAGGGTTATTTGAAGCTGAAAGTATAGCCATGGCTGCAGGCAGTACATCTGACAAATATCTTTCATTTGTCTGCCATTCTCTTGTTATCGGTAAGAAGTGTCATAGTCAATTAACCTATATTGTGTTGTTTCCATGCGTTCAACTGATGTATCTTATAATGATGGCTGTATGAATGTCATTGAAACAGTCCTTTTAAACATACTCATTCCTTTAATCTATTGTATTAATTTTTCATCATGTTTTATTTCCCACGCTGTTGGGTCAATTTATTGCCCGTGAAAATGCTTTCACTGGGTTTTAGCTCGCAAATTCCTTTTTAACAACCACAGATAAATCTAGTAATAACCTGGGATATGGGAATTGATGATATATGTATTTCAGTTGCTATTGAATGCAAAGCTGCATGAATCAATATTGGTGGCAAAGATACAGTGATTCCAATTAGTGGTCCGTTATGCAAAAACCCCAGGTCTCAAGCATTCCAGATGATGAGTCTATACCTGTACCTATTACTGCCACATCAAAGGTGAAGGTTCAATTTAATCAATATTGATAATTGTTTTGTTTTTATGGCAATACACCAATCCAATGAAAATAAAACATGTTTTATTATTGTAGCCTTCATTGGAATTACAATTCCCAGACCAATCATTCACTCCTGAAGGTTTGGAGAATACATTTTGATAAATACTTATCAAAACAATCAATCTGATCCATTTATAGGCTAGGTGGATTGGTTCTCTAAACAATCAAATGTTTAAGAACCCTGCCTGTAACCTGTGGCAATACAGTATCTACCCATAAATGTATGTGAAAGATAATATCAACTTGTCCACCAACTTTTATTTCCCTATTCTTAATATAACCTTTAAAATAGCAATATTTACAGAGATTTTCCAACTGTCTCATGTCTACATGTTAGGTAATAAATAAAGTCCTGTTAATCTCAGCATCTGGCCAATACATAGTCCAATTTCCAGGCTGGTGCTGGCACTCGTGGAGATTCTACCCAATAAGGAGTTTCTTTGCTCAAAAATTTAATGGCTACATAACTTTCTAAAAGCCACTGGGTAAAGTATTGTTTTATGTGGAACTAAAGACAGAAAAAGACTTGTAATGAGATCTATTCTTTTTCCAGCTGCAGCAGATACTGTTGCTATAATCACATCCCTGAGATCATATTAGGCCAGAAAATAGAAATGACTGATCTTAACAGTTTAAATGAAGAAAGCTGTTTCTCTTTGGAAATAAAGGAATGTCATGTAGAACTTTTCATAGTGACAGCAGTGCAAAAAAAAAGTAGGACGAAAGCCTATGCTAATCTTCTTAGGTCAAAAGATTGTTCTCCTGTGTGTCTGATTCTTCTCGGCTAGAAGAACCTGCCTAATAGGTGGATTTTACAAAATGAAACAATTGCAGTGATGACATGCCGAGTGAGGAGTCAATATACTGTATAAAGATTATGAAGGCCAATTGAAAAGTTGCTTAGAATTAGCCATTCTATAACAAACTAAACGTGAACTTAATGGTAAACCACCCCTTTAGAAAGAACAGATGTAATAGCAAAGCTTCTCTTAAAAAATAAGAGGAATGAAGATGACACCCATTTGGTAAATTCTCGACATTTAGCAAATTTTCGGCAAAACTAAAAATTGCCCATCACTAGGTAATACATTAAAAGGCAATTCAAGTTCCAAGGGCTCCAAGGTCTCCTGGGGTCTTTTATTCGAGTATCAATACACTTATTTTCACCAGTGATATTTTTTTACAGAATGTGTGACACTGGTGAGGGACTGTTTACATTCCAAACAAGAGAAGGAGAGAAGATCTACCAGAAAGTCCATTCCGCTACTCTGGCAATAGCTGAACAACATGAAAGGCTTATGCTAGAACTGGAGAAAAAATCAAGAGTAAGACCATTTTTTTTCTTTTTTCCTAAACAATATTCAAAATAAAAGGTAATATTGTGTTGCCAATATAAAGTGGTTCTGCATTAGGTATTAATATATTGTGTGCAGAGGTATTTCAAATAACCAGATTGCTGTTTCTATAACAACAATGCCACTGTGTAAGTAAATATGTTTCTCTGTCCAAAATATACGGACGATCTGCTAAACAGAGAGACTTTTATGCATGTGTGTGCAAATATATATACATGCTTATATAGTTTATGCAATACTGTATTATGTATCCCCAAGATATGTGTTATGACCAGAGAGTGCAGAGTGCAGGGTTGAAGGTGATTACATTCACATTAGAATTTCTGAAATAGAAACACAATTTCATATTTATATTTAGATCACCTTTACTTGGGGCATGCAAATGATTGCATTTCCAAGGCCCTTTCTTCAGATAGATTATAAACAGTTTATTGCTATGATGTTAAATGAGCAAATTGAGCATATAGAATCCTCTATACCGCATGAGTATACTTTAGAATGTTAAGCTCACTATCTTTTACTTCTGGACCAACTAACCATATGATATAGCCTACCACAAGCTAGCTTTCAACCACAAGATGGATCTTCCCTTATGCCACTGAGGTCCTCTCAGGTCATAAGTCTTCCCTAATGAGGTCCTAAGGACTTCTCTGGGGCCTTTACAACCCCAGAAGGCACCATCCACACTTCTCCATAAGAGAAGAACCTCCGCACCAGGCAAAGGTAAGAGGTTCTATGCACTCAACCCATCATCAATATATTAAGGACAGTGGGGGTTATTTAAAAACACTGGGCAAATTTGCACCTGGGCAGTAACCCATGGCAGCCAATCAGATGATTGCTTTCAGTGTTAAACCTACAGCTGGCTGAAAAAAGCTAATCACTGATTGGTTGCTATGAGTAACTGCCCAGGTGCAAATTTGCCCAGTGTTTATAAATAACCCCCAGTGAGTCATTTTGTACAGTAAGCTACTAAAAATTGCCTTACCATTTAAACAAAACAGGGATTTTTGTCCATATATTGCAATATATTCAAGCCGCCCAACTACGGCAAAATCATTCATTAAAAATTCTACTGCATCATTATATACATTATTCATTAAAAATTCTACTGCTTCATTATATATTTTTCACAGGGACTAATTTTTACCTGCAACTTACTATACATGGTTAAAACTCCCAAATGGTTGCCCTTTTTATTGCCCACCATTAGGATCACCTGTCTGTAGCTAGGGATTATGGGATTTACATCATGGAGCTGGCCACTGCTCCTGTATAAACTATAGCAAAAAGGAAAAGTTATGCTCACCACTAATCAATTATAAAGTTTTAGGCAGTGGTGCAATGAGGTTGTGACCACAAAATTCAAACAGATAAATAGAAGAGGTCCTCTGCAATCAACGCATTATCAATATATTAGGGACATTAAAACATTTTGTGAAATAAACTTACTAAAAATGCCCTCCCATTTAAACATAAGAGGATTTGCTTGGTAATACAGTCAAGCTGGCCAACTACATTAAAGTCAACCCTAGTCTGGCAAGTCCTACACTCACTTTCATTTGATTCATTAGGGATACTGTCATGGTAAAATATTTTTTTTCTCAAAATGCATCAGTTAATAGTTCTGTTCTAGCAGATGTCTGCACTGTAATCAATTTTCAGAAAAGCAAATTGATTTTTTTATATTTAATTTTGAAATCTGATGGGGCTAGACATATTGGCAGTTTCCTAGGTGCCCCCAGTCTGATAAACTTCAGTCACTTTTTACTGCTGCACTGCAGGTTGGAGTGATATCAACCCCTCTTCTCCCCCCAGCAGAACAATGGTAAGGTAATCAGATAACAGCTCCCTGGTAGATATAAGAACAGCACCCAGTAGTAAAAACCCAGGTCCCACTGAGACACTTTCAGTTGCATAGGAGAAATAATAGCCTGCCTGAAAGCAGTTCCATCCTAAAGTACTGGTTCTTTCTGAAAGTACACTTGTTGGGTTAGGAATGACATTTTACATGGCGAGAATTATTAGCAATGTAAGCAGTGTAATTTAAAAATAAAAACTACACCATAAAAATCATGATAGAATCCCTTTAGGAATTCTACTGCTTCATTATAGAGTCTAGTAATTAGTCACAGGGTCGTTAGACGTTAAAATAATAGGCAGAAAACATTTAATGCAAAGCCGGATTATCTAAATCTAAATAGTTCATGTTTAGGAAGGTGAATACAGCTCCTTATCTACCATAAAAATTAAATTTTCTTGTATTCAGTCTTTTCCTAGCATAATAGTTAGAAAACTAAAATGACACTCTAAATAATGCCAATGGCTTGTTAGACTTTTATGTCTCTACAGAGAAGTTAGAGTTTCCAATTTGATAAAATTACCAGCAGAATGTAAAAGAAAAGAGAGATTAAAGGAACAATAACACCAAAATATGTTGTTAGTGTTTTGAAGGAATGAAAATATAATGTACTGTTACAGCTGGTGTTTTTGCTTCAAATACTCTCCTATAATTTATATAAACAAGTGCTGTGTAACCATGGGGGCAGCCATTCATAGCTGAAAAGGATAAAAGGCACAGAATAAGCTCTGTAATGT
The DNA here is from genome assembly GCF_017654675.1 of Xenopus laevis. Classification (NCBI taxonomy): domain Eukaryota; kingdom Metazoa; phylum Chordata; class Amphibia; order Anura; family Pipidae; genus Xenopus; species Xenopus laevis. The sequence continues at coordinate 87,700,913 of NC_054382.1, read as the reverse complement.
TCAATGGGATTCTTCAGAACTTATCTGTTATCGTTTGTGTATCCTGTGCTTGAATGACTGACTCCATGGCTACACAGCAGCTTCTTTATATAAACTACAGTTGTGTTTCTAACACAAACATACCCGTTTTACCAATGCAGGACAACAGTATAGTATAGTATCATTCCATTAAAACACTAACTTTTTGGTGTTAATGTTCCTTTAATAACTGTACATTTTCTTTCAGCTCCAGACTACTCTGACGGAACCTATGACATTGTCGAAATCAATATCACTTCCTCGGAGCGCATACTGGCATCACATCACCAGACAAAACAGTGTTGGTGAGATCTACAGCTTGCAAGGCAAGTGGATTATTAAAGAATTATCCTTGCTCCCTTCCTTCTCTCTCTGCACAATACATTCAAATTGCTTTTATTTCGTTTGGATCGATTGTTTTGTACTTTTTTCCATTTCAATTTACTACACCTCGTAAATTTTAAGTGAAACCCAAATTTCTAAGTAGTTTATTTTGTTTTCATTTTTAGCATCCAGTTGCAAATAAATTGTGCTTTTGCAGTGGCAAATAAAATCAAGCACAATCAGCCCCACAGGGCAATTTGAATTAGAATTAGGAGTTACTGGTCAGTGATACTGAACCCTGTCAAAGGAGAGAATTTTAGCACGGCTTATAGAAGCACAGAACAGGAGCCAACAAGCAGGTGTAGGTAATAATCCACATCCTTTAAATGAATCAAGAAGAATATTTTCTGTTAAAAAGCAACTTATACATATAGTAGGTATAATTAATGTGTCAGTTTATTTTTTTTTTTAAAAATGGGTTAAAATGTGTGATAACTGGGGATGATATTTAACTGGTGGGAATCCACCAGGATATCCCTGGTAATAAATAATTTGTCCTTGTACTTAGAAATAATTTATTTCTAATTAAGAACTGCATTCCCCAGATCTCCATAGCTTATTTATATACACTGTTAAGGGAGAGATGAAGAGGTTTTGCTTAATGCTGGGGACGTTTTATAGATCATGGTTATTTTTGTAACTTATCAACTGGAACTGATTGACATAAATTGTTGTATGAGAGCCACACCATGTCATACAGGATATACAGTATTTGTTCTTAATGACCATGATAACACTGTGGGGCAGATTTATTAAAGGGCGAAGTGGATAACGGTGGCGACGATTCGCCAGCGTTACCGCTCACAGGAACTTCGCCGATTTACTTATGGGTGCAGACACCGATTCGCTAGTGAAAAAGATAGATGCTAGAGGTGATTCGCACTTTATCGCCAGGCAACTTTCGCTCTGGCGAATGGACGTTACTCCACAAATTCACTAAAATGCTGATTTTACTGAAGGTTGCCTCTATCGCCAGTTCAGACCAGGTGAAGTGCAATGGAGTGCATAGATTTTCCTCAATCTTCAGTTACTTACATCATATTCTGTCAGTGGAAAAACTCTTTTTAGGGTGACAGGCTGCAAACGTCCTAAAAAAATATTTTTGTGTAACCGGTTTCCCCCATACATTTTCTAACATATCGAACATTATTTTACAGTGGACTCATATGAAGGGCATTATTACAACTCTATTATTAAGTTTCCCTGGACATGTTTACTTATCAGTGTAAATGTAATGTATTTGATGCAAGACCTCTAATGAATTTGGGTTAGGCAGAACTGAACGCTAGCGCATCTTCGCTTTGATTTGCTCGCATTGCCATAGTAACACCAAAACACCTTCGGCCAGGATGAAACTTCACATTTTAGTAAAGTCCCAGCGAATTTTCATCTGGCGAAGTGTTGCGATGGGTGCAAAGCGGTCGCTATTGAATTTTCACCAGTTAGTAAATCTGCGCCTGTGAATTTAGCAGTTGGCAATAGTAATGTGCGGCCTGACCCAATACCTATGCGTCAGACGGGTTTGAGCTGAATTTTTAATGGCCGGAGGACACAATGGGCTGTTACAATATCTTGTGATTTTATTGTTTGTGGGGCCTTTCCTTGTGATCTATGGGTGTGGGTCCTACAATGAAAACATTTTGCTGGTAAGGGTCAGGTGTGGGTTGAGTTTTCACTGATCACTAGTTGGCAACCACTGCAGTTTACGTTTTTTTGATCAAATATGGCCATATTCAGTCGAAGTAAAATCGTTCGATCGATCATAGAAATCGTTCGAATCTAACGATTTAATCAATCAAATGATTTTCCCCAAAAAAAAACTTTGACTTTTTAAAACTTAGCCAAATTTTGGCTATAGCTTCTAGGAGGTTTTTAAAGAGACAGTACTTCGAAAATTCAAAACTCGAATTTCAAAGTTTTTTCAATTCAAATCAAATTTAGGCCTATTCGATGGTTGAAGTACCAAAAATTACTTTGAAGTAAATGTGCCCTTACTGTATGTAGAATATCTATCCATGGTTCAGGTGTATCTAACCTAGCTATTAGGAGCCATTCTACAGTCAACAATCTGTTTTTAATAAATTGTTTACAAATATATTTTATTGAGTTGAATAAAAGAACATAAAGATAATTCCATTCCATCTTTGATAGAAGAGCTTATTTGAGTGGTAGAGTGGGCTTGACTGTAACAGAATTGATTGAGGGATTTTTTTATTAATGATGGAATAGTTTTAAAAAATGGACTGAGAACAAAGAGCTCACAGATTCCAAGGCATCATTGATCAACAGACAGAAGATACTTTAAGATCTGGTGATATCTCATGGCTGGGTAACTAAAGTAGAAGGCTATAGTAGGCTGGTTTATATTTCTAGATTGATTTATAAACTGCAAGATTTATAGCTGGACATAAATAGCAAAATTTATACAAGTTTGACATAAACGGTGTTATTGTGTTAAATACATTCATTAGTGATCATCGCTCATCCTATCCAATTATAGCAACATATATATTTTTGACATGAAGATCTGCAATAGAGTTGTTACTATTACCGGAGAAGCTGACAAAGTGGTTGGGATCCTAATTTGAACAAGACACTGTGTAAAATAAAATATGGCACTGAAATCCTAAACCAGAATACAGACTGAATGATCATTTACTGTCAATGACAGCAGGGGAAGGAATGAAGGAATTATGATTTCCAGTTTCAAATATAAGGCAATTATACAATAAAAAATGGGAAAGAGAAAGCAAATACAGGTAAAAGGACGTACTGGAAAATATATTAGTAGCAAACAGAGGGAGGCTATGTTATCACTTTATAGGACATACAATAGGTAAGAACTTAATTATCTTTTTAGAGAAAAGCAGATCAGGTGGTGCATATCAACAGATTTTAATATATATAATGTGCTGTTTGCAGGAAAGAGTTGAAAGAGGTCATACGAGATGTATATATATATATATATATATATATATATATATATATATATATTGTATATTCATTCATTTCGTCAGTATATATTGAAGAAGAATGCAGAATCAGTGGGAGGGGGGTGCAAAATTGTTAGGAACAATATGGCAGGAGAACAAGCTCTGCTACATTTTTTGAAGAAGAGGAGCACTGGTATGGGACAGAAAGTAAGCCAATAGAACCAGTGGTGGTGCCTGACAACTTGCACCCCCTAGTGGTTGTAGGGGATCAGACAAGCCCCCACCCCTGCTTTTTTGTCTGTGACTTCATCCAGACCTGCTACAGGCTGGAGAGCAATCTGATTGGCTGGGAGCCCCATTGCATCTCTGGGAGAGGTGTAGGATCCAGGAGAGTGCTTAACTTTGTTGCCAAATGCACAGAATTGAAGACAGATCTGATAAAAGGGGTCCCTACTGCAGCCACCAGCCAGAGCCAGAGAGAGGCTGCGAGAGACAGAAGGGATCGTGCAAGTGCTGCCTGGTAAGAGTGCCCAAGGAAAGCTGGAAAGCTGAAAGAGGGCTGCATCATGCTATGCTTCAATAAGCATTTGAGCTTCAAACATAAAGAAAGCCTGGTTTCTGTCGCCTGCATGTGGATACTTTGGCCACGTGTGATTCCCCAGGGTGAGGACAGGTCATGCTCGTATACCTGCCACGTGGGAGCAGCTACTAAGTCCAAAGCAAGATATACTTTGAGGGCAGGTAGCACTACCTGGGGACATATGAGCTCTTGGGGCAAGGGACATATTGCCAAGGACTGAACTGTCTAAATTGGCATTATCCAATGGAGCCTGGGACTGTGACATTAAAAGACTGTGCCGGGGGTTGGGTACTACACATAGGTTCCTCAGGGCAGTTTTTATATTGTTGCTGCTTGCACTATATAAAGTTATAGTTGTTTTTACTGCAAACTGTGTTTTATTTTCCTAGTGGAATCCTCCTGAGGTGTGGAGGCACTGCACTGTAAATCCCTCTTCTCAGTATCTTTCATACACAAAGAGAGAAGTCAGGGCCCTGGATTGCAAAGGGTTAATCACTATTTGTGAGTGTAAACAAATGATGGTTTTAAGATCTTACCATTAGTTCTTATATACAGTAAATGCTGCTTATAGACCTCTCTTGCAGTTGTTAATTGGAATTGACAGAGTTCAAAAGAGAAGCTTAAACGAATACTAGCTAAGGGAACAAGGCATAAAAATGATGTGGAAAAACTCAATAAAACAACATACAGTAAGGCCTTGTTACACTGTAGAATGAGCATAAATACAGTCTGTAGAATATAAAGGCTCTTTTACTAAACTAGGAAAGTGCTAACAATAATAATAACAGCAATCTGGCACTATCTGCCATGTTATTTTTTTACCCACAATACAGTGTTATTTATCCGAATCCCAGAATAATTTTGGGCTCATGGAGACATTTCAAGGCTGCAGGTCACCATGTTTTTACTCACATGACATTGAAGTGTAATAGTGGGTGCATGGTGGTGATGCACTGAGAAATAGTGATGCATTTTTCACCAGGCGTGAGTTTGCTAATTTTCCATGGGTTCATTTTTTCATGAAATTTTGCAGTGGAAATCAATTAAGAAACAATGCAAAAAAGCCAAGAAAAAACAGGCATTGACTTGAATATATTTTGCATGAAAATAAACACTGCAAAAAAAAAGCCCATAACAGCAATGTACTTTATGCAAAAACTGCCAAGAAAACATGTATGCTGACTTCAATGCATTATGTGTGGGAAAAAAAACCTCTAGAAATAGGCCTGTAAAAACGCAGCACAAACTTCTCAATAATTTCAATGAATTTGCAGTAAAAAAAAAAAACCCTGCAAAAAATTCAAATTGGTGAAACCAAACAAATTCTCTCACCAATAATGAAGAAATATATACATTTATTTACATGTACTCTACTTTCAGGGGCATGGGGGCAGTACCAGTCCATCTCAAAGATATTTCCATGAAACATGGAATTTTCATGGAGTCAAAAATTTAAATATCTGATTAATGCCTAACTAGAAGTGAGTGGTTGGGTTCTGTGTGCAGAGAAATGTTATGAGTTGAGAGCAGTGCAACATTTGAAACCCAAATCTTTCCATTACAATTACTTATTTGCGAATTACAGTAGATTCGAGTTTTTTCACCAAAAACAAAATTTTAAAAAAAATTTTGTTTTTTTTCAAAAGTCCACTAAACTACTCCAAATTGATTGTAGGCGGTCCCCCATAGGCTAAAACACCAATTCGGCAGGTTTTAGATGGCGAATAGTTGAATTTGAATTCTTAAAGAGATGATACATTTCAAAATTCAAATTTAGAATATTGTTTTTTTAAAACTCGTTTTTATTTAAAGGTTTTACATAATAGTTATACAGACTTCAATAAACAGCAAGATTTCTATATTGCTCCTTTAACATTGTGTATCTTCATTCTTATGTCATGATAAAAACAATAATAACAATTTAAACTTTTAGCTCAAGTGACAAATAACAATAGGACCTTATATAGCGTTCTGTGGGTAGGAGGCTAGTAACCTGTTGGCTATGTGGCTCCTGGGGGTGCATGGTTTGTTGTATTTGATCTTGTAACTGGTTTCTGAGGTACTGAGACGATTCCACGACCAGCGGTTGTTCCGTCAACAATACTGTATCATACCATGGAATTTAGAATATTTTTTAAACTCAAATCGAATTTGGACTATTCCCTAGTCAAATTACACTAAAATAAACTCGAAATTTGAATTTATCAAGGGTCGAAATTTTCAATTCTATAAATTCGATAAATCTGCCTCCAAGTGTCAAAAAAACTTAACAACTATTCTTAAGTGACTGGTGTGTACAGTTTTTAATGGCTCATTCACAAGCACTAGCACAGCTCTGGTTGTTCAAATTTCCCCACAGTCTCTTAATTTCATTAGATTAAGGGGGAACTATCAAGAAAATATAAATGTAATAAGCTTCCGCTTACTGAAATAAGAAACATTCTATATAAAATCAATTAAAATTCTGTACTGTTTCTGAAATATTCAAGTTTATCTTCACTATCCCTCTCTCAGCATCTGTTTCTCTTTATTCTGTCTTCATGTAGGCCTTGGGTGTCAGATATTCATTAATAATAATTGATGCATTTTTGTAATGAATAAATAATAAATGTTTTTTTACATATTATTTTTATGTGCTTTAGGATGTCTGATGGGTGACTCTTCAGATTTCTTGGTCTCTTGGTCACGGACTGATGACATCAAACCAGGAATGCAGGTACAATATAATACAATACATAACTATGATAATTATGGATATAATAAGAAATCTGGTGTAGAACTTCTATGTCACAAAAATTTTATATGTACACTGACCGGTACAATAAAAGTCTATAGGGTAATTTACAGAGATGCAGCGAAGAAGTTCAGGAGTACTTAGGGAAGCAAGAACATGCTCCTTCAGGCAGCACTTCTTCCCTAGGTTTTCCCCAGTGGCCCCCACCTGATACCCTCCATTTTACCCATGCCCCCATAAAAAATATCTCTTCCGGAGATGGGGTAAACGGCAGGATTTTTTTGGGTATTTTATTCTATATAAATACATCCAAGGGCCATCCCCATAATGCTACTGCTCTAGACATGGGCCCTTGAGTGCCTATATATACACACACACACACACACACACACACATATATATATATATATATATATATATATATATATATATATATATATATATATATATATATATACATACATACAAATATTGCCCTGCTGACTATAATAAGTAACTTAGAAAGGAAAACTATCGTTCTCACATACTGTAGTAATGTTTACTTGATTTTTTTATTCTTTTGTGTGCATTTAAAAACTGTGGAGTATATGGTAGCTGGGTCCAACAACTATAGAATTATGTGTGTAATCGATTGGCTAGCAGGCCAACACAAATGTTGTAGTGTTAATTCCAAATAAAATCATAGACTTAACTTCAGTAGCTCATGGGGAAACAATTTGGAGTACTTGACAATTTTGTTATGTCTTCTAGGGAGAATAAAGCATTACTATATACAGGAATCATGATTTGATTTTATTAACAGAAGCTCGTACAGAAGGCTAAATGTACAATATTTCTGTTAAGCTTCATTCTCATTTAATGCAGAGTGAAACACTAAAGCTATATTGAACCAGCTGTAGAATACTGGATTTTAAAGTGCATAAAAAAATGAAACCACATATAGGACCAGATTATGGTGAAAACTTATGGGCGAGATTCATTATGAGGAGAAGAAACTTTTCTCTTAATTCAGTTTGTGTTTTTCCCACAGACTTCAATAGAGCTTTCATGTGATAAACAATGAGTTACTGGTACCATATTGTTTAGCATATTTATTTGTACTGATGCTGCACCTCCTCAGAAATCTGTATGGCACCAGATGCAGTTGTTGCCCTCTAGAAACAGTTGCCTGTGGTTGCCTGTCCTTCCTTTCTAAATGACTCTGCAGGGCCCCAGATTTAATCCACAGATTCTAGACATTGGAGAAACAATGAGGCCAATAACTAATGAGTTCCTTTGTGAGAGCAATGCTTTGTAGCACCAGCCTTGCAACAGTTGCAGAACAGAATCCAGAATATCTTTCTTCACAAGGCTGGGTCTATGCTATTTCCTTTCAAAATAAAGGGGTCTATTTGTTAAAGGTTGAGTTTGTCTGGTAGAGATTTTTTAGTGAAATATATTACATTATTAGAGAAAAAACTTGAATTTTCAGAGATTTATTATGCCCCAAAGCAGCAAAAAACCTGAAAAATACTCCAGCTAAAACCTGTTGAATTCATGTAAAAGTCAATAGCAAAGGACCCTTAAACCATTGTAAGATGTTTACGATTTTCAGGTGTTTTGGGGTGTTAGATGCTGGTTTTCGCTCTAAAACTAGAATAATTCAAGTTTTTCTGCAACAAACTCAACAAATTCAAGTTTGTCGCACAGCAATTAAAAAAAAGCTGCATGATTTCAACAATTTTGATGTGACTTTTTCTCTCACCGATTTTTCCCAAGAAAACTATTGGTAAATTCAGGGGATTCAGGTTTGGGGGTTTGGTCAATTTCTTTTTTTTTTTTTTTTTACAATAAAGTGAGAAAAAGTAGAGTTTTAGTAAAAGCCCCACAAATACTGTAGTTATCAGCTCTTGGGGTAATAATAAATTGGTTATTTTGAAACATGATATTATAAATACCTGTCTGTAGGTAAGTGCTGTTAAGTCTCTTCAAAGGAGAAGGAAAGCTACGGAGGCATTTTATTGCCAATAGATTAGCTGCAATAGAATGCTATATTTATTCTGTAGAATGTTTTACCATACCTGAGTAAAAAGCTCTAGAAACTCTCTGTTTGTTTAGGATAGGAGCTGCAGTATTAATGTGGTGTGACATCACTTCCTGCCTGAGTCTCTCCCTGCTCTGGGCTCAGATTAGTAGAGAAGGGAGGGGGGGGGGAGAAGAGGAGCAAACTGAGCATGCTCTTGCCCAGGGCAATAAAGGTTTAAGGTGAAAACAGGAAGTCTGATACAGAAGCCCATGAGTACACAATAGAAGGAAAGAAATGCTGTGTTTCTTTTGACAGGGGACTCAGAGCAGCACTACTTTGGGGGTTTATTGGTATATTTAGATGGACCTTTCTGATAAGGCTTACTTAGTTTTAACCTTTCCTTCTCCTTCAAGGGTACATTTAAAAGCTTATTCTTACTTCATATGGAAGCTTATAAACAACATTGCATTCGATTTTAACAGTTTTTAACATAGTTCTCTCATTATACAAAATCCATGTAAAATGGCTGTAAATAACTTCAGATGTATATCAACATAATTTACCTATTTAAATACTGGAGCTAAACTGATTATGTTTTAATGGTAACTGACAAGCTAAATTGCAGTTGTAATAATGCTTCTGCCAGTAAATGGCACCGAGCACTGGAAAGAGCAACCTCGTTCCTCTCATTCTGCCTAGAGAAACATTATCGTCAGTGTCAAAACAGCAGATTTTGCTTATTTAGCCAACTTACTCATATGGGAAATGAGAGAACTAAAAATGGGTACAACATTCATCATTAATGATCACAATGACAACGGCTGCACCTTTTACTTATAATCATGAGATCACTGGCAGTTGTTTATGATCTGTAAGGTTAATGAGATATTGTTATTGGACTCGCACATTCCATTTGCTAGAAAATTATATGACATCCAATTAAATATGGTTTTATTAGACAGCAATAAAAGAAAATGCATCATGCAATGTGTCATGATTATACTATACAATCTGTTTTTATGTAGGCAGAACTAGAAACATCTGCAGGCCCACAACCTGCATTTATATTTTATCTACCCATGCTTCTATTTCTTTTCTCTGACATTATTTTCCTGACTTTACCTATGCGCACATATTTACATATTTACAAAACAGCTACAGTAGGTTCTTTCTTAACATCAAACTCTCAAGCAATGTATATGACCCTTTGGCATCCTATGGAAGAATAGTTCACAAGTCCTATTTTTCTTTTAACCTTGTATATTCGTCCTTATTGATCATGTGATTTCAATATCACTTTTTAATCGCCCTTTTTTGTTTCTACCTGCCCTTCCTGTTTATAATACTTGAATTTGGGCTTTAAAGGAAATACTTGAAACTACATGTATAGGATCTGTTATCCGGAAACCCGTAATCCAAAACGTTCCGAATTATGGAAAGGCCGTTTCCAATAGATCTAATAGATTTATCCAAATAATCCAAATTTTTAAAAATTATTTGCTTTTTTCTCTGAAATGATAAAACAGTACTTTGTACTTGATCCAAACTAAGATAGCATTAATCCTTATTGGAAGCAAAGCCCACCTATGTAATGTTTAAATTATTTTCTAGTATGAAAATCCAAATTATGGAAATATCCATTATCTGGAAAACCTCAGGTCCCAAGCATGAGTTTTGGCTCATTTAAACTTGACATTATTGCAAATTACGCATACAGTATGGACAATGGTATTATTGTAAAGGTCATTAAGGTTTATGAGGTGAAAAATGTCTTTAGTAAACATACTTTCTCTGTAACTATGAATAAATAAGCAAAGATAGCTAGTGTCCTAAATAGCTAAACATCCAGGGTTTGAACCAGTGTCAGACTGGGAGGCCCGGGGCCCACCGGGACTGCAGTCCAGGGCCCTCCTACAGGCCCCCCGTCCCCCTACTATGCGCGCCGTGTGGCGCTGTATGCCACCCCGTTGGCGCGCATGTACACATAACTCTCCCTCGGCGCACAAGGCGCCCCGTTGGCACGCATTCGCACAAGGAGCTACGCGTCACGAAAATCCTTTAATAAAAAAAAAAAACAAGCATCAGGAGAGGAGGTCTGGCCTGGCGGATGCATGTGAGGGTCGGGCCCACCAGGTTTTTTTTCCTGGTGTCCTGTTGTGCCAGTCCGACACTGGTTTGAACTGTATAATTGATGCAATTTGTGGTCATGTATTTTTCTGTTAATATAACAATTATATTATGTTTTTAAGGATATTAGGACTATAAAGGATACTATGAACATTCACGGAGAAAGTTACATGAGTGTAAAGGCTTGATGCATTTCTGTCTACTGACACTATGCCACACACCTTCATTCTTTATTTTAATTTTGTAATGAAAAAAAGAGATATGTATCTATAGCTTTCCACATACGACTTGTGAAGATGTTACTATACTGGCACTGTCCTTTTTAGCTGACTAATCTTCCTCACTTGTGGGGCGGTATAATGCATTTTAAAGGGGTTGTTCACATTTGAGTTAACTTTTAGGGGCAAATTTATCAAGGGTCAAATTTCGAGTTTATGGGAGTTTTTAAAAACTCCCATCAACTCCCAAAAACTCGATATTTCGAAAAAAGGAACAATCAAAATTTATTTAAATAATTTAATGTTTTAAAAATGGGTGAATAGAATCGAGCTGCAAATTCGAATCAAATTCTAAGCAAATTTTATCTAATTAAAAAAATATTTTATTTTTTTAAAAAAATTTTTTTTCCAAAAGTCCACCAAACAACTCCAAATAGATTGTAGGAGGTGCCCCATAGGCTAAGACATCAATTTGACAGGTTTTAGATGAATAGTCAAATTTGAATTCTTAAAGGGACAGTAGAAGGCAGATTTATCAAGGGTCGAAATTTTGAACTATTTTTCAATGTCCATCAAATGACTCCAAATAGGTTCTTGGAGATCTCCCATAAGCTAAAACAGCAATTTGGCAGGTTTTAGATGGCGAATGGTCGAAGTCAAATTGAATTTGAGTTGAATTTTGGCCTATTCGATAGTTGAAGTACACAAAAATAGCTCGAAACTCAATTTTTTTTTACTTCAGATTTTCAATTTGACCCTTGATAAATCTGCCCCTACATGATAAATTTCAAAATTCAAATTTAGATATATTTTTTTAAAATTCAAATTAAATTTGCACTATTCCCTAGTGAAATTACACTAAAATAAACTCAAAATTTGAATTTAAAAATTCAAATTTTCAATTTGACACTTGATAAATCTGGCCCTTAGTATGATGTAGAGAGGCATATTCTGAGACAATTTGCAATTGTTTTTCATTTTTTAGTTTTTTGTAGTTTTTGAACTTTGGCTTTTTATTCAGCGGCTCTCCAGTTTGCAATTTCAGTAACCTGGTTGTTAGGATCCAGATTACCCTAGCAACCATGCACTGATTTAAATAAGAGACTGGGACATGAATAGGGGAGGGTCTGCATAGAAAGACAAGTAATAAAAAGTAACAATAACAATAAATTGTAGCCTTGCAGAGCATTTGATTTTTAGATGGGGTGAAAGCTGGAAAGAGTCAGAAGAAGAAGGCAAATAATTGAAAAACTATAAAAAAATAAATAAATAAATAATGAAGACCAATTGATGCACAATGTGAACTAATTTTCCCCATTCTTTGTGAGAATGTTTTTATCCTCTTTGTGTGTTTTATATATATATATACCCTGCATCAGAAAATATTGGGGGTTCGAAATATATTGTGGGAAAAGTAGTGGAACATGTTAAAAGCACTTACAGAAGACCCTTAGTGCAATCATGGAAGCTGTGGAAAGGGCAGGGAAAGCAAACATAGTGTGATGAACCCTGCTTGTAATATTGTATGCCTTTAAAATCCACTGCCAGATTCAATTTGACCACCACCTTATACAAAACCAAGGATATTAATATGAAATTGGCCCTCTCTTTGCTGTTAGTGCAGACTTAACCCTCTACATGTCTTGGAAAGCTTTTCATTAGATGTTGGTACAGGTATAGGACCTGTCATCTGAAAACCCATTATGCCACCCCAAATTACACAATGGTCATCTCCTATAGACTCCATTTTTACCAAATTATTCAAAATTGAAAATCATATTTTCATTTTTTCTGCAATAATAAAACAGTACCTGGTACTTTATATCAACAATGATAAAATGAATCATTATTGTAGACAAAACAATCCTTCTGGGTGTAGCAAGAATTCTATAGGGTGGTTTAACCTTGGCTAAAAATGGATAAAAGACTCACACTTAAGAAAGGGGGTAGATCCTCCGAAACGTAGTGTGGGGATCCCAATAAACATATTTGGCACATTTTGCATGTGTAAGTGCCATCTGCTGATTCCCTTCTTGTTCTGGCTGGATAAAATACTCCCCCTACATTCAGAAACGTATTCCTATAAATCTGTTCAGAACATATTTCTTACAAATGCTCTTGCATTTTTGAAAGCCGGTAGTTCATTTATTACTCATATGCTCTATACACTAAAGAAATCCACAAGGTCTTGTGGTTAAGCACATTTTATATTTGCAGGGGTGACTGACTGTCTGTGGTTCAAGCATTCATATGAGCTCTTCCTGTTTGTCAGTCACTATTTAGTTGCTTCAATGATTTGTTTGTATTTGTACATAAGACATAACCAGCTACAATGCCCTCCATAACGTTTGGGACAAAAACACAATGGGGGGCTATGTATAAAATGTGTTGTAATTTCTACAGCGTGAAAGTTAAATGTATACATATAACTTTAAATAACTGGAAATTAAAGTCTGGAATGTGCATTTCCAAGTCTGAATTGTTTTTATTTTACACTTAGGAGCAGAGAAGTAAATCAAAGAAAGTGTGTCTTTGTCCCAAATATTATGGAGGGCACTGTACAGGTATGGGATCCGTTAGAAAGCTAAGAATTATGGAAAGGCCATCTCTTATAGGGGGAAATTTACTAAAGTGGCTAACGCTTGCGAAAATTCTCCAGCGTGATGTCATTTCAGCACTTCACCGATTTACTAAGGGGTGCTGGCGTAATTACGCTAGCGAAGTACATAGACTCTGGCGCAACTTCGCACTCTAACGCCAGGCGTATTTTCGCTCTGGCGAAAGAGCATTACTGCGCAAATTCACTAGGACTGAACGTTACCTCTATCGCCAAACTTGCCTACACCACCTCAGACCAGGCGAAGTATAGGACTGTAAATGGTCAGCCTTGTAAAAGGAAGCAGGATAATGCGAGTGATATTATCAGGAGGCTTAAAGCTTCACTAGAGATTCAGTTTCTACAAAACTATAGTATGAGCAGAAACGTACAACAGATTTTATTCAATTTCAATAAATGGAAGACACAAGTCTAAACCAGAGCGGTGCTTAAATTGTATAAAAATAGTAAAAAGGAGAGAATAGTTCTGCAGAGTTAATGAATGTGAAAATATTCTCAACCCCGGTTTCTGAGATTTACCATTAAAAAGCTAAAGATAGCAGGACTCATATAATAATAGGAGACACTGTGCAAAGTAGGCACACCACCATGTACTTCTGAGCTTCTAGAGAAAATGAGGGCACAGTATTCTGTTTCAGGCACATTCACTACTCATATCCTTTGTGGCTTAACCCTGTCTGGGGTCTTCGCCTGGCAACTGAGCTCAATATTCTCAGAATATTTCTTTCTTTCTTTGCAGCATTTTTGTACATTTGTTCACAAGCGCCAGTTGCAAGTAAACTTACTGTAGGCACAACTATTTAATGCATGGGTTTAAAATGTGTTTTTTTTGTGCCTAGAGCAGTGGCAGCTATTAAAAACATGACACCAATAATTGTCCTTGTATGAAATAAATATAAATCATCTAACGCTAGCGCAACTTTGCAAGCGGTCGGCCCTGGCAACGAAACTTCGCAATTTAGTGAATTAGCGTTGTCTGTGCGAAGTTGCGCCTGGCGAAGTCGAAGATGGCTAAACCATCGCTGCCGAAATTTTCGCCCATTAGTGAATTTCCCCCATAGACTCAATTTTATCCAAATTATCCAAATTTTTAAAAATGATTTCCTTTTTCTGTGAAATAATAAAACAGTACCTTGTACTTAATCCTATGCTATAATTAATCCTTAGTGGAAGCAAAACCAGCCTATTGGGTTTATTTAATGTTTGGGTTTAAAATGTGTTGTTTTTTTTGTGCCTAGAGCAGTGTCAGCTATTAAAAACATGACAGACATAATTGTCCTTGTATGAAATAAATATTTCAATGGCTCGTGAAAAAAACAAACACGTTTTGTATTAAGTGACATAATTATACTGAACACTGTCTAGATAAATATCCACTTGAAGCCCCATTATGCTTATTAAAATGTGGAAGGATTGGTGGAGACAAGAATTGAATTTCATCACAGTCTCATTACATAATTAGTTTAAGTTTATATTGAATTAAGTGACAATTTTCCCTTTTTCCTGGTATCATAAAATGAAAGGCCACCGTCACAAGCAATGCATAACCTGATCCTTCCAGCAGTAGGTTTCCACTTAATGAAATAAATGTCAATGGTTGTTGTCACTATAAAGAGGATATAATATATGTTTGCAGAGCAGCATTTTTTTCCTATTTTGAGCTATTAAAATATATTCACACTTTATTTGCTCCCTGTTTCTGTTATGTAAAATTTGCACCCAGAATGCACTGGGTTTTACAGAGGTAGTCCCAACTTTGTCTGCTTTAAAGGATTGAACAAAAACAAAATATACAAAAGCAGGTTCAAAATAAACTTTCGGATTCTAGCTTCGGACTGGGGGGTCTAGGGTAGGAACCTGCAGGGAAGGAACACCACTATCCAGTCCATAGTTACATAGTTACATAGTTAAATTGGGTTGAAAAAAGACAAAGTCCATCAAGTTCAACCCCTCCAAATGAAAACCCAGCATCCATACACACACCCCTCCCTACTTTTAATTAAATTCTATCTACCCATACCTATACTAACTATAGAGTTTAGTATCACAATAGCCTTTGATATTATGTCTGTCCAAAAAATCATCCAAGCCATTCTTAAAGGCATTAACTGAATCAGCCATCACAACATCACCCGGCAGTGCATTCCACAACCTCACTGTCCTGACTGTGAACAACCCCCTACGTTGCTTCAAATGAAAGTTCTTTTCTTCTAGTCTAAAGAGGTGGCCTCTGGTACGGTGATCCTCTTTATGGGTAAAAAGGTCCCCTGCTATTTGTCTATAATGTCCTCTAATGTACTTGTAAAGTGTAATCATGTCCCCTCCCAAGCACTTTTTTTCCAGAGAAAACAACCCCAACCTTGACAGTCTACCCACATAATTTAAGTCTTCCATCCCTCTAACCAATTTAGTTGCACGTCTCTGCACTCTCTCCAGCTCATTTATATCCCTCTTAAGGACTGGAGTCCAAAACTGCACTGCATACTCCAGATGAGGCCTTACCAGGGACCTATAAAGAGGCATAATTATGTTTTCATCCCTTGAGTTAATGCCCTTTTTTATGCAAGACAGAACTTTATTTGCTTTAGTAGCCACAGAATGACACTGCCCAGAATTAGACAAAGACCCCTAGATCCTTCTCATTTAAGGAAACTCCCAACACACTGCCATTTAGTGTATAACTTGCATTTATATTATTTTTGCCAAAGTGCATAACCTTGCATGTATCAACATTGATCCTCATTTTCCAGTTTGTTGCCCAGTTTTCCAATTTAGACAAATCACTCTGCAAAGTGGCAGCATCCTGCATGGAACCTATAGTTCTGCACAATTTTGTATCATCTGCAAAAATAGAAACAGTACTTTCAATGCCCACCTCCAGGTCATTAATAAACAAGTTGAAAAGCAAGGGACCTAGTACAGAGCCCTGCGGTACTCCACTAACAACACTGGTCCAATTAGACAATGTTCCATTTACCACCACTCTTTGTAGTCTATCTTTTAGCCAGTTCTCTATCCAGGTACAAATACTATGTTCCAGGCCAACATTCCTTAATTTAACCAGTAACCTTTTGTGTGGCACTGTATCAAATGCTTTAGCAAAGTCTAAGTAAATCACATCCACTGCCATCCCAGAATCGAGGTCTCTACTTACCTTCTCATAAAAAGAAATTAATTTAGTCTGGCAAGATCTATTACGCATAAAACCATGCTGGCACAAACTCATAGTATCCAATCCAATCCCAGCCCAACACTACAGGAGTAGGACACTACAATTCCTACACCTGAATATACGCCATGTATATGGCAGCTCAGTCTCAAATCCTATCTAACTGGTAAGCTCTATAATGGAATTATTCTATGGTACAATGTCTGCGGCACTACAAGATGTAGAGAGTTATCTACTAAAATTGGAAGATGTATCACTAAAACCACTTCGACCAAACTCCCGTGCACATTTTTACTGTATTTATCAATAAATTAACTCAAAAAATTTTGGTGTGGGAAATGAAACGATAAAATCATGAAAAAAAATATGAATCGTATGATTTTTTTCTGGATATAACCCCTGAAAATTCAGATTTTTTTCAGTTATCGCCCAGAAAACATAAATTGTTAGGATTATTGTACAAAACCCAGCGCGGATCATTGTAAATGGGACATCTGCCGTTGACTTCTACATGACCTGTTTGAGTTGGAGTAATTTTGGAGTAAGTTTGGA
This sequence comes from Xenopus laevis, assembly GCF_017654675.1. Lineage (NCBI taxonomy): Eukaryota > Metazoa > Chordata > Amphibia > Anura > Pipidae > Xenopus > Xenopus laevis. Next base: position 87,683,576 of record NC_054382.1, on the reverse strand, counting down.
GTGATTTTTTATTCTCACATTCAGCAGCCTCTGGGTTTAATAAATCATGAAGAAAAGTGTTTTCTTCACTGAAAAAATGGTGTTTTCCACATTAAAACTCTGACGAGAAAAAAATAAATATCACCCGTAATGTACAAAATTGGGTTTGTGTCCTGCCCATGTTGCATTATATCAAGTGAAAAAACATTTTCAATGGCAGATGCTATGGCTTTCTATTTAAAAAAAACACCAAGTTCCCGATAAGTATCCCCCTCTTTTTATACATAACTGCTACATTCTTTAAAAATGTAGCCTTTTTTTTATCATCTAAATACTGAGTTATTGGAGTCTTTTGTACTTTTTGTCATCCAAAAACTAATTTAAAGTAGAAATGTCCAACCTACTCTGAAGAACATCAAACAATTTAACAGCAACAATAACAATGCATTTATTCACCTCGCCTGTACTGTTACAACAGTTGCTTTCATACTTCCCAAAGGAAATTAACTATAAGCTCATAGTGTCCAAAACGTAAGCCTTCAGATGCAATGGAAAACTTTCCGAGATACATGCTTTATCTTGAAGTGCAATACTTGTGACTCATAAGAGCAGCAATTGAGATTTAGAGAAAACAATGAACAAGCCCTTGGGCGGTATGGCCAGTCTAGCGGCAGCTGCAGTCGAACACTGATGGAAAGGAAATAAAACACACAAGACAAACTCATTATTCTCAGATAAAACAGAGTTGTTGAGGAATATAAGAACAAATGCAGGACATTTTACTCTGAAGTTCAGTGAGTATAAATAGTTCTTGCTAAGAAGGGAATATGGCTTGATGATGGCTTCATGAAGTGTGTGTGCGCAGGCAGAATATCCTACCACTAAACCAGTAGCCCCCAACCAGTAGCTTGTGACCAACATGTTGCTCACCAAGCCCTTGGTTGTTGCTCCCAGTGGAATCAAACCAGATGCTTATATTTGAATTCCTGGCTTGGAGGCAAGTTTTGGTTGCATAAAAACCAGGTGTACTGCCAAACAGAGCCTCCTGTAGGCTGCCAGTCCATATAGAGGCTACCAAACAGCCAATCACAGCCCTTATTTGACATCCACATGGACTTTGTCATGCTTGTCTTTTTACATTTAAATGTGGCTCACAAGTAAAAAAGTGTGTGGACCCCTACACTAAACAAAAGGAGCAGTGTATTCCTCCCTATGAGCTCTTCCATTTAATTGGGCCTATGCAGATAAAATAAATGTCACTACACAGAAGTCTATAGGGCTCCATCATGAGTACAGTGTCCAAAGTACAATTTTGGTTCATGCAACTGATGCATTAAAACTTGCCCAAATGTGTGTGCATTTTGACACAAATATGACACAATATAAATATCAATGGTCTTCATATGTTGCCATCTCTGGCGCTGGTGTTACATCTGTGCCTGATTCTTTACTGGCAATTCCCACAACGGAGGGGAATCCTGGAGCAACTAGGAAGGCTCCTCTGCACTAATACGTGCACTGCACATGATTCACAAGAGGAGGTGCGACAGAATAAGTGTATGGACAGACCCGGATATCCGGCTTGCGCACCCCAAGGCTGCTTCTCGCCGCAGGGTCCTAGCACCCAACAAATTCTGGCACAATCCCCTACCCATCCGCAGGAAAACGCACACACTTAGAATGCGGCTGGACAGCATGCCGCCCCTACAGACTTGATGCCCTAGGCCCTGGCCTTTGTGGCCTCATCACAAATCCAGGCCTTTGCATGGAACAATTTTAGATGCAAGCACCTTTATAGAATGGCATCATTTCTTGTAACATGCAAAATGACCCTGTTGCACAAGTGCTAGAGCATTCAGAGTTGGGCTCAGCAGCCCTGTCGTTATGATGTGGAAGTAGGGCTGCCACCTGGCCGGTAAAAATGATGGCTGAGCCCAATGTTATTAATAGGGGAAAAAAAATATATAGGAAGGCCGGCATTTTTTTTCCAGAAAAGGTGGCAACCCTACGTGCAAGTTAGAAGACTAGTAAGGGGATGTCTACAAGGCCAGTGTGCAAATTGCAAAAAAAAATGGCTGATTTTGGCCTTTTTTTTGTCTTTGCACACTGCATTCTACTTTGCAAATGACCCCAAATGCCACTAGTGGGATATTGTTTTTTTAGCTTTAGGGACCAGGCATATATACAGTAGACACACAAAACAACTCTGCTGCTGACCCCCTACTCATTTCCCATTCAGTTGAATGGGATACAAAGTAGGTCACACAGCACTAACTCTAGTAATAGTAACAGGCTCAGCTAGTAGAAACCATACAATCTCCCATTCAATTACTATAAAATGAAAAGGAATTGGGAGAGAGCAACAGCATTTTCACACATAATAGCAACCTTAAAAGGGAAAACATGTTGTGTGCCTTTGAGTGAAGGAAATGTGATTTCCTTCTCTGTGCAGTATGATTATCAGCTTCTGTCTGTTTAAGGGTGAAGACAAACAGAGCTACTAGTAGCAGCTACTTATCACTGATACAAAGTAGACAATAGTGAGACACTTGGGGGGTTATCAAAATCCGATTTTTTTAGATTTTTTAAGTAAAAAAAGTCCAACCAAACTAGAATCCACAATTTGACCTTATTTATCATTGAAAAAACTCATAAAATTGGTTTAGGAAAAAACATTTTTCAAGTTTTATGCCCAAAATGTTAAATTTTTTCTTATTTTTAGCCAAAACTCAGCGCAGACCATATCTTCAAATTTGAAATGGAACCTTTGCCATTGACTTCTACAAGACCCCGACAGCCGGATTCGGACTTTTAGTAGCCTCTGGGAATTACAAAAAAAGGTTTTTTCCCTCTAAAAATTTGAGAAAATTTTTTTTTTTCTAGTTTTTCCCATTTGGACTTTAATAACTAACCTTATAAGTGTGTTTTAGCACACTGGGCATGTTTTAGCAGAGGCAATTCTCAGTATTGTCTATGGCAGTGTATTTTTTCGGCATTTTGTAGCCGCAACAAGTTTCTGCTACTAGTAGCTCCGTCTGTCTTCTCCCTAATTGTGTTCACACAAAAAAAAGTACACAAAGAAAAATAATGAAATAACTTGTGAATATCACCTTAGACTGCAGCCTTATGCTTATTATGTCTGTAAAGCAAACAAAGTATTACAAGAATCATTAGATGAGATTAAAGCTTTTTCATGAAATACACAAAAAGGAACACTTTGGAAATAATATCTGGGGGAGTTTTAAATGCTTTGCTAGGCCTTGTACTCAATGTGTCTCTATTTTGGAATGAAAAGAACTCAGACAACCTGTAGAGTCCAATTTGCATTTCCTATAGACGTTTCTAAAGCAGATTAGAAATTCTTTATCTGAGAAAAAAAAAACCTCATGATCAAATGAGCAATCTGTTAGATAAAAATAGTGAGTCTGCCAAATCCCAAGGAAGAGAATGAACTTGTTTTTCCCCATCTTAATAGCATCCTTCTTAGATGTTAACATTTTACTGTGGTGTACAGCAAGAATTCCACTTGAAAAAAGAATAACGCTCACTGTGTCCTCAGGCATTTGTGCCAAATGATTATAAAATGTTTTGTTTTGCACAGTAATTAGTATGATTAAAGCAGTCAGCACCTTGCTGTATTAAATTATACTATTACTTACAACACTAAGGCCGATGCTCAGATACAGTAAGACAAGATACAGTGCAGCCGTCCTTAGGAACAGAATGTATTAGTTACCAACTGCAGAGCAATTGTGGCAGCCCCTGACATGATGAAAAGCTTATGTAAAATAAGAATACATCAGTGTGGAGAATGTAGGCCATATAAATGTAGCATTGTGCTGTTTGGGTATGGATTGATATGTAAGATAAAAGGAGGAAATGGGCTTTGCCCAGCTGACCAATCCCCTAGCCAACCAGAAGAGTGTAGTATATTGCGGGTATTTTGGAGCTTACATTTGCCCCTGACAGGCAGGACCGCCATCAGAAATCACAGGGCCCCATACGACAAAATTCCCTGGGCCCCCTGGGCTGCGCCCACTGCAAGCCCCACCTACAGGTCCGCCCCCCACCACACAGTAAAAAAACAAAAAAAATATTGGTGGCTAGGGTTCCCACATGTTAATAAAAAATAAAAAGATATTGGTGGTCAGGGCCCCCCATAAAAAAACATTTTTCGCCAGGCCCCCCATTAAAAAAATTGGTGGCTAGGACCCCCCACATTATAAGAAAATTGGTGGCCAGGGCCCCTTAAACTTCCATGCCTTCCCGAAGTCAGCTTCTCAGAAAGATGGGGGGCCATGCTAATCAAGTAAGTGTGGCGTGGCCAGGCCCCCCTTACCCTCGGGGGCCCCCTATAACTCTCCTCCCTTTCCCCCCCTGATGGCTGCCCTGCTGACAGGTATGGTAGAGACTGCAGTTTAAGTAGAAATCGTTGCGAAGTATGTAGTCAAAGTATTTTTTAAAGAGATAGTACTTCGACTATTGAATGGTCGAATAGTCAAATGATTTTTAGATCGAATCGTTCAAATCGAAGTCGTAGTCGAAGGTCGTAGTCAAAGTTATTTTTACTTCGAATCCTTCACTCGGCTTAGTAAATGTGCCCCCAAGTGTCACTTTATAGATTTCAGAAAAAAATTGTGCATCAAAGAAAAAGATGCAAAATATACATACCCTCAACCTCTGGGCAGGTATCATAGCTAAACTTATTTTGCTCTGTCCCACAGCTATGATGAGATGAGGATATAACTAAAACATCTATAGTGAAAATATATAAATATATCACATTCCTTCTACCTAAATATTTTTTTTTTGTTCTCACTCTCTTATATTTATACAGGCATGGGATCTGTTATCTGGAAACCTGTTATCCAGAAAGTTTCAAATTACGGAAGGCCATCTCCCATAAACTCCATTTTAATCCTTTTTTTTTTTTTTAAATGAATTCCTTCTTCTCTGCTATAATAAAAGAGTATCTTGTACTTGATCTTAGCTAAGATAACATTAATCCTTATTGGAGGCAAAATAATCCTAGTGGGTTTATTTCATGTTTCGATCATTGTCTTGTAGACTTATGATATAGAGATCCAAATTACAGAAAACCTCTTATCAGGAAAACTCTAGGTCTTGAGCAATCCATACCTGTATTAACATTATTATTTCACCCCTCAGTATTCCGATATATATTCTGAATAGTCTGAATTAGCACTGGAATATACTGGTAAGTAGAACATCTTCTAGTATGGATACCATTGAACACCCTTGTCTTTTTCCATAGGTAACTGTTTCAGTACAACAAAGATGCCTGGTGCACCGGCGTTTCCCAGCTGCTCCCCAGAGCCGTGCCAGGAGTACCAGCAGTCCCTGCCGTTGCTTTGCGGGTTTGAACCCATCTACTGCCCGCGCATCCTCTAATGACATTCACAAGGCTATTGAGTGCAGAGACAATGCAAACTGGAACTTAAATGCTGAGTCCGACAATCATTTTTATCCAGTTTATTCGAGAAAGGTGAATTACAATGACATCACAGAGAGTGAGCTTTTTACACAGACAATTAAGAAACCACTGACAAAAGATGTTCATTTTGACTAATGTTAATTTAGTGTGTTGAAAATCTGAATGCTAATTAGCTGCAAAATGATAACTAGACTGCTGTCAAAACATTATTCATCTACCACGTGAATGTGATGAATCGAAGAACTTGAAGCACTTACCCAGATTGTACTCGCTTACATAGATGTGTCCATGCTAACAAGCACAGAACATGTAAATGTGAAATCACATGCTTTTCAAGATAATGTTGCAGGGCTTGAGGGACTCCGGCAATGAAGGAAACTTGAAGCCCCAGGAGGAACTGTCAGTGGGATTCTAGGAGTTGCAGTTTAATAGCAGATGCAGACCTGTGGCAGATGTGTAGAGCTCCCTCAGTGTAACACTTAGGGGGTGATTTATCAACGTTGGAATTTGAATTTTTGCCGCAAAAAAAAATTCTAAAACCTTACAAATTAAATTTTAGATAAATAAGCCAATTAAGCCCATAAAAGGGGCATTGGAATGAACTGATGCAATGTATTCTGCATCTGATAAGAAACCTTACATGTAAGTAAAGTGTGATGGTTCTAGAGCAGGGGTCCCCAACCTTTTTTTACCCATCAGCTACATTCAAATGTAAAAAGATTTGGAGCAACAAAAGCATGAAAAAAGTTCATAGGGGTGCCAAAGAAGGGCAGGCATTGGCATATTGTAGTCCCTTCTGTGGATTGGTTGCCTACAGGAGGCTCTCTCTGTTACTTCACCTGGTTTTTATACAACCAAAACTTACCTCCAAGTATAGAATTCAAAAATAAGCACCTGCTTTGAGGCCACTGGGAGCAACATCCAAGGGGTTGGTGAGCAAGATGCTGTTCACAAACCACTGGTTGGGGATCACTGCTCTAGAGGGTAGGAAAAAATAGGGAGCACTGTATTGATATTATCTTACAACTATTATTATATGCTCTTAGTGTTATCAACTACATTTTACCTTCCACTGGGGCTTCTCTGATGCTTGGGCCTAGTGCAATTACTTGGAACCAAATACTGTACATTTTTTTTAGTAATTCTGCTGTAAGCTTGTTGATCAACAGGTATAAGTCAACAGGTATAAGTCATATATACAGTAAGTATTTGTATAGAATTGTGACGAAATTCTGTATTTCACTTTCAGCTTATATTTTCATAAAACTGGTGTAATCAATTTCACCCTGAAAAAACACGGCAAGAAAAACACCCATAGACCCCCATGTATTTTGCACAATAAAAGCTTATGCAACTCTAATGTATTTTGCCGCGAAAAAAACACATATAGATTCCTATATATTTTGCATGGAAAAAGTTGACACAAAAAAAGTTAGACCATAAAAATATCCATTGACTTTGATGCTTTATCGCTGTTTCACAAAATGTTCCTGTAGTTTCACAACTTTTTCAGTGAACCAACAATAGACAGATTTGCTCATCACTTATAAAATGTTCATTTAAGTGATTTAGCTGAAGATACTTAAGGAAAAATATACTTCACACTTAGGGGCACATTTACTAAGGGTCGAATATCGAGGGTTAATTGACTTAGAATATCAAAGTCGGAGGATTTACCGCAAATACTTTGATTGAATGATCGAAGGAAAAACCGTTCGATTGAACTATTAAATCCTTCGAATCGGACGATTCGAAGGATTTTAATCCATCGATCGAAGGATTTTCCTTCGATCAGCAAAAGCTTAGAAAACTTATGGGGAAGGTCCCCATAGGCTAACATTGTAGCTCGGTAGGTTTAAAGTGGCGAGGTAGGTAGTCTAAGTTTTTTTTAAAGAGACAGTACTTCGACTATCGAATGGTCGAATAGTCGAACGATTTTTAGTTTGAATTGTTCGAATCAAAGTCGAAGTTGTAGTCGAAGGTCATAGTAGCCTATTCGATGGTAGAAGTACCCAAAAAAAATTCGAAGTTTTTTTATTTCGAATCCTTCACTCGAGCATAGTAAATGTGCCCTTTAATGATGGGCGAATTTATTTGCCAGGCGCGAATTTGCGGTGAATTCCCGTGATTCGCCACCAGCGAATAAATTTGCGAAACCGCTGCGAAAATTCGCCGGCGTCAAAAAAAAATGGACGCCAGCATCTGTTTTTGTGGACACCGGTGCAATTTCACCAAAAATGGACTCCGGCATAAAAAACGAGACCGTTTTGCGAACTTTTCACCGTTTTCACGCCCCAAATTCGCCCATCACTATTCACACTTTTTGTAGCCCAATATTTGAAACATATTCCAGATGTGACAGTAAATTTCAAATGGCTTTACAAGTACAGCAGATGCATTTTAAGCACAAACATGTGAATCATAAGAAATCACTGGTGAGATAAATTTAGCCAACATTCTGTTTCTGTTACAGTAAGAAACCCTTGGTGATTAGCTTGACTTATTGAATGCACAGCTGAAAAAAAACTGCAATTAGTGCAAATGTTTTTTAATAATTAAATGAAGTAGAGACAATTGCTATAAATTGCTCAGAAGTAGAAAGTGGGGAAGGAAAACAAATTAAACATTTTCCACTGGATCCATGATATTATAGGCAACTTGAATTAGGCAACATTATTTTGATATTTAATTATAACAAAGTTCATTCACTAATAGGGGACCTCTTCTTCTTATTCTGGCATTTTTCACATTGACCCCACCAAACAAGTGAGGCTTCAATTTTAATAGCTATTCTTGTTTTTTACTACTTACTTTTCCTTTCAAGCTCTAAAGTGTACGTTTAACATTTTGATTTCAATAGGCGGATTTATTAACATTTATAAATTTTTAACATTATTTATTTTTACCGCAATTCTGGATTGTGGATTTAGTAAGTTTAAAAAATGGGAAAATATGACATCTAAAAGCTGTCAATCTTCTGTAAAAGTCAATGAGAGTTTTCAAAATACAAACTATTTTCCGAATCAAGTTTTCAAGACGAATTAGCAACTTGCTACACTTATTGAAAATGAAGGGTAAAATCAAATTTCCCTGTTTTTTTCTAATTTCTAAGTGATAACGTTTTCGAGTTTCAAATTTTTTCATAAATAAGAGCACATCCCGTGTTTGATTTTTTTTCTTTCTATTTGAAAAAACATGAAATTATGAGTTTTCATAAATATGCTTCTTAAACGGATTCCTGGTTGTTAGGGTAACCAGATTACCTTTAAGCTAGTGAGTTTTCACATTTTTAAGAAAATCTTTCAGTCAATTCCTTAATTTTTTAATTGCACTGTAAATTTGTTTTATACAGCATGCTATGAACAAATAATTGCCATGTAAAATAATCTATTGAGAAGTATACCATAGCCTAGAGTTTTTCATGCAGATAAAAGTCAATTGTGCAAACAAAAAAATTATCTTTTTTTTAAGTATGGTAAATACTTAGGCAAATATTTAGGATAATGGATAGCTATGGTTTGTAAATACAGAAAGTATTTGGCGACTACATGAGACAGCGAAAGAAAGTCAGAATTTTATAGATTGCACCAGTGCACTGTGTATGCAATAAACTTCTTACCCAAAAAGTTTTGTTTGTGCCACAAAACGACTCCACCTCTAAGCAGGTCATAATAATGTTCTAGATAAGATCATTTCCATGCTTAATGAAAGGGCATTAACTGCACAAGAAAACAGGAAATTAAATAATGCTGATGGGGGATAAAAAAATTCCCTCTTTTGTACATCTATGTTATTCTCTGTGGTACACATCTCATAGGCTACAATGTGCCAAATTCAATTCTCAAACACATGTAGTTACTGAGTTATATTATGTATGAATGTATCATCTAATGAATTTTGTTCAGCTGGCTGGTTGATTCATGGATCTCAAAACAATCATGAATTGAGCACTTTAAAGGCTACTGCATAGGTCAGGGGTCCCCAACCACTGGGCTAGAATCGGGCCGCGGACAGTCCTGAACTGGGCCACCAAACAATGAACCCTCCGACAATCTCCCCGACCCTCTCGACCCCCCCTTCCCGATACCTCCAGACCCCTCCCGACACCCCCCGGTCCTTGGAAAGAAAATTGGCTCTTTTTTGGTCCCAGGGCCAAAAAAGGTTGGGGACCCCTGGCATCGGTGGTGAGGTGCTTCTGTCTGGAGTCATTTTGCTCCTGTTAGTGAGTAAATTAGGGGCATATTCATCAAAGTTTTTTTGACCTCAAATGACCTTGAATGATCTTGAAACTCGAATAGTATCTTATTTAAGAAAAAACTCTAACATCTAAAACTTGAACGAATATTACCGGCTTGCAAACTTTGAATCAAATTAGACTCAAAACGAGTTTTTTTCTCCAAAAAAAACTCTGTCCGGAAGGCTATTAACATCTTCAAATGGGTCACTGGATCTCTGCCATTCGACAAGGTCAATGTATGATAAATCTTGAATTCCATTCAAACTTTAATAAATGTGCCCCTAAATGTGAACAGAACAAATAATTCAACCAATTTTGATATGGATCATTCTTATGGAATAACAAACTCATTTTGCTTTATGCAAAAATCACATTTTCTACTAGCATTCTGGACTGGACATAAAAAACATGGACTGAAAAAAACACACTAGGGCTCATTTACGAACATAACTGCAATGCAGTCGATGGAAAAAATCCATGAAAATAGATTTCTTTTCCCCCACAATGCTGTTTTCCCTCAATGGCAGCATAATAGATGAGGTGCCAAAAAAATACTGCACGCTGCAATTTACATGTGATTTATCAGTGCAGGTGCAAATGAACATGCATATTTATAAAGCATGCATATGTTGCAGGCACTGTAAAGACCAATCTTCCAAACAGACTTGTAAAATGATGATTAGGTACATAAGGATACAGCCTTACGCATTTCATATCTTGCAGACACTTAATTTTTGATTAAAAGTCAAAAGATACGCATAAGGCTGTAACCTTAAGGTGGCCATACACGGGGCCAAACGAGCGGATCTCTCTCTAATATGCCCAAATTGAGGTGGGCGACATCGGGGTGATCCGATCGTGGGCCCTAGGGCCCAACGATCAGATCATAATTCAGGCAATACGATTGGTTTTTGAAGTGCCTGCTCCACTACAATGTGGTTAGCTGCTCCCTCAGCTGAAGGTTTAGGACGGTGCACTTGGACCTGTTCCTGCATTTGGTGAGTTTCACGTTTTGAGACCTGAAAATATGTTGCACTATACTGGAATCAATGTGTGTGCAAACAGCATATTTATGTAAACACTGTTAGCATGTGATTCATTCGGCACAAGTCAGTTTGTGTGTATCTGCAACAGACAATGGAAACATCTTCTCAAGGCAGGTGTTTATTTCAGGGTTCCCTTGCATAGACTCCATTTAATCCAAATAATCCAAATTTTTGAAAATGATTTCCTTTTTCTCTGCAAAGATTAAACAGTACCTTGTACTTGATCCAAAGTAAGATGTAATTAACCCTTAATGGAAGCATAACCAGCTGGTTGGGCTTATTTAATGTTTACATGATTCCATAGTAGAGTTAAGGTACAAAGCTCCAAATTATGGAAAGATCTGTTATCCAGCAAACCCCAGGTTCCGAGCATTCTAAATAACAGATCCCATACCTGTACAGTATATATACAGTATATATACAGTATATCCATTCAGATCCTGCAGCTTGGACCTTGTCCTTTTTAAAGCTGTATCACATATAGGATTTGATCAGATTTTTGGGGCACAGTTAAGGGCTAAGGGATTTTCAAAGGACATTCCACTTCAGCGAATAGAACCATTTGGTCTTCAGTCTGCTCAGTAGCAATGGTCAAAATGCCACAAGCTCTAAATCTGCTTTTTTATGCTTTTTTTTAAAAAAAAGAAAATACACTATACAAGCTGAAAACTGCAACAGAGCCTAATGTCCCTAAAAATTAAAAGGCATTTTATTAAGCCCATTTGTGCATGCAATTTTACTGTACCAAACAGCTGGTTCTTATGATTTTATGAAGAAATGTGAAATTACTGTATGTTGGCAATTATTCGTTATATTCAGTAATGCAATTCAGATCAGTAAAACAAACAAGTTATACCGTATGATAACCAAACCACAGCAGTGTATATGCACCTTGTATACTACAATAGTGCTCTTCATGTTTGCCCTTCAAACTACTTGCTGCTCTGTATTATTTATGTTGTTAATTTATTTCAGTGCAGTACATTATTAAAGTTTCATTTCGGTCTTCAGACTTTGGGAAGCTTAAATAAATGCACATTTTAAATATGCATTGCGTATTTGCTTTTCTAAGGGATCTTATTTAAAGGGATCCTGTAATGATTTTTATTATGTAGTTTTTATTTCTAAATTACACTGTTTGCACTTCAAATAATTCACTATAAATATATATTCAATATAAAATTTCATTCCTGAACCAGCAAGTGTATTTTTTTTTGTTGTAATATTGGTGTGTAGGCGCCATCTCAGGTCATTTTGCCTGGTCATGTACATTCAGAAAGAGCCAGCACTTTAGGATGGAACTGCTTTCTGGCAGGCTGTTGTTTATCCTACTCAATGTAACAGAATGTGTTGCAGTGAGACCTGGATTTTCCTATTGAGTGCTGTTCTTATATCTACCAGGCAGCTGTTATCTTGTGTTAGGGTTATCTGGTTACCTTCCCAGTGTTCTGTTATTAGGCTGCTGGGGGGGGGGGGGGGGGCAATTGATATCACTCCAGCTTGCAGTGCAGCAGTAAAGAGTGACTGAAGATTATCAGAGCACAAGTCACATGACTGGGAACAGCTGGGAAACTGACAATATGTCTAGCCCCATGTCATATTTCAAAATTAAATATAAAACAATCTGTTTGCTCTTTGGAGAAACAGATTTCAGAGCACAAATCAGTGGAGCAGCACTATTAACTGATTGACAGTGTCCCTTTAAAGTGATGATTTAAAGTGATCATTTCTAACCAGTCCTTATTGTGTGGCAGGTAAAAAATGTCACCCATCATCATAGTTGTGGACAAAAAGGTAATCGTAACTAAATTACACATTTAAAAATACATATTGATAGATCTACAATAATAACACAATACAAACAAATCAATCTCCGGGCTGTTTTAGTTTGAAGCAGAAGTAGCTATAAGCTTGGGACTCTGTCAAAAGGTCCATCTGGTGCCCAAGGCACTTGTTACTGGTGACAGAAACCAGTGGCGGAACTACCGGGGAAGCACGAGGTGCGAGCAGGCCAGGGCCCACACAGCCTCAGGGCCCCCCGGCAGCCCGTGTGCCACTGAAAATGCGGCCGTACGGAGGGGGCAGTCTCATCTCATTCACCAAACACTAAGCAGGACTAAAAGACAACCCCTACATATGCTAGATTCTAAAACAAATTAAAGTTTTTTCAAATGTTTTAATGCATGGTGCCTATATTACAGTACAGGTATGGGACCTGTTATCCAAAATTCTTAGGACCTGGGGTTTTCTGGATAAGGGGTTTTCTGTAATTTGGATATCCATACTAAAAAATAATTTAAACATTAAATAAACCCAATAGGTTTGTTTTGCTTCCATTACAGAAAAATATTCAAGGACAAGGTACTGTTTTATTATTACAAAGTAATACAATTTGAATTATTAAATAAAATGGAGTCTATTGGAGATGACCCATAATTCTTAGCTTTCTGGATAATGTGTTTCTGAATAAAGGATTCCATACCTAGTAGTAGTAGTAGTGTCAGTCTTGGAAGCACCAACATCACATGACATGTTGACTGAAATAGTATCAAAACTTATGATGGGATACTCCAAATGAAAAGCGCTCACGCACTTTAGTTAGATTTTTGCTTGGTTGCAAATATATTTATTTGGCGCTATTTTGCTTGTAGATAGATTTTATTCTTTGGTTATTTATAAAATTCGTGGCACTGTTCAAGTGGAAAACTGCCGAATTCTGTGTGGATCAGCTGTAGGAACCTTCATCAGAAGGCCATTAGCTCTAGTAGAGCCCACATATACTGTAGCTCCAGTCCAGGTGATAAAAGGTTTTTTCCTGGTCAAGACTCAGAACCAAAGCAGGTTCCTGTTTAAAAGATATACAGTATCTGTAAGTGTTATATATAGTGATTCATAACATGAGTAAATGATAGCAATAGTCCTATCTGTCCTTTATTGTTCCTAATAACTGTTATACTTGTTGGTTTTTAAGCCGATGTGTTATGACATATAGCACAAGTATATTCGAAGACACCGCACATAAAACATAATTCCTACAGGTGAGGAGCTTACCCCTCAGCAGTACATCATTCATGGACATTCATGGAAAATATTGCACATGCACACCTTAGAGGAAATATACTTCTTCAGTATTAAAAAACGTTCAGTCCTGCCAACTGGGATGGAAAATAGTGATTTTAAAAAAGGACAAGTATGGCATCCTGCCCAATCCTGAGCCAATTTAAGCAATTGGCTTTATGTTTGCAGTAGGAAGGATATAGATAAGGATGGACAAAATGCACTAGAAAAGTGTACAGTCAGTAGAAATGTACCACATATTGCAGACCAACCCATAATGAGACTGTACATGAAAGCAGGAAAATTGCACACTTTTCTACAAATGCATTTTTTATATCTTTACCCATAGCCTTCTATGGTATGGTAAAAGAAATCAGTATATGGATGGTCATTTGTAGGGATGTAGCGAACGGCGGAAAAAATGTTCGCGAACATATTCGCGAACTTGCGTCCAAAAATGCGAACGGTTCGCGAACGTCGCGAACCCCATAGACTTCAATGGGAAGGCGAATTTTAAAAGCTAGAAAAGACATTTCTGGCCAGAAAAATGATTTTAAAGTTGTTTAAAGGGTGCAACGACCTGGACAGTGGCATGCCAGAGGGGGATCAAGGGCAAAAATGTATCTGAAAAATACATTGTTGACACAGCGCTGCGTTTTGTGCTGTAAAGGGCAGAAATCACACTACGTCACTCAGGTGATGTTTCTGGACACGGAATGTGAAAAAGCTCACACAGCTAGGTGGCACTTGGTTAAAGACTGGGCAAACAATGCCTGCAAGGGCAACGTATACAGTAGTGGATACGGAATATATTATTGCTGCTGTAAAAACATCACTCAGGTGATGTTTACGGACACGGAATTATTATTGTTATTTAGACAGAATGTGAAAAAGCTCACACAGCTAGGTGGCACTTGCATACCTCCCAACTGTCCCTCTTTTGACCACTCAACCCCCTGTCCCTCTTTTGTACTGGAAAGTCCCTCTTTTCTCTGAACTGAACAGCCAGAAAAAAAACAGTTTCTAACTTAATTAGCAACAATTTTGACTCTGGTTGGTGCTGGTTGGTGCTGGTAGTGGTGAACTACTAGGAGGAGCAGCACACCAGTCCCACTCCCCAACACAGCTAGACTAATAGCACTGGGCTCTTACAGTAGCAAAGTAAAAAAAACAAAAAAGAAAATAAAAGCAGTCCTTGCAAGGACTATTGGGTTACAGGCAGCAGTCAGCAGATGAGAGATCAGCAGCAGGACAGCTGCCCACAGCAGCTACATACAGAGCACTGCAGTAGAAGGTAGATTACTAGCCAGCAAAGCTACCTAACCTAAAATGTCCCTCAAATCCCTGCAGAGTTCTGTCCCTACAATACAGAGCAGTATCAAGTAGATTACTAGCCAGCAAAGTTACTATCAACTGTCCCTCAAATCACTAACAGCTCTCTCCCTACACTAGCTCTTCCAAGCACACACAGGCAGAATGAAAAAACGCTGCAGGGCTTCAGTTTATATATGGAAGGGGAGTGGTCCAGGGGGTGTGGGGGTGGTCCAGGAGGGAGAGCTTCCTGATTGGCTGCCAAAAATAAGCGCCAGCTAAGGCGAACCCAAATTGGCGAACGTCGCGCGACGTTCGCGAACATTCGGCGGACGCGAACAGCCGATGCTCGCGCGAATTAGTTCGCGGGCGAACAGTCCGCGACATCCCTAGTCATTTGTAGCCAACACAAAAATAAACACCACGTTACAAATATGAAAACCACTTAAAAATGTGACAGAGAGTACTTGCATCTGTCTAGGCATCATACCATTTCGGTGATGTATAAAATATGTACAGTATTTATGCATGCATATTTTTATTCCTCTTCCAACTACAGTATATAAGAATTTCAAACAATACATTAGCAGAACTAATAGGGAGC
Source organism: Xenopus laevis (assembly GCF_017654675.1). Lineage (NCBI taxonomy): Eukaryota > Metazoa > Chordata > Amphibia > Anura > Pipidae > Xenopus > Xenopus laevis. The sequence continues at coordinate 87,667,887 of NC_054382.1, read as the reverse complement.
TATACAATTATAGCACACAAACCACTAAATAGAATATGGCTAAATACATGGAAGAATAGGTTTAAGAGTCACAAGAATAAAGTAATTTCTACCCCTTATATCTTACAGTCTAATATCTGATCTTCTGAACTAGTCCAACTGAGCCAGCTCTATCATCTTCTCCTAGATGTAAAATGCCAGCAGGGTCCAAAAAAGGTATATATTTTCAGATTTTGCATATAAAACTGTAACACCAACATATTATAATATACTATTAGATGGGGATAGAGGAAGAAGGCTGAGAACAGAAATAATTATGTCAAATCTGTGTTGTAATGTGTGTTGTACATCATTAAATCAAAACACATCAATAGTGCTGCTCCTGCAGAATCATGCACTGATATCAATTTTCTAAAAGAACAAACATGTTTTTTATATTTCATTTTGAAATTTGGCATGGGGCTAGACATGATGTCTGTTTCCCAGGTGCTCCAATTCATGTGACTTGTGCTCACTGTACTGCTACACCGAAAGTTGAAATGATATCACCCCCCCAGCAAATACATCAAAGAAAATGAGAACAATGGAAACATTAGCACTGTATACAATAAATACACAATGTTAGACCCAAATACATTAAATAGAATAAAAGGCAATGATTACTGACTCCCCCAGACCCCCTACCTTTCCTAAAAACAGGTTTACTGATGACTGGAGAAGGTATGCATTGTAGAGATCAAAATGAAGTCAGAAAGCATTTGCATTGTAAAAGTGCTCCCTAGCCCATCTACAATAGGAGTAGGCACAAGAATAGCGCCCAAGCAGCAAAAATTGCTTTGATATTGCAATACCTGGATGGTATTAAAGTACAATGGGGAAAGGGAGAAGTGCCGATATGTATTTGAACTAATGCAGATCAGTCTTTTAAACTTTTGGCAATGTATCAGAGATCTAAGTCAAATTACATATTTGAGGGTTTGCTCCATGTAATGTATGCAGGTTGGTGGGTTCTGATCTGGGCACTATCTGAAAAGATTTTGTGTTTTCAGTTTTACATTTGGTTTCGATTCTCCTTTTCAGTCTATATTAAAATGAACACTAAGAGGGGCAGATTTATCAAAGGTTGAAGTTAAAAAAACTTTGAACTTCGAATTCAGAAAGACCAAACGAATGGAGGTTGAAGCATTTTGGAGTCGAAGTGGGCCAAATTCGGCCTACTTTGAATCGTTCGATCGTACTTCGATCGTACTTCGATTCAAAGTTTTTTTTAACTTCCACCTTCGATCTTCCAGCTCCCCCAATTGCCTCCATACAGGTTCTAGGATGTCCCCCATAGGCTAAAACAGCCCTTCGGCAGCTTTTAGGTGGCGAATGGTCGAAGTTGAAGTTTTAAAGAGACAGTACTCGAATTTCAATGTTTTTTCAAATCTAAATTGAATTTGGACTATTCCCTAGTCGAAGTACCCAAAAATTACTTCAAAATTCTAAGTTTTTTTACTTCGAAAATTCACTTCGACCTTTGATAAATCTGCCCCCAATAATTTCTTCATAAATGCCTGTTGGCTGCAGGAAAATAGGTATTATAATAAAAATATTATAAATATTGGAAATCAACTTTTTGTGAGTAGGGCCTATATTCCACCTATATTCCAAAGGTTTGAGTGGCTCAGTTTTGAGCTACGTTAAGCAACCAGACTGGAAGCCATCAGTGAAGGGGCAAACTTCTAATTTGCCAAATGGAAAAAAGTCAGCAAATGTATTGAAGTCAATGGCCGGTTTTTCATGCGACAATTTTTAGGCCGCAACATTTTTTTCCAATCTATTATTGTCTATCGGTGTTTCTTCTTAGTGAAAAGGCATGATATTTTGCTCATCCCTAGAAGCCATACTTTTGTAAAGCCTTATGCAGGTTTGGTAAATTGATACTGTACCTTTCATGTATATTCGGCAGTGTAGGGACGTTGTTTGTAGCCTTAGGGTAATGAAGAATTCCTTGGAATTAACATTGGAAGGCTTTGTACATTGTCTCCAGAACTCTAAAATGAGCACCACTTAAATATAATAAGAATTCACAAAACTGTGGGATAGTATAGTTTCATTTTTTTCTTACAGTGGCATGCTTGGGTTTGCAGAGGGAAACATGTTTAGGTTGAGAATTCACACTAATAAACCATTTGTATCTCAAAAAAAACTATAAGAACAAAATAGAAACTATTTGGGGAAAAAAGTTATTAAGTATCCACTGCAGTTTAGTTTTTCTATAGTAGTGGTTTCCTTTTAAGGCTTTGACTAATAGCTCTGTCTGGTATTTTCTCATTGACAGAGAAGTTTGAAAGCATATCTTGCATACCAGTATCAACATGTTCTATCTAATTATTAGGAAATATTTATAAAGCACCTAAATATTCTGCTGTGCTGTACAACAGTTATACTTTATATGTGCATACAAAAACCTTGGGGCTCATTTATCAACACTGGGCAAATTTGCCCATGGGCAGTTACCTATAGCAACCAATCAGTGACTAGCTTTTTGAAGCCAGCTGCAAGTAGGACAATGAATGCAGCAATCTGATTGGTTGCCATTGGTTACTGCCCATGGGCAAATTTGCCCAGTGTTGATAAATGACCCCCAACTAGTGTTACGTTCATTTTTACTTTGGAACATTTTGATGACAGCTGTCTTTATACAACTTAATAAACATCTAAATTGTAGTGAAATTAATTTTCATATGGACACACATGCCTCATGCACTATGTACTCAAGTTCTTCAGGCAAGCAAACTGCAAGAACCAGCACTTTCATTTATTAGTCCAACAATAACTGCAGCACCCTACATAGTAAATGAACCTGTCCCTGCAGCAATTTCTTGCCTCTGTTTTATTGTTTGCCTCTGGAGTTTTCAGACATCTTAGCAGATTTTTCTTACCAGCTTCAGCCCATGGTTTATTGTTTACTGTAACCAGAAGATCAGAGGTGCAGTACATTATGTACAAAAGGTGATTTCTTGATTCAATGTTGTAAATCTATTTTTCGGATTTTTTTTTTTATATAGAGATGATGTCTATAGTACAGGAAATTTTACGTATATTTTTGAAAATAATCAATTAGCCTGTAGATGAGCAAGAAACTTCAATTATCAGATCTACAGTTTCCTTTTTCAATTACATTTCCTTAAAGGTTGCATGAAAACTTTAGACATAAACTAGATATTTTAATTCTGCACCCAATGATTTTTGGTGATATATGTTTCTTACTACAATTTTATACTTTGCTGTACAGTCAATATTTTTGGCAATGCCATGGTAAAATAGGTTTTGAAAAGATTCTCAATCAGAATTAACCTATTATAAATGATTAACGCAATGTATTGAGCATTTGTTCTAGATGTATATCACCATAAGTAAATAACATACACTTGGGGGGTTATTTATCAAAGTCCGATTTTATCTCAGTATTTTCTGCAACAAATTCCGATCAAATCCACTCGGATTTATTATTATTTATTATCACATTTTCCCCTAAAATTTACTTTGCAGGAAAAAATCTGATTTTCACAATTGTTTGAATTTTTCACCCGAAAACTCCGATTTCTTATGCTTTTTTGCCCGAAAACTTTGGGGTATTGCATAAAACCCAGCGCACATCAAAGAATCATTGGAACTTCTCCCATTGACTTAAATGCAACCTGGACAGGTCTGAGATGTCGGATTTTCTAATTCAGACTTTTCCATCCTCAGGGTTTAATAAATTATGAAAAATTCGTGATTTTTTAAAAGTCAGATTTTATTTAAAAAAATTCATACATTTTTCAGGGATTTTTGCATTCAGAGTTTAGTAAATAACCCCTTTGGTATTATAATTCAATCCCTTTCCTATATTTTCTTTTGTTTGTCTCAAAACTCTTTCTGTAACTAGTGTTAAAGTGATTGTAACACATTTTCCCTCAGTGCCAACCTCAAGTTTCTGTTGTGTTAATGTCTCTTCACACCTAACACTCTTCTTTGTCTCAGTCTCAGTTGTAACAGAAACTCATAAACTTGGTAGCATAAATAAAGCCCTGTGCTCAATTTTCTTTTGTTTATCTCTAATGTTACATTACAAATGGGTAATATCTCATATGTAGAAAGGTGTGATTTTTTTTTACTCCAGATTAAACTGCAGATGCAGATTAAACAGTTTTTTTTTTAAAATATAATACCTTTTTTAACTGAGAATTATATACATGTATATGCATAAGGTTACCACACAATGGCAGTGGTTGGTGTATTCTTTTATTCATTTGATCTTTGCTGGAGTTTTATAAAGATCCATCAAAAAATCTGATTGATGCACATCATCCCTTCCGCATCCAAAATCTTTAGTGAGAATGAAGACACTACAAAGCATAAGTATGGAATTGGGAACTGTTGCAAAGACTGTAATCTCAGTTTGAATAAGGGGGTTACATTCCCCCCATTATCTTCCTAAAGGTTTATGGGTGGGTCTTAATAACTTTTACCTACAGAACTTCAGTGTCTAGGTAGAATAGGGTGGTAAATTGCATAGAGAAATCTATCCATATGTAGAAAGGAATGCATTATGGTACTTATCAGATATTAGACGTAGGCTAGGGATGCATAATATTTATATGCATAAGGGATATATATTCATATGTCATAATCTAGCAGCATTGAATTACTTGCATGGGATTCTTCCTACATTACAAAAATGAATGAGTAGTTTAACTGAATTCTCATAAAACCTAACCCAAGTATCATTTTGATAAGGACATTAAACTTTCAAAGGAGCAAGAAATAACGTGAATATTAAAAAGGAACGTGTTGTTGCTATAGAAATACAGAATAATAATTCCCAGTCATTCATAAATTCGGGTGTTGTGAGAATTTAAAATGTCTTACTTGTGTCTGATTCTGAAATTCTGTGAAAGTGCTATAAATCAGGCTATAAATGCAGCCAGGGTTGGACTGTGGGGTTCTCCTGCTGAGCCGCATCCCCCCCCCCGCTGCACTGCACATACTCGTGTTTGCCACAATCTACCCAAAAAAAGGGAGGTCGCTACAGGAAGATTTGTAGGGAGCAGGTTTGTGCAGGGAGCAGGTCTGGGTTTTTTCCCGGTGCGCCTCTGGCCCAGTCCTACCCTGAATGCAGTGAATAATACTCACTTCCAGTGAAATGAAATATCATTTAGAAAAGTTTAATCTGGAGTATAGTCAGATGATCAAGAGATGTACCTACAACAGAGCCAACAGAAGGACCAATTTGGAGATGAGTGTGTTGCTAGATTTTAACAGTTGTTATAAAAATTTATTTTTTGAAGCGGAATAACAGCAGAGAAAATTATTTTATTATACCTAAATTGTGTCCCTGGGTAATGGCTTATGCGCGAAATCACTCAGCAGTTAAAAGTAAAATGTTAAAAGACATGTAAATCCTCCCCACAAAAATGTAATCAGTGAACAGCCTCTTTGAAATCTTTGGATACCTGCCACTTTAGTTGTTAAAAAGTTAACAGTAAGGCTTCAGTATCCCCTTAATCACTAAGAATTCCTTCTATTCCTCTAACCCACTCATCCCCTCCCTCAGGAATTTTATGAGCTGTTGGCTCATGAGCATGCTCAGTTCTTCTTAGCTTAGATCACTAAACACACCCTCCAGTCAATGAAGAGATTGCATTGTCGGTTCCCATAGAAACTCTATTTTTTTTTCTCCTTACCACCTCTCCTGAGCTTAACTTAAAGGGATACTGTCATGGGAAAATATGTTTTTTTTAAACCGCATCAGTTAATAGTTCTGCTCCAGCAGACTTCTGCACTGAAATCCAATACTCAAAATAGCAAACAGATTTTCAATTTTGAAATCTCACACAAGGCTAGACATATTGTCAGTTTCCCAGCTGCCCAGCATACATGTCCTGTTTGCAGGCCATTTGAGGAATGGACTACTAAAATATATATATATATATTTTTTTAAAAAACATAATGGTATATGTTACCTGGTTTGACTTCAAAAAATGTAGAAATTATTTAAGCAAAATAAATATGTACAGATATGAGATCCAGAAACCTGTTATTCAGAAAGCTCTGAATTATGGGAACTCATCTTCCATAGACTCCATTATAGTAAAATAATTCAACATTTTGAAACATATTTCCTTTTTTACTGTAATAAAAAAATAGCACTCTGTACTTGATCCCAATAGATCATTAACTCAATGTTAACCATGGTATGTGTTTATGTGCTTAAAGGGATACTGTCATGGGAAAAACATTTTTTTTCAAAATGAATCAGTTAATAGTGCTTCTCCAGCAGAATTCTGCACTGAAATCCATTTCTCAAAAGAGCAAACAGGTTTTTTTATATTTAATTTTGAAATCTGACATGGTGCTAGACATTTTGTCAATTTCCCAGCTGCCCCAAGTCATGTGACTTGTGCTCTGATAAACTTCAATCACTCTTTACTGCAAGTTGGAGTGATATCACCCCCCTCCCTTTTCCCCCCAGCAGCCTAACAACAGAACAATGGGAAGGTAACCAGATAACAGCTCCCTAACCCAAGATAACAGCCTGGTAGATCTAAAAACAGCACTCAATAGTAAAAACCCATGTCTCACTGAGACACATTCAGCTACATTGAGATGGAAAAACAGCAGCCTGCCACAAAGCATTTCTCTCCTAAAGTGCAGGCACAAGTCACATGACTTGGGGCAGCTGGGAAATTGACAAAATGTCTAGCCCCATGTCAGATTTCAAAATTGAATATAAAAAAATCTGTTGGGTCTTTTGAGAAATGGATTTCAGTGCAGAATTCTGCTGGAGCAGCACTATTAACTGATTCATTTTGAAAAAAATGTTTTTCCCCATGACAGTATCCCTTTAAATATAACATGGTAAAACAAATATGGAAATCTGTGCTCACCGACTTAGTAATAATTGATAAGTTAAGATACTCTAGGCCTCACATGCAGCCACTCACCCCAAAACCAGTTTGAAGGACCCAAAACTTTTTTTTTTTGTTACTAAGCATTGAATCAGCATTCTTTATTTTAAATACTGGATTTCAATGTTCAAAGTGCCTATTTGCTTTTAAAACAAAGCAATACACAGAATTGCAATTAAGATGCACAAACATAAATGAACAGATTCAATACAAAATGGTATTGTTTTTGCTGCCGTTGCTGATTGTAGCACAATTTCAGACAACATCTGGACCAAAAAAAAAAAAACATTAGCAGTAGGTAATTGTTAAGAATGTAATATTATTGCATTGTATTTCCCCACAATCCACTTTCTTTCAGTTCCAGATGTTGGCAAATGGTTCATTTAATGCAGCAGAGAAGGAAAAGAGGGTGTATCAGCAATTACCACTAATCTGGTGCCCCTATATTTTGGTTTTATTTTTTTTATTTATATCTGCTGCAGTACCATTACTTATCTGCATTCCTGTGCATCAACACTTTAAAAAGTGTTCACCACCCAAAAACAGTTGTTTTTTTTTTGCATAATAAAAGAAAATGGGATTCTAAGCAACTTTCAGTTTACATTCATTACACATTCTCACTGGTTTTGGGCAGAGGACCCCTTTAAATATCTCAAATTTTATTTTACATTATTACAAATATATGTAAGTTTATATGAATTAGCGCTGGATATACTCTGGATTAAGTTCAAGGAAACACAAGTAACAAAGCAGTGTCATATGAATTTGATTTCTACTCATTGTAGTGCACTGCTGGGTGTGCTGCTTGGTAGAACAGAATCATAAATTAATTTGCTTTATTTTCTCTTATTTGGTTACATGTTGGCATAAATGTCCTCCTCTATTGCTGAATTTGTAGAATTGTTTGTTGACGTCTGGAAGAAACAGATAGAGTAATTAATGGCACAGTGAAATGCAAGCTATGTAAAACAATTATGGGATCATAATAATCAGAAACCCATTATCCTAAAAACTCTAGTTTAAGTTTAAAATTCTTATGCTTTTCTCTGTACTAGTAATAAAACTGTAGCTTAGACTTTCTCATGTCCCAAGCATTCCAGATAATAGATCCTATTCTGGTACTGATAAGGAATATGGCTGTTGATGGTGTTAAGATTTGTTAGAAATGACTAAACCAATAGAATATTTTAATAGATAAAACTCATGGGGGAAATGTAATAAAAGTCGAAAAAGAGAAAAACAATTTGCACAGATAAGAATACAAATTCACATTTAACAATGTAATATTCTTTCTTAGACTGTTATTGCATTGCAAATTTTAATTGCGCATTACCCACTTTTAAGAACTACTTGAAGGTGTCGTAATCTTTGGGAGGAAACTAGGGTTGCCACCTGTCCGGATTTGACCAGGACTGTCCAGTTTTCAAAAGGGTTACCCTGGTCAAGACAGTCTGCCCAGTTTTCCAAACATGGAAATCAGCCAATCGCTGATCGCCATGTCATAGCCCCCAACCCCATGATGGCTCTCGCTCCGCCCACAACCTTACTGGCCCACCCCTATGACATCATGGCTCCTTCCCTGCTGGATCGTAGGCCACGGAAAGGTGGCAACCCTAGAGAAAACATAACTTTTTCAGTAACAAGTTTTATTACATATGCTGCGCACTGCCGCAAAACATAAAATTTGCAAGCTTTCTTCCATTGTTGGAAATGGTTGCTAAAGAGCTTCCAGGAAAATTTGCATTGCGAATAGTTTTTCTTTTACTGACTTTTATTACATTCCCCCATTTCAGTTTAATCGATCAATAGTCAGAAAGGTGCCACTTGGTCCTGTAACCTATATCAACCAATCACAACATAGCATAATTTTGAATTATGGCATAGGCATAGACTGACGAACTGCCTTGTATAGCTAGACGTGTCGCTACTCCATATGTGACACTGAGCATAAAAAAATACAATTAAATGCTTGCCTTGAATCTGAAGCTTAATTTTGATTGCAGAGTTGTATTTTCTTCATGTTTATGTTTCCTAAGTAGAGGTACAGATTATCATTGGGATGTAATTCTTTAAAACTATTATAAATATGATGCAGATATATTTAATCTTCTCCCTGCCAGGCAAATAAGTCCTAGTTGTTTGCCAGAAAAGTAGGATCTGCATTGGCTGGAGCTTTGTGAAATGCTCTAACTGCTGGTTCAACACAGTGGGATTTGTGCAATCAGTCCAGGGATCCATTGTCTGTTGTTTGTGTAGTAAAATGCAGCACCCCCACCCCACCAGAATACCTCCTTTCTTCTAATTCAGACCTGTTATCTGTCTGAAGGTAAAACACACATATTCACACACAACACACATTTACTTTTGTTGCATACTTTTGCCCACTCTCATTCACATACACTTTCTTACTTTTTTGTGCCATCTTGAACCTTATTCTTGTTAAAAGCTGTTATCACAGTGCAACATATTGCAGCTTTGAATTCATCATAGCAAATTAATATTAGATTGTAAACTGTATATGGCTATGATAATAATCATCTGTTTACCTACAGTATATACATTGGTAAGAGTGTTGGCCTACTAATACGGTTGTTACTAAATAATGGAGATTTTATTTATACTGGTCTGTATGACATTCAGAAATAGCATGAAGTGTACCTAACCAACCCTAATCACTGGCATCTATGGGGTATATTTATCAAAGAGTGAAGTTATAGATCACTGCAGTCCTCTATAGTGAAGTTCCACCACTCTCCATTAATTTCTATGGGGTTTTTCAATGGGTATTTATCCATGGATAAAAGTTCATCCTTTGATAAATACGCCCTACAACATCCCATAGAAATCAATGGAGAGTGGGGGGGGGGAATTTCACTCTAGCAGAATGTGGCGATCTTTAACTTCACTCTTTGATAAATATACCCCTATATGTCATTAAGTAGGTGATAAAGTATTTAATTTTTGTTAGATGTAAATAGAATTACATTTTTTTAATAAGTTTTTTTTTTTTACAATAGAATAGGTTAGTTTTGAGTTAAAGGAAAACAATACCCCCAAAATTAATACTAAAGCAACAGTTTATATCAAATTAATTGGCATATTAAAGAATCTTACCAAACTGGTATATATATTTAAGTAAATATTGCCCTTTTACATCTGTTGCCTTGAACCAATACTACAACTTGGCTCATGTGACCTAACATATTTTAAACTAAATTTAAAAAAGACTTCAAATTGCATGCATTCGGTTAATATTTAAGCAAAACATAACTCTTACCTTTTAATGCAAAGAGTTGTGATGATGATGATTGCAATAATTGCAAATACTGCAGCTCTTGGAGTCTTGGACATAGCCCAGTTTTTGAAAAAACTCTCGTCAGCACATTCCCAACTCAAATCTTTGATTCAGTCAAACAACTGCCACATCCATCTGCCAATCCAGTATACTGCTAACAGATAGCACCGGCAAGCTTGAAAAAGGACAGATGATGGTCTGAAACGTTGCTGAGTGCCCGGGTCAGAGCCCATATTTCTTTTGACAGAAGAGTTTGCTTGCTGGTGCTGTCTGTTAGCAGTATAATAGTCCAGATTTTGAGCCAAAGGTGCAATGGACATGTAAGATTCTCAGGGGCTGGACTCATCCTTTTGCTATATTGTAGGGCCAGTTACAGTGACCAGATGGGAATAGCTAGCAATTCTTAAATTATAAAAGGTGCTGGCTGAGTCTGGGACATTGCATCTGATGTAGGTAGGGTGAGAAACAACTTCTCATTGCCTAGATCAGGGGGTTCCAACCGTATTTACACGTGAGTCACATTTAAATATAATATAAGTTGGGGAGCAACACAGTGCTGTGAATGGTTATTTGGTAATTGTGATAGGACTTACAGACTACAGGAGGTTCTCTTTGGCACCCAACATGGCCAAAACTTACCTCCAAGTCAGAAATTCAATCAGGAGCACCTGCTTTTAGGCCAGGTTACTGGAAGCAACATCAAAGTGGTTGGTGAGCAATATTTTGCTCATGAGCCACTGGTTATGGATCCCTCACTTTACTTTCCCTTAGCATTTTCAGTACTTCTGTTTCCCCAAGTAAGAATATTGGTTAGGCAACTGAGATGCTGCTGTACTAAGAGAAATTGACAAAGGGGGCCTATTGCTGTTGAAATCAATACATCAATAATATCCTTGCCCATTGAAATACTAGAATAAGCAGACTAAAATCAGCAGAGAAGGAATTGTACTTATATCATAGGGCGTGTACTCCACCTTGGGTTTTAAAGAAATAAAAGAAAGTGGATTTAGGTATTGTCTTAACTGCAAAGGTGTAAGTTTCCTTTTCCTGGTATAAAAAGCATCATGACTAGTGATCAGCGAATCTGTCCCATTTCGCCCAAAATTCATGAAACTCCAAAAAAAATTGCTAATCGGCGAAACTTTAGCAAAACGCATTGAAGTCAATAGGCGTTTTTATCCTCCACTATTTTTAAACATGCAAAATTTTTATCGCTCCAAATGCATTCAATTTAATGGGCCTTATTTCTTATCGGACTTTTTTGTCCTAATTCATTAAAGTCAATGGGTGTTTTTTCTTATGGTGACGTTTTTTGTCCAAATGCATTCAAGTCAATGGGAATTTTTTCTTATTGGTGTTTGTTGTCTGCAAATTTTACTGCGCTGAATTTGCGCAAAAAAATTTGCCACAAACCGATGGCTGCCGAAATTCGCTCATCACTAATCTTTACTTATTAAAACATGTGGAGGTATACTAAGGGGCACGTTTACTATGGGTCAAATATCGAGGGTTAATTAACCCTCGATATTCGACCATCGAAGTTAAATCCTTCGACTTCAAATATCGAAGTCGAAGGATTTACCGCAATTCGTTCAATCGAACGATTTAAAGAAAAATTGTCCGATCGAACGATTAAATCATTTGAATCGAACGATTCGAAGTATTTTAATCCATCGATCGCCCGATTTTCCTTCGATCAGAAATTGCTAGGAAAGCCTATGGGGACCATCCCCATAGGCTAACATTGGTGCTCGGTAGGTTTTAGGTGGCGAAGTAGGTGGTCGAAGTTTTTTTTAAAGAGACAGTACTTCGACTATCGAATGGTCGAACGATTTTTAGTTTGAATCATTCGATTCGAAGTCGTCGTTGAAGGTTGAAGTAGCCAATTCGATGGTCGAAAAAATTCGAAGTATTTTTCATTCTAATCCTTCACTCGAGTAAATGTCCCCCTTAATGTAAAGAGTGCATTAACCTTTATTTTTGAGTATATTTTATAAAGAGAAGTGGTTCCACCTGGTGCGCACAACAGAATTGGATAAGAACTGTTCTCTTCAGACTTTTGCACATTTCTTTTAAATTTCTAATGTTTATATTTCTTTGGTTTCATTTACTTGGTTAACAACATTTTCCCCTTCTTTTCCATTTTTCTATAAAAGGGTATCACAAGACCATGTTCACTCACCTTTGCTCACCTTAACCACAGTGACTTCATTTCCTTTTTCTGTGGTCAAATTACATATATAAAGCCCCACGTCCTTGCTGGTAAAATTCTGAATGATGAGCGTAACATTACACAGACTTAAGCAGTCCAAAGAAATGTGTTTGATGTCATTTATTCCATATCTTGGTGTGTGAACCTCATCATTACAGAAAGCGATTGTTTCCATCTTCCCATGGCTGTGCCTTTTGATGACTATCTGTGTCACGTTTGCTTTTAAAATACACTGGAAATTCAAATATATGATTTCATTGGTCCTAAATGCACGGTGAGATGATGCTGTTATGTCGCCAAAGTCATCTACAAAAATAACAGATCAACATAATGTAGATTTATTTGTTTTATGGAAGGACGTTAATCCAATCATAGTGTAACCTATTATTTCTTTGGGTCAATTAACTATCACTGTTTTGGCAGATGACAAAGCCAAACAAGTGAAAATGGACCATAATTAACTATATGTGATGAATTCCACCATATCAGTTAACAAAATCATAGACTATACAGTATACAATGCATTCTTTGTGTCCACATAACTTAATTATCTACAGCCAAACAATGTACATCACCAGTGTCTGTCATTGTATTGCTGTCTTTTCTGTATTTTGGTGGATCTGTTGGGGTTCCATGATAAAACCCATTACACATTTTTGTTGCCTCGTTTATTGACAAGATTGCTACTGAAATAGTTTAAGTGATACAGCAATTTCAGCCCCACTGCCCTGAAGTTGTAGCCTGAGAGTTTGGGATTGCCACCACAATTGTGTCAGAACTAGGTGACACCTCATGTGCATAGAGAGTGAGGAGTGGGGTCTTTTGGAGCCTCCAATGGAAGTGGAAACATGCAAGTATATAATGTGCTTTTGCACAGCTTAGTATTCTATGAAGACATATTCTATGAAGTCTACGAAGTCATGTTCTATGAAGTCATATTCCAATAGAAAATCTTTTGGGGTATAAGCATCCAGAGAGTTTGCACTTTGTACTTAAAGGAGAAGGAATGCACCTTCATTGATTAAAAACACTAACAAGGCTCATTAGTATAGTACTTTGCTTCGTAATTTGAATCCTTAGGGTGGAGTCTAACTGCCGGTCCCCCAGTAATTAACCCTTTCCTTTTAATTATTTATACAGGGCAAATGCATCCTACTTTAAGTGGCATTCTCCAGTGTAAACCCTACCCTGATTTTTACATAACTTAATTCTTGATGGTTTGTCAATATAAAATGTTGTGGATAGCAGTGCCATTTAAAATGATTAATAAATTGCACATAAAATCTATAGTTATTATAATATATACCATACCTGCTCGGACCTCAATTAATTTTTTAACTGTTCCTCTCAGTAAAGTGGTGATATAGCAGTAATAAATACCAGTGTCATTCTCTGAAGTGTCAGTCAGTCTCAGAGATGCATCACTTGATGAATGGTCATTAAGAAACATCACTCTGTCCTTGTATTTTTTTGTAATGTCTTTGCCATAAATTGCATGAATGGAACATATTCGTTCTTCAGAAGATTCAACAACTTTAGACCAGACAAACTGGATTACCGTTCCTTCTTCGTGGTATATGCATTCCAAGTCCAAATTATTTCTCAAAACCACAGTTGTATCCACTATTTTGTCATAGGCAATGGCTAAAATATAAAACAATGTTTAAAAAAATCTTAGATTGTAGGTTCTTTGGAGCCCATAGTTAAATCGGGGTGTAACATTTTACATTAAAAAATCTGAAATGAAGAGCCAGTTTTCCCATAATGAAACTAGTTAAAAAAGCTTGTGTTATCTCGTTTTATCTCGCATCATCTCACTGCAGCATCAGGGGATAAAAGTCTTATTAGATTCTAATTCTGTTTTCAGATGGCAGGTGGCACCTGGAAAGTAGCATGGATATGCAGAGTAGGGACTCCGTTTTTGTTTGACACTATGGGGCAGATTTATCAAGGATCGAAGTGAATTCGAGGGAATTTTCGAAGTAAAAAAAAATCGAAATTCTAAGTAATTTTTTGAATACTTTGACCATCGAATAGGATACTACGACTTCAAATTTACTTCGACTTCGATTCGAAGTAAAAATTGTTCCACTATTCAATAATCAAAGTACTGTCTCTTTAAAAAAACTTTGACTTCAATACTTTGCCAACTTAAACCTGCCGAAGTGCTATGTTAGCCTATGGGGACCTTCCAGAGCAACTTTTTGTATTCAAAGGAAAATCGTACGATTGTACGATAAAATTGTTCGAATCGTACGAATTGATGTACGATCGGAGTATGATCGTACGACCGTACTATGATCGTAATACAATTGTACAATGAATAAAATCCTCTGACTTCAAATGTCGGAGGATTCTATTCGATGTTCTAAGTATTTTCCACTTCGAAATTCGACCCTTGATAAATCTGCCCCTATGGATTTATTTACTAAAATTCTACTTTTTCTCACTTTATTTAAAAAAAAAAAATTGGACCAAACTCTCAAACCTGAATCTCCTTAACTTACCAATAAAAAGTTCTTGGAAAAAACAGTGCAACAGAAAGTCAAAATAATATTAAGCATTGATTCATATTGCAAATTTTTTTCGTTAACTCAGCTATATTGACTTTTCAACCCGAAAGCTGGAATTTAATGGAATATCGAAAAAAACCCATCAAAAACAGCCCCAACTTATCAATAATTCTGAAGGTAAAAAACATGTCCCAATTGTTAAAGGGGCCATCTGCCATTGACTTCTACATGATTTAGACAGGTTTTAGTATTTTTGATTCAAATTTTTAGCAGTTTCAGAGCATAATAAATCTCGGGGAAAAAAATGATGCTAAAAGTTTTTCCCCTTTAAAAATTGTAAGATTTAATAAATAGGCCCTTAGGTGTCTATTTATCATGATGTCTCAAAAGTGGAGAGAAACATTACCGGTGATGTTGCTCATAGCAAGCAACTCAGAACTTTTGTTTCCTAACTGTTGAAATGTAATTGCTAAATGGTTGCTATGAGCAACATCACCGGTATTGTTTTACACCACAAAATGATAAATAAACCCCTTGAGTTTCTCCTGCCTTGTCGCTCTGCTCCCACATACAGTATGCAAATGGTTTTGGAAGGAGGAAATAGCTTCTGTCTAAAAGATAGCCACATGAATGACTTGGCATCATTGCTAAGCAGCATATCCAGTCAATCTTAAAGGAAAACTATACCCACCCAAACAATGTTTCTATAAAAATATATTGCATAAAACAGGTAAAACCCTGCTTCATATAAATAAACCATTTTCATAATAATATACTTTTTTAGTAGCATGTGCCACTGGGTAATCCGAAATAGAAAATTGCCATTTTAAAAAAAAAAATAAAGGCCACCCCCTGGGATCCTAGAATTCACGGTGCACACAAACAAACCATACATGTTAGGTCACGAGCCAATTAACAGACAGAGTTCTGTCTTTTGCTTCCACACTTCTTCCTGTTAAAGTTAGCAGCTAGTAAGTTGCAGGTAAAACTTAGTCCCTTTGTAAAATGTATAATGAAGCAATAGAATTCTTAATGAATCAGATAAAATTGAGTATAGGACTGGCCAGATATGGGATGACTTTGACGTAGTTGGCCATCTTAAATATATTGCAATATATGGACAAACAATCCCTGTTTTGTTTAAAGGGTAAGGCATTTTTTAGTAGCAGTATGCACAAAATGTCTCTGTCTTAAATATATTGATAATGGGTTGAGTGCTGAGGACTCTTGTATTTGTCTATCTGTTACAGTTAGAGTTGTAGTATTTCTGGTCAGGTGATCTCTGAAGCAGCACAGAGAGGCAATAAAAAGACAATATTTATTCCAGTTTGGTAAGATTCTTTAATATGCCACTTAATTTGATATAAATTATCTGTTGTTTAGATATTAATTTGGGGGGAATAGTTTTCCTTTAAAAAAAACTTCTGCCAGAATAGCCCCTCTATGTGTCTTTGACAAAGCCAGTTGGTTAAATGACCTATTCACATTTTTTTAATTCAGTACTTTTGCATTTTTTCTTTGCTCTCACTACATATGATGCAATTTTCGATTCCTCAGTAGTTTAAATAACTCCAAGACCCCTGCAAAAGGGGAATTATGTTATTGCTGACTCAAACAACAGTAACTCCTGTAGCACCCCTGACAATATAGCATGTCAAAGAGGGGTGACACTTTTTCGGAAAAAAAAAAATATTGGCTGTATATTTTTACTTTTCTTCCATATTAATAACATTGGGAACAAACATCATTTTTTTACCAGCCAGGGAGAGACTTAAATACCAAGATATGATTGCCAAAGGGTCAGGTCCAGATTGAACTTCAAAATAGTTTTTAACTAATTATAATGTATAACATTATTATTATTAATAATAATAATAAAGGGCGATTCATCTTTAAGTTGTCTTTTAGTATGTTATAGAATGGCCAATTCTAAGAAACTTTTTTTCTTTTTTTGAATATTCTTTATTTAACCAACAAAAAGGCATTCCTTTTACACTAGACCATCAAAAAGCAAGGAAGTGGAATCCAGAAAATAAGCGGTAAGATGATGATATCCTGATACACGAGTTGTACAGATTATTGTTCACAATAACAACATAACTTTCATTGGACCATACTGTTGCCAAATTACATGTATATGCAATCATAAAATTGAATATTACAAGTACTGGTAATTACCTGTGCAATCCTTACTCAATATGGTAACCATTATAACATTTGAATATTAGGATATAGTAAAGGACGAATGCCTCTTGCTGTCTATGAGTTTAATAAAGTAAGAAGGAAAAAAGAATAAAAAATGACTCATAGAAAATTAGGCAAATACATCAATAAGGAAAAAGAAGAAGAAAAAGGAGTGCTCAGTTATTCCCGGATGCCCTATTACACAACAAAAGATGTTTACAGCTGAAATACCATAGAAGATCTGTTTATTAAATTAGAGATTCTGTCTGAGAAAAGCAGTAGGATGCTCCTAGTCCAGTTAACGGCGAGAATGAGACTCAGATGCCATCAGAATGATCCAAGGGGCTAAGAAACTTTTAAATTGCTTTTGATTATTTTTTTATAGTTTTTTTCATCATTTGCCTTCCTCTTTTGACTCTTTCTAGTTTTAAAATGCTCTGTAAGGCTACAAATGTATTGTTATTGGTACTGTACTTGGTACTTACTCATTTTTTTATTCAAGCTCTCTCCTATTCATATTCCAGTCTCTTATTCAAATCAATGCATGGTTGCTAGGGTAATTTGGACCTTTCCCTGTTAAGCTCTCCCCAAGGCCCGTGACCTGGGCTCCCACATCCTTCCCCTGGGGATTTCACACGGGATAGTGATTGAGAAGGGTTGAGTCTTCTTCTTTGGCTTCTGGATGCTAATCCAGCTGGGCGTAGCCAGGGGAGTCTGGATACAGCAAGGCCCAGTGCAGCCATGTGCTTTAGAGGGACCTGAACCTCAGGAGAGATAAGTCAGGGAGCAGGGACCACATGAATGAGGCTAGTGAATGGCAGGAATATAATTGTTATAGACTCTCTAGGCGAGTAAGACCATGAGGATAGAGAGAAAGAGCAGCTTTGTGCTTCATCAAGGAGGTGTAGCAGGGAGTAGCTTACCAGGCTGTAAGATTTGCCTACAGTAAAGTGGATAGGTTGTCAGGCTTTAGGTTCTCCTCAATGACCACTCCACTGGGTGAGATCCAGACCACATGTGAGGTATTTCTGCCTGGAGGGAAGTTGTACTGCCTTGACTACAGTCTCTGGGAATGCACCTGCATCTACCTCTGAAGCTCAGTGTGAGCGGTGTGCTTATCTATTCTGGAAATGCCTCTGTATTGATGTAAGTACCCTGTTTTGTCTCATGACAAATAAAAGTTATTCTGTTTGACTGCAAGAACCTCCTGGCGCCCATTCTTTTCCTGTTTTATTGCACAGTAGCCTGTGGGAATTGTACTACACCACACCTAAAATCTTTCACTTAGCGAAGGCCCTAGCCTGAAGTGAGTCACATGTAACCCATGCTCTAAGCTCTAGCTGGACATTAACCCGTTGGCCTGTATAGCCCAAGTTAGCGTTACAGACCCTATCATACACACACTATGATCAACTTATTATAACACAAAATTGTTTATATCAAAAGATATATGTCCTAAGGCTTGCTTTCAGTAAAAAAAATAGTATTTATTAGTATTCATAATTTAAAAAGTTTATGATACATACTGACCCCACATGGCCCACCTTACGCGTTTCGTACCATTCGGCACTTAGTCATAGGTGTCTCCTACCTATGACCAAGTGCCAGAGGGTACGAAATGCATAAGGTGGGCCATGTGGGGTCAGTATGTATCAAACTTTTTATACTATGAATACTAATAAATAATATTTTTTTACTGAAAACAAGCCTTGGGACATGTATCTTTTGATATAAACAATTTTGTGTGTTGAGTGCCCTTGGAACCAGGGCTTGTCCCTCTGGCTATAGCTATAGATATATGGAAATCAGTTGTATGGACTCCCAACTACAAAATGATTTAACAACTTTATTATAAGACAATTAACCTTCCTATTTGTATTTGGCGTGCAGAAGAAATTAGTATGTGGGGAAATCCATTCAATTATGGAGTGAACATACAAAATCCTTACAGGTAGTTCTCTGGTTGGGGAATTAATCCAAAGACCCCATTACGCCTAGAAAGCAGTGCTAACCACCAGCTAACCCCAGGTAAGTTCAGTTCTGGAAAAAAAAAAAGGAGCACCGGCTAAGCTCTGTAAATGCCTAACAACTTGGCATCACACACTGAATATACCATTCCATGTCCTTTTAATATACACGTGATTTTACAAAATATAGCATTGAGTTAAAAAGATAATGTGTGGTGTCACTGTTTTACACCTTTTTATAAATATGCCATCATATATAAAAAATGCACAGTGCTTAATGTACAAGAACCATGTATAATCTCTTTAAAGTCCTGTGTTTATGTGTCAGTTATAAATAACGTAATTTATACACAACAAATACATTGCCATATTTACTGACTGGCACTATGGTCTTTAGGATCACTTTCTTGATTATGATTATTTGATTCAATGTATTTTTATTTTAGAAATAATTTCTAACCACCTAATAAATGAAGCGAATACAGTTGATCGCATAAGGTAATTACTAAAAAAGGTACATTAAATACTTACTTTTACTTAGGTGCAGAAACAGCAGCCACATACAGACCATCTTCTCAAGCAGCCTTTATGCGTATAAAGAACACAGGAAGCTAATAGGTTTTACACTTTGGTTCTACCCTATTTATAGACACGTCCTTTTTCTTTAACCATCATAGAATGAAAAAAAAACAAAAAAACCTGATGTACATTAGTGCCTTAACCCAGGCTTCAGAAATAAGTTCTTCCATGTTGACACAAGTTGGGATCCATTATCCATAAACACATTATTCAGAAATTGCTGCATTACGGGAAGATCATTTCCCATACACTACATTTTAATCAGATCATTCCGATTTTTACAAATGATTTCCTTTTGCTTTTTTTCTGTAATAATAAAACAGTACCTTGTACTTGATCCCACCTTAGATATAACTAATCCTTATTGTAGACAAAACAGTCCTACTGGGTTTAATTAATGTTTACATGATTTTTAATAGACTGGAAGGTCAAATTCTAGTGGTATTAGAGCTTTCAGAGCTGACCGGAACTCAAACGAATCCACAGGACCAAAGGATTCAGTTAAAAAGTAATTTTATTTGTACAAAGGTTAAAAATATATCTGCATCTCCATCTAACCTGCGCTTTCGCACCCCTAAGGGCACTTTTTTGTCACGTGAGTATTAGAATAAAGTATCCCTTGTTGGAAAATATCAGTGTTCCATGACCTGTATAAAAGCACTTGGCCTTCAGCCTCACGCTTTTATATGGTCATGGAACTCCTTGGTGACGTATAACATCCTTATACTTTACAATAGTGATATCTTATTCACTATATAAACGGCGTGTTCCTACGTCTGCATGCACCGTTTATAAGTCATAGCATTTGCAGCTGCGGCTTCTTCCTGCAGCTTTCCCTCCATTCGCGACTCCCTCCTACAGACTTTCAGACACAGCTCTCTTACTTTATAGTCTCGCTGCTTTTGTCTCTGTCCCTCTCAACTATTGGTCTCTTATTTCCTTTCAGGTCTCTCTTTCCCTGCCCCTCCATCTCCGGTTTTGCTCTGCCTTACCATGATGCCTCTCCAGTCTCTTTCCAGCCTTGCAGGATCTCACTCCAGTCTCACTCCCCCTCCCACCATAACAAGTCTCACTCAAAATCTATCCCTCCCATCCTCCATGTCCACCGTCTCACTCATTATGTTTTTTTCCCTCATCCTCCATTGCACCTGATGGTGTCACCCATGGCAGGTAAAATTAAAATATGCTAAACAAAATCAGAAGCAGCACATATAAAAGGAACAAGCAAGGGAGTACAGGGCAACTCCAGAAACAAAATGAAATAAGGTGAACACACATGCATTTTGCAGAACATACATGAAAGAAAGGAAGCAAGACATTGCACACAAAAACTGTAGATTATAATGAATAATGTACAAGCACTCCCACCTTGTAAAGATAAAACCACTTTTATTATTTCATACGGCAACTCCAGCAAGGTTTCGGACCCTACAGGTCCTCTCTCAAACTGACAAAGTATCTTTGTCAGCTTGAGAAAGGACCTGGAAGGGTCCATATGGAAAAAATAAAGGCGGTTTTATCTTTACAAGATGGGAGTGCTGCTATCTTTTGACTTTGAGCTATAAGGTATGTGAAGGTGGACACATGTTTTGCGTGCTCCCCAGAAGAAAATACATATAAAGTGTGCTGGAAGATTGCCGTTTGTAATGAATAATGTACCCCCTACTGTGATTTATAAAGATATCAGAAGTCACTGAGGAGTTCTGTGATCTGTATTAAAGCATGGTCACATAACTCCTCTGTGACTTATAACATCTTTATAAATAACAGTAGGGGGTACATTATCCACTATATTATACACTTCATCCTTTGGCAGCACACATATACAGATGAACACTATGAAAGACGTTTATAAAGATCTGCTGAACCGGACGTGTTGGTGGACCTTGATTTACATGGATTGTTCCTGTCAGGTTACTTTACTTGTAAAAAATCTATAAGGTATTTTCTTTGAACTAATGAACCTACTACTGGCTGTATAAACCCAGAATTTTGTTGCAAATGGATAGGTGTATTAAATTGCTGTTCCCCAGTCCTCTGGTAATAGTTATTGAAAAAGTGAGCAGTGAATTGTCAAAAGTGTAAAAAGAAATGGTTACCCTTGAAAGTCAGAATAAAACTCTGTTAACATATCCATGTGTTACAGAGACATTGGGCACACTGCGGAAAACCATTGATTCATATAAAGCAGATTTATTGAGATTCGAGAGAGAAAAGATTAGTTGATGAGGATTACAACAACCATAGAGTGTACCAGTAGTTCGGTGGAGACATTAAAGAGGTGAATGTGCCGATTTGATCTGCAACTGGAGCGGCAGAGTAGAAGCGGCTTGACGCTGAGTAGTGATGTCATGTCAACAGATTTGGGTTCTGAGATCTCAAGCAACACAAGCTAGCCAGGAGCCACTTTTTTTTTTATTGTCAATACATTGTACCAGAGTCCAATGTTTCAGTCCTCATTAGGATCTTTCTCAAGGATCCTTCTATATATTGGATGTGACTGTGCACCCCGATTTACACGATTTTGCATTGGAGTCCATTTGGTCCCTCACAGGAACCTTTATCAAGGATATGCTGTTATATATATATATATATATATATATATATATATATATATATATATATATATATATGGGGCATATAGCTTGCCTGAAACGTTGCTGTACTCTGATGTGTTGAATCTGAATATCAAAGTTTGTTTTTGGGAAAAAATTTGAATCAAATTTGATCTAAATCGCTATTCCTTCTATTCGAATTCGGCCTAACACGGACCTATTTGATTGAAAACGGCCCTATTCGACCCAAAAAAGAACCTATTCAACCCAAAACTCCGGCTTCATTTCGGTTGGTCTTTTTGAATTCGAATTTCGAAGTTTTTTCAATTCGAAATTTGACCATTGATAAATATAATCTACTACGAAATTATATGTACATTAAATAAACTCAATAGTCTGGTTTTGCTTCCAATAAAGATTCATTATATCTTAGTTTGGATCAAGTACAAAATACTGTTTTATTATTTATTTATTAAAAATTGTGATTATTTAGATAAAATTGAGTCTATGGGCGATGATCTTTCCATAATTCGGAACTTTCTGGATAATGTATCCTGTACCTGTACTGTGTTAATTTTTTTACAGTTGGGTTGATGAGGAGAGAAGCCCCATTACAGGGATATTTGGGTGTTTCTGTCCCCTCAAAATCTTACAGTTTGGTACATAACTGACTTACACTAAGTACTGTGCAAAGCTTGTTTCTAATTAATATAAGGTATATATAAAATGTAATTAAACCATAAAAAAGTAACTTCATTCCAAAATAAGACCATACCAAAAACATACTAATAATTTAAGTGTTTTTTTTATTTTATAAAAAATATATATTAAAAATCATGGAAATGTATTAGAAGACAAGTATATACATTATATAAAGCTTTGTTTCATACAGCTCAGGCTTGGTTACATTAACAAATAAAGTACCTCTGCTACATTTTACATTCATTTACTGAAAAATATCAATTTCTTTTCAATTATCTTTTTTCTTGTTTTTGGCTTGTGTTTCAAGCAGGAAACAGAGCGAGTAATGTAAACTGATCACTACCTAAACTGAAATGTTATTTGTATTCTAAGATGAATTTCAATCAAGGACGTTTTCAAACATAAGATTCAACAGAAACAAACAAAAACACTTATACAAACAAACAAACAAAAAAAACTCTTAGTTGCTCAGAAGGAGATCCAGATTTTCCAAACACTTTAAATGATAAAGTTCAAGTTTCCCTTTTAAGGCACTGGGATCTGAAAATAAGTAGAAACATAATAAACAATAGGTTAATATAAAGAATATATTTGTCAATAAAATAACTTATATTTAAAGGAACAGTTCAGCGTGAAAATAAAAACTGGGTAAATAGATAGGCTGTGCAAAATAAAAAATGTTTCTAATATAGTTAGTTAACCAAAAATGTAATGTATAGAACACAACTTCCTGCTTTTCAGCTCTATAACTCTGAGTTAGTCAGCGACTTGAAGGGGGGCCACATGGTACATTTCTGTTCAGTGAGTTTGTATTTGATCCTCAGCATTCAGCTCAGATTCAAAAGCAACAGATATGACCCATGTGGCCCCCCCTCAAGTCACTGATTGGTTACTGCCTGGTAGCCAGGGTAATCAGTCAGTGTAAACCAAGAGAGCTGAAAAGCAGGAAGTAGTGTTCTGGCTATTATGTTAGACATCCAGTCACTCCAGTCTTTATACGTTACATTTTTGGCTAACTATATTAGAAACATTATTTATTTTGTACAGCCTATCTATTTACCAAGTTTTTATTTTTACACTGAACAATTCCTTTAAAGTATATTATGACTAGACTTAACATAGAGCATTCAGGCCATAAATACTAGGAATCATTTGCTCCGTTGGTTTACTTGTTGTGATGATGTCTAGATATTGACCTGCTGTCAGATATGTCTTGAATTATTATGATGTAACCCGATATATACTATTTTTGATTCCCCCCCTATAGCCTTCTGTATCCCCACCTACGTTTATAAAAAGTAAAAATAAAGAATGTTTAAAAAAAAAAAACTTTTAAAATTAGTCAAGAATATCCTGTAAATAATATACAAGCTATAGAATCTGGTATATGGAAACCCATAATCCAGAAAGCTCTAAATGACAGGAAGGTCATCTCCCTTAGACTTTATTTTAATCAAATAATTCAGATTTTTAAAGTTGGCTCCCTTTTCTCAGCAAAAAAACTCTCGTGCTTGATCCCAAATAAGATATAAATTATTCCTCATTGAAGGCAGTAATAATCCTATTGGGTTAAGCCAATGTTTAAACTATTCTTTAGTAGACTTTTTTTTTTCAATAATCTTTATTGAAATTTCAACAATTACAAATTGACTTGCAACAAATGTTCATACACATACAGTTCTTCAGAAAATGCAAGTCATCCAATATCAATCCACATTACAGAAAAAATAAAACATATTCTTTAGTAGACTTAAGGTATGGAGATCCAAATTACCGAAGGTCCTCTTATGCAGAAAAAGCCAGGTCCCAAGCATTCTGGATAACAAATCCCCATATTTGTATTTATAAATGCCCAGATAGGGGCTTATTTATCATGCTATGTAAAACTTTGCTATTGGTACATCATCGGTGATGTTTTTTCTCCAACCAATCGGCAATTAGTTTTCAACAGTCACCTACACGTTAGAAAACAAAAGCAAAGATCTGATTGGTTTCTGTAGGCAACATCACCATTGAAGCTTTCCTCCAATGTTTTACACAGCATGATAGAATTGGCCCCTAAAGGGGAGGCTCACCTTTAGACTAACTTGTAGTATTTTATAGAATGCCCAATTCTAAGCAACTTTTCAATTGGTCTTCATTACAGTAGAAACCCCATTTTAAATTTTTTAGGGGACCAGAAAAATGTGGTGTAAAATCGAGGAAATGGAAATGTAAAATCAAGGAAATGTATTATAGGTGGGAGCACAAAACATAAGGGAAAACTTAAAATGTAAAATTGAGGTTTCACTGTATTTTTTTTAATATAATTTTTAATTATTTGCCTTCTTCTGACTTTCTAGCTTTCAAATGGGATGGGGGGTCACTGACTAAAAAAACAAAAACAAATGCTCTGTAAGGCTACAAATATATTGTAATTACTACCTTTTATTACTGATCTTTCTATTCAGGCCTCTATTTATATTCCAGTCTCTTGTTTAAACCAATGCACGGTTGCTAAGGTTATTTGGATCCTAGAAACCAGATTGCTGAAATTGCAAATTGGAGAGCCTCAGAATAAAAGGCTAAATAACTCAAAAGCGACAATTAATTAAAAATGAAAACCAATTGCAAATTTTATAAAATACTGTAGGTAAAATGCTGCCAATTATTTTTTAGGACCTTTTGTTTATAATTAGGAACTTACTTTTCTTTAATGTAGACAAAGCTTCTTCTATTCTTCCCCTTATCAATGGATTCTTGAGAGTAGCTTTGGCCTGAAACAGAAGTAGAATTTACTATCATACAATATATCAGGTAATATATTAGACTTCTTTGGGATTGATATATGAATATAAAAGAAAGAGCCCAGTGCAGGAACATTGTTTGGCCCCACTAAAAAAAATCATATCCACTGAAAATATTCAGAGAAGTACAAGTATTTAGCACATTTTGTTATTACTGTGTGCGCAACAGAAAAATACCAAATAGATTACCCAGATAACCTTTCAAGGCGCTGCTCCAATCCACATTAATAATGACTTACGAAGACTTATAAATAAAGGGTATTTGATCTGCAGGTCTCAATTCTAGGCCATAGTAGGTTCATTGTTGTAAAAATGGAATGATTTATTTTTACTTCATAGATTCATAGATACACATTCATTGCCCTGGAAACCTCCATGCTACAGTATATCAAATGTTTAGGTGTTGTGGATTTGTACAGGTATAGGACCGGTTATCCAGAATGCTCAGAAACCTGGGGTTTCAAAATAAAATGTACATTTCTTTCTGTCAATTTGGATCAATATGCCTTAAATCAAATCAAAATAATTTAAATATTAAATAAACCCAGTAGGATTGTTTTGCAAATTTGAATTATTTGATTAAAATGGAGTCTATGTCCTTGTCATAATTCAGAGCTTTCTGGATAAAGGATCCTATATCTGTATAAGGAATTGCTTTGCTATAGTGTGGGTGCTACAAAGCTAGATACCCACAAATAAAAATCAACTTAATGATAATTTCATCTGACTTTCCTTAAATGTGTTTGGCTTTGCCTTTTAACATACCTTTTGATAACTGTGAAGTAGAGCCCATAACGCAGAACATCCTATTTGCTGGTCAAGGAGATTGTCACTTTCCAGACAAGCAGAAAGCACAGCCACAACTTTATCTAAGAAAACAGTACTTATGAATATATTATTAAATAACATATTAAAAGAAGCATGAACTGTTAACTCCAAGATATGTAAATATAGTAATATGATCTTAAAAAAATCAACCGTTGAAACCAATATGTGGTGTATGCCCAGGTAACCACATGCTAGTGGGTGTGCTATTAGGACCACTGACAAAAAAAATGTTTTTATGTTTATGTTATCTGAACCATGTTGATCAAAAAATCTATAGAGTACAGATAAGCACCAACTATAGAGAAACAGTCTATAGGAGAACACTGAAAAGAACAGTAAGGGGCAGATTTACATAGGGTTGAATATGGAGGGTTAATTAACCCTCCATATTCGACTGCCGAATGTAAACCCTTCGACTTCGAATATCGAAGTCGAAGGATTTACATCAAATAGTTTGATCGAACGAAAAATCGTTCAATCGTTAGATTCGAAGGATTTTAATCCATCGATCGAACGATTTTTCTTCGTGCAAAAAATTTGGGACCTTCCCCATAGGCTAACATGGCACCTCGGTAGGTTTTAGGTGGCGAAGTAGGGGGTCAAAGTTTTTTTTAAAGAGACAGTACTTCGACTATCGAATGGTCGAACAATTTTTAGTTCGAATCGTTCGATTCGAAGTCGTAGTCGAAGTAGCCAATTCGATGGTCGAAGTAGCCAAAATAAAAACATTCGAAATACAAAGTTTTTTTTATTCTATTCCTTCACTCGAGTAAATGGGCCCCTAGATGTTTTCAAAACATTTTGGCTTGTTTGTGCTACTAGCGCGAGAACGGATACATTTAAAGGAAGCATTTTGTAGTAAATAGTAAACAGTGTAAAAATAAAAATTGGCTAAATAGATAGGCTGTACAAAATAAAAAAACTTTTTCTAATATAGTTAGTTAGCCACAAATGTAATGTATAAGGCTGGAGTGACTGGATGTCTAACAGAACACTATTTCCTGCTTTTCAGCTCTCTAACTCTGAGTTAGTCAGTGACGTTAAGGGGGGCCATATGGGATATAACTGTTCAGGGAGTTTGCAATTGATACTTAGCATTCAGCTCAGATTCAAAAGCAAACAGTTATGACCCATATACCCCCCCTCAAGTCACTGATTGGTTACTGCCTGGTAACCAATCAGTGGAAACCAAGGGAGCTGACAAGCAAGAAGTAGTGTTCTGGCTATTATCTTAGCCAAAAATGTAATGTATAAAGGCTGGAGTGACTAGATGTAACTATATTACAAACATTTTTTATTTTGCACAGCCTATTTACTCAGTTTTTATTTTTACACTGAACAATTCCTTTAAGCATAGAGAAAAGTGGAGCTTTGATCTGTGTTTTGCTCTACTTATGATAAAGTAACAAAATGAAAGTTTTATATGCACTTAAGCATAATGTGCCATTACCCTGCACTAGTAAAAAAATAGCTTTTGCTTTAAAAGCTCTACTATACTTTATATAAATAAGCTGCTATAAAGCCATAGTAGCAGCCATTAAAGCCGAATAGAGCACTTAAGTACTAGGAGCTATATACTTATCAGCCCAGCAGCATTTCAATTTATCTGAATTTAAAAAGGTATAAAATATCACCTTTTTATCATTCGTTTAATGAATAATGCTTGTGCTAAACATATTCCTATTGTGCTAATTTTGCAGTAAACTGGTCTAAATCTGAAATTAGAAGTAAAGTTACAAACCGTATGGGACCTGTGATCCAGAATGCTCGGGACCTGGAGCTTTCCCGATAATAGATCTTTCCGTAATTTGAATCTTCATACCTTGAGGCAAATTAACTAACCTTCGAACTTGCGCCAGCGTTGGCTACGCTGCACTTCGCCAGGCGATGTCTCGCCAGGGCGCCACTAATTCACTAAAATCCGAAGTTGCGCTCAGGGAGGCCAAAGGTAGCGAAGTTGCGTTACCGTTAATTTGTCAAGCAAAGCGAAGTTACGCTAGCGATGCCTAATTTGCATACGGCGCCAAGTTAACGTACAATGGACGTATATGTAGCAGCAAATACATTACACTACACAAGCCTGGGAAACCTTCATAAAATAAAATAGCGCAACTTCGCCTGGAGTAAGGGTGCGAAGTAGCACTAGAGTGCGTCCACTTTGCTAGCGAATATACACCACCACCCATTAGTAAATCGGCGAAGTAACGAAATGACGTCACGCAAATTTCCGCTAGCGTTAGCGACTTCGCCCTTTAGTAAATTTGCCCCCTTAGGTCTACTAGAAAATCATGTAAACATTAAATAAACCCGATAGGTTGGTTTTGCTACCAATAAGGATTAATTATATCTTAGTTTGGATCATATACAAGTTACTGTGTTATTATAACAGAGAAAAAAGAAATAATGTTTAAATATGTATTATTTAGATAAAATGGGAGTCTATAGGAGACAGCCTTTCTGTAATTAGGAGCTTTCTGGATAACAGCTTTCCAGATAAACATTTATATGAACTTCTCCTCATATGAAAGCATAACAAATGGAGGGGTTTGTTTATAGAGAGGACTTCTCGATGGATTGGCGATTTGTTTTGCTTGTAGTATGTGACTACTTTCAAATTACAGATTTTGCTCTGTTTAGTGCAAATAGTTAGTTATAGATGTATGTGTGTGAAAATACATAAACCAGAGATGTTTACAATATTATCCTTATTGGAAATGACTACCATAATTCTTTTTAACTACTGAAGTTATGTATGTTTTATAAATAATGTATGGGGTTGCTGTACACTTTATTTATACAGCAGTCTAATGTGACAACACAGAAGCCTTAGAAAGCAAGCATGAGCAAAGATGGCTAGGGCACTTGATGAATATGGCTACATCAAAAAATAATTTTAAGGAAATTTATTTGCATTACATTTTGCCTTGCCATGTAAAACATAAGGCAGCCCTAAACCTCTGCATGAACACAAGTAAACATAACCTCAATTGGTACAATGTGGTTTCATGTATTCTGCACATGCTCAGCCTACTTTGGGCAACTGTTGGCAAGCTAAACTTAGGGGGTGGTTGCGAAACATTGAGCAGAAAATTAGCATTACTGGTCATATAAATGAATTCTATTCTAAATTATTAAATTTGGTGCTGCTTTCTAAGTTGCCATGTACCAATAATCTGAATTACTAATCAGTCTAATATTGTGACATTTAAATAATGTATATTTAGTATATTGTGGTTAGGTCCAAAAGCTTAGTAACTAACAGCAGAAAAGAAGATGGGGGGCTACTGGGGCATCTTTGGAGACTCAGAACTATATTGCTAAAGGGCTGTGGTGCCTTAGTCTGGTACAGAAGCCCAAAACATAATGTGGAGCATTTCTGTCATACCTCTCTAGCTAAGAGTTAGTTCTCCTTTAAACAAGAGTTAGTTCTCCTTTAAACAAACTGTTTTTAAATGTCTCAGATGAGTTTGTGGTTTCTGCTTTATCAGAACTATGACTCTCTAAAAAGTTGACAGAGAAATTGAAATGATTAAAGTCAATCTTTAGCAAGCAGGAGAACTATCTGTCAATGTATCCAGCTGTGCCTTTTAACCATTATATCTAGAATACTTGATAATATTGCTATGGCATGGAAGTTATATTGAAGTGTTGAGTCAAGGCAAGAACAGAAATTGAAGTACTTAAATCTGGAGTGATCTGTAAACTCTTTACAAACAACCTACTACAAGGCCACACTTTAAGCCAACTTATGTGAATACTATTATATGTGCGACTTTTCTATAAAACACTTATATGCTTGTCTTTGTCAATATGCAGGCCTCACCCTCTTCAAACAATTTCAGCAAGACAATGATTCAAAGTATAGCTCTAAGTCATTTTGTAAAAAACTTAAAGCAATGAAATATAGAGGTCTGGACTGCCTTTGCATTCCCGAGACTTGAATATAAATGACAAGCTTGCAATGCACACAAGGACAGCTAAGGATATTTTCTAAGGACAGGTACCGGCAATGCCCCTTAAGATTAATTTCACTTGTTCAAATGCATCTCTGTCTCAGGGCCTCCACTTGAGACAGATGCATTTGCATTCGTAGACTTAGGCCTTTCGAGACTGTCTTTGGAGCACATACTAGTTTGTATGGACTGTGGGTATAAGTCTATACTGCACACAGCTATTGATATATATTACATGGTGGGGATGGAGATGGTTTATTGTAATATTTGTTACAATGCCATGCAAAGAATAGAGGCTGAACTATTCAAAAAAAGAGCAGGCAGACTGCATATGTCATTAAAATTGAGCATGTTAATTATGTTATCTGATTATTTAGAATATTATCGATGTAAATGTTTAGCATTTGAAAATATGTACTTGAATAGCAACTTAGAAAAAGTAAAAACAAGGGGAGGCTTGCAATGTCTAATTAATAGAAATAATATTTCAAAACAGAAACGTCTGGATTTAAAGTACAGACAATGCTTAATGTAGATTGGTTGTGGAGGTTACAACAAACTTTGCCTCTGCAAAAACCCAGCTATTAACCGTTGCTATGTTTACTACCACTACATGAAAGAGCAACTTTAAAAATGGCAAAATATTTGCCACTTAAATGAATTTGTAGGTCATATTTCAATGTGTGTTTTAAACAAATGGCATAAAAAGACAAATATTTTTTTTAGGACAAATGGAAAAAAAAATCTAAATATTTTTAGAAGATGAAGTTGACCATTTGTAAACAACATTTGTCTTGCGTTGTGTAATTTTAAAAATAAGTCAACATATATCAAATAGCAAAAGCCAAAACATGTTGCTCTCTTCTACCAAACATATAAAAGCATCTGTATTATGCCTCTATATATCATATAATGAATCACAAACTGTAGCTGGAATGCTAATATCAATATTTCAAGTCTTTAATTGTTATATTTTCACCCAAAGTGACCAAAAGAGAAAATATTTACCGTTTGACAGTATCTTGGCTTTATTTGCTGTACTGAAACAGACATTATGCAAAATAAGCAAGGCTATAGGGGAATTGATTTTATGTTTGTATTTTGTCATCTCAACAAGAAGGTCTAAACTTCCTTTCAGTTTCAGGATCATTTGTTGACCATCAGTCCCCATTGACAAGTTCCAAAGAAATTTCAGCCAATTATTGGCCAAGACACAAAGGCTTTTGGTTCCAACTTTTGGCAGTGAAAGGGAAAGAAAGTTTTGTAGAAAGTTACTCTGCCAAAAAAACAAATCAAAAGAGATTAACGTCAGAATAGCAAAATAGCAGCTTTGTATACAGTAAGAAGTGATTGAGATAGTAAAAGTGAATAATTTCCTCCCAACTGGATTTGATGGAGACAATTGTGTGGCAAATGAATAAATATGAAGGCATACCACTAACTGTAAAATGCAAATATACCAACATACACCTTCATTGACTTAAAACATCTCTTATCCAATCAGTCTCATTTGCACTATATTTAGCTGCATTCAACACACTTGCATAATTATTTACACAAAAGGTGAGGTGATGACTAAAGCACAAACCTATTCCCTCTGAAATTAATCACATATACGCAAATTCTGCAAAAAAGAGTCAATCATGGGGTCATCGTTTTCTCAACAGAAAGAAGTGAACCAGTTCAGTCTTCTATTTGTTTGAGCACAATTTTGTTGTTACTAAAAAACGTACCTTTTGAATAATACATTTGGAGTCCTGAATTACAACAAGATTTGAAAGAAGTGCAAAAGCCATCTGTTGAACAATGCCGTTATTAGAAGCAGAATCAGAGGCTATCTTCAATATGCTGTGCATAAGGGAATTACTCGCAGCAGTTTTTGGGAAGGGTTGTGGTGCTGCCATTCCAGTGTTTGCCAAACATAATGAAGTACAAGCTTTTCAAAGAAAAAAAAAAAAAAAAGTTAGAAAAATGAGAATGTAAACTATTAAACAAACAAACGTGAAGGATTAAAACTTGTGTTAAAAAAAAAAAAACACTTAGGGGGTTATCAAAATCTGAAATGTTCTCACTATTTTTTTTCTATTTTTTCTAACCACTATGACCAGATTTTTTTCAGATTATCCCCTGAAAACCATGAAATCTTCAGATTAAAGAACAAAACCCAGTACAGATGAAGATATCTTCCAATTGTAAACGGGACATCCACCATTGACTTCTACATGAACTTGGCAGGTCTGAGTTGGAGTACTTTTTTATTCTGACTTTTAATACCATTGGGGTTTATTAAATCAAAAAATATATTTTTTTTTTCTCTCTATGTAACAATTGTGTTTTCTCCTTTAAAAGTTGGACCAGAAAAAACGCAAGACTTTAGTAAATAATCCCTTTAGACTGAGATCAGTGTCAAAATGTCAACGTTATTTGTACAAGTAAAGGCTTCTGCAAACCAAATTTATCTTGCTATTTATAGACTGTTTATGGGGTCAAAACCAAGAGTACACAATGTCAAAAAAACCAGCTGACTATCACAACCACAGGAGGACTTTACTTCTTCTACAATATTGTAAGAGTATAGAACTTTAAAACCAATGAAAACAGATCTGGGTGTAATGGATAATCCTTTAAATCAATTTCAGACTAACTCAGTCAATGTAGCTAGGCCTTAAAATTAAGATTATGTTATGCTGGTTATCATCCAATTAAGAGGTATATGGACATTTTCCTTTACCTGCAGGGTAGTGTGCTGTGTAGACACAAAGTAATTGCAGAGCACCTTGCATCAATGCATCATCCATCAATAACCAAGGCCAAAGAGATTGTAGAACAAAAGGAAACTGGGAATTTAAAGCTGCATCCTATTAAATATACGGAAAATATATAGATAATATAAATATTACTTCTGTTCTTTGGTTGATGATTATATTTCAGGGGCTCTTTTAATGCTTACTTTTCCTTCCTCATTCTGATAAAGACAATTCCTTAGAGTTTGCATGAGAACTTTTAGCTGTTTCAGATGATTTTCCTCCTAAAAAATTAAAACATATGCAAAGTTGAGAAACGAGCACAAACAAGTTAGAACTGCAGCATTAAAAAAATGATCAAAATGAATTGTTATGCCCAAAATTAAAATTCCAGTGTAAATAGGAAATTCCACCTGAAAGTTAGACAGCTGCAGGGATACTGGGTGCCAAACAAACTTTATTACCATTTTATTTGTACATATGTTCTACATAATGTTATCTGTAAGTATGGTATACATAAAATAACAGACACCTGCAAACAATAAAAAGGATGCCTGTATTCATTGTGCATAAAAGTTGCAATATGCTCTTTGTTAATGTATGTAAACTGATATAAATGCGATAACTATTATAGACGTACGACTATAGATATTCAGGATGTCAGAAGGTCGTCATCTGAGAATTTTTAGGATTCCTAAAACAGTCTAGCACCCAAGAACACCTACCACTAGGTAAGTAAACTGTTTAAGCCTAACTGAAAGATAGCTTAAACCAAAATCAATATTTATACTGATGTATATTTTTCAGTATAAAGTGCAAATTCCCTTTTTTTTTTTTTGTACAAAAGGAGCATAGATTTGTAGATACTCGTGTGACCAGATAAAGTTTACTTTCTGCCAGTGTTTGTCAGACATTTTCAGTTTGAGCCTTATTGGAGGGCCTTGGTCGGGAATGTTTTCGCTGGAAACAAGGTTACAAACACGGTAAAAATTGTAATTTCAGGTGAACAAGCCCTTTAAGATCCATAGGAATGACCTAAGTTTGCCACTGCAACTTGTCCATAGAAAAGTCAGTAACAAAATCATAAACCATATCCCCCAGCAGAGGTGCATGAATATTTGAAGGTTTGCTTTCTATGGCAAGCAGAAAAAGGGGTATTCGTAGTTCACTTTACACTCTTAACACTGACAGTACACTGCTTGGTAGATATATGCACGTTTTACAGTATATTTTGCTATCCAGTACCTGTTGAGGTCAATTTTGTAATGAAATATTTTTAAAAAATATATATCATAAAATGATATTCTTTCATTATAAAACATTTTGATTTGCAAAGCTTTCTATCCAAACAATATTTTATGTCGGGTACAGAAGACTATCTACGGTTGTTGCAAAGGTTAAGCACATTTCATAGATACCTTTTTCCTGTGTGTTGGTTTCCCAGGCCTCAGGGAATCAAGGTTTAGTTGGGCGTAAATGTGTTTCATTTCTTCAATACAACTATCTACCAAGTGAGCTAAATAGGATTAAAAAAAACAAAAAACAAAAAAAGATTTGTGCTTTACATCTTATTTTCTGTTCAACATGTTCACATATAAAGTAAACATACTTCAAAAAGAAATGCATTCAGAAAAGAGAAAATAGATGGAAAATTTGTACAGTTTGGCAGTATTTCAGTTATCTGTATGTGACTAGAACGCGGCATAGTGAAAAGGTGAGGGTATAGCAACTGTGGAGGTAGTCTTTATGAGGACGGCGCTCTATATATTGACCAGACTACATGTAT
This sequence comes from Xenopus laevis, assembly GCF_017654675.1. Classification (NCBI taxonomy): domain Eukaryota; kingdom Metazoa; phylum Chordata; class Amphibia; order Anura; family Pipidae; genus Xenopus; species Xenopus laevis. Next base: position 87,632,866 of record NC_054382.1, on the reverse strand, counting down.
TAGACCAGAGATCCCCAACCTTTTGAACCCGTGAGCAACATTCAGAAGTAAACGGTGTTGGGGAGCAACACTAGCAAGAAAAATGTTCCTAAGGTGCCAGATAAGTGCTTTGGTTGACCATTTCGTAGCCCCTATGTGGATTGTCTACCTACATTGAGTATGTTTGGAAGTGCACATGGTTTTTATACAAACAAAACTTGCCTCCAAGCCAGGAATGCAAAAATAAGCACCTGCTTTGAGACCACTGGGAGCAAAATCCAAGGGGTTGGAGAGCAACATGTTGCTCGCTAGCTACTGGTTGGGGATCACTGTATTAGACCGTTATCCATAAAGCTCAGAATTACAGAAACGCCGTCTCCCATAGACTCCATTTTTTCAAAATAATTAACATTTTTAAAAATGATTTACTTTTACTCTAACAATTAAACAGTACCTTGTACTTGATTCATAATAAGTTTTAATGAACTCTTATTAGAGGCAGAACGGGCCTATTGGGTTTGATGTTTAAATGATTTTTTAGTGCACTAAAAATATAAAGATCCAAATTATGGAAAGATTTTTTATCTGGAAAACCCCAAGTCCTAAGTTTTCTGGAGAACAGATACTATACCTGTACATACATTGCCTAGATTGGCAAGTCTGCTAACATCTGGTCAAAACTAGAATTCAGTACACGGTGTTAAAAAAGTTGAGCCATTGCTATACTCTAAATCTCCTGTTAAGTCAGCAGACAAAAATGTAGGCCTTAAGTATTTGCTACTAGATTATTGTCTAGCTCATACCTGTACATATGCAGCGTCATTAGGTAGGAGTCAAAAGTTGTGACTTTGCATATAACCAAGTGCTAATTATAAGATAGCAAATATATATTTTCTCCTTTGCTGCCTTTTTTTGTAGGATTGATTTAAAAGCAGCTAGTAGTGGTCATCAAGCTTTAGGAAGTTTTTCTTAAGGTGGAACTTTAATTGAAGATTGATGCATGGGGGGGGGGAGAAGTGTTGTCCAAATGAATGCTGGTTTATACTGAAACAGTTTAGAGGATATGAAAAGTAACATTTAATGGGCTAGCTGAAAATACACTGCAAGTACAAGGACACTGTAATAAGGTCCTCAGACATGCGTTGACTTATTAAGCAGGACTGACAGCCAGTCAAATGACACAGACAAATTGTAATCGCATTTGCCACAGTTTTCTCTACAAAAGCAGCCAAGTCCATAATACAAGGAAATGTCTTGAATACTTCTTAGAGTGGACAAAGAATGCTCGGTTGTGGCAGGTGTGTATGATTGCTGCCTTAAAATATAAAATGCTGATGCTAGCACGGTGACTGAGTTTGTGTTTTAAATCATTTCTGGTAAATACATGTTTTTGTGCTACAGTGATAATGAACGGATGAGATCACTGCAGGTAATTAACAGCTGTAACTGGAAATATGAGATGGGGAGGGATATACAAAAGGCAGAATATTAACATACTGTAAATATAATACTGCTGTAATATTGCCCACTCCCAAGGCAGAACAATGACTAAGAAATGTACAAATTGTAGTGTTCATTATTACTTCATCAATTAAAGTTTGATGAAAGTAAAAACAATGGCATATTCATTACAGCTTTGATGAAACAATAATCAATAATCACCTTCTACACTGTACTTCCTTGCACTTCTGCTAACAGCCAACAGCAGGATTAAAGTTTGTGTACAGATTTGTCTGAGGGGGTCATCTGTAGCCTTTTCATCACAGCTCTGTAAGAAAGACATTGTGATATCTTCCAGATGGAAATGAACATGAGAATACAATATCAGCAGTATCACATCTATAGCATGCTTTTATATAGTATATTGAACTGGAAAAAAAACAGCTGCAAGACTGGAATTAAAAAGTTCAAGATACTCCATTAACATTATTGTATGTTGCAGAGATGTCTTAACAGTATCGCCATGCGTATTGCATATTGAACTAACCACAGAATAACAAAAGGGCTATGGATCGATAAATGGATCACTTCATTAGGGTGTAGTGGAAAAAAAATTTGTACAGGTTTAGTGTAATCTCTCTGCACAATATAAACTATATTACAGTAGCATACTGATGCAAAATAAGGAAAGTGGGGGGGGGGGAAGGTGTGCAGACAGTTTAAATGGGTAATTCGACTAAGAACTTAAATAGCTTTTGTTAAAATGCCTTTTATGGTGTAACTTGTATTCCAATCATATCACAAGAAACATGAAATTATAGCTTTTAGCTTTAGTTAAACAAGTGAGCAGTATGTAGAGCCTGACCCTTGGACAGTATAGTGTATTTCTGACAACAAAAGAAAACCACCATAGAAAGTATAACCTGTTTCCAGCTGTCAAGTTGGATTTCCCCAGCAAATCCAGATAGGTATACCAGTTTTGATTTACCATTCCTTGCATGTATAATTATATTAATACAATGATGTTGGTATACAGACAAGAAATAGTAGAGGATACCTTATCTAATGGGAAAATAAAATGCAAAACAATATATATATATTTAGCCCCCCCCCTACACCCTGTAGCCCAGGCTTATTCCGTGAGTCAAGCTCCACACATAACAAACAAGTTATACTTAATATTTACACTGGAATTCTAGCCAATGGGAATAAGCTGCATCTTTTCTCCTCATAACAGAGTTCAATCGGATATGAATATATCTCACAATTATTAAATAATAACCTGAAGGAGTGACTTGCAAAGGACATATCCCATGTTTTCATTTCCATCTAAGAGTGAACAAAGAGCTGTAGTGGTGGATGGAGATAGCTTTTGTTGTTTTTCTTCACTGAAGAGTAATGAAAGGAACTGCAGACAGGCTGAATAGAGCTTTGGATGGAATGTTGCTAGGCTTAAACACTCATCCACGGTATCTTGAAGAAGAAAAAGAGGTTACTAGGTTCATATAATTACCAAAATGTGGGAATGTGCCACTGCTTTCCTTTGCCTCAAAAGAACAATAAAGGAACGTTTGGTTGAATAAAACTATATACACACATACATACACAATTATATCAGCTAAATTAAAAGAGACATATAGCATAATCAAAAATCCCCCCAATTTTCTAGGCAATAATGAATAAAATATTGTGATGGTTTCACTCTGGGCTAAAAAGTATCATTATCTATAAAAATGGCCCCTTTATAGCTCCCTATAGATCTGCTAAGGTCCATGTAGGTTTTTTAAATGAGGGGTGGCTGGTCTCAACAGCGCCTGCTAAAAGCAGACCAGGACGGGGAATAGCCAATCACAGCCCTGCAGACACACAAGCAACCAGGCTTTAGTTCCCCATCAGATCAGCCTAGCTTCTGATTGGTTCCTATTTTACAATGCAGTGTGCCGACTCTCTTGCACAGCCTGGGAGGCAGCAGAAAGTGGAAAAGATGGGCGGCAAGTAGGGTTTTTGCAGAGATTTTCAATAAATCAACCAGAAATACTGCTTTTTATAGCACTTTCCTTCTATATATATATATATATATATATATATATATATATATATATATATATATATATATATATATATATATATATATATATATATATATATATATAGAATAATATATATAGAATAATATGTACTGGCACATTAATATTTTTCACACAATAGGTCTACACTTACTCTGCAGAATATTTCCATATTTTGCTAGCACGGCTTCCAGTTGAAAAAGGATAATTTGACCACTCTTTCTCAACAATACTGCTAAAAATGTAAATGTGTCTGTCCATGCCTGATAAATGGCATAAAGCAGTTCAGTGTCTGGGGAAAAAAATGACAAATATGTAAAATAAATTATGCTACAATTGTATAGCCAGACCTATTTTATTGCTCTGGGTGCTTTGCAAACACTGCAAAAGTGATCTATATTAACTATCCTCTCACACCAACCCATAAGAGTTAAAGTGCATCATATGTGTTACTAAATTATAACATATATAAATACAGCAGCAGTTCCTAATATATTGCAAAGCAACTTTGTCTGTGTTTTAGGGTATGAGAGGACAAAACACAATAGGCCTCGATTCCAATGAAGGTAGCCCTGAATTATTTTTAACAATATTTTGTATTTTATTTTCTGAAATAAAAGTACCAGTGCAAACAATGGGGTAGACATGAATGAATATGCAGTATAGGCAGGCACTCTAAAATGGAATCTCCTAGAGGTCAGGCTTGTAAAATTAAAGTTGTATTTATTATAGATATACCACAAGCTTTCCCGTAAATAGAATAAACTTACTGATGTAATTTCAGTAACAAGGCTACATTTAGACTTGACAAACCATGTCCTACACCCTTTTAAGTGGGTTTGTGCTAAAATTACGGTCAATTTAGGGAATTATTTTGATTAACTGTGGAGAAGGTAGTGTATAATTGAATGTGACTTACCCCAAGATTTGTTATTCTTTATGGACAGGGAAGAAAATATCACAGCAAGCATTGGATTTATAATTTCGTCCTGCACAACAAGATTGGCATTTGCAAGCAGACATGCTTGGGAAAGTCCTGACATGGAAGATAAATATTGACACAGGGCAATTACCTAGAAAAGATCAACAGAGTTTTATAAAAACATTGTAAACATCTTTCCTGTAATTTACACAAATATGCTGTTGTAAGTGTTGAACAAAACAGATCTGAGCAGTAGCGAACTGAGGTCTCTGGAAGAACATGACTGAATTCCTCTGTACAGAAATCACCCTCAGCCTTTTAAACTAAGCTCAAACCCTTCCTCAGCAGTGTCTGATTCAGTATTGGAACTTAGGGGGCAAATATCTCAACTATTTTACAAGGCTCTACTTATTACCTTGCAATATGTCTTTACTTTCCACATACTCTGATTTAGAGCACTTTGACGTGGAGAAGGGACTTCCTTTCTACCATGTTTAATAACAAGTAGCACTTGTATGTCCCACCAATCTTTAATTGTAAATAAACACAAGAATGTACAGAACTGCAGATACAAGTAGCAATATATGCATGTTAGACTAGCTTCAGGTAGTAAGGGGCGAATCTGACCTGTTTCGCTTTGCTAAAAATTTGCATTGAAAAATACATTGAATTTTACGAGCAACAAATTTTTGACGCACAACAATTTTTTTTCCATCCATTGGAGTCAGTCTTTTTCGCTTCAAACCTGGCGAAAAATGTTGCTCATCACTATTCATAAGTTTTCTTCATTAAAGGAGAATGTTGGCCTGTTTGCAGTCTTAGATATTATGTCAATATACAGTCTATTATAACAAAATAAATGTGTTAAATAAATTGTCTGCAACAATAAAAATCATATTGGTAGTAAACGTTTGTATCCAGCAGAGTTTGAATGAAAGGTGAAGATTTATTTCTACTTATTCTATCTAATTAGAACTCGTTTTTACAGTTTGAAACATACTACTTCAAACCTAGCCTCTGCTTTTTTTGGTATGCTTTAGGGATAGGGGTCAATAGCTGCATATAGGTTATGTAAATGCTCCTTGAACATGCAATCACAAAGACTACAAAGAAACACAGTTGCTGATGATAATTATATAGTTTTTCACAAATAAATACACAATAACATATGTACATTAAGTATAATACTATAAGAATACAACTTTTTGAAATGCCTTAAGATTACAGGTATGGGATCTATTATCTAGAATGCTCAGGGCCTGGGGTTTTCGGTAATTTGGATCTTCATACCTTAAATCCACTAGAAAATCAAGTAAACATTAAATAAACCTAATAGGTTGTTCTGCTTCCAATAGGGATTCTTTATATATTAGTTAGGATCAAGTACAAGGTGCTGTTTTATTATTACAAAGAAAAAGGAAATCATTTAAAAAGTGGAGTATTTAAATAAAATGGAGTCTATGGGGGAGAGTCTCTCTCTAATTTGGATGCTTTCTTGATAACTGATCACATACCTGTACTCTTATTGGTTTAAAACCAAACCAAAGAATCAGTCAGAATCAGCTGTAGAATGCGTAGCAGTCAAAAGACTATATTCAATATATAACAGAAAATGGCAATTACAGAAATCAACTCAACTGCACCTGAAATTCCAACTACCACAATAATTTGCAAAGTTCTGTTATTCTTCTTCTTAATCACAGGACATACAGGCATTGTGGCTGAAGGAGAGCTGATTTACTAAACCAAAAGTTATGAGTAGTCGCGGAAAGGAGAGCTGGAAGCTAGGCATATTAAGCTAAAGTATTATATATGAGAAACACAACCATAGAATAAATAATACGGTTTAGGGTAAGGACACATCTGGCGATTCGGGGAGATTTAGTTGCCTCTTCTTTGGGGCGACTAACCTCCTCGAACGCCTTCCCCCTGTTTTGCGCCGGCTATAATGAAAAGTCGCCTGCGGCATGACACAAACGTCGCTTTTTATTCTGAAGTCGGCCGTAACGAAGCGCCGCGTTTGCCATGCTGCAGGCAACTTTTCATTATAGCCAGCGCAAGATAGGGGGAAGGCGTTCGGGGAGATTAGTCGCCCCAAAGAAGAACTCCCCGAATTGCCAGGTGTGCCCTTACCCTTAGAGTAGTGATCCACAACAAGTGCCTCATGAGCAATATGTTGCTAACCCTGTCTTTGGCTGTGGCCTTAAAGCAAGTGCCTATTTTTTAATTCTTGGATTGGAGGCAAGTTTTGGATGCATAAACCAGATGTACTGCCAAATAGAGCCTCCTGTAGGCTTCCAGCCCACTAAGTTGCTACAAAATAACCAACAGTCCATATTTGGCACCCCCAGAATATTTTTTTCATGCTTGTGCTGCTCCCCAACTCTTTTTACAATTGAATTTAGCTCACGGTTGAAAAAAAAGGTTGGGGACCACTAGTTTAGAGTATCTTCCTGTAATTATAGCAAAAGTATGTGCCCGTAGTCAAAAATATTCTGATCATAGAGGCACATTAATCAAGGACTAAACAGACACTACATAAAAAAAATTAAATATACAAAGATATACATTTATAAAACAACTTCATTAACACTGCCCTATTCTCTCCAGCTGCAACAAGAAATACTGACCTGCAACATTGTGATTTTTGCTTGGCCATGAGTAAGTTGAGCCTTGAGATCAGAAAAGCACCTTTCCAGCAGCCCAGGTGTTAGAAGGCTGTGAAAAAATTAGAAATGTTACATGATCATTGTCTAAAATGCATTAATTTATATGTGACATTTTAAAATCATACTCAAGAAACATGAATACTATAGGCTGCTCTTTGTTTTCTAATTGTTTTCTTTTATTACTATTTATTGTTTGGCCAGCCCCTATTATTCTATATCTATTATTATCCTGTAAACTTTGACTTTGTTAAAGGAAAACTATAGCCCTGAACAATGTAGGCTATATAAAAAATATACTGCATAAAACAGTTTGTATGTAAAACCTGGCTTCATGTAAATAATATAAACCATATATTTTTTTTAGTAGCATGTGCTATTATTCCTAAATAGAAAATTGCCATTTTAAGAACCAAGGGGCACCCCCTGGGATCCTAAGATTCACAGTGCACATAAACAAACCATACATATTAGGTCACATGAGCCAATTAACAGACAAAGTTCTGTCTTCAGCTTCCACACTTCTTCCTGTTACAGCTGAATTATTTATGGTCAGATGATCTTTGAGGCAGCACAGAGAACATCATAAAATGGGGGCTCAAAGGAAAAGATGTAAAAGGGCAATACTTACTTACCGTAACTATATATACCAGTTTGGTAACATTCTTTAATATGCCACAATAAACGGTTGCTTACATATTCAAGGGGGGGGGGGTATAGTTTTCCTTTAAAGACAGCCAGCTATCAACTCATAGGAAAAAATTGTCTTTTAACAGCAGCCCTTAAACTAATGGTGCACAAGGCAATCTGGCAGCTGGCAGAAAACAGTCACCCAAAATCCCCCTGACCACCATATAATGTAATAGAACACATCTTGATATGCATATCATGGTCTACAGGTATGCATAGGATAGGTAACGTAACCCAGATTTATTGAACAGAATATACCCCAAAACAGAATTCCAACTAATCTTTATCCCCTTTATGGAGCATGTCGGAAGGGAAGAAAATGGATTTAGCAAAATAATTGCGTGCGTAGACTGTCATGATTGATGGTCTGGTCAATCACTCTTTACAGGGAAAGAGAAGAGGATATGGGGTGCTGGTACAAAACACCTAACAGCTTGCCCTTAGCATTTACAAAGACTGTGTATAAGTAGTATACCAGTGGATAAGTAGTTAGTGTGCTAAATACTATTAAGATTATGAATACCATTTAATATTATTTATCTGTACAACACAATGGTCATACTTTATGTTCGAACTGCAACTATTTCCAAGTTTAAATGAACTTTAATAAATAAATGTTTTCAATAATTTACCTTGCCACACATTTAAGTATGCTTCTTTCAGATAATTCTATTACTGTGACTTTTTGATTCACTGCCAGCAAATTTTCCAGTAAACTGCACACTGCAGACAGCAAACATGGTGTAACTACAGAACACTGCTCAGAAACACAATTTGTCCCTTCACTGTTTTCTGTGCTTTGAGATGGTGTTTTCAGTTTGCTGCTTTGATCTGTAAAAGAGTCACCATATATTATGAGCAAGATTCAATATAGGTTAATGTAGACATTAATAAAACAAACTGTAGGTGAGTTTCTGGATAAAAGCTTCAGAAAACAGAGCATTCAAAATTTTAGCAGACCTTAATGGCAGCCAGTCTCAACAAATCATCTTGTATCTGATGACTAGTTGTTTATGTGCTGTGATACATTTGCAATTTTGTTTTCAGACTTACAAATAGGCATAATGTTATTGTTGGCAAAGCATTTGTACTTGCCACTGACATTTTAGTAGCTGTCACAGAGAACAGGAATTTTGATTGTTGTTCTCCCTGAGAGAAATGGGGCAATGTAAAACACCTGCAATAGCTAAAGGCAAGTGATGACAAAACAATTCATGTTCAAGTGAATATGAGGGTTGAACACATTCAGTGAAGCTAGAACAATTTGGAGTACTAAATAAATTATAGTTATCATTACATAAATGTAACATATTGATATATACACGTAAAAAAATAGAAAACATTTTCAAAACATCATTAAACACCTTGATCTGAGAGTAGGTCAGCAACATTATCTGAGCATACTGGTGTAGACACTGAAAGCAAGTGTTCTGTACTGATTGTGGGTGATGATCCTGGATGAATCTGTTAAAAAAAAAAAAAAGCTTAAATTTAATTAATTATGATGAAACATTTGCATAACAAATATTATTCTACTAAAGACATTACCTCCAGATTGTTCTTTTCAATAATATTCTATGCAATGGGGGAATAATTTTTCTCAATTTTAACACATTCACTCAATTTTGCATTGCAGTTTTAGCATATAATAAAATATGAAAATTATACCTTCTTGGTAAAATAACCAGAACTTTTGGTTCTGGCCAGACCCAGACTGGCAATCTGAGGATTCTGGAAAATGCCAGAGGGGCTACTGAAAATTGCACTAAGTACATTACATTACATTAAGTATTTATTGGTAGTGGGCAGTTTATGCCCTGACATTTCAATTACACAAAGGGGCAGATTAATTAAGGGTCGAATAGTAAATTCGAATATGAATTTTTGGATTTTTTTGGTGTCACAATTCAGACATTCAAATTTTAATCCCGTTTGAATGTAAATTAGAATGTGAGATTTACAAATTCAAATATTCGCCACCTAAAACCTGCCGATGGAAGAGGTCCATTGAGCTTTTTAGATATGTTAATAGCCTTCCTGACATTCGAGTTTTGTTTTCGAAAAAATACTTTCCAGTCTGAACTATTAGATCACATATTAGACATTCAAATTTTTTCTTAAATAACCTCCCAGTCGAATTGTGAGTATATTCGATTTTATTAGAGTATAAAATAATTCACATGAATTTGCAAATCGACCTTTAATAAATGGGCCTCCCAGTCTAGAACTGGTTCTAGCAGTTTTACTTTTCTGTTTGGGTTAGAGTCTTTTGGACTTAGTTGGATGCTGCATTCTGTCTGCCAGTTTAGTTAAAATCTCTCTATACGCCAAGCAGTCAATCATAAAAATTAAAACAAGTCAAGAGGAAAATAATTGCACATTTACGTCTTAAAGGAGATTTAAACCCCAAAAATGATGTAAAATTACAATTTACAATTTTCTATTGCTCCATTATGTACTTGCTGATTTTTTAAGTGCTGGTGTCAAATTGTATTAACATGGGTAGCAGACTACAAGCAGAAGCATGCAATATAAAAAAAATCTAAGACACGGTGGAACACACATCTCTTCACTTCTAGGTATAAAGTGGACATTAGTTAGAATCAAGATTTAAATGCCAAAATGACTCACATTAGTCAAGGCTATTCACCTTCAAATATGTGCTGGTAAGTAGTGGAATGTCCAGAACTTCAGTGCACAATAATAGATTTTAGCCCTATGATTAGTTGCCTCTCAGCACTTGCAGTTTTAGCATTGTTGACATATTTATAGCCACTCTTCCCGACAGTGAGTTTGTTATAGCGAACCCATAAAGCTTTCTACTATTTTATGCCAGCAATATGTTTGCTTTTGCCTTCACTGTATTAAAGACTTTCAGTTCAGTCAATTCTTGCGGATATCATACTTATCCAGTTTAAAAAAAACAGGCACAAATTACAAAGAATTTTGTAATTTCATCCTCTACAGTACATAATATCATTAAAATATTCAGACAATATGGAAAACTCTGCATAAAATGGACAAAGCCTAAAGCCAAATACTGGATGGCCTTACTCATTGGGCCTTCAGATGGCGTTATATTAAAAAAAGACAATATTCTGTAGTGGAAATCACTGCAGGGGCTCAGGAATACTTCAGAAAACCTTTGTCTTTAAACACAGTTTGTCACTGCATCCACAAATGCAAGTAAAAACCAAGATGGGGGGGGGGGGTATAGCAGATATGGAAAAGTTCCTTTGGCTCTAGTGTCCTGTGTCCTAACAGTACAAGCTATACCTATTGTTCCTGTGTCCACCCCCAAGGAGATGTAAGTGAAATTTTAAATTCTTTTTAGAAATCATGGATGCTCTGGGATAGAGTAGAAGGACCCTTTGGCATGTTATCAAAACACAGTCCAAAACACAGAATCCGTGATAGTATGGTGGTGCATTATTGTAAATCTGGGAAGGCCCAGAAGTTTTTCCAGGGAGCACTGCAGAGCCATCGGCTTCCTTCGTCTTTCTTTGTGTAGGTGCACATGCGCAGTAAAGCCCAAGTTTAATGAAGAAGTCAGCTATTTTCGTTCTACTGTGCATGCATATGCCCCAGGAAATTTGAAGAAAGAAGAAGAAGGAAGCCGATCGCTCCGTGGGGCTCGCGGGAAGAACCCCTGGAACGTTGCAGTTTTCTCCTGATAGGAGCACCTGAACGAGGTGTGAGGTAAGTATATATACAGTAATCACTTGGGGGTGCCTAACTTTTGGCACTCCCAAGTAAATAGGCCTTTCCTTCTCCTTTAAAAAAAAAAATGGTGATGAAATACATTGGGAAACATGCACGTGTCCCATCTTTTTTGAAACGTGTTGCTGGCCCTTAAATTAAAATAAGCATATATTTTTAAGAAAACAATAAAATTCCTCAGTTTCAACATTTGATATGCCTTTGTACTATTTGCAATTAAATATAGCAAATCATGCTATTGTCTTTTTTATTTACATTATACTGCCCCAACTGTTTTGGATATGGGTTGTAAATGAACTAAGAAATGGAGTCCAAATCATTACTTCATACATTACAGTCAAGAATCACTGTAAGATATTTAATGTTAAATATAGGGGGGGGGGGGAACCAGTATCACTTACCAATGTGGTCAATGTTGACTTGGAGTCTGAAAAACTATGCACACTTTGCCAGAGGTAAACGGAGTCTTCAGAGCCTGTAAACAAAATAACGTACCACATTTATCGGTCTCTCTCCAAGGTTTGGTCTACAAAAATGAACTTAAATGTAAAGTATGGAAGCACATTGTATTTGTGTGTAAATGGTGTTCATGCATCTTGATTTGCACAAGTGATGGTGTTGAAGTTGGATGGAAGGAAAGTAAACACTAATCTGATGCCGTAAATCTGAAGTGTTTTATTATCACTTCAAGGATTTGAAGCAACACAAAGGGCAAGTCTAGTTACAATGTGTGCGCATAGTTTTAAGTTAAAATATACAAAATTAAAGAACTGGGTCTCACTGTGTAAGATAAAAAAAGAAAAAAAAGACAGTTTAAAGGCCTTGTTTTATATATATATATATATATATATATATATATATATATATATATATATATATATATATATATATATATATATATATATATAGGCTTATATTGTCATTAGTCAACCCCCCACGTTCCGTCGTACCATAGAAGCATTATATTTATTGTTACTATGTCCTAGCAGATTAGAAGGAGGAAATTCAACTTAAAAAAAACCTTAGCTGATAAGTGGGTTTACATGGGTCTGTAACTTAGATGGCAGCAGCTGGGATGCTACACAGAAACCAAATGCTGATTAAAGAAGCCTGTGTTAAGAGGATCTTTACTAACACATTCAAACACTTTAAAATAAAAAATGCAAAGACTAACGTACCATTAATATTATCCTTTGCAGCTATACATGGAAAGCTGGGATAGTTGGAGGTATAATGACCAAAGTAGCAGTTTTTCACCATCTGACCAACATGATCATAGAAGTGGTAGTCATGCAATAAAACTTGGAGAGCAGCTCTGCCTACCAATGTTAATCCAGAAACCTCATCGTGTATGCAAGGGCCCTGTGAATACATCACAATGTGACATTTAGCAGAAGTGAATCAGAAGTTAGAATTGTGTGTAGAGAACAGACTTCTCATCAAGTTAACTATAATAGTTTTATTCAGCTTCAGTATCCCAAGATTTAGGTTATGCTAAAACATACTAGATTTCCTTAGCATGGGGCCCTACTGCCTCTGGCTCTAAAAAGCTCTGCAGTAATCTTATGGTCCTGCAATTCTTAATGTGGACCACCATGGCCTTATCATAAACCGCAAACATCTCTGTTCTTAGAACGCTCACTCCTTTGATCACAAAAGTAACAACTACTCTTACCAGAAATCTATTTAGGAGAGAAGTGGATTCACTAACGCTATTTACTTGTCAGCAGAACTACAAGTATCTACATGTTGACTGATGGAATCCAATGATCCAAATGCTAAAAACCAATTGGCATACATTTTGTTTTGATTTATTAACAGCCTTAAAATACATTAATCGGATCCCAGAGTACATCTGGGATCAAGCAGCAAATCAAACTGAAGATAATTGCCTCCATTAATAATATTGCAAATTAATGCAATATTACAGGGGTAATGGGAGTGGCATAAATGACACGTCTGTGTATGCACTTTGCCAAAGAAGGATTTACTTGCAAAAGCTTGAAATGCAAATGCAGTTAACAACTACAATATGAGAGACACATTGACCAGATGAGATTTTAATGCCCACTGAAATGCCTTCCAGAATACTTAAGTTTGCAAAAAAATAATATAAAAACAGTTATGCAAACTCATGAGGAGAAATATAAACATAAGAATTTTTGCGTATCTGCTAAAATAAACAGAATTTATATGATGGTCAAAAGATAAAAGTCTTTAGAAGCACAATGCCACATTAACCACACAATCATTAAATGGAATCCAAAAAGGTTTATAAACTAGAGGTTGAAGAGAGAGAAATCTGTCCTCCATGAAATAGAAATAGAACGAATAAACATATGGTCTACAGATGATTATTTCTGATTAAGCTGAATGAGATGGGAGAAAATGTTACAGTGAAGGCTGGTATAAGTATAAAATTGCTTAACAGAAAACCGTTCCTTCGCACACACTATCAAGTTACCACACCCCCCCCCTTTTATAATCTCACAAATACATTTTTGAGGCATTTTCTTCATCAAATATTCACAGAAAAAACCCTCCCCTTTCCAGATCAGTAATTTATTTACATCAAACAGTAACACTTTTTCTTAGCCTCTCTGTTTTTCTGCTGCTTTACTGTAGTCCCTAAAATGATGGGTCCTTTCAACTATACATGGTTGGAAATATTCATATTCCTGCTGTGACTGTGGCACACTGTGCAAATACCTTATGCTGTGCAAAGACCAAATTCCAAATAAGAATTTTATGGTATTTTCAAGAGAATGGAAATATTTCTAGGATTGGGAGACAAATATTTAACATTTCAATAAAAACTTTACAGTCCCTTCCAAGGCTGTTTGCTGTTCATATGACATTATTGCCGGTGTCTAAAAGTCTGTTTACAATGTATTTAGCTGTAAGATATTTGAACTTGACCGAGTACACTTTACATTAAAAAAAAAATTCCAAAGTAAAAGTTTTATAATTTGGAAAAAAATGCATGTCTACATGCTGCATTTAGTCTTTAAATTCAAAGCACACGGAAATGACTACTTACAGACCTGAAACTCATACACTTTGGAATCTTCGAGACTTTCAGGCATTGGTATAACAAGCAAATTTTGAAGAACATAGGCAGCCTGAAACAAAAGACAAAACAGAAAATCTTAAAATTGCTATCTTGCTCAATCTGCTATTAAGTGAATCCAAGCATGTCATTGCACAACCTTATTTATTTTTCAGCAAACAGACCATAATTACATTTGCAGTATCTATTAAAATAATGGTTTACCCTACAAAACAAGTTATTCTATTATTTTTATAGATCCACTAGATAACCGACAGGATGGAGAATCTGGATCTATAAAAATAAGCACCATATAATTAAATCTTTTTTGCAATATATTTTATAAATACTTCTCACTCTCTCTCTTATGGACAGAGCAGACATAATAAAGTGAGAGTGACAGTGATGTTGAAGGGCAGAAGGCAGACACATATCAAGCAATAGTCACAAACGAATAGTACAGAAGATGGACAAAAACAGCTAGATTCTATTTGCAAATGAAAAGACCACAAATAAGATTAGAAAATACATAAGTGTTCCATTTAAGACAAAAACTTGTAACAAACAAGGCAAAGTTGTGGTCACAAATAATTTTTAAACTATTAAATGGGGGTGCAACGAGGCTGTGGCCACAAAATTCATACAGAAAAATAGGAGAGGTCCTCCGCAATCAACCCATTATCCATATCAGCCATTGATCCCAGTGGGGGCCAATTAAAGGGCAACCATGTTTGCAAGTGAGTTGCAGGTACATTTAGTTCTTGTGTTAAATGTATAATGAATCAACAGAATTCTTAATTAATCAGATAATAGTTGATTGTAGAACTGATTACAATGTAATTCTCCTACCGCACACCTGTAGTTCACCACTCCTGCAAGCTGGTGGTGCGTTCCTTCCGTTGACCCGGCCGGGTCCCTTAGCAACCAATGTGTAAAACGGATCCGCACACACAGGGGGGAATCACCCACCCTTCATCAGGATGCTGATGCTGATGAAGGGTGGGTGTTTCCCCCCCGAAACGTTGATGTTTGGTGGCTGAATAAAAGGGGTTAATCCCCGACTGCACTAATCTGTGTGTGTGCGGATCCGTTTTCTTTTACACATTGATTGTAGAACTGGCCAGACTAGGGATGGCCATCTTAAATATATTGCAATATAAGGTCAAATTATCCCTGTATAAAGGAGGGGATATTTTTAGTAGCTTAAGGCACACAATGTCTCAATGTCTAAACATATTGATAATGGGACCTCTTATATTTGTCTTTATCAACACAAAAACCTAATCGACCCTGGAAACCCTATGACTCTATACAACTGCTCCCCACATACAGTGCAAATACACCATCCAATATGGTGTAGGGCATGACAAGTGGAGATTTGGTGATATTTAGTCGCTGGACGACAAATGCCTCTTCGTCGGGCGACTAATCTCCCCGCAATGCCTTCCTACTGGCTAGAATCTAAATCGCAGCAGGATGGCACTTGGAGCGCTTTGTTTTCCAAAGTCGCCCAAAGTTGTAAAAGCAAAGCATTTTGAAACATGAAGCGCTCCAAGTGCCATCCACCGGCGATTTAGATTCTAGCCAGTGGGGAGATTAGTTGCCCACAGAAGAGACGATTTGTTGCAAGGGGGAGACTAAATCTCCCTGAATCTCCACATGTCTCTGCCCTTAAAGGGATTGTACATCTTAAAATTAACATTTAGTATCATGTAGAGAGTGATATCTCGAGACAATTTTATTATTTAGCTTCTTATTAACCATTCTCCAGTTTGAAATTTCAGCACCTTTCTGGTTGCTAGGGTCTAAATTACGCAGAGCAACCAGGATTGATCTGAATTAGATACTGAAATATAGATAGAGGGCCTGAATAGATACATAATAAAAAGTAACAATAACAATAGTATTTGACTGCTGTGGTCAGCAACCCCCACTCTGGAAAGAGTCAGAAGAAGAAGAAGGGAATAATTAAATTCGACAAAATATAAAAGACCAAGAATTAGCCATATTTAAAAAAAAAAAAGGGGTACATTTTTTTTAGCTTATACCTAAGATATAATGAGCATTATTGCAACCACCCCAAAAACACAAATAAAACTCACCTCCCTGCGCACCATGCTACATTCATTCTGGTTTAGGAAGATACTGAGCACTGTTCCCCACAGTCCACCTGAAATGTTTTGACAGCTGGCAGACAAAGCAAGGCAACCTTTTTGCAGAGATGTTAAAGCTGATCCAATTCCAAGGCTTGTAAACCTTACCTGGATTTAATTACAGGGGGAAAGACTTTTTTTGTTTTGTTTTGTATGGGTTGTAAATGTACTGAAATTCAGTAAATACAGACACTCAAATACCTATAAAAATAGTTATTTATATTGATCTGTCTATAGAAATCTAGGCATACTGAATAAATATGGGTTTCCACTTTTGACACTATGAAATTGCTCTATGTATGGTCAGCATAAGGAAGCCTACCAAAGGTAAAACCATTCTTCAGGTTGCTGAAGTTGAAATCTAAGTCATGGCATCTGGAACCAACTAACCCAGTGTAGTTGGCCCATCAAAAATCCACCAAAATTGGAAATCCAGAGTACTTTATAGAACTCAGTTGTATAAAGAGTCTTAATTAAAACCTTGCATTTGGAAAGATTTCACAAGTTTGCTGCCCATTAATGCCAAATGAACTGAAATCTCCTCAAGCAAAGCACATATTCACAATTGCCTCCTGGAAAATGCTCTGTCTTAAAGGGCATGTAAAGGCAAAAAAATAAAATCCAATTTTTACTTTCTTTAATGAAAAAGAGACCTATCTCCAATATACTTTAATTAAAAAAAGTGTACCGTTTTTATAAGAAACCTGACTGTATGCAGTGAAATTCTCCCTTCATTTACTGCTGTTGATAGGAATTTTCAGACGGTCCGTAACTGCTGGGCAGGGAAACAATCATACTTATAAAGAGCAGGGGGAGCCCCCGCCTTACTTCCTAGCCATGCAGAACTCAATCAGCTTTGCTTGTTTCCCTGTAGAGCAGTTGGCGACTGTGTAGTGATTTGTATTGGATTTTATTTTGGCTTTACAACCCCTTTCCTGTTTCCAACTCCAGCTGCAGGAACAAAGATCATGAAGCCAGATTTAAACAGATAAACTGGGTTTTTATTTGGATGATTGTTTTGCTGCAGTCATTGGTTCTGCAGAGTTGGAGAAAGTTTGTATTAAACAATACAATATGTATAAAATCCAAATTAGATTACATGACAACACAGGACCCAGTGCAGTCTGCATATTCCGATTATTAATCGGTCTTGCGGTTGACCGGACCCTCAGACACAGCTAAAATACCTCCTGAGCCGTTTCAGTGACGCTGGGCTGGGGGCGGCGCAATCCTTCCTTCTGATTATGAATGAAAACAGGAATTCAGACTATGGAAGGATCACTATGCCCACAGCCCAGCGTCACTGAAGCAACCCATAAGATCTGTTAGTGATGTCAGCGGGTCGGCAGCACACAGGTACGCAGGGCTGGGGGAGGCTTTGCGGGAGGGGGGGGCTTTGGGGATTGATTACTGGTGCAGCATTTACTTGATGCCGACATGTTCCTATGAATTTTATAGGAACGGGTCAGTATCGCTTTAATGACACTAGTTTTTCCATTTCCAAAAAATTAAAAAAGCCAATATCTTGGAAACTATGAGGTATGAAGAAGCATAAAAAAATTAATATTTTTTACTAACCTCAGGGTCTCTATCAACCCACAAAGGAATTAACCATTCCAAACCAAGTCGAGATAAAACATGTTCTTCAGTGCCATGGTCATATGGTAAAGCCCAAAGATCTATCCAATCCTACAGGGAAAACATACCAACATTTAGGGCAATAGCAGAAAGAATGGTCTGCTGGACTGTGATGATTCCACAATAACTAAGCTTTTAACTTTGTTGTTGGCCTCCTATTATGGATATCCTCTCCCTGACATTTCCTGAACAAATGAAGGTTAAGCTCCTGTCCCAGAAGTCTAGAAAGAAGAGCATCAATATTTTGCTTTGCAGTTTGACTGTACATACATGCAGTACAGCAAGTACCTTATAAAGACTAATGCAAATTTTTAGACGATCACTGAGCTTGTATATCCCAACTGTCTACCTGATATTGTTTACTTATGATACGGTTTGCAGATTTAAAAACAAAAGCCCTCATTTTTAATCAAGTCCAGCCTGACATTTTTTATTTATTTATTTTTTTTTAATTTTTACAGTTACCGGTTAGGAAGTCTAATGCTGCCATTGGTTAAAAAGCATCTGTTTGCATTAAAAAAAAAAAAAAAAAGCCATACAATGACAGGACGTACAATAAAAAGTATAAGATCGAGAAGCAAAGGTAATTTATTACCGCTCCTTAATTTCCAAACAAATACAAACAGTGAAAAACAAAAGAAAGCCATGAAACATAAAAAAATGCAAATTATGCCATAAGGAGACATTAATTGCCAGTTTGCTTCAGTGCCTCAAAGGAGACACGTTTTTTTTAAACAGCCATCTGTACGTCTTCAAATAAACAGAAGAGAAATTCATAAGAATGTTTTAGGGATTACAATAAAGGCTGCAGAATGTAAACAAAAAATCTGTGGCATAAGAGGAAAATTTATAACAGGATTTATCTCAGACAAACAGCTAGCATTGCATTTTACGTCTAAATAAGTTACTACATTCATTTTGTTAGTGATTTAACATTAATGTACCTTGCTACACAACCTATGCCAACAAGACACTGCTTGGATCTCTCACCGTGTTTTTAGCTTGAGCTGTCATCTCATGGGACAAGTGAAGCAAGCACAATACTGTGCTCTTCGTTACACCTTTACCCATATAGGAAAGAGCATTTCCTCCCCATTCCACATAAAATGATGAGATGATCTGATAAGAAAGGAAAACAATTTCATGGTAGCTTGACTTTATTTCACTTGAGTATATATTTTTAAATATAATCGAGTCAGGCAGTAGTCCATG
The DNA here is from genome assembly GCF_017654675.1 of Xenopus laevis. Taxonomy (NCBI): domain Eukaryota; kingdom Metazoa; phylum Chordata; class Amphibia; order Anura; family Pipidae; genus Xenopus; species Xenopus laevis. The sequence goes on along the minus strand of NC_054382.1, from coordinate 87,613,331 downwards.
ATAATGCCAATGGGTATTAGAGGCACAAGTTTCTTACAATTTATTTCACTTATTTTCCTTATAAAACTCTTTCGGTAACAAGAGTTTCAGCACAATTTAACATACCTGTAAACTTTTCATTAGAGTGCTGGCCGTTTTTCTAGTCAGGTCTTAAAGAGAAAATATGTCCCAGTTCATAAAGTCAGAGTTTATCTTTTTTTTTTTAATTCCCTGTTCAGTATAGCATATTCCTCACCATGGGCCTTAATTATCTGCATATGCAAGTATGTATTCATATGCGTGGGAGGCATCATACAATTAGCTCTTATCAACGCATTACAAAATCCAGCGTTTTTAATTATAACTTCCTTAGGCCACCTTACCATGAAAGTGTAATTAAAATCCAGTGGAGAGCATGCAGTGTCGGACTGGGCCACCGGGACACCAGGAAAACTCCCTGTGGGCCCAGGTGTCAGTGGGCCCTCATGCTTCTAAGCATTCTGCCTATTTCATGGTCATTCCCTATTTCTAAGAGGCTAAATAGATGGAATAATAGTTTATAGTAAGTGACAAAAAAGACAAGGAGAATAGAGATTGAGTGAGAAGAGAAAGAATAATAATACTGAAAGCTGGCCCTGGACTAAGGTTTTTTTTGGTGGGCCCCTGGTCTAATGGTGGCCATAGACGCGAGGGTAATCTGATTGTTCGACCGTATGGCCGAACGATCCGATTACGATGCGCAATCGGCTCCGGGCGGGATCGGTCGGGTTAAAATCAACCCTGACCGATCGACCAAACGACCGATCTCCGCCGGACGAAAGATGGCGCCACACACGATCCAAGAATCGTACGAATCCTCGATTTGTACGATAGGATCTGTTTTTTTATGGCCACCTTAAGGTTTTTGGGAGCCTTCAACTCTATAGCTAAACTTTAACCACATGGTTAACTGAATTCTCATGGATAAGTGATTCCATCCATATATATCGATCCATGCATACTGGACACACATACACAAATATGTTTCACTTTCATGTTCAGTTATCAGGAGTGCCATATAGGTAAAAAAAAAGAAAATAGTATACCTCAAGAAGGCTAGTCAGTGTTTTAACACAAACTGCAAATGCTTCTGTGGATGGGCAGTAGGAGCTCCAACCTGGCTGTGAAGTCACATGACTCATTCCTCTTAAAGTTTGTGCAAGTGATGGCAAGCCATAGAAATGAGGGGCATCCGATACTTTTAAACGGATAAGCAAATGCAAAGCCAGCTGTGTTCTGAATGATCCACCAATTACCAAACACTTTCTAAAATGAAAGCACATCTTTTGTTATTCAGGAATCAAGTACCCGATGTGTTAAAAACTTGCCTGTTATACATGAATGTTACAGTAAAGGGCACAAAGGCTAAACATACTGTCTCACTCATAACTAAAGTGGGTTAAAGTATGCCTGCGTTATTTCAGCGTAACAAATAAAACAGGTATTTTCAAATATTTTATTTACGGATATATTTTATTCATTGTTTATTCACTGATAAAAGAAACAATGTTTGCTATATAGTATTATTTGTACAAAGTTAAAATGTTTGTTAGCATCCTTGAACTTTTCATTGTTGAAAGATAGAGGGAAGAAAAAAACATGTTCACATCCCAGTGACTAAGCAAGCACACTTAAAATGCAAGTTGGCACTTACCGATCAGTAACTGAAGTTAAACAGAGCATTAGTGTGTTAAAAAACCTCATCAGCTCTTTTTGCAGATGCTGCCTCACAGCTGCTCGTGTATCATCCAAATCCTTTTTGGCTAGATATTCTTTCTGCTCCATTAGCTCAAACAGTGGACTTGGGCTCTAAAAGTAATATTGAAATTGAATGTTTCACCAGTATGTTTATGAGAAGCACGTTTTTAATGATGGTAGCTATTAAGACTGACGGACATCCGTAACCTTAATGCACATAAAGACAATTATTATGATAGGTAACAGCAAAGCCTGGAAATAATTTAAATTGAAACTAATCAATCACTGGCAACAACTAACATTTCACATCTGTGTCAAAAATGAGCTTGAGTCTGTTCTATAAGAGGAACGCTAAAAAGTACAAGATTCTACTAAGATTAATAATAATATTCAGAAATAAATATAAAGAAATAATAGCCCCTAGAAAGCATATTTTATGGACTTCTCCTCTAGGGTTCTGTAAAACAAAGGAGGAAATGTGTCCTTACACAGGTTGACCTTGTGTTTGTATGAAACCAATCTGACAGATAAAGAGTCATACAGAGGATACTGACACTAAATAATTGTTATTTGAAGTTCCTAAACCTGACGGTTGTGACAACCTGACTGTTGCATCTCAGTCTGCCAGGTAGACTTTCTAATGCTAACGGACTCCTGCTGTACAAATATGGCAGCCCCTCATACAGGAACATGGGCCATCAGATAGGTAAAATCATTGTGCAAATACTTTATGGCAAAGTTAAAAGTTGCTTTCAAAGGCAATATTATGGTAGGTGTAAAAAAAGAGTTTACTTTCTGGTGTCAGTATCTCATCAGCTCATTTGGACCAAGTGTCTGGATTATTGGAACACCAGTAAGGTTAAAAGCACTGTGGAATACATCACTGGAAAGCCTCCATGTCAGAGTTAATGCACATGATGCTCTAGTTATTGAGCCTATATGAGGTTCTGAAACGTCACCTGTCATGATTTAAAGGGACATTATACACCTCCTTTCAATATGAGCTCCACAAACAGGGCATGTGCTGAACATACTTTTTGTCTATTGTTTTAATTAAAAAATTACTATGGTTTCTGTTATTTCTAACACTAAACAAGAATATGAAGCCAGTTTCACTTTAGCACTTCCAGATGATTTTTCAAAGAAGTCAATAAAACTAAACTAAGTGTCCACTGAGAAGCCCCTGATAGTGAGCTGCTCAAAGGCTGCTGGTTAGAGATGAAAGACGTTTGTTCAAAGGTAGTTAGGAAGCTCTTTACAAATTGCCCTGTTTTAAGAGGCAATTTCAGTAAAAAGTCAAGAAATAGTTCTGCAGAATGGCAAAAAATAGGAAAATATGGATTTTTTTTAAAAAATAGGCAGAATGTCATTTCAACACAAGTCCTATTTATAGTGTTAATTTTAAGCAAAGGTGTATTTAAGTGTAAACTATCCATTGAAATTCTTTTCATTGGGTTTTTAAATTAATAAATATTTCACTTGCACATAACTCTTGTGCATCGGTATTTGAATGTATGATAATAATAGAACGAGTCCACTAAGCAAGGACAGGATTAACATGTTGGTGTGACAGAAATCTAATAATATTGTTTCTGATTACTATGCTATGTCCCTCTTGTTGCAGTTTTTGCTTTCTTATTAAGACCTGAAGCATGATATGAACGTTTCATTGCTCTCACCAGAATTGCATTGGCAGGTGAACAAAATAAATGTGTACATTTTACAGCTAAATTATCTTTATTAGGAATGAATGTTAATGCGGCCTCATCTGTCATGGGTTGAAACCGAAAACCTCAAAAGGCACTATTCATACTTGTTTAAGCAGCATCTCTAGTATCCATTGGAGATCATGTAGATCTGAATTTCCTTTCTGCTCTTGTAATATCTTGTTTAAAAAACGTATCACATCTGCCAGAAGCTTTTCATCTTCTTCACAAGCTGGATGAACCAGTAGAAACCTGCCGACAAGAAAAAAATCATTTCATCTATTGTTATGGCCCTCACTAAAATATATATTTACATATAAATATTCATTATATACATATTATTTTTGTAATGTGTGTATCGAAATACAAATATTTAAAACTGTCCAAACCAGATCTACAAAATAGAAAAATACTGCACACCTGCAATGTGCATACTGTATACGTATAAAGTATATTTTTAATTTATATATCGCTACATATGTTTGCAGCACTATACAGCAGAACAACAACAACAGGGGGTCGTTACAATAATAAATACAAATAAATACAAAGAAAATGGAGGTCCCTGCTCGTAGTGCTCACAATTTAAATGTGTATGATATGCAGCACAGGCACTTATCAATTATACACTCAGGTTCAGAGATTCTGAACCTAGAACTCACCTGCTCAATGCAGTATGCCATGGCAGACACTTCAAGGAAGACATGTTACAGGCAGTCAGGCAGTTTAAAACCAGTCTGTCATTTAAAAGATAAAAATTCATCCTAGCAACAGCAGAACGAACTTCCCCATGAGACACAGCCTGAATGATAGAACTCAGGCAATCTTGCAGGCCACTAACGGAGTGTGTCATCTTCAATGTCAGAACTTCTTCTGGGGATAACTTTAATGTTTCTAAAGAACTTATTAAGAAAAGAAAAGTGTACATTTCATACAGTGCGCACAATTAAGAATTTAGAAAAAAAATTACAAAACATTTTTTATTTGGCTGTATATAATAACACATTAAATAAAGACTAAACATATATGTGTAAGCAAATGTAGCTTTTTGCTAAATATATATAGTAGCAGTATGCACAAAATGTCTATGTCTTAAATATATTGATAATGGGTTGAGTGCAGAGGACTCTTGTATTTGTCTATATGTATTTTGTGGTCACAGCCTCATTGCACCCCTGCCTAATGGTTTTAAAAATTAGTGGTGAGCACAACAATATACATTAACACAAATAAATAAATAAAGGTGTATATATACACATTTGTATGTAACAGGCTAACATACTTTATAGTGCTAAAAGAGCTGTCTAGTAGTCTGAATGATGAATCAAGGTTTGGTAGATGCCACAATAAGGCTACCTGGCTTAAAGGAGAATTCAACCCTGTATAAAAAAAAAAACCCGTACCCCCACCCCTGGTAGACCCCCCGCTCTCCTCCCCCCAGGTTAACTGCCCCCCCCCCCAGGAAATGCCCCATACTTTATACTTACCCCTCGGCGCAGATTCTGCTAGTGGAGTTCCATGCATCCATCTTCCGGGTCTTTGGTAAGCTGACTGGGAGATCGGCAATTTCCATCCAATTCGGCGCATGCGCAGTTGTTGCAAACTGGCAAACTGCGCCAACATACCAATCTCCCAGTCAGCTTTCCGAGGAGAGATGGATGCGTGGAACTCGGCTGGCAGAATCTGTGCTGAGCGGTAAGTATAAAGTATGGGGCATTTCCCCGGGATGGTGCAGGGTTTTTTGTTTTATTATACAGGGTTGAATTCTCCTTTAATGCCTAATGATGCACTGTAAAATTTGGTTGAAAAGGCATAATCATCTATGGTTGTTCATGGTTTAGGTTGGGGCCCCATTGAAAGCCAACCGTAACGCTACAGGGTAGCCCAGAAAATTCTATGCTTTCTACTTTATGGCAGTAATTTAAAGAAGGCTACATTATTTCCTGTTACAGGAATATCCACATGTACAAAACTAGATCCATACATAATTGGTTTGCCGAGAGGAGAATAGTAGAACTTGACTGGCCTGCATAAAGTCCAGACCTTAACCCAGATAAACATCTTTGGAATAAGTTGGAACACAGAATGTAGCCAAAAACGATCACCCAACATCAGTGCCCAACCTCATGCTCTTGTGACCAACTTTAAATGGTTTCAGAATTACACACTGGCAACTGTGCATACAAGGTTGTAAAATATAACCAAGAAATTCCCGACCATAAAAAAAAGGTACAAGCCAACAGACACAGTGGTTTTATACAAGTCATGTAATGACAAGCTGACAAATATATTCATATTTTTCTAAATAAGTTACATTCCATTTTATAACACTCAAATTTTAGTAAGTCAGTTGACCAAGTGACATCACTAATCACCATTTTATAAGGATACATGTTAAAGTTCTTTTACGGCTCTCATAATATATAGATTAGCAGAGAAGAGCATGAAAAACAGTTTTCAAGCCCCATCCCATAATTATATAAAACATCAGGGACCCTGAAAAAAAAAAAAACTTTGAAATGTTCCACACCAAGATTCCTAACGTTTTGCAGGACAGTGAAGTAAGTTTTGGTCACTGTTTTTGCTCTCCTCACTAAACATATATGTTAATGGGATACCACCTCCCTGCCTTGGCTTATGCTAAAAGCAAACCCTGCAAATAAAAACATAACTAGTTTTCACCTAACCCCTATCTTTGTCTCAGAAGCCAGGGTGTAAGCATACTTTAAAATTGTGACATGCTTCCCAGGATTCCTAGGGGTTTTATTTGTAAATATAAGCATACAAGCCCCAATATGTAATAAAAGGTGCATCGTTTGCCAAGGTGCAGTAACAAATAGTTGCCAAAGAGAGTTTTCTTTTAAACAGATCATAAGCAAAATGCTAATTGGTTGATAAGCGATAGAAAGTGTACTCACATTTACAATAATAAAAACTTGCATTTATAATTTATTAGACAAATGTATTTTGTGTACAGTCGGTGTATATTATCACTTACTTTTCAATTTCTTCTTGTTCGACTGCCATTGTTTTTAGGAAATTATCAATTCCCTGGTGCCAAGAAATATTCCAAGACATCCGAAGCATAACAGACACTGGCTTCGAGGTTAACCACTCAGCAGATAAGGAAGAAGCCATGGTGTAGGGACTGACAGCATGATAAGTACTAACTACCACAGGAAGATGGAATCTTTAAACAAAGACATAAAGAACATCAAATATACTGCCACTTTAATTTCATACGCAATCCTCATGTGACGAAACATTATACACCTAGGATAGTGACAGGACACCAGGACAGAGGAACATCAAACTTTAAATTTCAAATTTGGAAAAACAGTAAAAAAAAAATAAAGCAAGAAGGCAATTGAAAAAGGTCTTCATTTCTGGTGAACAATCTGAAAATAACTGAATTGAAAACAGTGTTTGGGAAGGTGAACAACCCCTTTGTGTGATGAGAGATAAACAGATTTTGTACTTACCGTTAGATCCTTTTCTCTTGACCTACACTGGGGACAGAGGCACCATGGGATGAAGATCCTGCAGCTTGGAGAAAGGACACTATGGGGCAGATTTTTTAAAGGGGTGGTTCACCTTCAAGTTAAATTTAGTATATTGTAGAATGGCCAATTCTAAGAAACTTTTCAATTGGTCTTCATTATTTATTATTTCTCACAGAAGAAAATGACAAATCATTAAAAAACTGTTTCTTTCCAGCTTTCAAATGGGGGTCACTGAGCCCATCTCAAGGCTTCAAATTTATGGTTATTGATACTTTTTATTATTCATCTTTTAATTCAGTCCTCCTCCCTTTCATATTCCAATGCCTTATTAAAATCAATGCATGGTTGCTAGGGTAATTTGTAGCCTAGAAACCAAATTGCTGACACTGCAAACTAGAGCGCTGCTAAATAAAAAGCTAAATAAATCAAAAAAATACAAATAATAAAAAAAGAAAACCAATTGCAAATTCAGAATATCTTTCTCTAAATCATAAGTTAACTCAAAGATGAACACCCCCTTTAAGGATCGAATTGAAAATTCGAATTCAATTTTTCAAATTTTTTATGGTCAAAACTCTCAAATTCGAATTGTGAATTATCCAAACTTGATTCGAGTTTTAATTTGAATTTCGAGATTTATCACACTCTGGCCCTTTACGAACTCAAATTCGACTATTGGCCACCTAAAACTTGCCGAGTTTATATATAATTCAATGGGAGAGATCCAGGGACTAATTTGCACATTAGTAGCCTTCCTGACATTTGAGTTTTTTTTGGAGAAAAAACTCTAATCAAGTTTAGTCAAATTCAATCCGAATTCGATCTGAGTTTGAGAGTCTGTAAAATTTGTGTGAGTTTTAGATATTCAATTTTTTAAATAACCCCCCAATTAAATTTTGAGTATATTAGTAATTAATAGTTAAAAAAAAACTCACATGAATTTGAAAATCAATCTTTAATAAATGTGCCTCTAAAAGGTTAAAGTAGCTCCTCCTCCTGCTCTGGGCTTCATCCCCTGCCTACTTCATCTACCCTCAGTTTTCTGGCCGAAGAAGGAAGGACCAGCCCTACCGTCGAACCAAACCCTGAACAGAAGAGGAGCCCCTCCCCACAGCAAGTTAAGCATGAGATACTTCCGAGCCACTGAGACAATGGCAAGAACCTCTGAGAAAAATAGAAATAGGAATAATCTGTAACTCGAGCAAACTATAACCCACTTCAGGTGTTTGATGAGCCAGCCCACCATCTCGAGGTGACTCTTGGCACGAGGTTGGGAAGGGGCCTTGAACAGGAGGCCGTCCAAATATGACATGACTCCCACAAAATGCAATCACAGTTTTGCCAGAGCTGCAGCCATGATCTTTGTGAAAATGGGAGGTGTGGAAGAGAGTCTGAAAGGAAGTGTTAGAAACTGCCAGTGTTCTCCTGCCACAAAGAAGTAAAGGAAACAGTAGTGGTTGGTGTGGATAGGTACATGTAAGTATGTGTCCTTGATGTCGATCATGAATTCCTTCACCTCCAGTGACATCAGCACTTACTGAACAGATTCCATTTTGAAGTGGTGCTTCAGGACCTAAGGGTTGATGGTCTTTAGGTCTAGAACAAGATTATATGAACCGTCCTTCTTGGGTACAATAAATAAGTTTGAATAGAATCAGCAACCTCTTTCCGAGGGGGGAAAACTGTGGCAAGGTCGTAGAGAACCTTCTGATGGGTGGAGCACTTGGGTTCCCTTAACAGAAGTCGCAACATGAAGAACCTCTCTGGTGGAAGATGAGAGAATTCTATGAGGTAACCTTGGAATAAGATTGGTAGGACCCAAGGGATCTGTCTTCAAACCTCCTGTAAGTGTCTTAGGTGCCCGCCTAAGAGCATACTCTCGGAGTGGCACCTCCTCATGCGGAGAGGACTTGTCCTGGGAGGGTTTGGTGGTATTCATGGCTGTGGACCAAAATGTGCCCTATTTTGAGGGAAATCTGGGGAGACTAGTAGTTTGATGCTTTTCAGTTTGTGTCTACTGCCTTTGGTTTTGGTAAAAGAATGAGGTCCCCTTAGGTTTGTTTTGTGGCAGTAAGGTGCTCTTGTCCCCAGTCACCTGAGAAATAATTTTTTCCAGTGAGGCCCCAAACAACTGCTGGCTGACTGACCAGAGATCTTTTAGAGGTAAGGATAGCCGACCAGGTTTTGAACCATAGAAACTGCCTAGCTGCAAAGGATTAGGCAGATTCCTAGACAATAAGCTTAGCTGCAAATAATGCTGCATCGTAGATGTAGGCATTTGTGTCCACAATTTGTGACAGAAGATGGTCTGTGGAGGGATCCTCCGAATCAATAAGTTGGGCCATTTGTTCTATCCAGATCTCCATGGCCTTTGATACCCAAGCCGTGGCAAAGAAGGGGCCATAAGTATGGCTTTGCAGAAGCCCTTCAGGTCCTTGAAGGACACAGAGCCTGTGACTAGATAAACGTGAGACCGGTAGGTCTACAGTTGGGGATGAAGACCATATGTCAATACATTCATGGGAGAAGGGAAAGGTCTGCGTAAAGCTCCTTGATAGTTGTACTCTATGGTCCAAAGATTTCCATTGTGCCTTAACAATTAAAAGATATCCAGCTGTTCATAACCCGAAAATATTTGCTTTGCCTCTTAAAAAATATTTTTAAGCTCAAAGGTAACTGGATCGTCCTCAATGCTTAAGGCCTGTAATATCGCCTGAATAAGCCCTTCTACCTCAGTGGATCAGAAAAGCTATTAGGGCAACGGAGGGGAATGATTTCTTCTCATGGCTGGATGGGCTCTGCAGAGAAACACTGGCCCCTGTGTATCATGGCACCTGAATTTAATCTGTACCACTGCTTCCAGCCACCTAGTGTCCGTCCTCCTTCTCAGGACATTAAAAGAAAACTGAGGGTAGAGGAAGTATTTGTTTTTTTTGTCCCCCAATCTAAGCAAGAGAAATTAAATTATACATTTCAGAGTTCATCTTTTGCGTTTTCTTTAAAATGTTAATATTTGTGCATATTCAGATAATATAACCTTCAAGCCATATAAACTAATTCCCATAAAGAATATGATATTGTTAAAACCCCTGGGAATTCAGAAGAATGTGGGTTTTTTTTGCACTATATAAACTGCTCAACATGTTTCAGGATTATTTGGAAGGTCATTATGAGCTTGAAGGTTTATTTCATTTTACAAGCAAGGTGCTAATATTCCAGAATCACATCCCGAAATGAGTAATATAAAACATTAAACAGTTCAAGACAATTCACTGTGAAAAATATTTAGAACAGAAGGAATCTTCAGTGTGATACTATATAATAGCCAGTTAATTATTTTAACTGGATGGTAAGTTTTATGTTGATTATTACCAGTGTAGCATATACATTTGTATAATAGTGTAGGTGCTTGGGAAACTTATAACGGTGAAAAATAATTAAGTAACAAAAACACCTTTCCTATGATCCTTTCTCTAAAAATGATTATCAGGGACACAGTTGACTTAGTCCCAACCTAAACGAGAGCTCTAGAGAACTTTGTGCCAGAATCTTGCTAGACAGCTGAGCTAATTCACCTCTCCACAACAGTTTACCTCAAACAACAAATCTGGCTATATGATAGCTCAAAATTATGATGAAATATGGATTGCAGCAAACTCAAAAGTAAACTATAATGAAATACCAAGCAGCTTATACACCTTTTACTACACTTCTGGAAACATTTCAGTTACAGTTTGTTAGACCACACTGAAATATTGTACCCGCACCATCTTGACAAGAATACTGTACCTTATCCAACTCCCACCATCTACTTTGCTCAGGGTTAACAACAAATTAATAAAACAAATCACCATTACAACAAAAAATATACTTCTTGGCAACAAACTGAATGGCAACAAACTGAAAAGAATAATTATTAATAGCTTCATAAAAACAGTCCAAAACATATTTTTTATTTAACAAATTGTGAAAATTCATTTTTAAAAGGGTTATTCACCTTCAAACACTTGTTAAGTTGGTTTCAGATGCACCAGAAAGAAAGACTTTTTTCAATTACGTTTCATTTTTCACGTTCTTTTGTCTTTCTAAAGCAACTCAGGGGAGGGGTCCCAGACTCTGTAAGTGTTCTATATTGATACATTTAGTTGATACATTGTTTATCTTTGGCCCTGCTGAGGTTAATCCAAATTTCATTAAAGGCACGTGTTAGAATTGATACAAAATGAACCAACTAAATGTAGTAGAATCTGCACCTGGATTACTGAGCTGCCAGACCAATTCCAGAGACAGGAAATTTACAATTTGGATAACCAGTAGAAAATAAAAGATGGAACGCTATTGAAAAGACTATTTCTAGTGAACAACCCCTTTAATAGTTACCCATATTCCATAAATACCCAAATGTATAACACAGCATAAATACAGAATTTACTTGTTTTGAGTCTTAAGGTCATCTTCTTTACACGTGACCTTTTTAAGTGCTAGTAGACTATTCTCATGTTCTCCGATTTGATATGTTATGGCTATAAATACATGACCAAATACAAGATTTTGTTTCTTTCCTTTAAATAGGTATTCATGTAATTTAAGGACTTGTTTGAAATTCAGATGATGTTTTAGGTCACATTCATAAAAATATAGAAAATGTTCACAAACTTTCAAGCGCCACTGTAAAGGATACTACAGTGTACTAGACACAACACACAGATCTCCTTACCTTCTAACAACAGTGACAGGAAGTCCAAAAGGAGGTGGGGTGCAAAAAGGTATGCCCTCTGACCTGTAACAGATATACTGCAAAATAAAACTTCCAGAAATATTTTCTTTCACAGACATTGCCAGGTTTTAGAATAAAAGACAAAATATTTGGATACCCGCACGTCTGACAATCCCTCAAAACGGATTGCAAACCTATATCGTAACATCTTGGCAGGGACACCCCCACACTTTCCATCTGCTCAAGCACGATGGACAGAATACATACCTACTCTGTCTTAAATTTGCCTCCCTACTTCCTAAGACTGACTTTCTGTACACTATAACACACTGTATTTGCCATTTTATATCCCTGTTTGTTTTCTAAGAAGTGTCCCACTGTATAATTGCGGAATAAAAACTAATAAATAGGGATGCACCAAATCCACTATTTGGGATTCGGCTGAATCCCCGGTGAAAGATTAGGCCAAATACCGAACCGAATCCTAATTTACATATTCAAATTAGGGGCAGGAAAGGAACAAGTGGAAAAAATTATTTTGTGACGAAAAGGCATGTGATTTCCCTACCCGCCCCTAATTTACATATTCGGATTGGCCAGGCACAAGGATTCGGCCAAATCCGAATCCTGCTGAAAAAGGCAGAATCCCGAACCGAATCCTGGATTGGGTGCATCCCTACTAATAAATATATATTGGTATACCGTAAACACAGTACATTTGAAATAATACTATGGGGCTCATGAAGTTCATTGACCGAACTTAAACAGCTAGTCACCCTTTTCCTCTATTAAGTGTATTTTAGGTTTCTGCACAGTTAAGGCCTAAGTAAAGATCAAAATAAAAATATCACAGAGGAAGAAAATTTCACTGTAGGATTTATTACTTAGTTTAAAAAAAACAACAAAAGGTCAAGGGTTTGGTGTGTGTATATACATAGCTAAAGTTACTTGGTGTGAGGAAAAAAAAAAAAACATTGATTTGCTCCATACGGAACTTTCAATATAGATGCAGCTTGGAACTAAGATTTAGTAGATGGTCAAAAACTGCTCCAATTATTAGAAGAGATTAAACGTCATCTTAGTAACTAAAAATAAACTATTATGAAACAAAAATTAAATAATTCTGTCTACTGTTAAAACAAAGACAAATCTTGCTACTCCACATTTATTTCTGCTCCACTGAAGGTAGGGATGTCAGAGATGGGCGAGGGAAGTGGAGGATATATGTACAGGTATGGGACTGGTTATCCAGAATGCTCAGAACATGGGGTTTACCGGATAAAGGGTCTTTTCATAATTTGGATCTCTATACCTTAGCTCTGCTTTAAAGAATTAAAATAGGATTTTTTTGCCTCCAATAAATGATTAATTATATCTTAGTTAAAATTAAGTACAAGGTACTGTTTTGATATTATGGAGAAAAAGGAAATAACTTTTAAAATTGTGAATTATTTCGTTAAAATTGAGTCTAGAAGAGATGGCCTTCCTGTAATTCGGAGCTTTCTGGATAATGGGTTACTAGCTAATAGAACCTATACCTGAATTTTTATAACAGTTGAGAAAAATTATGCAAAAATATTGCAATATAACTGCTTTTGAGGGAATCTGTAAACTTAACAGAGGCCTTTTTATCTCCTTTACACAGCTGTAAAATATTTTTTTAACTATTCTAATTCCTAGGTAACCATTGTCAGTATCATTTCCATATTAGTTGTTAAAAGTCAACATAATTCCCAGTGCTTAGAAGCAGGTTTTACCATTTGGAAGAATTATGCAACATTAACAGCTCAATAACGAGATGCATTTCCACTTTGTAAAAACATTTTACCATGTGTCCATTCTTGATATTTCATCAAACAGGAGCATAAACAGTAAAGCAGCAGCTTCTGTGAGTAAAGTAACTTCTTTCTGCACCATCAAAGATACTGAAAAGAGGGGGAGTGACACAAATTTAAAAAAAAAAACCAAAGTAATACTTGTTTACATACTGTACATTTAATAAGTTATTGGAAACTCAAGGCTGATGGAAAGCAAATGTTCTTAAATGGTTTGTAAAAAAAAAACAACTAGCATAACAATGCATCTTGTAATTAAAGGGATCCTGTCATCGGAAAACATGTCTTTGTCAAAACGCATCATTTAATAGTGCTACTCCAGCAGAATTCTGCAATTCATCAAAAGAGCAAACAGATTTTTTATATTCAATTTTGAAATCTGACATGGGGCTAGACATTTTGTCAATTTCCCAGCTGCCCCTGGTCAGTGCAGAATTCTGCTGGAGCAGCACTATTAACTGATTCATTTTGAAAAAAATGTTTTCCCCCCATGACATTATCCCTTTAATTATTACATTACTATTATTTTGTGAAGAGAGAAATTATTAAACACCTTTTAAGAAAATTGCATATTGCTTTTCACTACTACATAGAGAGCAGCCAGTCTGCTCTCTACAGCTCCCTAAGTGGATCATCATTTAGAAGCTTGTTAGGGAACTATAGTGGGCACAGTGGGCCCTGTACTTTCTGCCTGCTCTTTTATTTTTCTTGTGCTAGGTGCAGAAGGAGTGATCTAAAGGGGCACTTTATGCATTCACTATCTTTCTAGTGATAAAGGCATGTTCTGTGTGCTTTGGTGTGTTCAAAGAGAATAACAACTTGTTTAAAAGCTGGATACATGTCTGATGATGTTACTGCTGGGGGCACACAAGATCCCAGTTGCATGATGTTTTAGGACAATACATGGAAGGCATGGGTTTTACCGTCAGGTCCCCTTACCTCCAGCACTGTACAACCCTTTCCAGTAAATTACACATAATTTTGGGCTACTTTCTTTGCAGGGCTTAGACAACCCTGTTTTTTTTTTCAGAAAAGCACTACAAGAAACTGGAATTGACTGGGAGCTAATACCTCGGAATAAAGTGAGTAGGAAACTTGATTTCTGTGAAAGGGTCAGCCGCAATCCTGGGTCAGCATATACCAATTTGCGTAACAGCATTAAGCATGGCAGAATCATACACTCAAATACCTGTTATGAAACAGTTATGAAAAAATGCAGTTTATTATCAGCATTTTAAGTATTGTGAAAAAGCTTCCTAAAGCATAGTAAAAGGGGGTTGATACGGTTCAATTCACTATAGCAACCAGTATATGCTTTGATAAACTGAAACATGAAGAGGAGAGGGCCTAAAATAGAAAGTAACAAGATTAACAGTAACAAAATTGCAGCCTCCACATAGCAACAGTATTATGGTTGCTGAGGTAAGAATAGTGGAAACACAAGTGTCTATACAAAAACAGAGACCACTGGAAAAGCTGCTAAAAATAGGTCATTCTATAAAAAAATTAATAACTTGATGTCAATGTGTAAATTTGAACATTTTTATACCTAGTTTTAGGGTGAAATTCTCTGAAGAAGCAAAGCTGAAAAGAGTAGTCATGTAGGCTAAAAGATAATAGTAACAAAAATTATATGTTCTATAACATACTAATAGCATTGTAAGGTAGACTAAAGGAGAACCATGTAAAAAGACACTAACAAACCTTCCCATCTTGTTCAACACATTTATGTAAGTAATGAAGGATTTTGTCCACTACACCCTGCTGTTTAAAAACACCATGCATTTTCACATCTAAAATAGAAAGAACGAAATTTAATGGATAAACAAGTCAATCAATTATGCCCCTACTTACAAATTATTATATTCATAAAACTATAAAATTATTTCAAACCCACAAATGTTCAATATTTAAATAACCTTACAAAATTTAAAAAAAAAACGATGTAAAACGTTGGCATCTAAAAGCTTGTGAGTTCATGTTTTCAGCATATTTTTCAAATTGAGAAGATAGTTTTTTTTTAAAAAATATTTTAAAATTCGTAAACCCATTGAAAGAGTACAATACAAATTAAATTCATTCAAGATTTTTTATTCTATCAAGTTCTTTATATTAGAATTTTTAATAAAAAGCAAACATTTGAGTTTTGTAAAATTTCAAGTTCATTTGAATTAGAAAAAATATTTGAAAACGTCACAAATTTGAACTTTGATAAATAGGCTTCTACATCGCTAACAAAAAAACAAGATCCTCTGTAGCCCAATTGTGTAAAGATTGTACTTATAATTGGAAGTTAACTATTGCAATGTGATGTAGTAGTTCAAGGAAATATGAGAAATGACACTAGCTTACCCTGTGCTATAACCGACATCTGTTCAGCTGCAGATTTTTGCAGAGCAAAATCTAACGAGTCCGAGAGAAATATTTCACATACTTTTTTAACAGTGTCTTCCTGTAAATCAAATTAAAAAAACCCAAATAATAATTATTGATCTTCATTACTAATAAAACAATACATATAATTTACTTGGTAAACTGAAGTGTAAGGCAAATAATTTGTATAGACATTTGTGACATGGCAAATGTTTCCATATGTATTTGTTGTAAAATTAAAGAATGTTTAAAATGAAGGGAAAATGACTACTGTATAACACTGCTTGAAGCATGATAGCAGGTGGGTGGGGAGGAAGATAAGTCAGGCTGACCATGCAGTCTGTTGGATTGCATAAAGTTGACACTTGCGTGGACCGAATAGAAAGCTTAAATCATTTTTTATACCTATTATTCTTAAATGTATTCATGACGTGCTAATATATTTAGAAGGACTGTACAAATGAAGGGTGTAAACAATAAACAAATTACATAAATTAGGTAAAGAGGGTCCTGCATATTAGAACTGAAAATCTAAACCTAGAATGTATAGCTTTTAGAGCCTAAGAATGGGAGGACATGACTGCCCAGAAAATCCTGTAATGGCTAATAATATATTATGTGTATGAGAGATTACTGATTAAACTAAACTAATTTAACAAGGGATATTTAATCGGTAACCATTTAACAGTATTTTTACTACAAAGAAACAGGCAGGCAAAATGTTTTAATCAAAGTGCCTAAAAAACTGTTTTCATTATGGTTTCCAATGTACTCAAGTAACACCGGTATTGCAGTCACAGAATCAGTAAGAGTCGAAAAAGCAAGAAAACAAAGAAATAATACATTAGAACAACAAAAGAAATCTACCAATATAGCAAAAACACACATTGTCAATACTAACCATAAAATATGACTTTTCATTGCAATCCAGCTTGAGGTCAAGTGGTTGTTCTAAGATGAACAAACTGACGGCATTAGACAAAATACTTCCTTGAAGCTGAGGTCGCTTGCAGGTTGAATCCTCTTCATTCAATAAATGTACTGCTAACCATTTTATGGCCATAGAGCGGACTCTAAAAACAAAAAATGAGGAACCAAAGCTCATGAGCAGGGGTTACAAATGACCATATGTAATATGTGAAAAATGTGTGATATGTTATCACACACAGAGGAGAACTCTAAAAAATTGTTACTAATGAATGTGGAAACTGTGGCACTCTTCTGGTGAACACTAGCAAACTGTGCTTTCATAAATGTGCCTCTTTGCATATTTCAGTCTCCAGGCAATGAATGGGACAATCCACCTGTTACACACTGGGGGTTGCTTCCCATTGTACTTGTAATTGGCATTGCTAAGTACTATCTTGTCCCTACTGAGGCTAAAACAAGGGCAGATAAAAGCTGCCAATATTGGTCCTTTAGTCCAATTCAGCAGGTTATCTGCCTGTGTGTGGGGGCTTTCGACGGGACCCGATTGATATTAGGCCCAAAAAATCTGCCTATATTTATCGCCCTGCCTGCCTTAGTGGGCTAAGAACCGCTCATTTGGTGACCTCTCCAAATGCGTGGATCTTAACATGTATGACCACCTTAAGATAAAATCCCTCCAATGACGGCACTCCAGAATCAGTCACGCTTGAGTCAGTAGATATCGATCAAAAAGGTTTATTAAGGTGGGTCCACTTGACTGACTGATTCTGGAGTGGCGTCATTGGAGGGATTTTGTATGTGTTTACAGACTGGCACCCGGCCCTTGCAGCATTTATGGTCGTGCGTGAAGGAAAGTAAAGGAGTTGAAGAAAGCCTGGCACTCCTCTCTAAGAGTAAACATTGTCTATGATGTGCTAATAAAACAAACCACTGCAAGTACATATCATTAGCACAAACTAGGCAATGGTATTGTTCATAAAGGTGCATACTTATTTCAAGTGTCACGGTCAATATCATTTAGTTCACACTAAATTTAAACTTATTGAAAAAAAAAATATACCCACGCCTGCTTTTTAGAAAAAAGTTGCCGCAGAGCTGCTCTTATCCTTGCAGTTTTGGTTAAAATCCCTTTGTCATCTGCAGAGGTTTCACACAGTGTTAATATAGATGTACCTAGGGCTTCTTCTGTATCTGCAAATCCCTTAAAAAGGAAAAAAAAGTAATTCAGGAATAACATTCACTTATATTTAGGCAAACAAATCTTACTTGTCAAACAGTTTGATTTTTATCTGAAACAGTACCTAGTTAGCATATATTCATGGCTAAACAACTGCATATCGATACGTTTTGTAAATGAAATGTATTATTAAAATGGTGACAAGTCCTAAATAATTAAATTATTAATTTGCACTGTTCAGATATTTACTAAGAGTTGGCCCAATATAAATACAAATTAGAATATGATGTCTGTATTTTCACATTCATATCTACAGTATATAGTATGTGGCTTAGACTAAATTCACATGGGGCAGTTTTCAGCCAGTGTTTTTCCCCCAGCTGAAAAGTATCCACGATTTCTTCCCACAGCTCTAATTCACTTGAATGAAAAATGCCTGGAAATGCAGGTGTGAGCTCTTTTTGCCCTGAATATGAGTGTTTTCAGGGAGCAAAGTCAATCTACATCTACAATGCATGCGGTTCCCTTTCAAGCGTAGCTTATACTTCTGAAACTGTAACCATAAAAGCATAGCATTACATTTTGTAGAATATGTGATAGAAAACAGCATCCATTGAAGAACGGAGTGGCCTCCATGCATTCAGAAAAAATATTTAGAATGCAAAAAACAAAACACAATCACAAGAAAAACAAGGAAATAAAGATAAATCAGTGTTTCAAAAGATGATAAAAAAAACCCATACCTGTAAAATGGGAATTACTGGACAAATAGATTCAATAAAAGTATTCCAAGTTTGATCTGCCATGACAAGGCGTCCTTGAAGTAAATATGAGAGAATTGTCTTTGCTGCGGTACATATCTTTAGACAAAAAAATATAAATAAAAAAAATTATGTAAACAATTGAATTCTTAATGAATAAGAGGAAAGTCAGTATAGGACTGGCCTGACCAGGGAAGACATGTAGTTGGCCAGCAAATTGCTTTCGATAGCAACTTTTTTTTTTTTTTACAAATAACTTTAAAAGCACAGAATTTTTTCAATAAATCTATATTGGAAAGTTGCTTAGAATTTTCTTTATTAGGCAAATTTTCATTTTGGGGTTGCTAGGAATTTGCCATTCTATAACTAAAAAGGTAACGTAAAGGTGAACCAGCCCTTTATTGTTTTAGTTAACTCACATATACTAAATAATTCAGAAACATCACTTCATACCTCAGTGTTTGATTCTTGTAAGCCAAATGTAGCTATTTCATAGAGCACCTTTGAGTGGAGGAGAAAATGTATACCTTGACATACGGATGACACAGGTTTGGTGACGTTATGAATTCCCAAGGATTCCTAAAAATTTAAATATTTAAATAAAAAGGACGGAAATAATAAATGTCTGCACAATGAATACATGTGTCAGAAAGCAGTTATAAGACAGCAAGTGGATTTGAAATAATGGAAGGCCTGGGAGCAAAAATTCAAATACAGGAAAGATAAAGAAAGAAACCAAAAGGTGGGAGCACAATGAGAGGCAACGAAAGAGTGAGGGTACGTTTACTTTCATATGTGAACTGCAAATAAACACAAATAAATTATGCTTGGAAAGCATCAGACTCATAAATCTACTTACAACTGATGCTCTTGTTATACACACTCTAGGGGGATCATTTACCAATAAGTTTGTACCTTGGCAGTAACCTCTAGCAACCAAGGATTAGAATATTTGAACCAGATGCTGGTAAAAAATGAAAGGGAACAATCCAACTGGTGGCCATGTTACTTCCCAAGTTTAAACAATGTTGATAAATAAGTCCTACGGTCTTAGGCATAGAGGCAGAGCAGGCAATTATTTTCACTTTGAATTCAGCACTTACTAGATGTCACTGCACTCTCCACATTCCCCCTCTCTCTTAACCATTTAATTGTGTAACCCATGCATGGGGATGGACATAAGGTCCCCCATTCTGGTGCACAAACAAATCATCTGAGATGATTTGCCTTAATAACAGTGTCCACAAAAATGGCTCCTGCCTTGCTCTAAGTATGAATTCCCAGACCGAAGGAAACAAGATTCAAATAATTTATATAGTGCAATTAAAGTTTATTTGCCTTGACTAATGTCATAAAATAGGATTTGGAATAATTTTTCAAGCAACAGGTCCCCTTTAAACGATACATAGTATAAAATATATTTCCTTCAAGGTAGTAAGGGTTGGACATCTATCTAGAATCATCATGTTAACTCACGTTCAAGCTATATATTAGAAACCTTACAAGGAATAAAGCAGGCAAGTATGCTTTAGAACCAATAAAAAAATCCCTCATGCAGTATGAGCTACATATATACTGCTAACTTTATCTTCAACTCACCTCAACCAAATTTATAACATTTCACCACATTTAAACCATTTTTTTGTGCCATACACTATGAGGCCTTCAAAACTGGAATGTACTTGACTCAATCAGGGTATTAAACTCACTAAAATGTCAGGTTTATTTAATAGTTTCTGTGTACCAAAAATATGTTCCCATCCACAATGTTTCCTTTTATTTCAATATGTGAAAGACAAGTGGCAATTTACCGTATATACTTGCGTATAAGCCGAGTTTTTCAGCACCCAAAATGTGCTGAAAAACTCGACCTCGGCTTATACGCGGGTCATACGCCAATCCCTCACCTCCCTCTCCCATAGCGCATCAGGACTCTGTGACTGACGATCGCTGCCCGGTGCAGGTCCAGGAGCTCCGGGCGGCGCGTCCTTCCCTGCCGGCGTCCTTCCAAAATGGCGGCGCCCATGGCCGCCACGTGGGTAGAGGCGCCGGCGCTGCTACCCACGTGGCGGCCATGGGCGCCGACATTTTGGGAGCGACGCCGGCAGGGAAGGACGCGCCGCCCGGAGCTCCTGGACCTGCTCCGGGCGGCGATCGTCAGTCACAGAGTCCTGATGCGCTATGGGAGAGGGAGGTGAGGGATCCGATATTACGGGATTTGAATTTCTACGCTGGACCTTCCTTACGCCCGGATTTGCTTGCGGCCAGGTAGGCTTTACATTCGGTGCTTTCCTTCTATCTTGGCGCAGTCGCTCTTTATTCTCCCTCGCAGTGCAGGGGAGCCGGCATCGATCGCGTGTAAAAAAAACTTTCAGGAGAGATGGTTGGGAAGTAAAAATGGCTCCCCCGCCTCCCTCTAAGCCGCCTTGGGCCCGGTGGTGGAATGTTGTGTGTGCAGTTGAGTTGGTTGGGGGCTAGAAGTAAAGCCGGCACCCCCTGTCGCTACACATGACGGGGCCTGACACCTCCTGACGACGCCTTCTACTTACGGTAACTGGGGGAAGCAGCCACTCTGTATGGTTAGGGATAGAGTCGCTGGGGAACATGCCTTCTACTGTTTCCCTGTGGCCCCTAACTTTTTGTCTTCCTACTGTCTACTACATACTGTACTATCCTGGCTAGCCCCATATCTATCATCTATCTATCACTGCTGCTCTTAGCACCTGTATTTTATTTATATATGTGGCTATTGAGTGGATCTGTTGGGATGTTTGTTCCCTTTGTTATGAGATGGGTACGACTAGCTGCTGCCTGGCCAATCAATTACATTTTTTTTTAAACTTGTGCTTGTTTTTATGAATTAATGTTTTAAGCATCATGGCTTGATTTTTAACATTAAACCGACTGTTTGATATTTCTGAGACTTTTCTGAGTTGTGTCTAGGCTTATACGCGAGTCAATACGTTTTTCTGGGTTTCATAGGTAAAATTAGGTACCTCGGCTTATACGCGGGTCGGCTTATACACGAGTATATACGGTACTTCACAAAAAAATATAAATCATTATATATTCTTACCTTAACAATTTCTAATGATGTTTTATAAGTCTCTGATTTCACTAAAGGCATCCAATGGGACATCATGCAAAGCAGAACTTTTTGACTCTCCTCTAATAAAACAGGAGGACTCAACACGGACTTAAAACTATTTATGAAGGAAAAGAGACTTTCAAAATTAATATTTCTAATAAAAGTTAAATTAAAAGGAATATAAAACAACTAAAGTTGTTGTAAATAACAAGTTGTTAATAACTTTACAATACCGATTCAATTAAAATTTCTAACGTTTTTGAAATGATTTGCTAATGCAATTTCTATAGAAAGCAGCATTTGCCTGTCCCTTTCAGAACCGTTGATTCTGACTCAACAATGCAGCAGTTACCTTGCATGCTTCATAGATTAATCAGCTACCTTCTACAAAATTGTTCTACAAGTCAGAACTGTTTCATCCAGTAAAAATGTGCAATATATATTGAAAATTTGCTGGATAATTAC
Source organism: Xenopus laevis (assembly GCF_017654675.1). Taxonomy (NCBI): domain Eukaryota; kingdom Metazoa; phylum Chordata; class Amphibia; order Anura; family Pipidae; genus Xenopus; species Xenopus laevis. Next base: position 87,591,060 of record NC_054382.1, on the reverse strand, counting down.
CCCTCCCCCCAAAAAAAATTCCATTAAAAATAACTTGTATAAATTGTATTAATTTATTAATAAAACATTTACAAAACACATGGCCAACAGAAATTACAAGCTGCAAGCAAGTTTCTTATTTAATTGGTATAGTCTGACATCTACTGGTTTCAGCTGGAAAACATATTTTGCTCTAGAAATTTGACTTCAGGAACAAAGCACTGTACTTTTTTAAGTAAAAACGCAAACCATTCTCACGTGAAGTTAGTGACATTGCTAGCGTGTCATTCTGTACAATAGGCTTACAAATAGCCAGATCCCAAACCTGAATAACCCATTTTCCAACAAATGATTAAGTGTATATAAATACTAAACAAAGGATACTTACATATCTGAGCAAATCTGAATGAGTTTCTGAACCAAAGGATAATGTTTATGAAAAGGAAGGCTTGAAAGAGCCTTATCCGCCAGTTCAACCAATTCTAAAAAATCCTTTGTCCCCTAATAAAAGTAAATGGACAGTTACACAAGCTACCAGGCGATTATGTAAAATATTTAGCAAACAATCTGAAGCAAATATAAAAGCAAAATGTAAAATTCTTGCCAATGCCTGCATAAAATCCTTTAATAATTGGAAAGTGCTACCAATAATATTTTTCTGCCTCCACTGGTCTTAAAATGATGAGCAACCGAGTAAAGGTATTTTTGGTTGCTTCATTTCCTGCAAGAAACACGACTGCAGTTTTACCAATTGCTAAAATACAGAATGTTTTTCTGCCAGAAGAACAGTGGTAGTAACTAAGAAACATGAATCCCCTACCAGTTCAGGAAGCTGGATCTTTCAGATGTGTCAGGGAGAGCTATTATTTTGTTACATGCTCATTGTTCTCCTGACCAGATTTGCCTCTGTTTTCATTATATTAACTCCTAGGGTGAAAGGTAGGGTTGACCTCACTCCAACCTGCACTGCAGCAGTAAAGAGACGTAAGCTGGCCATAGACGCAACTATCCGATTTTCGGACCGTTTGCGGAGAGTCCCGACATTTTTCGTCCGGCGGAGATCAGTCGTTTGGTCGATCGGACAGGTTAGAAAATATTGCCTGCCGATAATATCTCTGCATGTATTGCCGACCAAGGTTCAACCTACACTGATTCACGGATGCTACTATGCAGAGAAGTAAGACTTTTTATACTATGGCCGAAAGGCAAACAAGTTAGGGACCGCCATATGGGGTTTACCTTGACGTGGTATGGTGGCTTTTCAACTTTATGATCATACCTTTAACTAAAAACCCCTGTTTTGTAAACTTACAGGGGATTAGGGAATGTGTATTAAAACTAGCACTTCCATTATACTTAAGTATACTTAGCAGAGCCGGGCCAACCCTGCCAGGCGCCCTAGGCAACCTGGCCGGGCACGGCGCCGGCGCGAAAATACGCACCGGCACGCATTCACGTAACTAAGCGCCGGCACGCATGCGCGAAACTACGCGCAAGCACATTTAAAACGGAAATTACTGACGCCAGTCAGGGAGACACAGGACCGGACACGCGGTAGGCGACAGAGCAGGTACGTGCCTGGCGCCCGATTAGCTTTGCGCCCTAGGCACGTGCCTACTCTGCCTACCCCTAGTTCCGGCCCTGATACTTAGCCTTTAGAGTGCTTGCACACCCCCATTTTGTACATTATATACTCATAAACTAACTATAGACTATATGCCATTTAGTGTATACAGTAAATTGAAATTATATTATTTTTGCCAATTTAGTCAAATCACTCTGCAAAGTGGCAACATCCTGCATGGAACCTATAGTTCTGCACAATTTAGTACCATCATCAAAAATTTGAACAGTACTTTCAATGCCCACCTCCAGTGTAGAGCCCCGCGGTACTCCACTAGCAACACTGGTCCAATTAGAAAATGCTCCATTTACCACCACTTTTGGTAATCTATCTTTTAGCCAGTTCTCTATCCAGGTGCAAATATGTTCCAGACCAAAATAAAGGAGAACTAAAACCTAACTAAATAAGCTGGAGATGTTGTACATTGAATGTTGGCTTCTGTACCAGCCCAAGGCAACCATGGCCCTTTAGCAGTATAACTAATGTGCCTCCAAAGAGGCCCCAGTTACTCCCCATCTTCTTTTCTGTTGATTCACTGCACATGCTCTGTGCTGCTGTCAGTTACCTGAGCTTAGGGACCAACTCACAATATACTGTATATACAAAATATAATTGTCACAAAATGAGGCTGATTAGTACTCAATACAGACAATTACTATACGTCAGCTCAGAAACCAGTGCAATTAGCATCAGAATTTAATAGTTAGCCTTTCTGTTCTCATAAACCAGCTGACCCTACTCTGATATGAAGGATCCCATCCCTTCCTGCTTAATTTTTTTCACTATTTACATATTTAAAAAATACATTTTGGATTCTTTCTGCTGCAATGCCCTTTTCCATGTAGATTTTAACTTGTCTGATGATTTATTGGCATCCTTGTACCTGATAAACTTTTCAGCTGTCCCAGACAACTTGAAAGCCTTAAAAGCATGTCTTTTCTTACCCACTTCAACAACAACACTTTGACTGAACCACACAGGTTTTGTTTTGCAACAACATTCCTTGCTTACAATAGGAATATACTGACATGCATTTAAAAAGGTCCCATTTTTGTTTTTTGTTTAACCAAGTGAAAAGCATTTCCCACTTAATATGTTGCAGAGATGCCCATATACAGCATAACGTTTTAACATCTAGTTACTCTAGTTGTTAACAATCTCAAGAGACGGTTATGATCACTACTCCCTAAATGCTCACCCACACAAATGCTAAAGATTAGTTCAATATTATTAGTTATTACAAGATCCAAAAGAGTTATTCCTAGTAGGTTCTTGAACGAGCTGAAATAAAAAGTTGTCATTAAGAATACTTACAAACCTACTATCTTTTTCTGTCTTGGCAACCCTATTACCCCAGTCAATGTCTGGATAATTGCAGTCACCCATAATAATAGCTTGACCTAGTTGAGAAGTTGCTTCTATTTGTAAAAGTCTTGTCACTTATATGAGGTGGTTTAAAGCATACACAATGATCATTTGCTTTGCAACCCTTAGCCCAGTTGAAATCTCTACCCATAGGTATTCCACTCCCTCACTGGTGCCAGCTATGGTTATTTCTTTAGTGCATGGCTTTAATTCAGGCTTTACATACAAACTCCTCCACCCTTTTTAATCCCTCTGTCCCTCCCAACCATGTCCCTCCAAACTAGAGGGCCCCAAGGAGCAGTCAGCCCACAGATGCACAACAATTGACCCATTATGGACAGTAACACACATACGGTAAATAATCAGCGCCACACCCCAGCACACAATGACATACAGTACTTAAAATATTAGACACTAGCTTTTTGCCATTGTCTTACGATCCCTCTACGTAAAGAAGAAGGAAAGGCAAAAAATAAATGCCTTTCTATCCTAAGACTGGTGTACTGATAACTTACTCGGGTTTCGAAAGTTGTCTCCCTGCTGTTATGTGGAAGCATGAGTGCTCTGCGTAGACTGGCGTGTGTGACACGGGTGACATCACTGAATCTGCAGGCGTCATCCTCCCTACTGCCAGAGGCAGCCTTGAGGCGCGTAGAGCAGAATTTCTATTCGCATGTCTTAGGGGAGCTGTGCAAGCTGCTTAGTAAGAACGAGCGCAACTTCATTAGTTAAGCGCTCATGGGGTGAAGTTTTTTTTTTTTTTGCGCATGCACAACAAGGCGAAGAGGCAGAGGGAAGCTTCAGGGACTTTACAAACATGGTGCCTGCGTTATTTCAAATGCGAGCAGAACAACAAGATGGATTTTAAACGATAGAATTGGCCTGGGTGAGTTAAAACTTTAGCGATTTAGGAGATCTTGAGGAGTACATTAGAGGTAGATAGGTTATGTTTTTTGCCTTTCCTTCTCCTTTAAATTTGGGCTCAAAGAAAAGAAAAAAAAAGTAAGGACATATAAAAAACCATCCAAATGACAATGAGCCCAATACATACCTCTTTCTTAGAATACAACATAAAAGTTGCTGCACATTCAATTGAATATGCGGTCTCTGAGGATTGTTTATAAATGCTATAGTGCTCAGAATTCAGCTGCTCCATAAAAGATATAACAGATTCATGAACGCTGGGATATGCCATACGAAATGGCAGGTCGAGAGATATAAGGAACAAAGCATTCATCAAGCTTCCTGGCAGAACATCATTTGCCTTAGGAAATCAAAGAATAAATAAAAATTAAAACAAAACAAAAAAAAAAAAAAAGATTTTCAAAATAACTAATTTAACACCAAAACTACAAATTTTTTTTACAGAAAAAAAAATATTTCTTTGCAAGAAAGACATAAAACCTTGCCATCAATGTGCCCAACACAGTTCCCTAAAGGACCAATTTGAGAAGCTTGTTCAGTATGTTTTTCAGCTTCCTACTGGATAGTGTCTGTGCCGATTATAATTCTTAGCTGTACTGTAATGTCTTAAGAAATCAAACTCACTAAAGGGAGTCACTTTTGTGACTTAATGTGCTTAGCACAGCATGTATTTTCAATGACTGTGAATATGAGCTGAATATCAACCAATCCATTCTATCCTCATTATTTTTAAATCACTGGAGTAAAGCTCAATCCTTTCACATGAGGATTTTTTTGCCTGCTCTTCAAAATGTAACTGTTGTACGCTAACCCCTTCGGTTTTGGAACAAACAAACATGCAGCAAATATAAATCCACTGAACAAGAGGCACTGTTAAACTACCATTAATAGAATCAAAAAGTAGAAGAAGCGTTTTGACCTGTATTGCAGTAGTTGTGATATAAGGACTAAGGTATAATATTTTAAGAAAAATAAATTAAACATAAAAGGTTTTTATGGCCATTGTTTTATTTTCATGCTTCACAACAGGCGAGAAACTAGTTGACTGCATACAGCAAAAGGACAAGCAGAGGGCAGTAGTATGCTTCTATTCAGCATGATTCCAGGGGATGAAAAACTTCTGTGCTTTATACACTGAAAGTTTCTAACATTTTACAAACAGATGTTTTACTCTGGTAAAATGTAAATGTCGAAAACTTTACAAAGACAAAATGTTAATTTTACAACTAGGATGCACCGAATCCAGGATTCAATTCAGGATTCGGCCTTCTTCAGCAGGATTCGGATTCAGCCGAATCCCTTTGCCCGGCCGAAATGAATCCAAATTTATATATGCAAATTAGGGGTCAGGGAGGGAAATTGCATGACTTTTTGTCATAAAACAAGGAAGCAAAAAATGTTTTCCCCTTCCCACCCCTAATTTGCATATGCAAATTTGGATTTGGTTTGGTATTCGGCCGAATCTTTTGTGAAGAATATGTGGGTTTGGCCGAATCCAAAATAGTGGATTCCGTGCATCCTTATTTACAACACATACATGGAAGATTATTATATGAATACAATTTGAAATATCCTTCTCAGTGCTATGAAATTGTGATGTGTCATTTGATTATATAAATGTTATAATAAATGTCTCCCTTTTTCAGAATTTAAAGTATGTTTGCCAAGGCCCCAAACTACCTGTTGTAACTACTCAAATAACATTATCACTTAAGGAAACTAGATATCTTTTTTTGGTAAAGTGTTTGTTTCTCCTTTAAGCTTGATCAGTCCTTTAATTGGCTAAGCTGGAATCAACGCCCCAAAAACTGAAAAATATATTTTTTTCAAAAACAGAATTATTTGTGTTAAGAGTACCTGCAGTAAACATCACTAATTGAAATTAAATAATTTTCTGAAGTACAACACAGTAAATCAAGGAAACCTAAAAATCATTTTACAGAAAGAATTATGGGTAATTTCTACATAAAGAGGCATATTTAGTAAAGGTCAATCTCACCCATACATCAAGTTCAACCTTTTAAGTCTATATATTTGCCCAACTGCTAGTTGAAAAAAAAAAAAAACCTGTTTGAAGCCTCTCCAATTTGCTTTAGAGGGGGGGATGCCTTACTGACTCCAAGATGGCAATCAGACCAGTCCCTGGATCAACTTGTACTATGAGCTATCGTCCAAAACCCTGTATTCCTTCACTTGCTAAAAACCCATCCAACCCTTTTTTCAGCCAGTATGACTGACATCAGCTTATCAGTTTAGCCATATTCATTTCATTTTTGAATTCATGTGAGTTTTTTTTAAACTCACATGAATTTGATTTAACTCAATTTGAATATTGTAAAATGTTTTAAAAAAAATTAATATGTAAAACTCGAATTCGACTAAACTCGATTCAAGTTTTTTCTCCGCAAAAAAAAAAAAATTGCCGCAAAACCCCTCCCCCGTAGGCCCCCCTCCCTCCTCACCCCCGGCCTACCCCCGCCTGGCAAATGCCCCTACCTTGTTAATCACCCCTCCATGCAGGTCCTCTCTTGCCGAGTTCACAGGCGCCATCTTCATCCGATCGCTCTTCTTCTTGTATTTGGCAGCGCATGCACAGTAGGAGGGATTTGGCGGTTGGATCTACTGTGAATGCACCGAAAGTCACAAAGTTTCCAGAAAAAAGAAATCGGGAACTTTGTGAAATTCGGACAAATGCGCAGTAGATCCAACCAGCAAATGCCTCCTACTGCACATGCGCCGCCAAACGCTGATCAGTACAGGAAGACGATCACTCGGACGAAGATGGCGCCCTTGAACTCGGCAAGAGGGGTGACCAACAAGTTAGGGGCATTTGCCACGGGGGGGTAGGCCGGGGGGAGGGGTTTTGCGCCGAAAGGGTTTCCTTCTCCTTTAAGGGCCAGAGTATGATAAATCTCAAAAATCGAATTAGATTTTTTTTTTTTTTAAAACTCGAATTGAGTTTGTAAAATTCCCTAGTTAAATTTTACAGTTTTGACACGAAAAAAAAAAAAAAAAAAAAATCGAAAATTCTATTTTTCAATTTGACCCTTAATAAATCTGCCCCAAAATGTAGACAATTCCCCTTTCCCTTTTAAAGTATCTACCTTTTGATCAAACAGAAAAATAAAATAGCGATAGCTTTTTACAGTATTTGCTAAGGTTGATTTCTAAAATCATGATCATAAATTTTGCTTCTGAAACTTTTCACACAAAAAAAAAAAAAAAAAAACCCTTTCAATGTCCATAGATGTGTACCTCTACTGGAATGATTCGGCTGGTGATCTATATTAAACAGAAATAACATTGTCATACATTCCAAGTATGCAATGTAGCAGGCAAGTGAACATTTTGTAATGAATCCAAAATTTACACCTATGCTTGCATGAGTGTAAGGGAAAAAAACTCCAAATAACAGCTTTCCAACTAAATGTATGATTTTTTATTATACAATTGTTTACTCTTGGAAAGTTATTTAGCCTTGATCAGATTTAATTCTGATTAAAGTATTAGGACTGCTCAATCTGTATTCTGGAACTGGACAGTTGCATAAGGGAAGAGCTCAGGCTTGGGGGCCAGTGACTTATCCTATAACTTGATGTCAGTCACACTGGCTGAAAAAAGGGTTGGATAGCTTTTTAGCAAGTGAGGGAATACAGGGTTTTGGACGATAGCTCATAGTACAAGTTGATCCAGGGACTGCATATAAAACCCAAGACGACGAGCAGGCACCATTCCGGAACTCAAAAAAAGTTAGTGAGTTAGTAGAATCCAGGAGTCCACAAGTTTTTATAAAGTAATACAAAAATCTTTATTTACATCTTGTATAAATAAAATAATAAAAATAATAGCCTGACGCATTTTGTGTCATATGATTAAGTGTCCTGTGGGGACACGAAACGCGTGTCCCCACAGACTTAAAAGGTTTGAACTTGATGTATGGGTCTTTTTTTCAACCTAACTTAGTATGTCATCACTGACTAAATGTTCAAACACGTATAATCTGATTGATCCCAAGCAATGCTGAGAATGAAAATATGATTTGGGATAAGTCCTAAAGAAAATTGTTTTTTCTGTAGAAGCATGAGTGGATGTCAGGAAGCTGCAATTCAAATCACCAAGTAAACCATGAGAACCTGTGTATACTCAGGTTGATTCACTTTTATGACCATGTAAACGTCACCAACACTGCCCATCCGGAAGGGAACCCGGTCTAATTTGAGAAGAGCCTTGTTTCCAGACCTACAGTGATGTTCTCAACATTGCACATGGGGGCTATTGTGATAGTGAAAAGGTTATTTTCAGCAGGGTAAAGTCTAGTGTCACATTGGTTCTCAGCCATTAATCTGCAGTCAAGAGATGAGCAGTGCTACAGCTAGGCAAACAATGTTGAGAAAAAGGTCTAAAATGGCTCTGCCTTTCAAGCTTTTGTTCTTCACTCACCTTTTCCACAGGGAGAATGCTTTGCAGCAGGCGCATTGTAAAAAGCGAGATGCTGATAAATGCCATTCTGTGACTCATAAGAGAAGAACTGGGCTGCTCAGAACTATTGTTATTTTTATGATATAATATAGCATCCCCGAGTGTATCTAAGATGGAAAGAAGTTTATGTCTCTAAAAAGAGAAGGAAAAAAAAAAAAAAATAGTAAATAAAAAAAGCACACAATAATATTACTGTAAAGCTCAAATTACACATGAAGTTGGAGTTTATACTTTACTGTCAAAAACTGCATAATTAAGATCAGCGTTTATTTCTTGTCCATGCCTAACCTTTAAGAGAATCTTTGAGATAAAGGTGTTATTGACACTGACATTGTCTTTTTTATTTGCCTTCAGTGGTTTCCATGGAAACATGCACTGCTGGATAGGCCTTTCACAAACAAATGCTTTCTGCGCATCTTTTCTTTAACCTAAGCTTAATAAGTTATGTGCTGCTAGAATTACGGCATAATAGCTGGTCAACTAATCTAAGCAGCTAAAAGACAAAGCCTTTACTGAGAAGAGAATGCAGTAATTCCCAGTTAGGCAATTAGTGAAAACCGCATTCTTGCAATAAACAAAATTTTGTTATCTCACCATTTCTTGCCCAATAAGGCTTTCATCTTCCCAGACATTTTCTGAAACAGTCTCACTGAGCAGGATTATATTTTCTCGGAGCATTTCAAGAATACACATTATTTGCTTCTTCCTGTCTGTGCATTTCAGAGTGTAAATCAAAAGAAAAATCTTCAAACATACAGATTGTTTATCAGAACAGATTCGTCTCATTCTAATAATAACTGAACCCACATAAAAATTCAAACAATGAACCCTAAAAAAAAGGAAAGCTGCAAAACAACACAAAATATTACCGTACTTTAAAAAAAAAAATTAGAACAATTAGATATTCTGAAAAAAGATGATCTACCTAGGATACTATATTATAGGAGCTCTGTTAAATGAAACATATGGATCATCTGGTTGGAAAGCACAAGAATCTCACTGCTGAATCTTCAAAATTCTCAATTCTGTATGTGATGTTTATGACATTTCTTTAAACAAATAAAATTCCCAACAAATACATAAATAATGCACCTTGCACTTGATCCTAACTAAAATATTAGGATTAATTAATCCATGTTGATGTAAAAACAATCCTGTTGGGTTTAGGTTTAAATATTTTTAGCAGACTTCAAGTATGGAGATCCAAATTACAGAAAGATCCCTTATGTGGAAAACCCCAGGGCCCAAGAATTCTGGACAATAGGTGTTATACCTGTACTAGGGAACATCATCTATTAAATGGGCAGTATCATATCCAGTCAAAATATGTATGTTGTTTTATAGAGATCTTGGTTAAAAAGCTGGGCCTGCTATTTCTGAAATGCCAACCTTTAATGATACTACAGTTAAAAATTATTAATAAATAAGAGCATTAGCTGCAGTACATTGCTTTTTTTTTTTTTTTTTTTACAATATTCATGCTGGCTAGCTTTTCCCAAAGGGCACCAAAAAAAAAAAAATACAGCAATGTTTGATTTGTGCTCAAAGTAAGATACTGAGACTTGAAATGGAAAAGCTTTTGAATGTAACATCTCACAGAAAATGGCAGGAAGAGATGCTCTGTGGAATACCAATTTACATGAAAATGGTGATAGAGGTGCAAGTATAGGCAGTAGGTATAGTACATATTTCAAAGCAGCAATTCAAGACAATTACTCTCACCTGGAGCCATACAATGATAATACCTCACCTGATTTAAGCAGAGGTGTAGCAGCTTCCAGAAGTGATACACAAAACTGAGGAAGGCTCAACTGCTGAAACTGTAGCTCTAAAGTATCTTCATGTTCTATTTCTGGAGATTCCAAGAGTCCTATATCCATTGGGGACAAATGAGACCTGGAGGGTCCGTGGGCTTGAGTGCTACTCTCACTTGAAAATACAGTATTAATAAATATTAGACATAATAATGGTGATAGAACAAAGTGCTAAATACTTCAAAACAAATGCTCCCCCATACAAGTGCTTTTCCCGAAAAAAAGAAAGAACCCTGATGGTAAGTGCTGGTGGCATGTAGTGGGTCAGTTAACCTTGTATCAAGTGCAGTCATCCATTATTATAACCTAAATGAGGAGCATTGTGTGGTACCCGTTTCCTTTAGGGCAATAGAACACCAGGAGACTAATCACCAGCGATAAATCTCTTCTTCTGCGGGTGACTAATCTGTAAGAGCTTGCCCAATAGCAACAATGTGAATCGCTGGAGGTAAAACCCATGTGTCGCTTCAGTCTTCCAAAATCACTTTGGAAGACTTAAGTGACACGTGTTTTAGCACCAGGGATTTACATTATTGCCGGTGGGAAAGCTTTTACAGGAGATTAATTGCCAGCGATAAATCTCTGCTTCTGCGGGTGACTAATATCCTGGTGTGCCATTGCCCTTAAGGAACTAAAAAGAGAAAGAATGTGCCATAATAATTCTGTTTACGTATGCTAAAGCAATAGTTACATGGATATTGTCCAGTTATCCCACTAAGATTACCTAGATGATGCTGTATCCCAATCTTGTCCATCTCCTCTAAGACGCTGACTTGTACGACCCACAACACATGGTCTAAGGTTTTCATTTTCAGGAGAAGAAACTAGAGAATTATTAGCCTGTGCACCATTGCAGTACGATGCAAAAGAATTATGGGAAACGATTTCTGAAAAATTCCGAAAACAAGGACAATTATTATTTAAATATGAAGTGTTCTGAGTTACGATGTTCATAATTTTATGAGCCAACATAACAGGTCCAATCAGTGACAGTAGTTTTTGATAAAATACACAATATCCTTAAAAAAAAAAAAGTTGCATTCTCCTATAAGCTTTAGCCATGATACCTGTATTTTAGGTAAAAAAAAAAAAAAAATACAGGTGATAAATTCTTGCTTTTTTTATGTGCATTTTACTCTTCAAAAGGAATGCTTTTTGCAGATATAAACTAATAATTAGTTTGTTGCTTGATTTAAATGCAAAGCCTTGGAGAAAACTTGATTTGCCCAGTAAATGTTAGTAATATAATAGAAAAGTTCTCAATGCTAGGCTTTACATTCACCTTTAAGAGAAATAAAATCAATATTCTGATTGACAGCTATTTTTACATTAATTATTATAAGGTGGCATAGAGGACACTCTCTGCTCACAAGGCTGTTTCTTGGGTTCAGCTCTGACAGGGGCACATCACCATGAAATATTAAAATGGTTCCCCATTGAACAGGCAAGATGCTGCTACAGATTAAGCCTTGTCAGATGGAACTCAGATTTAACTGATTTATAACTTTGCTCTAATTAGAACTGCTCCCATTATGTACAAATGTACCCAAAAACCAGAAATGTTGCAATTTTGGCCTCATCGTGTGAATTAAAAATAGGACACACCGGCACAACATGGGTAATTCCAGCAGGTAAAACCTTGCTCGTTTATTGCGGATGCAACGTTTCGGGGCGTGACCCCTTTCTCAAGCTTGAGAAAAGGAGATTTTGTGTACTCACCGTTAAATCTCTTTCTCTTCAGTCGCTTGGGGGACACAGGGACAGTGGGGTATAGCTGGAACCACTAGGAGGCAGGACACAATAAAAAAATAGAAACTTGACCCCTCCTCCTCCTGCTATACCCCTCCTCTGTAGGCAGAGACACTCAGTTCGTACCAAAGGAGAAACAGGAGGTTATCAATAATCAACAGAAAATCTGATAACTAATTACAAGAAGAACAGTCTGAAGCCAAGAGAAGGCCTCTATTCAGGGAGGGAAGCCCTGTGTCGCCCAAGCGACTGAAGAGAAAGAGATTTAACGGTGAGTACACAAAATCTCCTTTTCTCTAGGTCTGCTTGGGGGACACAGGGACAGTGGGGACGTACCAAAGCTGTCCCCTGAATCTAGGGCGGGAAGTAGAGGCCTACGTGGAACCAGCCACTGCAGCCTGAAGTACCTTCCTGCCATAGTGGGTGTCAGATGCCACAAGGTGCCAAACTGGTAAAATTTGGCAAAAGTATGGATTGAAGTCCACGTTGCAGCCTTGTTCCGCTGAGGCTTATTTTCGAAAAGCCCTCTGGCGGAATGTGCCCTGATTGATCTGGGGGAACCTGACCCTGTGATGAATAGGATCTCTGGATGGCCTGCTTTATCCATCAGGATATGGTGGTCTAAGGACAAGGAGTCCGATAGACGGATGTCCTCGACCCGGTGCAGGTAAAACTTGAGGGCCCTAACGGGGTCGAGGGTGTGCAGTGCTGCTTCCTTCGCATTGGAAAGGGATGGGCAGAAGGTAGGAATCGTAATTTCCTGGTTGAGGTGGAAAGTGGAAACCACCTTGGGAAGAAAAGAGGGAGAAGTATGAAGTACTGCCCTGTCGTTGTGGAAGGTCAACAGAGGAGACCTACAGGATTGGGCAGAGATCTCAGATACTCTCCGTGCTGAGGCAATAGCCAGCAGAA